>NW_027204159.1:12590741-13190741 GCF_024711535.1 Dipodomys merriami | reverse complement strand
CACAAAAAATGAAATAAACTTCTGGACTGAGAAATAACAGAAAGCCCTGATAGGAAGCAGAATTAGTACTAACAAAAAGTATTCAATCATATTTATACAAAAACATGACTGTTATCCAAGGATATCCTATGTACTGTGTCCATTTGAAATATTGATGTTAGATAGATGAATGTGATGGAAGCAACAGTTATGATTCAAAAATTATTTAATACTTTTGACACAAAGAACAATTATTTTTCACCAATACTAACAGAATTGTATCAGCTTCAGCGTTACCAGTGTTTTACAAAAGAACACAATTCTGATGTGGCTCACTTAGGACAATTTTCAGCACAGACTTTCACTCTCAGTTCCTGACTGCATTCAGGCAATGTTCAGCATTGCATTGATGAGCTAGAGATGTAAAAGCTATTTAAGACCAGACATTGCTCCCTGCCCATCTAAGAACCCTGGCTTTCTGTTATGTGGTATTGACAGGTTTCTGTGGTCTGTTTTGTCCCATGTGTCTTGAGTGTGACATCGCCAGGCATTATGGAGAGTGTCTTTGTTGGCCACTGTTACCTGGGTCTACCTTGGCACTGAGAACTGGCACCAGAGAGAGACATAAAATCCAGGTGAGTGCATTTGGGGTACCTACATGAGAATCTGGATACCTCTCAGGTCTGTGGTCTCCCCACAAACAGTGACTCCCCTCTGAAAGACAATTCCTATTTCATTCTTCACTAGGAAGGGTAAGTTAACTAAGATACTGTTTTGGGAAGGGGAACTCCTGGGGAAAATGACAATGCAGATTGTAGGTCAGTGGCTTGATTAGTTCATTGGCTCAGCTGTGTTCTCTGGGTTGTGCTTTGATGAACAGCAACAGGAGGATATAGACATGATTGATTAGTCCTCCTCTCTACGCTAACACACATGCCCTGCCATCTACAAAAATAAAACCACACTGTCTCCTCCTGCTTCAGGAGAGGATGACAGATGGAATCAAGTTTGAAGGATACACTTGGGAGGTATAGCCTAGATGACATGCAGAATTCACTTTGGGGGTTCCCTGGAGCCTTTTGAAGAGTCAGAGAGTCAATTTCCAGCCCAGCAGAGACCGAAGTTCCTAAAGAGGTTAGGGAGAAATAGATGACACATATCAGGATGTGATTCGGTTTTAGAAAGTAATTCCTTTATGTGTTCCATGGAATGGTGCCTACAATATATTTTTAGGTTAAAAAAAATCCAAGGCTTAGAAACATGCAACTATTCACATAAAAAGGTTATAATTGTATATAATTATGTAGACTGCATTTTCTGGAAGTACATACAAGAAAGTGCTAATTCCATGCAAGGCGTTGGTGGCTCACTCCTATAATTCTAGCTACTCAGGAGGCTGAAATCTGAGGATCATAGTTCAAAGACAGCCTGGACAGGAAAGTCCATGAGACTCTTATTTTCAATTAACCACCAAAAAGCTGAAAGTGAAGTGTGGCTAAAGTGGTAGAACACAAGCCTTGAACAAAAAAGCTCAAGAGCATGCAGGCCCCCCCCGCCCCCACACTCTGAAACTCTTTTTTTTTTTTGGTGGTTGTGGGGCCTGAACTCTGGGCCTGGGCACTGTCCCTCAGCTCCTCAGCTCAAGGCTAGCACTCTACCACTTGAGCCATAGCGCCACTTCCAGCTTTTTCTGCTTATGTGGTGCTGAGGAATCGAACCCAGGGCCTCATGCATGTGACACAAGCACTCTACCACTGAGCCACCTTCCCAGCCCTGTCCCTTCCTTTTAAAAGATTATTTGTACCAGTAGTAGGGCTTCAACTCAAGGCCTGATGTTGACTCTCAATTTTTCCCACTCTAGGCTGTCACTCTATCACTTGAACCACACCTCTACGTCTAGCTTTTTGGTGGTTATTTAGAGATTAGAGTCTCATGCTTGGGATAGGTTTGAACCACCATGTTCAGATCTCAGCCTGGAGTAGAGCTCTAGGATTACAGGTGTGAGCCACCAGCACCTGCGCCTCCCTTATCACTGTTTACTGTGGGAATTTGGGGCCATTGAACTTATTACATACTCTGAAAAAAAAACAATTTGATAATTACAAATAGTAAGTCTACCCTTGGAGAAAAAAGCAACAAATAGCCATATATTAACAGATAAATAAGTAGTTTCAAATAAGAGGCCCATGTCAAGGGTTGTAGGGGACAAAGCTCTGAACTGCAGGCTATGAACAGCCACTGAGCATCTGGCATGTGGGCCATGCAGTGTCCTTGCTGTTGGCTTAAGGGGTTGGTGGATCTTGGAAGCTGTGGGTGGGAGGGGCCAGTAGGTAACATTAATGGTAATGAACCTGGGGAATTTCCACAGAACAGAGACCCTCATTTTGCCCTAGGGCACATTGTGTGAGGATTGGCTGGCAGTGTACTGCTGTTGGCCTTTTTCCATCTGCCAGGTGGCCCGGGAACTCAAGATGAGAACCTCTCAACTCTATGAAATCTGTGAAGTCCCTTCAACCAAGGACACCCTGGTCTGATAGAACAAAATAACTCCTTTCCCTTACTCCTTCCCCATCCTCCCCCTACCCTCCTTTTAATCCCTTTCAGTAGCTTCTTTTTCCTGAGTTTTCACTGAGATACTAGAAAATAAATGGTATCTTCCATGACTGTCTCTGTTGTTGTTCTTTCTTTACATATTTCCTGATGAAAACTTTAGTAAATAGTTTGAATTTGCTATTCCAGTGCAGTAGTCTAGTTAGGTTCTTACCTGTAATCCTAGTTACTCATTTGGTTGCAATCTGAAGACCATGGTTCAAAACCAGCCTGGGAAGAGCAGTCCATGGGACACTTATGTGCATTAATCACCAAAAAGCTGTAAGTAGATCTGTGGCTCAAGTAGTAGAGCACTAGCCTTGAGCAAAAAAGCTCAAGGACAGCACCCAAGCTCTTAGTTCAAGCCCTAGGCTGACAAGAGCAACAACAACAACAACAAAACCCTAAAAACCAAAGTGTGTTCTAGAGATCAGTTCCTGCCCACCCTCCCAGCTTCCTACTGCTATCCATTCAGAAGTGTATCTGGAGACTGAATGAACTGTTACCTGACTTTTTTGGATCAAACCAGCTTACTTTATTTTTTTAAATGTTTATTTTTATTGTATAAATACTGTACAGAGGGGTTACAGTTACATGAGTAAGGTAATGAATACATTTCCTATGGAGCATTGTGTTACCCCCTCCTTTGTTTTTCCCCTACCATCCCTTCATTTCCCACCTCCCCAACTCCTCCCTCCCCCCACCCCCTGCTCTAAGTTGTAAAATTGGTTTTGTTTTCAACAGAGTGTTTTGTACATCTCATTGTTACAATGCGTCAACTTGAATCCTTATTTCAGCATTTTGTTATTTCCTTTCTTCTCCCCAAATCAGAAAGATGCAGGGCACAGGAATAAATACAGTGAAAACAGGAGTTATACCATGGGGGAAGAACATACAAAAGAAACAAAAAACACATAGTATATCATAAGTATATTAAAAACAACAGCAAGAAAGATAAAACCTCTTGTGTCCTGATCTTGGGGTTCATTTTGCTTAGCATCATCTTAGCTGGTCATATGTACATAGCTTTTGACCTTTTCTGCTTGTCTGGTATATATACTAGTTATTGCAAATAAGGGAATCCATGGGACCTATATATTTCTTTGGGTCTGGCTTACTTCACTTAATATAATTTTTTCCAAGTCTTTCCATTTCCTAACAAATGGGGTGATGCCATTCTTTCTGATGGAGGCATAGAATTTCATCATATATATATATATATATATATATATATATATATATATATATATATATAATATTTTCTTGCTCCATTTGTCTACTGCGTGGCATCTGGGTTGGTTCCATGTCTTAGCTATGGTAAATAATGCTGCAGTAAACATAGTTGTGCTGGTAGCTTTAGGATGGCCTTATTTTGTATCATTTGGGTAAATGTCCAAAAGTGGGATTGCAGGGTCATAGGGGAGCTCTATGTGGAGTCTTTTGAGGAACTTCCATACTGTTTTCCAAAGTAGCTGAACAAGTTTACACTCCCACTAACAATGTAGTAGGGTTCCCTTTTGGCCACATCCCCTCCAGCATCTGTTGTTATTAGAGTTCTTGATTGTAGCCATTCTAACTGGGGTGAGGTGGAATCTCAATGTTGTTTTGATTTGCATTTCTTTTATGGCTAGAGAAGTTGAGCATTTCTTCATGTGTCTATTGAAATTCTGTTTTCTTTTCCATGTGAAAATGAATTTGGCTTATAAACTTATAAGTAAATACATTGGGTAGTATAAATGTATATATAAAGGTATATATAATATAAAGGTATATATAAAGGTATATATAAATGTATTAGCTGAAATATGTTACATTCAAGAGTGATCTCAGATTGTGTAATTCCTTATAAAGGCAAAATCAAAATTGGTAAAATAAACCCTATGAAGTGGGTACTCGAATGGGTGGAGCCATCAAGGGGAAAGAGGTTAAATAAATGAAGAGGAGAAATGCAGGACTACAGTCAAGAATACAATGTATATTCCACAAAATTTAGAAGAGTGAGAGGAGGATGAGGGTTTTGGAAAGGCTAACACTGATCAAGATGTATTGTATTCATAAACTTTGTTAAATGGCAACTCGTTTGTACAAGTACTTAAAGATAATAAAAAGAAAAAAGTGTGCATTTTCCCTAAAATATCAGTGATGGTGCAGGTGATAATCAATTTTAGTTAGCTCCTGGATTGAGCACCACATGCCAGTGAAACACATAAGCCATTGACCTTCACCTATTTTGATTTGGCTCAAATCAGTACTTGGTTGCATAAAGGAGAAAGTCTTAGGTTTGAACTAATCTTGAGCCCTTCCCTAACACTTACAGGCTTCAGGCACAAAGCCTTAGATAGATAATTGTTTGCTTGGTAGATAATTATTGAATTTATCTCCTGCATCCCTTACTCAACAAACCAATAAAACAAAACAAAAAACCATCTGTCTATATGTGTGAATGTAACTTTGCTAGGCCATTAGGAAGCTTTAACCCAATATGGCCGGTGTTCTTATTAGAAAAGGAGAAGACACACAGAGCTAGAGATACCTGGAGGGAAGACACCAGGGAGGCAGAGTCTGGAGTGATGCTGTCACAAGCCAAGGGATGGCTGCAGTAGCCAGAAGCTGGAAGAGTCAAGGGAGAGATTCTGGAGGCAGCACAGCCCTGCTGTGCTGGATTTCTAGCCTCCAGAGTTGTGATAGAGTAAGTTACTGCTGCTTCAGGACAACCAGTTTGATGGCAATTTATACCCCAGCTCTGGGAGGCTAATAACTAATCATTTATTATGTGCATATGCATTCTGGCGTATTCTGGCAGGCAGAAGCACAGAACAGACTGAAGAAATGGGTTTCTGGAGCCTGAAACACCTGTTCACAGTTTCAGTTTTTTTCATGTTAAAAGGGTGTGGTGACAGCACTGACCCCTTAGGACCATGAGGAGTGTAACAAGTCAAGTCATTGGACAGAGTGTCCACCTAGTAGTGAGGACTTAGTCTATCTATTGCTATGCTATGGTCACCTTATATTTGTAGCAAAATATACTCATTTTCTACTTGTAGGATATATTCTTTTAAATCAAATCTTGGATAAAACTTGAGCATTTTAAAATGACAATAGTATTTAAATATTCAAGTACTATTTAAAAGAAAAATATTAAAATAAGAACATTAGATGGGCATGACAAATATTGTGAAGATGTGCCCCCCTTTTTCTTTTTAGCATTTGAGTGTGCCAGATACCAAGCAAAACACTCTGCATGTTAGATTTCATCCTTTATATCCTCCAGGAAGACACTAATATATCTCCCCTTGTCAGAAAAGGGGTCTGAATCACAGATATATTAAATAACCTGCCCAAGGCTACTCAGCTGATGACATGGGCAGTCAGGCTGTGGGGGCAGCGTTCCTAAATTCTGCATGAAGCAGAGATGCTTCTGGCCACTTTCTTGCACCCGTGTAGTTGTAACAAACAGTATTAGCTCTGCATAGATGAAACTCAGTCTGGTTTATGGTGAGGGGAAATGGTACTTGTCTCTATCCTTAACAATTTCTACTTTTTCAATAGAGAAGCCCTAGAAGCTAAACTCCTCTAAGAAAATGTACTCAATGTTGACATTTAGTTAATGATCAAGTACTGCTCTCTCCAAACCTGCTACTGAAAAGCAACAACAGACCTGGTGGACAGGTCTATTAAGTAAAAATAAGTCTGCTTTTTTATTGTTTTATGCTAAAACATACCAGACTTTACAAGTTCATGGCTGGAAACTTTTATTTTTGGCAAAGAAAACATGGGTAATCTTTGTATTTGCATGTGATTGGCTCTTTCCCACAAGAAGAGTGTTTTATAGACTTCTTCCATGGCAGAGCCATTTTTCTGCCTCTGATCAGTCTGGGCAGAAAGAGTGAACTTAGCACTTCATTAGTGCCATTGACCCGAGCAAGAGTAACTCTGGGCTCTAAAGACATTAAATTTACCGTAGAACCACAGAATACTAAAGAACTATCCTAAGTGGATAGTTCTGTGAAGATGGATGGTACAGACAAGTCTGAAGGGAGGTGACTTAGGGCTATGGCTTCTGATTTTCAAGACTATATTAAGACCAAGAAAAAGAAACTTGACAAAAATATGTTCTTCCTACGAGAGACATTCTCCACTCTAGCTATTTATGTGTGAGACAGTAACTCTGACATCAAACTTCCCATCAGCTCGGTTTTATAGAGAGCTGTGAGGCTGAGAGTCCCTCAGTGGTGAAAACATTATGTTTGTTGCTCTTCTTCTTAGAAAATTCCTTTTGGCTTTCCAGGATGCACAGTGTGGAACAAATCTCTGATGACTCCTCTTGGGTAAACAACACCAACGGACATTTCAAAGTAATCCATACAGCTTGTTCTGTATTACCAACCAGCCTAGACAACTGAGAAATTCCCCAACGCTCTGTTGGCTTTACAGTGGAATATACAAAGAAAAAGCTGGAACTCTATTTTGTTTGGAGCAAAGATATGGATAGTTAGGAAGCTCCTAAGCGTCCTGTGCAATAATTTTTATATGTTTATGTTGTACTTTAAAAAAGTAAAAACACAAGAGTCTGTTGCTTTCCTGTTTACACTTTCAGGGAGGAATGAATTGTTCTCCCTGATTGCTTTCTTCTTTTTGGGGTACTACCTAAATACCACCTCCCTTTGACCAAATGCAGTAATAAGAAGCAATGGTTTCAGGAAATGAAGCTTATGTTTCCTGGTTAGAAAATGATTCTAGGTGAGGGAAGGAGTGACATTGTCCAAAAAGAAATGTACTCTTTATGTGACTTATGTAACTGTAACCCCTCCATACACCACCTTTATAATAACAATAAAAAATAAAAAAAATACAAAAGAAAATGCTTCTAGGGAAAATTTCTTGCTTAACTCTATTATAATCATTCAAATTCATCTTCACCTGCTCTTTTGCCACCTCTGCCACTCTCTGAGTCATGATTATTTAAACTCTTTATGTTGAAACTGAGACCAGATACAGAAACTAGAAAACAGTGAGCTTTCATTAAGCTTCTGAGGTTTTCTGGGCACAAATTAAATTCTTCATTTTGTGTTCCAGAAAATACTTGGTTCATTGACTAAACAGGTTCAAAGGAACTGCTAAATCCTTACAAAACCTTCCATTATGAGTCATGAGAATTGCCAGAGACTTAAAAGACAAGCTATGTAAAATTAAGAGCAATGGTTTCCTGTTGCTCAAATTGTTGAGAGGTAGGAGCAAGTTTTGTTTCCAGTGGGAATGGAAGTGTGTGTTAATAGCCAATGTGGTCACAGCCCATGGGTACTAAAAGTTATGTTGTTCTCCCTAGCTTTTATGGGGGGCAATCTGCTGATATTTCTTCATACATTTCATCTATAAAATTAATATGCCTTGCAACTGTAGAATGTTACCTCAGAAAAGAGGTCATTCAAAGCTCAGTATATAGTGCACTGTAAGGATCATGTACTATCAAGAAAGTTCTGGAATCTGAAGGCAATGTCTTCTCATTTCTCACTGCTCAGGCTAAAGAGAAGCCAATCTGAATTCCCACCGGAGGAAATAGAACCAGTACATTTAGTTCTGTTGTTTAGAGGAAAAGGATAACTGATGGAAACACCATCTTTGAACATGTGTGAGGAGGGGATATTAACCAAATGAATCTTATCTCTTGCCTTGTCATCCAATGCTTGTCAGGTAAACCCAACACTTTAGGGCTTCCTATTACTAATAATCTTTTCCTGGGGTTGAGAGAAAGATATGGTTAAGAATTCCAAATTAAGTTATGTGTCTCAATTAAAAAATTGGTTCTGTGGGTGCTGGTGTCTCACGCCTATAATCCTGATCACTCAGGAGGCTGAGATCTGAGGACTGGAGCTCCAAGCCAGCCTAGGTAGGAAAGACCACGAGACCCTTATCTCTAATTAACCACCCAAAAATCCAGAAGTGGATCTGCAGCCCAAGTGGTAGAGCACTAACCTTGAGCAAAAAAAGTTCAGGGACAGGACCAGGCCCTGAGTTCAAGTTCCCAGATTGGCACACAAAGACAAAAAGTTCCATTTTAAGTTGGGTGTGTGACAGTACTTCACATAGAGAAAAAGCATTTTTGAAATGACTTTACACAGCTCTATTCTTACCCTGTTTTGGGTGTGTGCTCTTGTTTACAAACACAACTAGATGAAAACCAAGCAAGGGTGCTTCAAGATAAAGTTATGATCCCAAACTTTTTTTTTTTTTTTTTTTTTTGCTGGTCATGGGGGCTGAACTCTGGGCCTGGTCACTGTCCCTCAGCTCTTCAGCTCAAGGCTAGAGCTCTACCACTGGAGTCACAGTGCCACTTCTGGCTTTTTTCTGCTTATGTGGTGCTGAGGAATCGAACTCAGGGTCTCATGAAAACAAGGCAAGCACTCTATCACTGAGCCACCTTCCCAGCCCCAAATGTGTGATCCAAAATAATTTTAGGGTATCTGTGAATTTCGTTCGTCTGTGTAATTTTTCTCGAGTTAATACAGATGATTTAAAAATTGTATTTTTAAAAAGTAGTAGAACATTTTCTTGTGGCTTGTTCTTTATGATGGTATATTTATAAATACATGTGGACACACAGTTATAACTGGTTTTTCTACTTGAAATATCCTCTGCAGAGATTATGGTCTGTGAAAATATATGGATCATATTCTATGTCTCATGGATTTTTCTTGTTTGAGATTCTATCACATCTTTCTTTCCTATTGTGGTATTGTAGGTATTCTAGGATACTCTCTGGGTCAGAAGGAATAGGAGGAAAGACAGAATAGAAAGGAATAGGGGTATGGCAGAGAAATACAAGATGCTCAGTGGTGGGATGGACAGGAGACACTGTGAAGTACTGGTCTCTCTCTGAATATATCTATATCTATATCTATATCTATCTATAGATCTATATCCATAGATCGATCGATCGATCTACCGATCTATCTATCTATCGATCTATCTATCTATATATATGGATCTATCTATCTATCTATTTATCTATATGGATCTATCTATCTATCTATCTATCTATCTATCTATCTTATCTATCTATCTAGATCTATCTATCTATCTATCTATCTATCTATCTATCTATCTATCTATCTATCTATCTATCTATAATTTTTTTTGCTGGTCCTTGAACTCTGGGCCTGGGTTTTGTCCCTGAGCTTCTTTTGCTCAAGGTTAGTGCTCTACCACTTGAGCCACAGTGCCACTTCTGCCTTTTTCTGAATAGTTTATTAGAGATAAGTCTCATGGACTTTTCTGTCTGGGATGACTTCAAACTGTGATCCTCAGATCTTAGCCTCCCAAATAACTAGGATTACAGGCACGAGCCACTGGTGTCCAGCTGTCTCTGTGAATATTCTTAGAGAAGAACATCACATTATCTATCCCTTGCATTACTCTAAATTTGAGCTGCAGACAGACTAGACACAAAGCTAGAAAGCATTTGATGTCAATCTTTTCATTTGTTAGTTTGGTGCTGTGCTGTGACTAATTGGCAAGATCAAGTTTGGCTTTGACAACAGAAGTGAATAAAAAGAGGGATGGGATTCTAGAGTAATGTGCAACAGCACATGACTCATTTGCATTTCTCTATCTTGGCCTACTCTCCATTAATACTGGGGCAAAGATAGGGTTACCAGACTATTAGTATTCTTTTTTTTTTATATTTTATTTTATTTTATTTGAGAACATACTGTACAGAGGGGTTACCATTACATGGGCAGGATAATGCATACATTTCTTACCAAGCATTGCAGCCTCCTCCTTTGTTTACCCTTCACCTCCCTTCCCAGCCTCCCCCCTCCCCCCCACCCGATCATACCCCCCTCCCCCCCCACACTGACATTGTAAAGCTGCTTTTGACATGACATTTTGTACTTCTCATTGTTGCAACAGGTCCACCTGAATCCTTAAACGACTTGTTTGTCCCCATCTCCTCCACATGTTATACTGACATCAAATATAGTGAAAGCAGGGGTTACACTGTGGGGGAGGGACATACAAAGCAACAAAGAATAATCTTATAAATGCATTAGAAACACATGCATGAAAGAAATGAAAACATTAAAATACATATTTAAGGGTTCGTTTTCCTAACATCACATTATCTGACCTTTTCTGCTTGACTCATACCTATACTAGATATTGCAAATAAGGGAAACCATGGGACCTATGTTTCTTTGGGCCTGGCTTACTTCACTTAATATACTTTTTTCCAAGCCTTTCCATTTCCTAACAAATGGGGAAATGTCATTCTTTCTGATGGAGGCATAGAATTCGATTGTGTATATATACCACATTTTCTTGATCCATTCTTCTACTGAGGGGCATCTGGGTTGGTTCCATATCTTAGCAATGGTAAATAATGCTGCAATAAACATAGTTGTGCTGGTAGCTTTAGTGTGGTCTTGTTTGTAAACATTTGGGTAAATGCCCAAAAGTGGGATTGCTGGGTCATAGGGGAGTTCTATGTGAAGTCTTTTGAGGAACCTCCATACTGCTTTCCAAAGTGGTTGATCAAGTTTACATTCCCACCAACAATGAAGTAAGGTTCCTTTCTGTCCACATCCCCTCCAGCATCTGTTGTTGTTAGAGTTCTTGATTTTTGCTGTTCTAACTGGAGTGAGGTGATATCTCAATGTTGTTTTGATTTGCATTTCTTTTATGGCTAGGGATGTTGAACATTTCTTCATGTGTCTATTGGCCATCCTTCTTTCTTCTTCAGAGAAGCTTCTCTTTAAGTCTTTCACCCACTTATTTATTGGGCAGTTGTTTCTTTGAGGATTTGTTGTTGGGTGGTTTAATTTTTGAGTTCCAAGTATATTTTAGATATGAGACCCTTGTCCGTTGTATGGCTAGTAAAGATCTTCTCCCAATCGGTGGGCTTTCTATTGATCTTGCTAGCTATGTCATTTGCCCTGCAGAAGCTCTGCAACCTTATGCAATCCCATTTGTCCAACCTTTCTTTGATTTGTTGTGTTTCTGGGTCTCTATTCAGAAAATTTCGGCCTGAGCCAAGGAGACCTAGGGTTTCTCCTATTCCATCCTGTAATGTTTTCAGAGTGTCTGCTTTGAGTTCAAGGTCTTTGATCCATTTGGAGTTGATTCTGGTGCAGGGTGATATATAAGGATCTAGCTTTAGTTTTCTACATGTAGTTAACCAATTTTGCCAGCACCATTTACTGAAGAGGCTGTCTTTCTTCCATTCTATTGTTTTAGCTTCCTTATCGAAGATTAGATGGCTATAGGTCTGTAGGTTCATTTCTGGGTTTTCAATTCTATTCCATTGGACTATTAGTATTCTTGTTCTATCCCTAATGTTGAAGGAATGTCTCTTAGTATACAAACTTCTACTGAGCAGTTTTCACCCAACAGATTGCTCACTTTTTTTTTTTTTAACATCCTGGTAGTTGCTAGCTTTTCCTGAGAAGGTTACTGAGGCAAGTTCTGCGAAGGCAAAAAAGAATTGATAATGCAAGAATATAACATGGGAATAATCATAGTTCTTAAAAATTATCATACCTCTTGAGCAGGGATTTGTCTTGTCTTTTTGCAGAAGATAATGCTGAGTCTTTCTCAGCATCTCATATGAAGAGGGATGTAGACATAGCATATTGTCCTCACGGTTGGTGATACGAATTGGTCTTTGGTTAAGGAAGATGTCACTAAGTTTCTTCACTGAAGATTCACAATTTTCCTTTTTTTGTGGTCAATAATAATGTCTCCTGAGGAGGTACTCTGAGTTTTTCCAGGGTTTTATCCACTGGTTTTAACATCCATTTATGATTCTTGCTTCACACAATTATTACTGTACAGGTAGCCAAATGATGATTTTTTTTTAAAAAGAAAATTCAATCCTTGTACACTTAATGGTTGGTGCTCTTTTAATGAAAAGCTTTCTCTTTCCAACTAATCTTTATTTATTCAGTATGGACTCTAATTCTTTTTTGAACTTATGAATTATTACATGAGACTATCCTAAATGAATAATTGGAAAACAATGGTGTTTCAACAGATAGACCACAAATGGTATTCTTCAAATACTAAGACAGCAAAAACAACAAACTGAGCAACTGTTTTTTTTTTTTTTTTTTTTTTTTTTTGTCGGTCATGGGGCTTGAACTCTGGGCTTGGGCGCTGTCCCTCAGCTCTTCAGCTCAAGGTGAGCGCTCTACCACTTGAGCTACAGCGCCACTTCCGGTTTTCTAGTGGTTTATTGGAGATAGGAGTCTCACGGTCTTTCCTGCCCGGGCTGGCTTTGAACCGCGATTCTCAGATCTCAGCCTCCTGAGTAGCTAGGATTACAGGCGTGAGCCACCGGCGCCCGGCTGAGCAACTGTTTAAGGTAGAATGAAACTAAAGAGACATGACAATTATATGCAATATGTAGACTTGGAAGCGACCTAGACAAGAGTTTTGAAAAGTATTTCTGTAAAAAAAATAGTAGGGCAATTCTCCCCCACAGTGTAACCCCCGCTTTCACTATATTTGATGTCAGTATAACATGTGGAGGAGATGGGGGCAAACAAGTCGTTTAAGGATTCAGGTGGACCTGTTGCAACAATGAGAAGTACAAAATGTCATGTCAAAACCAGCTTTACAATGTCGGTGGGGGGGGGAGGGGGGTATAATTGGGTGGGGGGAGGGGGGAGGCTGGGAAGGGAGGTGAAGGGTAAACAAAGGAGGAGGCTGCAATGCTTGGTAAGAAATGTATGCATTATCCTGCCCATGTAATTGTAGCCCCTCTGTACAGTATGTTCTCAAATAAAATAAAATAATATAAAAAAAATAGTAGGGCAATTGAATAAGACTATAGACTAGTTAACAGTTATCAATGTTGATTTCCCAATTTTTCTAGCTCTGCCACACTTGTATAAGAACATTATCTTTTTTTTTTTTTTTTAAGAAATACACCCAGAAATGTTTAGGGATTCATAAGCATTTGATTTTCAACTTACTTTGAAATGACAAAGAAAACTTGGTCAAAATGAACATGGCAAAATGTTAACATTTGGGAGAATCTGCCAAAAGGGCACATAGGAATGTTTTGTACATATAGCAAATACTTATATAAGCCTGAAATTAATTCTGAAATAAGTTAAAATTTAGGAGCTCACACAATTATGTAGGGCTTCAAGTCTTTCATTCTGACCACCAAACTCATCCTGCTACTCTGTATTTCCAACATATATAACTTGTGCCTCTCCTAACATTTTGTCCCTTTTCTCTTCTTTTGTCTGAGAGTGTTCAGGAAAAACATGCCACCTAACATCTCTGGTCATCATTTGCAAGTTGGTTTGAGTGGGCACAGCAGGATTTGGTTGGCTTCTATGTCTCTCTTGCCTGAGCTTGGTTCTTGATCCCTTGTCCCAACTGGACATGATGAAGAGATCTGAAAAAAGCTAAAAGGATGATGAGAAATTGATCAGATAAAATTTGGTAACATTTTCTTTTCTTATATTTATATAAATATATATAAAGGTTTTCATGAATTCACACAAAAGCCCAGCAAAACAGGAAATAAGTAGCAAGAGTTTCCCATGTTTATTCTAGAGCCTGATTTCTTTCCTATCCAGATACTAGTATGATGTCACAGCTAGTTTTCTCTTTGGGGAAAGTAATAGTGATCAAGCCTTCTTTCTTTGGGGGCTTAGTGTTGGCTTGTAGGGGGTTCTTATTACACTAGTTTTGGGAGTCTTACTCATACTCCCTGTGTCCAACGGAGAACTCTCATCTGTGAGTCCCATGATAGGTGGTACCGAAGGAATCCAAGCTTTCAAACAAGCAGCCATATTTGGGCTGAAAACTGAGCTGCTCTGAGCTCTCAAGGGCTGCAAGCCCAGCCCTTATCTGTCAGTACCTCCATCTGGCATGATGGCAGACAGTTGTCACGAGGTGCCGGGTGGCTACCTCATACGCAATGGGAGAATACAAAACCTGTGATTACCAGGGTGTATTCAAACTCACCATGTCAACAAGGTACATAGCATTGGACCAGGCCTAGTGGTAAATGCCTGTAATCCACTTGAGCTGTGGAGTCAGGAAGATCATGAGTTCAAGGTCAGCCTAGGTTATATAGTGAGATTCTGTCTCAAAACAACAAACCTCCACAGGGGCACAGGATTTGAGTTGTGCTATCTTCATTCTTCATTGAATGTGGGTAGGAGTTTTAGTTTGTTATGCACTTATTTTAGCCCCTAAATGACAAAGGCAACTTGTCCTTAGACCTCCTGCCTCTCTTCCTCGTGGCCTATGGTGGTGGCTGTGCTGATGTTGGACATCTGCCTGTGGAGAAGGACCAACCTGCCCCCATCCCAGAAATGCTGCTTTGATGGACACATCAGTCCTGAGATCAGCTACTGGGAGAACGAATGTTTCTCTGAGACCGAAGACAACATTATTTGAGATGACTGCATCTGGATCCCATGGAAATGGTGATGCTGTGTTTGCTCTTTTATCTACATCCATTGTGATGTGGCATTTCTGGGAGCAAATGCCGGGGCAGGGAAGTCATAAGGAAGTAACTGCCCAGGGAAGGCTGGCTGCCACATTAATCTGACATGCTAAACGATATAGAAAGAACTTTCACTCAAAGATTGACGAAGATTTCGGTAGGCACCTGAAAACTCCATCAAGAGTAGATGTGACTTGCTCAGGGCTGGCATTGTGCAGGACAGGGAAACAGCCCTTGCTAGTGCTGTGTCTATAGGTCGAGGGTTTGGAATCAGGCAGGTGATAATGCTTTTGTTTACAGAGTAATCCAAAATGAGACAATCTGACATAGAGAAACCCTGATGTCTTTACTGGACACTGGTGACTCATGCCTGTAATCCTAACTTCTCAGGAGGCTGAGATCTGAGGATTTGGGCTTGTAGCTAGCCTAGGAAGACAAATTCAAGAGAATTATTATATGTAATAAACTAGCAAAAAGCTGGGGTGGAGGTATGGCTCAAGTGATAGAGCATCAGCTTTGAGTGAAAAAGCTAAATAACAAGCCCCAGTATTTCACTGCCTCTGATACATACATACATATATACATACATGCATATAATAACAACAACAACACCCTGACATCCAAGGAGAGCTTTTCTGTCCTATCTTAGATGAAGCGTTACTGAGCAGTTAGTAGTCACAGTGCCTGGATTCACTCCTAAACTCCATCAGTCCCTGCCCTAGTGACCCCACAGAGATGACTCTAGGCCTTAGATTCCTTGCTGGTAACACAAAGATAGTAATAGTGTTTATATGGTTGTGGTGAGATTTTTTTAGATGAGTTAATGTGAGTAAAGCATATAGGACAGTGTCTGGCACATAGCAGGGGTTCTCTAATTACTGGCTCCCAGTTATTATTCTAAATTAAGAGACTTCTGGAAGGCTACTTATTATGACCATGCTTCGTGATTGTATCAAAGAATGACAAGGCTGTACCTGGAAACAGGCTATTATTAAAGGATGGTTCACTGCCACATTTATTACTAGATTTCTTTTTGTAATAAAAGCCTGTCTCTGAGCTGGGTGTGGTGGCACAAACATGTAATCCTGGCTACTTGGGAGGCAGAGATTAAGGGATTGTGGCACAAGGCCACTCAGGCAAAAGGAGAAGTTTCAGCTCACTAAATGACTGAGTCCTGTCACCCCTTTATGCAAGGGAAACACAATTCAGGATGCAGCGATGTATACCTGTATCTCCAATGATATAGGGAAACACCAGTAAGAGGATCTTAGGCCAGGCTGCCATCGACACAGAGTGAGACCCTACACTGAAACTAATCAATGCAAATAGAGGTTGGGAACATGGCTCAAGTGGTGGAGCTCCTGCCTAGCAAGCATGAAGCCCCGGGTTCCATTCCTAGTACTGACAAAACAACCCATCTCACTTTCTCAAATTAATTTTAAAATCTTTTCACACTAATGTATAAAACGAAGCTAACAATAGTTCAGTATTTGCTTTCTATGAATGTGGCAAGATGGCTTCTCATATCCATTACATAGTTGAGAAAACTGAGCCTCAGAGAGGTGAAGTGGCTTCACAGCCAGTCATACTTGATACCTAGTTCTAAAGTCTGAACTCAGAAATGCTATGCTAGAGAAATAGAGGAAGGCAGAGGGAAGGAAAGTGACAGAGAAGAGGGAGAAAGGGAGAGAGAGAGACAGAGACACATATAGAGAGAAATAGACACAAATACTCACAAGCGTTTTCCAAATGTATCAATGGGTGTGGAAATCCAATTAGTGTATCCTAATGATAACAAAGGCAATGACATTACATGCCTTGGTGACACAATTCCAAATGACACTTTTGAATTTTATTTGTTTGTGTGCATGTGTGTGTATTGATACTGGAGCTTGAACTCAGGACCTGGGTGCTGTTCTTTAGCTTTTTCACTCAAAGTGCTCTACCACTTGAGCCACAGTACTATTTCTGGCTTTTTAGTTGTTAATTGGAGAGAAAAATCCTTCAGATTAATCTGCCAGACTTGGCTTTGAACTGTGATCCTCAAATCTCAGCCTCATTAGTAGCTAGGATTACAACTGTATGCCACTGGTGTCCAGCAACAGATTGTTTTTTGCTTTCAGTGCAGTCATTAAAGGAGGTCTGTTTGTGGACAATGAGTTCTTAAGAGCAGTTTGGATTTCTAGTGCTTGAGCCAAGTCTCTTGTACTGACTGGGGATGAGGTGGAAAAAAGACCTCCTAAAGAGGGTGGTCTTGTCAGGAAAACAGAGCATCTATATATTCTTTCTGAATGGTCAAAAATGTGCCATCCATGAAGCAGTGTTAAAGGAGCCTATTCTATGGAGAGTTTTCTGGACACTCTGATCCTTCTTGTCACCCACTGTGCTGCATGGCTGGCTCCTCCTCCATCTTCCAGTCTCAATTCTGATGTCACCTCCATGGAGACAACTTCACGACCATGCTACTTCATACCTCTCAGTCCCGTTGTGTCCCATCACTATTTTTTCCTTCATAACCTCGGTCATATGGACATTCTCCTCTTTGTACATCATTTACTACTCTTCTGGAAGGGAGCAAGTTTATCAGTGTTGCTCATGGCCGTATCCCACCTGTGTGGAACTTAGCAACTGCTCAGGAGCTAGATGACAAATCAAATTGTGGAATGAAGAATGGATGGAACAGCAGTAATGTTGACCCAGGAAGAAAGCTGTTTTGGGGGGTGGGGAAAGCTCATGTGTTGGAGAGTTGAGTTGCCAGATGGTGGCGCTATTTTGAGACATTCTCCTAGCCAGAAGGTGGGGCTTAGCAGGAGGAAGTCACTGAGGATGCATCTTTGAAGGTTATAACTGGTCCTTGGTCCCTTCCTGGCTCTTCTACTTCCTGTCCATCATGAGTTGAATAGCTTCTGCCACAGGTTGCTGCTGCCATGATGTTCTGATTCATTGCAGGCCTGGAAACCCGGAGACAGGCAATCACAGACTGAGCTCTCTGAAACCACAAGCCAAGATGAATAATTCCTCCTTTGAGTTGTTTTCATCTGGTATTTTGTCACAAAGACTCAAAGTGTAACTAATACAAAAATATTCTGTGACTTTAAATGGAGACGAAATTAGACATTGGCCTGGATACTGTAGGACATAATGGCATGTCCAGCAGGAGTTAACTAATCAACACATGCGTTTTCTGAATTACATAGTGTGCCAGGGACATTTAATTTCTGTTAATTGGCATCAAGGAAGAGGAGTTGTTAACGAAATCATTGACCAGCTGGAAGCATATCTGTGTTAGATAATCAGAGCAGACATTTCCTAAATGGTGATATTTGTAAGAGAAGAGCCCAAGAGTTCAAGACCAGGAAGAAGCTGCAAGTCCCCAGTGGGGCTACAACACCATGTGCTTGCAAACTGCATGCTTGGGTATGGAAGCCCTAAATATGAAACCATCAGAGATGAGGCAGGTACTGAGACGGTAAGGCTTGCCCCAAGAGAAATGACTGATGCCATAAAGATGCACTTACAACTAATTGTCATATTGCTCCAATGTTGATGCTGTTTTGCCAGTTTATTGGAGAGGTGAAGAGAGCCAAGAGGCAGTGTTTCACAGCTGGTCCACTGCTTTGCAACTATGCCTTTAGATGAATGATTTATCCTCTGAGCTTTACTTATTTGTAAGTAGGGGAAAGTAGCACTGAACCTACAGGGTTGCTGTTAGGATTAAATTACAAAAGTGCATGAAAATAATAATAATTAGAACTAATATAGTCTTTTCTTTCTTTCTTTCTTTCTTTCTTTCTTTCTTTCTTTCTTTCTTTCTTTCTTTCTTTCTTTCTTTCTTTCTTTCTTTCTTTCTTTCTTTTTTGTTTTGATTGGTCATGGAACTTGAACTCTGGGCCTGGGTGTCCCTCAACTCTTCAGCTCAAAGCGAGCGCTCTACTGCTTGAGCCACAGTGCCACTTCTGGTTTTCTGAAGGTTAATTGGAGATAAGAGTCTCATGGACTTTCCTGCCTGGGCTGGCTTTGAGCTGTGATTCTCAGATCTCAGCCTCCTGAGTAGCTAGGATTACAGGTGTGAGCCACTGGCACCTGACTTAATTTAGTCTTTTCTATGTGTAGTGTTCATGACAATAAATACATTATCTTATCATTTTTTTTTTGTGCTGGGACTGGGGTTTGAACTTGGGTCTTGTTCTTTCCCTTAGTTTTTTTTCTGCTTCAGGCTGGTGCTTTAGCACTTGAGCCACATCTCCACTGGTTAATTGGAGATACGAGTCTTATAGACTTTCCTGCCTGGGGTGACTTTGAACCTCGACCCTCAGAATTAGTCTCCTGAGTAGCTAGTATTACAGGTGTGAGCCACTACCATCTGGCTATTATCTTCTTTAATGCCCAATGAAGCACTCAAGGAAAACACAATTGCTATCTGCAGTATATAGGAAAGGGAACTAAAAGTTGCAGAGATTAAATGTCTTGCCTATAGTGACCCAGTGAGAACAGGGAAGGCTGGATTTAAATCTAAGTCATCTGACTCCACTGGGTTCTTTCTCACCCTATAGCAGACTATATAAGGATTAATTCAGAACTTGGCATTTAATTCATTTCTGACGAATACAAGATAGTAAGAATCTTTTCTTTCTTTCTTTCTTCCTTCCTTCTTTCCTTCCTTCCTTCCTTTCTTTCTTTCTTTCTTTCTTTCTCTTTCTTTCTTTCTTTCTTTCTTTCTTCCTTTCTTTCTTTCTTTCTTTCTTTCTTTCTTTCTTTCATTCTTTCTTTCTTTCTTTCCTTTCTTTCTTTCCTTTCTTTCTTTGTTTCTTTGTTTCTTTCTTTCTTTCTTTCTTTCTTTCTTTCTTTCTTTCTTTCTTTCCTTTCTTTCTTTCTTTCTTTCTTTCTTTCTTTCTTTCTTTCTTTCTTTCTTTCTTTCTTTCTTTCTTTCTTTCTTTCTTTCTCCCTCCTCCTCCTCCTCCTCCTCCTCCTCCTCCTCCTCCTCCTCCTCCTCTTCCCCTTCCCCTTCCCCTTCTCCTTCCCCTTCCCCTTCTCCTTTCTTCTTCTTCTTCTTCTTCTTCTTCTTCTTCTTCTTCTTCTTCTTCTTCTTCTTCTTCTTCTTCTTCTTCTTCTTCTTCTTCTTCTTCTTCTTCTTCTTCCTTCTCCTCCTCCTCCTCTCCTTTCTTCATCTTCTCCATCATCATTATCTCCCTAATCACCTAATCATCATCATCATTGTTTTTGTGCTGGGACTGAGGCTTGGAATCAGGGTCTTAGTGCTAAAGGCTAGCACGCTATCATTTGAGCCACAGTCCCACTTCCAGCTTTTTTGTGGTTAGAGATAAATGTCTCATGAACTTTTCTCTCCAGACTGGCTTCAAACTGTGTCCTAACAATGCTCGATAAGAAATGTACTCATCACCTTACTCATGTAACTGTAACCCCTCTGGATGGTATTTTTTACAATAAAAAAACATAAAAACAACAACAAAAAAACCAAGCTGTGGTCCTTAGATCTCAGCCTCCTGAGGAGCTAGTATTACAGGTGTAAGTCACCAGCTTCCCGCATATTATTATTATTATTATTATTATTATTATTATTATTATTATTATTATCATTATTTTGAGATGACAATCTCACTATGCTGTGTAGGCTAGTCTCAAACTCTTGGGCTCAAGCAAACTTCTTGCCTCAGCTTCCTAAGTTCTGGATTGTAGCTATGGCGCCTGGCAAGATCCTTTTCTTAGGTATTTCTCTTGCTCACCCTGCTCTCCAGCCTTCCTGTGCCTGTAAACTCCTCCAACAGCGCCCACGTGTGGGGCTACTCCTGTATGACAGCATCCAGCCCCTGGGTTCCCTGACTTCAACAACCCAGTGAAGTGTTAGTGTTTCTCTTTTTCAAGGGAACTACAGAAAGGCTCAAAGCAGTTAGCCCAAGGATCAGCAGGTAAGAAGTTGGGAAGGGGTGGCTGGATTTGAAACCTGGGACATGTGATTAGAGTGCAGGCTATTTTTTCTCCAAGCTGCCAGTATTCAGAGCCTTTCCTCTCCGTGAAGCTTAGAAGCCACTCGCTTGTAGTTCCAACTGCTCACTTCCAAATCCCTATGAGAGATCCTAGCCTGTTATTGAACTTTTTGTTATTGAATACCGCCATCTCCATTGGTCTGTAATAGTTACTATTTACCAAACATTTCAATGTACTCTATACCATGCACATAGCTGGCCATCCATCATCCCATTTAATTCTGCCAAGAGCCCTAGTTGATATCCATTTTTATACAGGAGAAAAATGAGATCTAGTGAGGTGCCACTTTTCCAGGTTTCTTCAGTTATTTTGCCAAAGGAACTATAGCTAGTGAGAAACAAGCCCGGGATAAAAATCAGGTTCTCTGACTCCACACTCATCATCCCAGATTTTATATTTTATTACTTCTCAAAATTCTTGTAAAGACCTATCGGATTGGGAATCCTTTTTGGGTGATGCTTTAAAATGTAGTTTTCTGTTGCCTTAACCTCCTCTCAAACTTACCAATATAAAAAAATGTGCATTTAAAATTTCAAAATTTATAAATAGAATGTGCAGGGCTGAATATTTTAAATGTGGTTCTGATATCTAAAATTAGCCTTCCTTTCAAAACAATGTCTGTTTCTTGTTATGGAACTGGCTCATTCTCTTTCTCATTCTCTCTCTCCACTACTGACAGACCCTCTTCATACAATGTGGTCTTCCCTGACTGAGTGTCAAGTCATCTTCCCAAGAAGGGAGAGTATACTGGTGGTTCAATTAAACCCTTTGGAGACAGGATTTATTTGAATTTATTTGTTTTCTCTTCATGCTCTGATTCAAGCTTATTTCTGGAGGCGATCCTGAATGCAAATAGCTTTCACAATTTTTCTCAAACCATTGGAGTTGTATTTTCGTGAGAAGGACATTACACTGGCTGTGGCCTTTAGGACACAAGGGACCTACAACAGTCAAACCCTGCCATCACAAATGGTTCGCCTCAAGTCAGTAGGTCATGCTAGTATTGGTTAAAATGGCAGGGATACAAAACCCATACAACATACAGAGTGGCCCCTGAGAGGCCTTTGGCCTTCCTCTCTGGTCCTGTCTGATGTCCTTTTTAGTCCTTACTAGGCAGTGGTTCTTGTCCATCAGCAGTGACCTTATTTGCATAATTAGCTTGCATCTGTGGCGCAGCCTTTGAATGCTGGATAAGCACCGGCATGGTACACTGGAAGATGTCACCTCTGTGAGTCCTCTTGTTCCCACAGAGAAGATGAAAGTAGAGTTATTTTGGAAATCATATCCCTCGCCTTCTGGGAATCTGCTGTGTATCATTTAGGGAGAGACAGCAAAACCAGAAATCATGTCGTGAAGAGGGAGTGATCTGAGGAATGCAAAATGATGATTGTGTTTTGACATCAATGATCCAGAGCCACATTGTAAGCTTCGATTCTTTTTCGCAATGTGTGGCTGTGTCTGGACTTGCAAAAAGGCAATAGCTAGGCCTTTTGGATTTCTCTGTGCAGAACCCCTCATTATTTTCCCACCACTACTTTCTCGGACCTTATTTTGCTTTTGCGGGGAGGCGGGGGGAGAGGGCTTGGCTCTCTGAAGGACAATCCTTGTCTCCACCCCATCCCAGTAATCTCAACAGCACATGACCATCTGTACATCCTTCCCAATTACAATCATGCTACAAGTGTGTTTCTATGAAGAAGAGAGAGGCTGTGGTTTAAAATTGAAGTCTTTGTTTAAAGTTATGGTCCTTGATGCCTTCATCTTTGACCCCATTCTACTTTCTTCAGTAGGATTCTTGCCGTTCCTCTCTCATCAGGTTGGGTGGGAATAGATGGCAAAATATATGTGGCATGTGAAATGCTTGGCATATAATAGGTGCTTAATAAATGCTGGCAATGATTGCTGGATGAAGAGTCAGATAGTTATTTCTCTCACTCCATTGCAAACTAATTTTTGTGGCCTTAGTTAAGGAACTGAAACATTCTGAATCTCAGTTTTCTGATTGGGTGTTTGGGGATTAAAGTAGCATTTCCCTGTATATCTCATAATTTTTTGTTTGTTTTTGTTTGCGGGGCTTGAACTCAGGGCCTGGATGCTGTCCCTGATCCTACCGCTCTACCACTTGAGCCACAGTGGTGCTGCTTTAGATTTTTGAGTTGTTAATTGGAGCTAAGAGTCTCACAGGGATTTTTCTACCCAGGCCAGCTTCAAATCATGATCCTCAGAGCTCAGTCTCCTGAGTAGCTAGGAGTGCAGGTGTGAGCCACTGGTGTCTGGCCTCAAAAGGTTCTTATGAGAATTTGCTACAGCATCAGCATCATCAAGACCTCTTAGAGCTTCAGATTCTGAGGAGCAATTTTTGGGTTTGGTAGTTGGCTACTCAGACATTCTAGGCAAGGTCTAGACCAAAGGTGTCTAAAACCCCACATACTTAAACTGGTGCTGGTGGCTCACGCCTGTAATCCTAGCTGCTTAGAAAGAAGGTTGAGATCTGCATATTGTGGTTTGAAGCCAGACAGGTAGGGAAGTCCGTAAGACTCTTATCTCCAGGTAACTACCAAAAATCCAGAAATGGAGCTGCACCTCAAGTGGTAGAGCCCTAGCCTTTAGCCAAAAAAAATCTCAGGTACAGTGCTCAGGCCCTGTGTTCAAGCCTCAGGACCAGCACACAAAAACAAAGCAATACACCCCACCTACTTAACCAATCTGAATACTGTGTCAACCTGTGTCTTCCCATTCAGAAGACACATCAGTACCTAGAAGAATTCTTGCAAAATCCCTCTGGACTAAAACCAGACATGTTGGTGGGTAAAAAATCTCAGTTCCCAGAATAAGCTGAAGTCAGACTCCCAGTGATGAGCTAGATGGGAGCTCAGATACTCACAGGTCTACAGCCTTACTTTGCAATATTTGTGTTGACTCTTGTTGACTGAATACCTTTTGTGGTACTGAACATTCCTTACAGTCCGTGCTGAAACTTTCTGAAGTAATGGTAAGCCTGGAATACAAGATGCTGGTTGGGAGATGTTGGGAGGAGGCAAAGAAAGGAATATGTAGGAGCTAGCAATGTAACTTAGTGGAAGAGTGCTTGCCTAGCATGTATGAAGCTCTGACAGTTCAATTCCTCAGTACTACATACACAGAAAAAGCCAGAAGTGGCGCTGTGGCTCAAGTGTTAAGAGTGCTAGCCTTGAGCAAAAGAAGCTCAGGGACAGTGCCCAGGGCCTGAGTTCAAACCTCAGGACTGCCAAAAAAAAAAAAAAAAAAAAAAGGGATATGTAATGGGAGGGACACTGAGGTAAACTTCACTAGTACTGATAATTACAATTCCTTAAAAAGCTAGGTACAGGTATTTGGTTGCTTTATGATCCTATATATTTACAAACGTGTTTAAATGTTTTTCATATGTATGAAACAACAAGGAGAAGAGCAGAAAGGAGGGCCAAATCAATGAGGACCATATCTGGTTTTTTTGGGTCTGTTCCATTAATCTTGGTATGCTAATTGCTTCTCAAAGAGCCTGGTCCAAAATGAGTGATGGATAGAACTCATTGTACCACTGGATGGCTGAGTATAAGGCCTCCCACCCCCGGTGTCCCTCGATTTTGTATGAAGGCTCATCTTAGATTTCACCTCTGTTTAATATTCTCTGTCGGAGTGTAGGTCAGAGGACAGAGAGCCTCTTGGGAACATTTTGTTTCTGCTCCGGTCTAGGACATAATACTGGCAGACAGCTCAGCCATTTAACATTGTTCTATTTCGAGCAAAATGTCCTTGCATAACTTATTTCCAATGACACCAACATGCCTCAAGGATCTTTGGAGTTAACTTCTTTGCCTTGGTCTTCCCTTCCAAACACATTCCCTCAAGTGACTTGACTGTCTTTCATGGTCACTTGAGAGGTAGGGAGAAGCCCTAATAGTCTCTTTTCTCAGCCAAAAGGAGAACTGGAGCCTTTTCTCTCACAATATAAAGAAGAAAAGCATATGGGGCAGCAGGTGCCTGGCTTCAGCACTGACCAGTGCCAGCTTGCCAGGCACTTTGTCTCAGCAGGGGAGACTTGGAGGGCTCTGCTACTCTGCATGCCACAGCTGAACAGCTGGGGAGGGATTCTCAGAGGTGTGTGGCTGTGGCTGGCCTGTGTGATGAGCGGTGGGTGAAGGGATGAGAATGAAGGGATGCTCATGACTTCATACCTGCTCAAAAACCATCTGCAAAGAGCTGAGAAATACAAAAGCATTGTTTATGACTATAGAAGGCTTTGTTAGAAAAGGTAGGCCAGGGAGCATGGGGCTGCGTTCTTTAGTCAGCTGCTTTCTTAAGCCAGATGGGGTTGGAGCTTGTTAGCAGTGCTCTTGACTTCTGGTGACCCTTTTTTTGTCAGTCTTGGGGACTGAGTTCAGGCCCTATCCCTGAGCTCTTTTGCTCAAGGCAAGCACTCTACCACTTGAGCCACAGCTTCACTTCCAGTTTTTGAGTGGTTAATTGGAGATGAGTCTCACAGGGACTTTTTTTTTTTTTTTTTGCTGATTTTGAACCATGGTCCTCAGATCTCAGCTTCCTGAGTAACTAGGATTATAGGTGTGAGCCACTGGTGCCTGGCTCCTCTCTGAGTTTTGTTCTATAGGCTAACACTCAAGACCAGCAATTAATATGGTGTAGACAATCCAAATGAAGAATGATTTTATTATGGAGACCCTAAGTCTGTCTCTGGTCATAGTCTGTTAGCTTCTGGGTGGTAGAATGATGGAGAGGACCTGGGGGGTGGGACCAGAGTGGGGGTAGGGGAGGGGCCGTAGAGCATCTGCACTTCACCTATCAGCACAGACCCATTTCAATATTTCAACTACCAGCCTGGTTGTACTCCTGATGAATGTCAGAGCTGAATGTCAGCTCTGCTCTACAAGGTAAGACAGATGGATTAGAGCTCCTTGTTTTATGTGTTCCAGAGTCACTTGGGAAGCTTGTTAGAAACACCGCCACCCTTTCTTCTATCACTTTGTTCCTGCCTCCAACTAGGTCCCAGGTTAGACTCCCTACCTGGGAGGCCTGAGTATCCCCAGTCAGCTGATGTCCAAGAATTCATCTCTAACTTCATAACTAACTCTGATGACTTGAGAGGAGTCTAGCACAGTTACAAAGGGATCTGCGCCTGAATCACATGCAGGTAATGGGAAGGAGACAGCTATATGGGGCTTGGCCAACTGATAAGTGTGTGCCCCTGTAATTGAAGCCACCTGGACCCTGACCCAGCCCTGGAGTACTACACTCAGGGAAGCGGGCCTCATGTAGACAGACCCTGTGACTTTTCAAGAGCTGCGGGGAATCTCTAAGCTGTGCATTTGAGTCAGCTGTGCATCTTATTAAGTCACAGCTTTGAACACTTCTGCTCCAAAAGCTCTGTCTTTGAGATGGGTGAATGGGAGAAGATGTGAGTCTGGACCCAGTAGGGAGGGAGACAAGCGCTAAGTGAGGATCTTGATGCTGTTTAATAATTTCTTCAACTATGGTTCTTGACAATTATACAGAAAACTGCCCATATTTTCCTTGAATTCCATATTTATCAAGAACTCTGTCTCCTCAAAAATGTTTCTCTGATTTTCAGAGGCTTGTAACTAGTTTTAGAGCACCTTTGAAGAACTGATAGGATGATTGTGCTATGAGTATGAGGATTTGATCTCATAAAATAGGAAATACACTAAGTTCACATCTGAATTCAATGTCCAAAGTTGCATAGGTTGGGGCTTGGGAGATTATATGTTATGGAGATTAAACGTTGCTGAAAAATACATCCCCGTTAATTAGGGGTGAAGGTGGGTGTGGCGGAGGATGGAAATCAGGACTGGCCAGACGGGGGAGGTTGGGATGGATAGGAGTGGAGATCAGGAAAGGCCAGGATGGTGATCAGAGGGGGCCAGAGGTAGAGACCTGTGTTGGCTAGCGGTGAAGGTCAGGGCTGGCCAGGAAGGAGGACAATATGGCTAGGAGTGGAGGCCTGGACGGGCCCCGGTGGAGGTCAGCGTAGCTGGGGGACATGAAAGGGCTGGTCATGGGTAGAGGTCCAAGTTGTTAAGGACAGACACTGTCCTTAGCCAGTTGTGACCTGTCATCACCTCTTAGCTGTCCTCTCATATTCTCACTTCCTTCGATCAAATCCTATCTTTTGTACCGCTTACTTACCCCTTTTTTTGGTACCACAGTACTGGAGTCTGACCCTTGGGCCAAGGAGATACCTCTCCTAGGGCCTCTGAGTCTTAGGATGGGATAGTTTACCTTAGATTTTAGGGGTCCGGGGTTCTACCAGGGGTCTCTGGAGTGTGTTTCACAAAAGAGTGGATTCACCAAGTGCAATGGAACCTGGCTTGATTGCTACAATTAAGCCCCGTTGCCAAAGATCTCCCCCTGCGTGGGACACCTTTTCTCCCATGGCTTTGACTCCTGCTTGCACTGTGTTTTGACCTCTTAGGCTCAGCTTTGTTGCTTCCTTTCAGAACCAGTTGTGGGCAGGCCTGTTTGAGAAGTCGTCGTCCCCCCCCCCCCTGCAATTTTGATGGCCTTAAAAAAGTCCATGTCTAGCATTTGTTAGATATATACTCTGTTCCAGCACGGTTTAAATGTTTTATTATGTTAATTCTCACTATAGCCCAGTAACAGTTGACGATCATCATTTCTATTTAAGAGAAAGCAGCTCTGAGAGATTTAGTAGTTTACCCTACATCAAATGGCCAGAACAGGATAAATGAAGATTTGAACTCAGGTTGTATTCAGCAAGCCTGCTGGACTCTTGCATTTGTAACCAAGTTGAGGGTGGGTGTTTGGCTCATATTCCACATTTTCCAGATGAGCTTTAGTATCAGAAAGCTCAACTTTGCATCCTTGCTTTTTTTTTCCTGTCTGTGATTATCTTCAGGCCTCTATTTCCTTGGCTTTATAATGGGGGCATTTATAGCGGAACTAGACTTTTGCTAACAACCTGTTGGTGGGATGAGTTGAAAGTGCCACTGGTCAATTTTTTACTGGTCAATTTTTTTTACAGAGCTGTATCTATAAAGAAGGGCTTTGGGTTGTGAGGGACTGGATTTGATGACAGGTGTGAAATGTCTGATGGAAGGGGAGTGGCAAGCCTTGGGTTGTTTCTGTTTCTCAGATGATGCTGTAGAGAGAAAGGCCAATGGAAGACTCTTGTGTCTCATGTTCCATTTCATTTCTGTGGCATGGGCAAGTCTCCATCTCATCTAAGCAGCCTGCTTGATAGCCACAAGAGTTAGAAACTCACTGGATCCACTGCTACTATGGAACAGGCTAAATACTTGGTTGGCTCATCATACCATACCTCTGCAACTCTTGTTATAGATTGTTATACTCATTGCTAAATTCCCTGAGAATGCTTTATGGGTGGAGGCACCCATATTTTGACAAATCCTATTGCTGGGACTATCTCACTTCTTCATCTAGATGATCATATTCACTTCCATGAGGCACAGATTTGGCCATGCTGATTTCATGGGATGCACAAGAGGAACCCACAAAGATGTTAGAATATGCTGCCATGAGGCTTGTACCAGTCTCAAAGATCCAATATAGAGGCAGTATTTCTTGGCAGGATTATGGTTTTGTTTCATTCTGTGAAAGTTTGGAAAAGTCTATGGATCATGTATTTGCCAAGTGTGTGTGTGTGGGGGGGGGGCAAAAGACATATGCCTGCAATCTCAAGACCTTCTACAACTGTTGATGGGAGAGGTCTACGTAGCCCTGCCTTCCTAAAATGGTACTCAGTCTTGGCAAATGGCATTTATGCACCAAAGTGTCCACATTGATGGGCATGCAATGAACGTTAAACCACAACCATTAAGTTTAATGATAATTAATGGGCTGTCTTACAGGGGTGGCCTTGTTCCCTGGGATGCCTCCTTACCAGTTTACAAGGTACTGCCTGGCTGGTCCCACTCATTTCAATCTTGTGTTGATAGGGTCACCCGGTTTTGCTCTTTCTCCATTGCACATTGTGCTTCCCATCTGCACTTAATATAAAGGTGGCATCCTGTCCACATCTTTTATTTCCTTTCCTGACAGATTAATTTTTTCTACTCTTATCCCTTCATCCTTCTCTCGTCCCCATTTTCTCCCTCCTTTCTCTCCTTCAACCCCTTTCATTTCCATCCTTCTTGGTCCAGTGCTTTTGATGGCAGTTTTCCTTTGAGAAGCATCCTGTCTCCAGTCTTGGATGGGCACAGTGTTATTATTTGCCCTGTTGTTCTATGGGGGAGACATTTACTTGCTCCCAATGACAAGAATCCAGGAAAGCAAGAATGTTAGAAACAAACAGAATATATATATCTTAACCCCTTATTTTTAAAGCTTTTAAAAACACATCTTGTTTAAGGGAGTGGAATGAGTTAAATGCCTGTTCTATGATACACAATCTATCACTCCTTGCTTCCAGCTTATCTATTGAATATAATTCTAGGTAGGGAAACACAGTGAGAGCTTAAAGTATGGTCATTTTTGGCGTTTGTTAATAGCTTTCTCTCTGGTCTTTTGGTAAGGAGCAAACTCAGGAAGCTGACTTCTTTAGGGGGTTTTCAGAAGGTTAAAAGTATTTATATCTCATACCTGCCCCCCCCCACTTCTTTTGCAGGCAGAATCACGACTCTTCTATGGGAAAAAATATGGCAGCAACCAGTAGCCAGTGTATGAATAGGTTTTAGAAGATGGAGGAGGTTGTTTTAGGTGATGATAAAAAGAGAGAGAGAGAGAAAAAAAAGCAAGGCTAACAATCCCACCATAGCCTTATGATGGCTGACGTCCCCTTTAGGATACCCCAGATATCTTACACAGAACACTGAGGAAGAGAGGCCAAGCCCTCCATGCTGGAGAGCAAGCATGGAGCTCTTCCACACTTTGGCCTGTGTGCACAATGTTCGAAGGCCACCCAGTGCAGGGATTTCTGGTCCAATTTTCCCTCTCCCAGAGGGATAACAGGTGGAACAATAACCCACACTGGAGTCTCCAAGGATGGTAGAATGTCTTCAGAGGAGGCAGACTGTATTTAAATGCAATTCACCTCTCTTTGGGGGTCTAAGAAAAGCCACCCCTAGATTCATTTGCTGGGAAACACAGTCTGTGGGGCTGAAGCTGGGGTCGTGGCCTTGCCAAAAGCTGACTTCCTTCGGTGCTCTGTATGCTGTCCCGAATGGCAGCCACTTCGGTGGGCGAATAGGACGGTCATCTCCGTGGCTGCTTCGGGCTGGGACCCCTTGTGGGTGACAGGCTGTTCACGCTTTCCCGAGGCCGGATGGGAGGTGTAGCGTTTGGTGGGAGGAGGGCTGTAATTCTGAAATCTCACGGTTTTGACTTGCTGCAAGAGAAAAGAGAGCAAAGGAACATGGGTAAGAATGCAGACTTCAGAGCCTGTTGTTTGTCTAAACTTCTCCCCAACTCAAAATGCTGTATGTGTGTGGTGGGCGTTCAGCACATATCCGTGTCTACTTGGAGTGGCTGCTTTGCGTTCCGACTCCTCTTAGCTGTTAGGAAGAAGCTGAGCGTGAAGAGAACCACCCTGGCCAAGAGCAAATGAGAACAAGAGCTCTGATGGGGCAAGTCTCAGATACTAAGGACATGGAAGCATATTTGCTCCAACTGCGACGGGGAAGTCACAGAAGGCTTCCTAGAGGCCAAGCTATTTAAATTGAGAACTGAAGAGCAATTAGGAGTTGTCCGGGATAAATTGGGTAAGTATGATTATAATCTCTCCTAGAAGATACAAGTTGGCCTTCTCCATTTCCTCTCTGCCTTCCTTAGTATCTCTTTCAAGGCCTAGCTCTTCCTGGAGCCTTTCCTAGTGACTTCCTTAGCAGATTTCCATAATGATCTTCTAAGTCAGTGCAGAGCTGGCTCCCTAGAAACCTGCTGGCAGAATTTAGCATTCACTCTTTCTTTTTGTCTTTTTTTTTTGGTGCCAATCCTAGGTTTTGAACTTGGGGCCAGTGTACTTTCTACATCTCTACTTTTAGATATTTTTTTCTTTCAATTATTTGGACATAAAAGTCTCATTGACTTTTCTCTTTGTTCAAGTTGGTTTCAAATCTCAATTTTCGTATCTCAGCCTCTTGAGTAGCAAGGAATATTCAGAATTTTTTGAGATTTTAATTTATTTCCCTACACATACAGACTGGGAGACTGCATTTTGAAAAGCTAGAATTCCACATGTCTCTTTAAAAGTTCAAAGATAAAGGACTAAGCACAGTACTGTATGCCTATAATACCAGTGCCAGATGAGTCAGGAAGGCCAAGAGTTTAAGGCTTTAAGGCTAGCCTGGGTTACAAAGAAAGGTCAAGGCTAGCCTGCATTACATGTAAGACCTTGTTTCAATAAAACAACTAAACATCTGGCACGCTGGGCCCATGCCCATCATGGTCTCACCTGGCTGGAACAATTCCTCCTTGAGACTTATGGTCCCCAGTGTGCGCCAAACCCCATCTACCCTCCTTCCTTTTACTTCTCATACCTGGTAATTAAAGTATTGGTTCTGGCCAATCCCTGTCTCAGGACTTAATAATAAAGTGTTCTGTGGTATTGTCTGGGAATTATTTCTTTTCTTTTCTTTTTCCATGAAATTTAATCCTTGTGTTTCCAATAGAGAACCCACATTTCTTCATACGTTTTGACTTACTCTATTAGGGTTCTGAGGGATTACAAAATACAGTCTAAAGGTTTTATATAATAATTTGAGTTACTGGGCAGTGAGGTCTTGTAAAACTTTAAATTTCTTGAATACCATCAGGCAGAATCAGATCTCCCAGCATTTACATCAGTCAGTGCTAACTTTTTATTTTTTAATATGTTTTTAATTGTGAAAATACTGCACAGAGGGGTTACAGTTACATGAGCAAGGTAATGAGTACATTTCTTATCAAGCATTGTTGCCTCCTCCTTTGTTTTTCCCCTCTCCTTCCCTCCCCACCTCCACAACTACCCTCCCCCCTAGCCTAAATTGTAAAGTTCTTTGTTCAGCAGTGTCTTGTACATCTCTCATTGTTACAATGGGTCAACCCAGTGCTAACCTTTGCCAAACGCTTTTCCCTGTAAGTTTAGGGCATAGCCTTGAGAGCATGAGTTTTTATACTAGATTCTATGCAAGGCACTCATGTGTGTCAGCTGTACATAGGAAGATGTTCTTTAACTCCCTATGCTTTCATTTATCATTTTAAAATAAGAATGAGGCTGGGCATAAGGGCACATGACTGTAATCCCAGCACTTAGGAGGCTGCAATAGGAAGATCATGAATTTGAGGCTTACCTGGGCTGTGTCTCAAACATCATGTCCCCACAAATGAAGATGAAAATAATACCTACTTCAGAGGATGGTTGTCAGAATTAAATGAGGCAGGACTGTGAAGTACTTAACACAATACATGCCAGGTTATTAGTGCTGAGAAATGTGTAATAAGGAGAAGGAAACTATACTCCCTTTCCATTTTTTAGGATGGAAGGGGATGTGGGATGATAGTGTGGTGGTGATGGTGGTGATGTTGGTGAATTTAGTAACTAAAACACAGCAAGGGTGTCACTTGATTTCCTTCATGTGACCGCTCTGATTCTACCATCCCTCTTGCTTCAAGGATATTAAACAAACAAACAACCCATGTCACCAGGCACCAGTGGCTCACACTTGTAATCCTAGCTACTTAGGGGGCTGAGATCTGAGGACTGAGGTTCAAAGCCAGCCTGGGTAGGAGAGTCTGTGAGACTCTTATCTCCAATGAATCACAGAAAAAGCTGGAAGTAGTGCTGTGGTTCAAGTGGTAGAGTGCTAGCCTTGAGCAAAAGGAGTTTAGGGACAGTACAACATAGAGTTCAAGCTTCAGGACTGGCCAAAACAAACAAACCCTTCCCATGCCTCCCATGCAAGGAGTTCTGGACTAGAAATGAACAGATCTGATCTCTAACTCAGAGGTCACAATAAGGAGTTATCATTCTGGGTGATCTTCCCCTTATTTAAATTCCCTTATGTCTCAGTGACCTTTTTTTTTTTTTTTGGTCAGTTGCAGGGCCTGAACTCTGGGTCTGGGCGCTGTCCCTCAGCTCTTCAGCTCAAGGCTAGCCCTCTACCACTTGAGCCACAGCACCACTTCTGGCTTTTTCTGCTTATGTGGTGCTGAGGAATCGAACCCAGGGCCTCAGGCATGCAAGGCAAGCGCTCTACCGCTGAGCCACCTTCCCAGCCCCTCAGTGACCTCTTTTATCAGATGAGTAATTACGTATCAAGCCCTATGTAAGCGATTTGTCTATCTTACATTGTTTAATCTCTCTTATAAGCCTATGCTGCCATTATTACTCTTATCTCCATTTTACAGGTTAAGAGAGGACAAACAAAAGCGTTCCAGGAGGGTGTAGTGTTTTAGCCAAAGCCACCCAAAACTAGTGCTAGAATTCAAACCAAGATTTGTCTGATGGCAAAGCCACTGTTTTGTTGTGTTGTTTTCCCAGGGCACCTCTGGGTCTCAAAAGAAGCCTGTGTTACTTGGGGATGTGAGGGAAGAGGAAGGGGTGGTTGAGTGTGAGGAGGCTGCCATTTTGAGTTTCTGTCTACCAACACTCAAATCTCAGGAGCTGTGTGTGTGTGTGTGTGTGTGTGTGTGTGTGTGTGTGTGTGTGTGTGTGTGTGTGTGTGTGTGTGTGTGTGTGTGTGTGTGTGTGTGCGTGCATGAAGCATGTGCAGAGTTAGGAGTGAAGAGTAGTCTACTCTTACCTTTTCGGTGCCATTTCTTGAATTTTCTGGTTTCACCAGGATTGATGGTGGGGCTGATGACGGTGGCCTGAGCGGAGGCTCACTCCTGATGTGTAGGTCTTTGCCTTCCATGATGAGGGAACTGGCTGCCGAGTGGATCCTGCTGTCACCGCCTCTGCTGACACAGGTGTGGGCAGGCTCTCCAGTGGGAGCAGGCTTGGGTCCCATGGCCAACAGCATTGCTGAGGGCGAGGGGGAGACCCCCTGTGTTGTGTAGAATTGTAACTGTTGAGGTCGGACCAGCACGGTGGGGCTGCGCCGGAGGGAGCCCACCATGAGCGAAGAGACCCCTGACTGCACCGGTCTCTGCAGGGAACCATCTGGGGGAGGAGATGACTGTTATCAGCCACAGGGGCAGCTGACAGCAGGTAGGCAGTGCGTCCTGTCCTGATATCCCAGAATAGCTAAGTGCTTTCCTAATTTGACTGGGCTCACATTCTCCCAGGGTCTTTTAAAGGTGATCTTGTCTTTTTTTTTTTTAAAGGGCTGTTTGCTGATGTTGGCAGCAAATCAGAGGCTAGCTGAATGTGTGTGTGTGTGTGTGTGTGTGTGTGTGTGTGTGTGTGTGTGTGTGTGTGTGTGAGTGAAATAGCACATGGTCTACGACTTCCATTTGACTTCTTTATCACCCCCCCCCACACACACCACACCCTTACTCCTTTCCCTCAAGCCCTTTAAGATGAAGAAAAAGGTCCAAATGTAGCTTCACAGTGAGATAAAATTTGGAGACAGATCAAAAAGTTAGTGACAGCAAGAGACAGAAAGATGTGTGGGGTTGGTTGAGTGATGGGGAAGAATGATGGAAGGGGTGACATTGATCAAGAAGCATTGTACTCACAAACTGGCACGTTGAATCGAAACCCCTTTGTACAGCCACATAAGGAAAATTTTAAAAAAATCACAGGAGGTAATTAATGCAAAGCACTAATAAAAGCGTTCAATAATATTAACAAAAGCGGAAGATAGAGACAAGGGATGAAGACACTCCAGCAACTGAGAAAAACAAGAGGAAGAGAAAGAGGAAAGGAGAGCTACTTGCTGAAGAAAGTTCTAGAAGCTTTGGACATGGGGTGGTGGGGACTTTCCTTGGGGGGTGTTGCAGGGTGGGGAAGGATGAGTGGCAGTAACAGTTCATGTGCTTGCTAAGTTTGGTAATATGTGGCTGAGCTTTGCCAAGTGTCATAACATCCTACCAGAGAATCAGGGACAAGTCATAACAGCTCCATGGGACTCAGTTCCTCCTTTGTAAGCTGGAAATTAAAACAGTCCACCACAGGGTAGGTTATGTCTTCTGAGTACCCAGGATGTGCCCAGCATGTCATGCTCATGATCATTTCGGGTAAAAGAACAGCAACAATGCAAAGTCCAAGAGTTTGGTTTTGCCTGTGCCTGAGGCAAAAATTGACAGTCTTCCCTCAGTAAAAAGATGCCATTCCTTCCCCTGAAACTCTCTAAAGACGAGAGCCTCATTCATTTAACATATGTCTTGGAGGTTCACTGCATTCTGGAGGCAAGTGAGAGACACTCCTAAGAAGTAGCATGGGCCATTTTTGAAGAGGGACCCCAACATTGCCAGAGCTGTAGGTTAGGTCGCAGCTAGAAATGCTCATCTTTCCTGACACTCCTTGGATGCATGTTTGGATCACAGTAGTGGGTGCCTAGTAGAAGGGCCTGGGCAGAGGCCACGGCCTCACTATGACTCTTCTGCCAGTTCTGATCATGAAAAGCAGCACCCTCACTAACCACAGTTGGTGTTCTCAGCTGTGGGAAGCAAGATGGACAGATTTACACAACTCTGACCTTTCTGTTTAGACTTTTCTTGGAACACTGACAGCCCTGTGAGCTGCACATAGTCAACTCTCCTGTTGTTTCTCTTTGCGTTGGGGAGATGGATAGCTTGACCAGCCTCACCTTCAGAAAGGGGGAAAAGGAAAAGCCTTCAGGACCTGGGATGTCAAAGCAATACCAGGCAGACATGTCCTTATGTTCCTGGAAACGCTTCATGCCTGTCTCTCATATATATATATATATATATATATATATATAGTGCCAGTCCTGGGGCTTGAATTCAGGGGCTGTATACTGAGTCTGAGCTTTTTCACTCAAGGCTTGAACTCTACCACTTGAGCCACACCCTCCCTTTCAGCTTTTTGGTGGTGAATTGGAGATAAGAGTCTCAAAGACTTTCATGCCAGGGCTGGCTTTGAACCACCATTCACAGATGTCAGCTTCCTAAGTAGGATTACAGGCCTGAGTCACCAGCATCTGGCTTGTTTCTAATTTTTAAGATACCTAATGCTTTCTGATTACAATTCAAGCAGCCAAAGCTCTGAGGCAGGCAAAACTGGAGGTCTTAAAGAATGCGTGTGGTGCTCCACTGCATTGCAGAATGGTCTAGACTGAGTGGGAGATTTCAACCCTGAAAGAGCTCATGCTCTGGGTGGGCCCCCAAGAGATGTTTAATTGTAGTAGTAAGGATAAAACTTATTAATCCAATTAATACTTTTTAAAGAAATCCGGGAAGCTGATGTCTCGAGAGCTTATTATGAGTTGCTCTCACCTCAATCATTGCATATCCGTGTGCCTGGTATTGTCTGAGCCATGCCATGTAGAAGCTTTTTATTAGATCAGTGTAGTCATGCAGATGGGTGTAGGGATTGTTGTAATTTCCATTTTACAAATGAGGAAACTGAAGATGGAAGAGTTTGGTAACTTGTCCAAAGCGGTTGCAGGTTACTTATTTGAGGGGTGTGTAGGGGCAGGTGGAAGAAAGAAGGAATGGAAAGTAAAGGCAGGGATCTGGTTGGGTGGGTGAAGTAGCCACAACCATTACACTGGTGTGTGAGGTCTAAGGAAGCTGTCAGATGGACACACAGCATAGGATATTTGCTTTCTATTTCTTTGAGGAATTTTCCAGTCTAGTCACTTGTTCAGAGTGTAAGAAGGATCCTTTGTTGACTCCACAGAGCCCAGTTTAAATCAGGGGACAGAGAATAAATCATATTCACCACACTTACCTTGTAACAGATGAAGAAAACCTTGATGATGTAGAAAAGGGTTTTTGAACCCTTCCTAGAATTTCCCAAAGTGAAATCTCACATACAAGTTCAACATATTAAAAGAGCAAAACCTGTAAGTTACGCGATCAAAGGAGTTACACCATTGGAAACCTCCCCTGTATACGTTGGTGTATATATGCTTATCACCTTGTATATGTTTATATATATGTTTATAATTTAGATCGGACTTCCACATTTGAGAGACAACATGCAGTGTTTTTCTCTCAAGTGTGACTTACTTTACATAATTTTTTCCAGGTCAAGGGAAGGAGGGCAGATGAATGGAGAGAGGAAAGGTAGGGAAATGCAGTCATAATATCTAATGCACATATGTGAAAACGGAAGTAGGTAAATTGATGGGTGAGGTTGGGAGAGATGGGAAACAATGCCATGGGGAGGGGCACCATTGTTTAAGATACATTATGCTCATACACTTGACATGTTGAATTAAAATTCCTTTGTACAACTACTTAAGGATAATAAGTAAGTAAATAAAGACATAAAAGTGACAGGTCTGTACGGATTGTCATATGCTCAGGTGGGTGTTACCAAGATCCCTGGATTATCCTTGGAGCCAGGGAAGAATAGGATGGGTTTTTCCTAACAAAACCCAGCACTTTCTTAGCTGTATTCTACTTCTATGTTGGCACTTTGGTCACTCTCCTATCACCAGAAACTACTGTGCCCTTCAGTAGGTCTGGCTTCAGTCAGTAAAACAACCCAGCACTTGGGATCTGCAAGTCTCCTTTGCAGAGTGTCATCTTAAGGTCAAGACTGGGTTTTTATGAAAGCACATTGTATAACCCCTACCCTCATCACTTAGTGCTAGGCACATACCTCTTTGCCACCACTTACTCTTTCTCATGCTGCTTCGCCCCTTCCGAAGAGACCCCTGTCCTAACGTTCCTGGGCTGGCCGTGTTCCTCACGGGGCTGACTACCGCGGTTGGCACAAAGACGGATTTGAAAGAACGGTTTTGCCGGGGATCACCTTCTGAAAAGCTGCCTCTGGAGGACACAGAGGAGGTGGATAATGTCCATGTGGCATAGAGACCAGGGCTCCGGGAGTCTGGAAAACTAGACGTCTTTCTGGTTGTTGAAGATATGTTTGTTTTTTTTTTTTCAAGAGAAGAAACAGAGAGAGAAAAGAAGTGTTCAGTTAAGAGTCCTATTTAAAAAACAAATCAGCTCCCAACCCTGTATCAAAGATGACCATCCTTACCTTTTGCCTACCATTCACACTGTTTGTGAACCACAGGCCTAGGGAAATGGGCACTACCTCCCTACACACCCTGACAGCCATGTGTGTGTATGCCAAGGGCAAGGTCCACACTGATTCTGGTCGAACTTTATCACTTACTGCAGCTCTGCTCACGCCTCACCCCATATCTCGTTAGAACATAAGATCTTACGTGTGTGCACGTTACTCATGATGAACTAAATATTTTACTGTCTCACTGGCCTTCCTATTAGATTCGAAACTCTTGAAAGGAAGAGATTGATGTGGTTTCTTTTATAGCAGGTGTCTGCTGAGTGGCTATCATAATTCTTTAGCTTTGATGTTGGTTACTTAGGCTAATGCACACTGAATACCAATCATATGCCAGGCTCTGGGCAAGTGCTTTGCTCATATTATTATGTATTCCATATGAGAGTATTCTGAGTAATATTACTAGTGTCACCATTTTATAAACAATTACAGAAATAAACAATTATTTGCTCACATCATTTCCTTTTTTCTTTTGTCAGTTGTGGGGCTTGAACTCTGGGCCTGGGTACTGTCCCTCAACTCTTCAGCTCAAGGCAAGCACTCTACCTCTTGAGCCACAGAGCCACTTCTGGTTTTCTGGTGGTTAATTGGAGATAAGAGTCTCATGGACTTTCCTGCCTGGACTGGATTTGAACTGCAATCCTCAGATCTCAGCCTCCTGAGTAGCTAAAATTACAGCTTAGAAATGATGTGGGCATCTAAGCTGGCCCTCTGCCCTTACCATTGAGTGACACCACTTCCTGGCTAGATTATTATTTATTGGTAGCAGGAACACCTTTTTATTCTGTCTGAAGGAAGTGAACTAAGGCAGCTAGATGGTCCTGCACATGCCCCCAGGAGAACCTCTTGAGCCTTCACTGTGATTTTCAAGAACAACTCTGTGTGTGTGTGTGTGTGTGTGTGTGTGTGTGTGTGTGTGTGTGTGTGTGTATTGGTACTGGAACTGGAACTTAGGACCTTACACTATCCTTTAACTTTTTCCACTCAAGGCTGGTGCTGTACCACTTGAGTCACACCTCCTAACTTTTTGCTGGTTACTTGAAAATAAGAGTCTCAAGAATAGCATTAAAGTTTTATTATAAAACCACAGTATCTTGTCCATTGTCTCCAGCCTGTAATTTCCTGAGTTGCTTTAGCTGTGGCTAAAGCTTTACATGCCCTTCTTTCCCTTCTACCAAGCCAGCTCCAACATCACATCTCCAACCAAGTAATCTGTAGTCACGATGTTGATTAGATAGGCCTCTGCTAATTTCCTAGGAGCAAGGAATCCAAATAAGGCTCTGCCACAGAGTGTCCTCCTGTTGCCCCTTCTTTTTCCTTCTGCTTATTTAAAAGTGGTTAATAACTTTTGTTTGATTAAAAAGTAGTTTAACAATGAGCAAGTGTTAGAGGAAGGTTAGTAAAGCATTGATTAATTGTGGCCAATGCTATCAAAAAAACATTTCTTATGCAGTCAATTTCTTTAAGAATGGATGTGTAGGGACATGCCTACCCACAGCGGCCAGCCTGTGGTGGCAGGGGTCAGGGAGGAGGGGTCAGGGGCTGTCTACCAGCGAGAAACCACATTGTTTTCTGGAGATGCAGCCTGGGTAGTGGAGAGGAAAGCCCTGCATGGAAATCCTAAGCAGCTTCTCTGCATCCTGCAAAATGCATTAGCAAGAAGAAAGACTGGAAGCTAGGACCAGTGTCTCATGCCTGTAATCCTAGCTCCTCAGGAGGCCGGGATCTGAAGATCACAGTTTGAAGCCAGCCTGGGCAGACAAGACCATGAGATTCCTATCTCCATTTAAGCAGCAAAAAAAAAAAAATGTAATTGGAGCTGTGGTAGAGCTTAAGTGGTAGAGCACTAGACTTGGATGAAAAAGCTAAGGGACAGCACCCAACTTCTAAGTTCAAGCCCAGAACAAGGAGAAGGAGAAAGAAGATGAAGAGGAGGAAGAGGAAGAAGAAGAGGAAGGAGGAGGAGGAGGAAAGTTTGGCTCCAAAATTATTTCCTGCAATAGCATAGCAATTAGGATCATGCCAACTTTATCGCACCAGTTTCTTCATTGAATGATTGTTTATAGACCAAGGTATTACCTCAATTTGCTGAGCTCAGCACTGGGCCAGATTCCAGGAACTCCTAAATCCCAAGTGTCCCATTCAACACTGTGACTAGGACTTTTGGCAAAAAGCTTAGCACTGACCTACTACTTTCTCCCAACATCAGAGTGCTTTGCTAACATGTTAGTTAATGAGTCCCCACAAAACCCTAGATATGAAGATGTTATGATCTTTATTTTCCAGAGGAAACAGAAAGACACGGTGGGTTTCTGTGGAAGAAGTGGATGTGGCTTCTGACTTGCTCCACTGAACCGGTCCTCATATCCTTTTCTCCGTGTGAGATATTAGCTCTTAAACAACTTTTCTAATAGACAAAGGGGACATTAGACACAGCAGCTCTGCTGGGCTCACCATGGCAACAGCCTCATGGTAAGAAGAAGGCTTGACTCTGACCACCTTTACAGAATCTGCTTAGTTTAAGGCCATGGAGTGAGCACTTCCCTCCATCTATAAGGCAGCAGGCTGATAGGTGTCTGTGAAGGCTGCATGAAAGAGAACTGGCCTGGCTAATTGAGTAGAAGGGAATGGATGGGAAGACAGGATGGAGAGGAATGGACTTTGAAACAGGATCCAAGCAGGCTGCAGAGGGCCCAGCAGCGGGATTTACACTGGAATTGCCCGGTAATGCTGGTACTGAAGCGCTCACCATGAACAATCTTCAACTTGGCCTGCATCTTGTCTTTCCGTGCTCAGGTTTCAGAGTTCTCAGTGGGAGCACAAGCCTGGCTAAGCCAGGGCCCTAGCTGTGTGGTGGACTGAGAAGGAAAAGGGACAAATCTGCCTCTCACTAAGACAACACGGGGGAGGAGAATTCAAACCAAACATCAGGTGTTTGGATGGCAGACAGGTGAGAACTTGCCAGTTCCTCTGTGTCTCTTGAGCCCATAGATGTCTCCAGGATTTCACGATGGTAGAGATTTAATTGTTGTTAACAAAAGCCAGAAAGGTGGGTGTCACCATCTAGCCTAGACGGCTGTATAAAGGAAAAAAACCAGGAGCATGTTTGACACTTAAAAATGCTTACTTGTAGTGGGGTGCCAGTGGCTCACGTCTGTAATCCTGGCTACTCAGGAGGCTGAGCTCTGAGGATTGTGGTTCAAAGCCAGGTTGGGTAGGAAAGTGTGAGATTCTTATCTCCAAGGCACTATGCAGAAAAATACCTACGTGTCTCTGTGGCTCAAGTGGTAGAGTGCTACCCTTGAGCAAAAAGAAAGGGAAAACACCTAGGCCTAGAGTTCAAGCTCCAGGACTGGCCAAAAAAAAGTTTACTTATTGGATCTTAAATTTAAACCCTGGCATTTCAGTCAGTTCCTGTTTATAGTTAATTCTCAAACCCTGGCTGGCTCAGTCTATTATGGGATGATTCTAATAAAAGCAAAGGTTTCAATGCTCAGAGGTCCCTCCATCTCTGAACCTTGGCTGTTCTATAAAAGCTGCACTGCACAGAACCATCACTACTGGCAGAAAACAAAGGCAAGGGAAGGGGAACAAAAGCTTTCAAACACACAAAGAACCGAAAGGAGCCTGCACATGTAGCCCAACCCACTAGTTTCCCACACAAAGGACAATATTTGTCAGCCCTGAGAAGTGGGAGAAGGAAACTTCCCACGGTTGAAAGGGTGATTAGAATGAGGGATAGCTGCACCCAGGGAAACAAATTGGGCACATGTCATCATGTCCAAGATGGAACTTCCTTTGTCTTAGAAGAGGAAGACACACAGAATTCTACGATCCTCTGTCATCTAATAACCTCCAGGCAGTGACTCTCTGACCGGGACTGTTTCTTAGAAATATTGCTTGTTTATAAGGAAAACTGTGCTTGGACCTTAGTAACCTCTGAAGAAATGCCCGTATTCAGATTTCTGTGAGCTGGGAGGAAGAGATGGTCAGTGGTTGTGATTCTGACATTCTATCTTCTGTCTTATGTGCATTAGAATTTAGAAGATGCTTATGGCTGCCTAGGGTATCACTTGGGCGAAAAGTCACAGAGGAATGAAACAGAAGCAGGAGACTTGTGAAACACTGATGGAATCTTACATACATTCTAGTTGGGGCAACCATGTGTTCTGATTTTCCCTCAGTCCTCAGTGTCTGTCTGTTCAAAAAGTCTTCATTTACATGATAAAATATATGATTAAGTCAAGCTCCAGTGGCTCATACTACAATAATCCTAGCTATTCAGGAGGCAGAAATCTAATGATCATGGTAGGAAAGTTTGTGACACTCATCTCCAATTAAGTACCACACAGCTGGAAATGGAGTTGTGGTTCAAAGTGGCAGAGAACTAGCCTTGAGCACAAAAGCTCAGGAACAGTGCCCAGGCCCTGAGTTCAACTCCCAGTACTGACATACACACACAGACACAAACACAGACACACAGACACACACACAGACACTACTACATATATTGTGTAATTATATTTAATATAATAGAATAATAGAATAACATCATAAATATAGATAATATTATATATTATAATAAATATATATCTATATCTTATATCTATATCTATATATAGTGCCCAAGCCTGATTTCAAGCCTTATACCATTTAGTGTATGTCAGTTCTAGGGATTGTACATATATATATATATAATGCTATGTACTATATATGTAAGAAATTAGGTTATATGTATATAGTAGATATGAATAACTCATTCTCATGGTTCTTGGTGGCATAACCAATATTTTGGGCTAAAATTTAACTGTAGGGGCTAAGACCATGGTTTGGGCTATGAACAGTTCATGTTCTATCTCAGGGAATAAACTCTTAGAACAGACTGCTACAGTTCCTGGATCATTCCCCATCCTCTCCAATCCTTCCCAGCTTTGACGTTACCAGAATTTGTACCTACCACTTTACTTTGTTGCAGTGATTGGCTACCCTCTGATCTGTCCCTTTATTCTTTACAGATTTTAGAATGATTTTACATTATTCTACCACAGTGATCTCATCTAATCTTAGGGATGTAAATACCATCTCAATCTGCAACTCTCTTTTAAATGTTAGACTTGTACTCTCAACTGCTCACCAACATCTTTACCTAGATTAGTAATAAGAGTACAAGACATCCCAGATTTCATCGGCTGTGAACGAAGCTTCTGCTTCCCCTGTGCCTCAGTACTTGCTCATCTTATGCTTTTTATCATTGTCATCCCAGTAAAAGGAAACACTACATTACTCTTTCTCCCTCTCCCTACCTCTCTCTTTCTGTGTGTGTGTGTGTGTGTGTGTGTGTGTGTGTGTGTGTATGTGTGTGTGTACACGTGTACACACCTGTACTGAGGCTTAAGCTTGGGGCCTTATATTCTCTCTTAGCTTTTTCACTCAAAGTTGGCATGCCACCACTTGAGCTACTCTCCATTTGTTTTTTGCTGGTTAATTGGAGATAAAAGTCTCACAGACTTTTCTGCTTAGGCTGGTTTCAACCATGCTCCTCAGATCTCAGCGTCCTGAATAGCTAGGATAAGAGCCACCGGCACTTGGGCTTCACATACTCTTAACCAGAGAAAAGAGCTTGGACTCAACCTGAAGTCCTCCGGTCCTCCACATCTGATATTTTCTTTATTAGAAATCTTGCCTGTTTCTAACTTCAGGATTTTTCTAGCTCCATGATGGCCGTTATCCTGATTCAGTTCCCATTCTCTCTGCTAGTTTTCTGCTTCCATCCCTTCTTCTCTGCCGTCAATTCTCAACCCAGCAAAACAGAAAGAGCATGGTTAACACTAGTTTGATCTCATCACTCTTCTGCTCAAAACTTTGCAATAAGAGTTAAAACCAAATCCCTCATTATGACCTAGAATATTTTAGATGACCTGGCCCCCCTTTACCACTCTGACCTGTCTCCCACTAATTTCTCCCCAATTTGCCTTTACGTCAGGCAAATTCCCAGCCACCAGGCCTTTGTACTTGCCGTTCCTTTGGCTTGGAATATACTTTTCTCGAAGATCTACCTGGACTACCTTCTCATTGCACTCATTCTTAATTCTTGATTTGGCAATCCCTGCCATATCTAAAATTACAACCCACAAATTCTGTCCCTTTTTCCTGATTTTTCTCCTTAGCCCATATGACTATCACATTGTTTATATTATGCACATATTATTTATTTATCATCTTCCCTCCTATAATATAAGCGTCTGTGGGCAGCCACTTTTCTGTATTTTGTTTACTGATCTTTTCCTAGTGCCTGGAAAGGTACCTCTCACCTAACTAGTCCTCAGTAAGTATTTGTAAAGTAAGGAAATAAAAAATAAGTTATTGAAATTTTTTTTCCTTCAAGGCTAGAACTCTACCACTTGAGCCACAGCTCTCCTTCTAGCTTTTTGGTGGTTAATAGGAGATAAGCATCTCACGGACTTTTCTGCTTGGAATGGCTTCAAGCTGCAATCCTCAGATCTCAGTAGCTAGGATTACAGATGTGACCTACTAGCACCTGGCTTATCTTAAATTTGCCTAAACGCAAATCACAAGAACCTTCCATTGGAACAGATAACTATGATCTTCAATCTTAATTTCAACTTCATAAATGGATCTTTTTATATCACTCTGAATCTGTGAAGACAGATGTTGTCTGTAATTCTTCCTAAAATGGAACTCCTCCAACTCACCAGCCAGCCTGGCTAGAGAAATCAACGGCTCAGAAAATGTGCCTTTGGGTGGAACCAAATCCTTTTATGTAAGTATATCCTTTGATATATTCCAATGCCCTCTCATAGAGCCAAACTGCCTTACAGTTTATTAAGATCCCTCCATCCCTGTCTTCTACAGATTACACCAGCTTAGTTTCTCTATCAGTTCCTGTATGCTATCCTTGGCTGTTTTCTTACCATCATTGTTGCCCTCCTCAGGACACTGCCCCACCTAAATGAAGGCTTCCCATACTGGATAAGTGATGTTAGCTATGACCCCCACACCTTGTCATTTTCCTTGGAGTTGTGACTCCCTTCTATGTCATAAAGACAGAGCTTGATGTACAGTGTCTCACTGTCTCCTGCCTTTGCCTGGGCTTGTGTGTGTGTGTGTGTGTGTGTGTGTGTGTGTGTGTGTGTGTGTGTGTGTGTATGCGTGTACACATGTGCATGGGGCAGGGAGTAGGGGTGAGATGGGTCATGGGTAGCTTTAGGGTCTGTGTAGATTTGTAGACATAGAGCAAGCTGGCAGGACAAGCTGTGGGTTAATGCAATGAGTAGGACTGTCCCAGAGGAGAAAAGGTTGGGAAGAGTTTTGGTATTCTAGCTAGTGTTTGATCTGGGGCATGGATGGACAGTGGTCTGGGTTCATGGAACCTCTGACTAACAGTCTGGCCTTCTTTCCCAGAAAGGTTCTCTGAGAGACCTCTGGAGAGGTCATTTGACCACATTTTCTCACCATTCCACTAGATGAAGTATTGGAGGGATAAGATATAATGTGAGAATTCCAGGATTGGTGCGGGAGAAACTGAAAACCAGCTCTTGATGAGTTACTTAGCTCTGAGTCTCAGTACCCTTATCTATATAATATATGTAAAAATATGTGATATGCATAAATATAAAACATAAATATGTAAATAAATATATAAAATATGGATGTGTAGATATAAATATTTATATCCATAAAATATAGATTCTGAGGCTTGGCCAATGAGTAGAAAGTAGAAAGAGGTAAAAATACTTGTCAATGATAACAAAGATAGTTTTTTACTGCATACTTTTTTTTTTAAGACTTAAGATGCAGAACTGGAGGTATGGCTCAAGTGATAGAGCTCCAGTCTTGAGTGGAAAAAGCTAAGTAAGAGTGTGGAATCCTGAGTTCAGGCCCCAGGACTGGCACAAGAAATAGGGAGATGGGAATGTTAAAGCCATTTCCTGGTCTGTCCCTTGAAAAGCACCGAGTCCTCCATCCATTCAACCCACAGAAGGTCCCTGGGCTGAGGATGACACCAACTCCGCCCTAGTGGCTGATATTGGAGGGGACCCACTTGAAGACGGGGATGATATAGTTGCTTGGGAAGACGCCGACTCGCCCAGTGACCAAGGAGATGCCCCGCAGCCAGCCGTCCTGGTACTTCCCCAAGACCCTGATGCCTTCTCCCTTCTGCAGGTCCAGCTCACCAGGGCCGTGTGCCGAGTATGAGTGCAGGGCTACAAACCTGGAGACACAGGGAACTAGTGAGGGAGGCGGGCGGGTGTGCCTGCTGGGACAGACTAGTGAGTGACAGCGGGAGACAGACCCTCAGATCCATCAACACAGTGGTTAGTAATAAAACCTTTTAAAACCTGGAGCTGGGCACCCGTGGCTCACACCTATAATCTTAACTACCCAGGAGGCTGAGATCTGAGGATCATGGTTCAAAGCCAGCTTCAGCAGGAAAGCTCATGAAGACCCCCCCCCTTTTTTTTTTTGCCAGTCCTGGGACCTGAACTCTGGGCCTGGGCACTGTCCCTCAGCTCTTCAGCTCAAGGCTAGCGCTCTACCGCTTGAGCCACAGCGCCACGTGTGGCTTTTTCTGCTTATGTGATGCTGAGGAATCGAACTCAGGGCCTCATGCATGAAAGACAAACACACTCTACCACTAAGCCACTCGTGAAGACTCTTATCTCCAATAGTTACCAAAAAATTCTGACAGTGGAGCTGGGGCTAGCCTTGAGCAATAAAAACTTGGGGAGCACTGTCTACACATACACACACACATACACACACACACACACACACACACACACACACACAAACACACACACTACAATGTGGATATGAAAAGTGGAGCAGCCTTGCTGAACTGGTGCCAGCCTCCTTACCTCCCTACTCCTCCAGAGAGCACCACACCTGGAGATTGCTGGTATAGGCCAACACAAGTGCTTGAACAATGGGAAACTGGCTTTAGATGGTGAACAGAACTTGGTGGCTAGAAATTACTAGCAGAAATGAGGGTGTCTCATCCTATAAGTTGTGATTATCAGGGTGCTTTGATATTCCTCCCAAGAAAATAGTTACCACCAGCAGCCCTCAGAGACATGAGTGGTGTGTACTGAAGCTGCTTGGATCCACGCCTGTGACTGAGAGTGAGGACTTGTTTGACTCCCAGGATTGGCTGGAGGAGCTAGCTGAATATGTGTTGGGAAATAGGAGAGACGAGTCAATCTTGGTTTCTTGGCATACAATGTTTGCTGGTTTACGTGGTGAGAAGGACAGGCGTCGACATGTCCTTGCGTTCCAGCAGGGATGTGGAATTCTATAGCCCATACAGGAAGCAAGTGGGTATGGTCCAGGTATGAATGGAGAGGGAAGACAATAGGGAATAGCGATGCTTGAGGCTATGGAACCATGGCTATGTAAGTAAGGCATTGAAGACTTGCTGTGCTTTTCTGGATACAGGGGTCACCAGAATATGGCCTTCAGGCTAGACATTAGCAAGTCATTCCGGGTCCTAGGGACTGTGAAGGTTTGTATCAAAAAGGTTAAGAGTATGTGTTCATATTCAAGTTTGTTTTCTACCCCCAATGCTGTATTTATTTATTTTACTGATTACAACAATCAGCACGCGCTTGTGAGCGAACCTTCTGAATCTAAAGAAAGACAACAGCTATTGCTCCATACTCCATCTTCCAGCGAGCTTGTGGCTTATAATCTGGCAGTTTCTTTCTGCCTTTTTAAAACAACAAAGATGCCGTGGCTTTTCTAATTTGCATGCGCATTTGTTTGGCCATTATTCCCTTTGGAAGTAGTAAAGGAAGGGGGCTGTTTTCTCTCTAAATAGGATGATGTGGGGGGTGAAGTGGTTTGGTGGCAGGAAGCTGGCAAAGATGACCCCTTTGTGCCAGGACCCAGGTTGTGTGTTGGGGGGGTGGGCGGTACTGAGATTTTTTTACTCACATGTTAGTGGACAGGTGTTGCTGGGAGCTGGGCAGGCTGACCATGGCCGTAGCATGTCCTGGGAAGGCTGGCACAGGATGGTAAGTGCTGACCTACACAGACAGAATAGACAGCAAGCAGAACTGGTGAGCATCCCAGGCCAGGACAAAGCAATTATGGCTTGACATAGCCGAAATCTCTAGTCATGACCAGCATGGCCCACCCTGTAATTTCTCTGTAGGTTGTGGCTTTGGGTAGAGTGAAGTGGAGCAGACCATTTTATAGCCTGACCAAGCCACATCTCACAGGATGATAGCGTAGACAATGCAGAGTTGTCCAATTACTGTCCCAGTCATCTTCTGCTTCACTTTTCTCCCTCTGGGAAAACCTGCTCTGAAAAAATAACAGGACAGCTAATGTTGATTCAGAACTTAGTACTCACCAGGCGGTTTTAAGTGCTTTCCAAGTGTCAGCAGATTTAATCCTTAGTAAAGGTAGTTTATTAATCCCCAGTTTTGGATGAGAAACTGAGGCACAGAGGGGAAGAAAAGTAACAATTAGCACAAAATAAAGGTTAAAATTGACAAGTGGGGTGCGGTAGCTCATGCCTGTAATCCTAGCTACTTAGGAGGTTGAGATCTGAAGATCAAGGTTTGAAGCCAGGCCTGGCAGGAAAGTCTGTGAGATTCTTACCTCCAATTAACCACCAAAAAGCCAAAGTAGAACTGTGTTCCAAGTAGTAGAATACTAGCCTTGAGCACAAAAGCTTAGGGACAGCATGCAGGCCTTGAGTTCAAGCCCCAGGATCAGCATCCCCCCCAAAATATCAAATAGTCAGAGGTCTGATCCCATCCTTCTATGGATGATTACTTGTATAAGCACACACACAGATAGGCAGTCACATGTAGACACATATAGACATGCACAGACACACAGAAACATACACATAGACATATACAGACACAGAAGCACACACACAGGCAGACAGATGTGCACACACATACACGTCAGTGTATCCAATGACTTACGGAAGAATAATGTGAGTCCCTTTCACTTCATGAATGAAGAACATAGCCTACTCCACTGGAGAGACTTTAGCCATTACCTAACACAATGCATTGCTTACTCCCTTCTCAGAACACCTCACAGATCTGCTGCTTTCCTTGTTTATCAACCATCTCCCCCACTGGACTTTCGGTTCCACAAGACAGACAGACACTATGTCAGTATTGGCTGCTGTTGTATTTCTTTGTGTGTTTGTTCCCTATGAGCTTGTAGCTTAAAGATTGTCCTAGCTCTCTAAAAAATAGAATGGAAGAAAGACAGCCTCTTCAGTAAACGATGCTGGCAAAATTGGTTAACTACTTGTAGAAAACTAAAGCTAGATCCTTAGATATCACCCTGCAACAGAATCAACTCCAAATGGATCAAAGACCTCGGAGTCAAAGCAGGCACTCTGAAAACATTACAGGATAGAATAGGAGAAACCCTAGGTCTCCTTGGGACAGGCCGAAATTTTCTTAATAGAGACCCAGAAACACAACAAATCAAAGAAAGGTTGGACAAATGGGATTGCATGAAGTTGCAGAGCTTCTGCATGACAAAGGACATAGCTAGCAAGATCAATAGAAAGCCCATGGATTGGGAGAAGATCTTCACTATCCATACAACGGACAAGGGTCTCATATCCAAAACATACCTGGAACTCAAAAAATTAAATCCCCCAACAACATATCTTCAAAGAAACAACTGCCCAATAAATAAGTGGATTAAAGACTTAAAGAGAAACTTCTCTGAAGAGGAAAGAAGAATGGCCAATAGACACATGAAGAAATGCTCAACCTCCCTAGCCATAAAAGAAATGCAAATCAAAACAACATTGAGATACCACCTCACCCCATTTAGAATGGCTAGAATCAAGAACTCTAATAACAGCAGATGCTGGAGGGAATATGGACAGAAGGGAACCCTACTGCACTGTTGTTGGGAGTGTAAACTTGTTCAACCACTTTGGTAAGTAGTAAGGAGGTTCCTCAAAAAACTCCACATAGAGCTCCCCTATGACCCAGCAATCCCACTTTTGGGCATTTACCCAAATGATCACAAACAAGACCATACTGAAGCTACCAGCACAACTATGTTTATTGCAGCATTATTTACCATAGTTAAGATATGGAACCAACCCAGATGCCCCTCAGTAGATGAATGGATCAAGAAAATGTGGTATGTATACACAATGGAATTCTATGCCTCCATCAGAAAGAATGACATCACCCTATTTGTTAGGAAATGGAAAGACTTGGAAAAAATTATATTAAGTGAAGTAAGCTAGGCCCAAAGAAATATAGGTCCCGTGGTTTCCCTTATTTGCAATAACTAGTATATGTCTGAGTCAAGCAGAAAAGGTCAGATAAGGTGATGTCAGGTGAAATGAACCCCAAGATAAGTATTCAAATGTTTTTTCTTTCATGCGATTGTTTCTAACATATTTATAAGATGATTTCTTTGTTGCCTTGTATGTACCTTCCCCACAGTATAACCCCTGCTTTCACTGTATTTGATGCTGGTATAATTTGTGGAGGGGAAGGGCAAAACCAAATCGTTTAAATAGGGATACAGGTGGACCCATTGCAACAATAAGATGTACAAGTCATTATGTCGAAAAACGAACTTTACAACTTTGGTGGGGGTGGGGGGAGAAGGGAAGGGATGGGAAGGGGAAACAAAGGAGGAGGCAATAACGCTTGATAAGAAATGTACTCATTTTTTTTTTTTTTTGGCAGTCATGGGGCCTGAACTCTGGGCCTGGGTGTTGTCCCTCAGCTCTTCAGCTCAAGGCTAGCACTCTGCTACTTGAGCCACAGTGCCACTTCCAGCTTTTCCTGTTTATGTGATGCTGAGGAATCGAACTCAGAGCCTCATGCATGCAAGGCAAGCACTCTACCACTGAGCCACCTTCCCAGCCCAAGAAATGTACTCATTATCTTGCCCATGTAATTGTAACCCTTCTGTACAGTATTTTCACAATAAAAAAAGAAAGATTGTCCTAGCTCCCAAGACTCCAAGGATGAATGAAATCTTAACCATTACCATGTCTTCCACATGCAACACACATGTCCACCTTTCAGGACTACTAGAGGAACACTGAGACATAACTTGTCACTGATTTCTTTTTTCTGGTATCCTCTTCTTTTTAAGAAATTGTTATGATAAAGGTGATGTACAGAGGGGGTTAACATTTCATAAGTCAGGTAATGAGTACATTTCTTTTTTGACAGTGTTGCCCCTTCCTTCCCTCTCTCCAGTGTTCCCCCTTCCATCCCCACCCACAAGTTGTATAGTTCATTTTCCATGTAGTGTCCATTGACTACCACTGCTGCATTTGACACGGATTTGTGGGGGAACTACTGCTTGTGTGTTTGTGTTTGTGCGTGTGTGAATGCATTGCTAGGTATATGTATTCCTGGCTCTATGGCAAATGTGCCGTGTGCTTGTTACCTACAGCAGTGCAGTGCAGGTGTGAGGGCATTGCTTTACTAGCTACAGGATGTGTCTGGGGGTCTGCAGGCTGACTGTGGTGGGGTAGGCGCCAGGCTGTGCAGATAACTGTAAGTTCTATCGTGCTCTGGAAGCACGTTATGTATGCAAACCCTAGAGGAGTGCTCTGGTAATGACAACCAAGTGGTATCTGTGTATTTGTGTCAATGATTATGCAAGTGTGTTTGTGTTTGTGTATGTAGGGGTTAACATTTTGAGGATCTAGTTTTAGGATTAGAAAGCCATTTCTGTCAGTAACATGTGTTGGTAAGGAGTAGAATAATTGAAATTCATATACATTCACAGACTAGTGGGAATGTAAAATGGCGCAACCTCTTTACAAAACAGTCTGGCAGCTCCTCAGATGACTAAATATAGCTCTAATAGGTCTACTCTTCATATACATCCATACCTAATATATGCACAAACCTAAATATATGAGACTGGAAACTGGTGGCTTAGTCCTGTTATACTATTCAGGAGGCTAAGCTCTGAGGATCACCATTGAAGCCAGCCAAAGTAGGAAAGTCTGTGAGACTTATTGCCCATTAACCACCCATAAGTCAGAAGTGGAGCGGTGGCTCAAATTGGTAGAGCACTAATCTTGAACAAAATAGCGCAGGGATTGGCCCAAATAGCTCAGGGACAGAGGCACAAAAATGGGAATGAATAAATAAATATGATACCACAAAAAAGTATACACATATGTTTACAAAAGCATTATTCACACTAATAAAAAGATAGAAGCTACCTAAGTGTTCACCAGTGATGAATGGATAAACAAAATATGGTATACCTATTTAGTGGAATATTATTCAGCTATGAAAAGGAGTGAAACATTGACACATTGTGAGGCCATTGACGAACCTTGAAAATGTTATACTGAATGAAAGGTCAGACATAAAAGACTAAACACTGTATGATGCCATTGATATGACATATCCAATAGAAAAATCTATAGAGATAGACTATAGATTCTATCTCTAAGGAACCATGAGAGTAATACTATATACAGTATATATAGCATATATATATACAGTATATATGCAGTATATATACAATATATACTATTGTGTTATATAATATACAATTATATAACGTATGATATGGAATATATTACAAAACATATGCAATATGACATATTGTATATATAATATGCACAATATATTATGTGTATATATTATAAATTGTATATATTATATATGTTGTATATTGCACATGTATTGCATATATTATATATAATATACATATATACAACATTGTATGCACACTATGTATGCATATACTATATATGCATATATACACATATATATTGTACATATATACATATATAATATATATGCCAACATTATGGTGACAGGAAACAGAATAAGGGTTTCTAATAGCTGACACAGGGGGATGAATTTCAAAGGGATGTTTATGAAGATATGCAAATGTTCCAGATCTCAAGTTTGGTGATGATTACTTACATGCATCACCCATTTTCCAATATTTAAAATGGTTGAACTTTATAAATGTAGAGGTACACGGAATATGTGCCTTTTCTACCTCAGTGAAGCTGTGAATACAATGAATATGAACAGTGCACACTGTGTGGTTGCAAGATATATCCAAGAGGCTTTAGCTTGACTCCACTCTGGACTGGGTCAGGGAAGGGGATGTAGCTTGAGCATCTGGCAAGCGACCCTCATGGCAGGGGGGTCTACCTCAATAGGCGAGCAACAAAGTGTGAGCCTATGGATCAGGGCTCAGTCAATGAGCCAAGGTACAAGTAATGAATGATGGGGGAAGTAGGAAAAAAAGCAAGACAGAAGGGCAGGGCAGGGAGGCCCTGGGTGGGTAGGTTGGGGCAGGATGGAAAGGAAGGCCCCACTCAATAAATGAAGACCCCGACAGACAGCCCACTTGTGAGGAGTCATGACTGCTTCCGTCAATGCAGTCAATGCACGGGAGGCAGTGGGCCCAGGCCTGGCAGGTGGTTCCCTTCCCTGGGGGCAATTGTGACCTCAGAGGCCCGTGTCACAGCGTGGATTGGGTCTGGCTGTGAGGTCTTATAACTGGTGCTTCTGGGACAGTGAGACCAGGGAGTGGGCTGGGTGGAGGAGGGGCTGAGGTGCAGTGTTTTTTGTTTTTTTCTTCTGAAATCTAAATGTTTTTATTCATTTTACTTTTTCTGTTTTGAAGGAAATGTTTCACTGGAAAGTGCTTTTTGTCAGTTAGCAAGAACCCCTAGCAGTGTGGGCTCTGGGTGTTTGTAGGTCCTCATGCTTGGGGGTCTAGAGCCTGGCTCAGGTCTGAAAGTGTTCCCTGCTTACATGCCTTTGCATCAGCCTCTCCAGCTTAGTGCTGGGGGGGGGGGGGGGCGGGGCTGGAAGGTGGTGTGGGGCAGGGGAGGGGCTAGCCTCCTTCCATTTCCTCACAGTGATAGCATTTCTCTCTTGGAGTTCTTAAGAAGAAATAATCACGATTATTTTCCAAGTCTTTCCATTTCTTAACAAATGGGGTGGTGTCATTCTTTCTGATGGAGGCATAGAATTCCATTATGTGTGTGTGTGTGTGTGTGTGTGTGTGTGTGTGTGTGTGTGTACACCACATTTTCTTGATCCATCCATCTACTGAGGGGCACCTGGGGTTGGTTCCATATCTTAGCTATGGTAAATAATGCTGCAATAAACATAGTTGTGCTGGTAGCCTTAGTATGCCCTTGTTTGTGATCATTTGGGTAAATACCCAAAAGTGGGATTGCTGGGTCATAGGGGAGCTCTATGTGGAGTCTTCTGAGGAACCTTGTATGCCAGGCCCAAAGAAACATAGGTCCCATGGTTTCCCTTATCTGCAATAATTAGTATATGTCTAGGACAAGCAGAAAAGGGCAAAAGCTATGTACATATGACCAGATAACATTATTCTAAGGGTAATGAACTCTAAGAGACACAAGAGGTTTTATCTTTCTTGCTGTTGTTTATATAATGCACTATACGATTTGTTTTTGTTTCTCTTGTATGTTCTTCCCCCATGGTATAAGCCCTGTTTTCACTGTATTTGATTCCCGTGCCCTGCATCTTGTATATACATTTTTCTAATTTAGGGAGGGGAAGAGAAATAACAAAATGCTGAAATAAGGATACAGGATGACAATGAGATATGCAAGACACTGTTGAAAATGAACTTTACAACTTGGGGGCAGTGGGGGGGCAGAGGAGGAGTTGTGGAGGTGGGGAGCAAAGGGATGATAGGGGAAAAACAAAGGAGGAGGTAACAATGCTTGATAGGAAATGTACTCATTACCTTACTCATGTAATTGTAACCCCCCTATACAACATCTTTACAATAAAAAAATATACACAAGGTCCTTGGCATATGGTAAGTGCTTAAAAATATTTCTTGGCAGTTGGGTCCTGGTGGCTCATGTCTGTAATCTATAATTCTAGCTACTTAGGAGGCTGAGATCTGAGGATTATAGTTGGAAGCCAGTCCAGGCAGGAAAGTCTGTGAGACTCTTATGCCCAATTAACCACCAAAAAGCCGAAGTAGAGCTATAGATCAAGTGGTAGAGCACTAGCCTGGAGCACCAAAGCTGAGGGACAATTCCAGGGTCCTAAGTTCAAGCCCTAGGATCTGCATGTGCACACACATGCACACATGCATACACACACACACACACACACACACACACACACACACACACAAAATACTACATTGAGTGGCAAAGATATCTGTGTATGGGCGAGATGGAGTGGATAGTTTTATGTGTGTATGCCAGGCTTGGGGCTTGAACTCAGGGCCTGGGCACTGGCCCTGAACATTTGTACTCAAGGTTAGTGCTCTACCACTTTGAGCCACAGCATCATTTCTGACATCTTGGAAGTTAATTGGAAATTAAGAATCTCACAGACTTCCCTAGCCTGGATGGCTTTGAACTGTGATCCTCAGATCTAGAGAGGTCTGTAGCTAGGATGACAGGTGTGATTCACCCATGCCTGGTTTACACCTCCATTTACAGGATAGCCCTACAAGGGCTTGGACTGAGATCAGGACCCAAGAACATGTGGCTGGGAGCAAGTGTTTGTGGCAACCTATATATCCCTCTGTTCAAGAGGAAAATCTCCCCTGTTTTCCCAAACCTAAAGTTTGCTGTCCCCCCTCCAATCCTTTTTGTGGCACTCAGCTGTTTCCTACAGGGCTTTTGTCTTTGGGTGATTTTGTGGGCCTGGGGTGACTGTCTTCCCCAGGAGTCTACTTCAAGTTGTGCATTGAGAATTCCTGGGAGCTAACAAGGGCTTGGAACCCATAGAATGATTGTGTATGGTTTTCAGAATGGCCGTATTTTAGACAAAAAAATTAGGTGATATTTGGTAGTTTGTGTACCAACCACTGGGAGTAAACTGGGGTTGACTATCTGCCTATGAAGTTAAAAGTGAATCCCCTCTCTATATCTGTTAAAGAAGACCTAGGAGCCTTCTTTAATAACTGTGACGTGGGGACTTCATTGAATCTTAGGGTCTGTGGTTACTGTAGTAAGGCACACAGGACTTCAGTCCCAGGCAGAACTCTCCACCCTATATGTCAGGAAGTGGTTAAGTCTGCTATTATGTAAGCACAGTGCATGTTAGGATGGGGGAAAGTCAAGATGCTCTGGAGGTGACTAGGAGAGGGTTGTCTTGCCTTCAAAGGGCTGTTTTTCTCACATGCCTTATGAAAGAAACCTTACACACAGCTTCCCTTATCACTACCCAAGTTTTATAGGTGGTAAAACTATGACGGACAAATGTGTGATTTCCTAGATGTAGCCAGACAATGACTAATCAAGCTGACACAGAAGGAAAGATTTCAGACCCAGAACATGAAACAGGGCAAAGAGTGAAGCACTCACGCGGTCAGGAGTCCGAGTGACGTGTGTGCCACCCACAAGATACCATCCAGGCAGACTCAGCCTTCTGTTGTTTATGCGAATGGACAGGGTGGCTACCTTCCCTGTTCAGTGTCTTCTTGAACTATAGATCTGAGAGCAGGTGGCATGTAGGGTCATTTTAGTTTTGTTTTCTGTTCCTCTTCCTGGCAGAGTTGAAGTGCTCACAGCATCAGAGCTCATGCTGCCGGACTGCTCATGACCTTACTCCCTCAAAGCTTGCCATCTACCCTGTTCTCCATGGCCAAGGAATAGCCACACAGAGCTATTTATTTGTCGTTAGAGTAAAGGTGCTGTCTGCCGGAGAGAACTCACTGATGAGCTCTCAGCAGGCTCCTTTAAGTTCAACTCAACTCTCCACACCAAAGTACATGGATAGGTCAGCACGGGTAATATCGGAGGGCATAACACTGCGAAACTACCAGACTTTCAGCTTCCATGAGGCCATCAAAGCTCAGCATAGTCCCTGTGATCTTGTCTCTGGCTTTCTGGCCTCTCTTGCCCCTACTCCTGCCTCCCTTGACTTCAGCATGAGTTGTTTCCTTACCATGATGTAAATGGTAACCAAAACAACATGGCCCTCTTCACTTTTGTGTATGTGTATAGGAGCTGGGGCTTGAACTTAAGACTTGGTGCTCTCTCTTATCCTTTTCATTCAGGGCTGGTGCTCTACCAGTTAAGCCACACCTCTATTTCCATTCTTTTGCTTATTAATTGGAAGTAAGAGTCTCACAAACTTTTCTGCCTGGATGGACCTCCAACTTTGTCAGATGTAAACCTCCTGAGTACCTAGATCTACCAGCTTCCCTCATTAATTTTCACCCCATTAATTTCACCTCTCCTCTGTTATTTTTCTTTGTTATTAAAATCTTAAAGAATAAACATTATACCTAAAAATAAGCACATAGTTCATGCATCAGTTATATAGCAACAACAACAATGAAACTGATTCTGTTCTTCAGTAATCATCTTTTCCTTAACCCAGATGTAACTACAATGCTGAAATTTGTGTTCTTCATTCCAGAGCTTTTCCATGGAGTTTTTACCGTTTTGGTCTACATTCTTAAACATGTTGTTTAGTTTTACCAGTTTTTGAACACTATGAATGAACTCACAATGTGTGCATTCTGGGACTTGCATCTTTGGCTTACATTTTTCTGTGCATGTGTGGCTAATTTTCATGGCTTTCTCATATTTCATGATTCTATCATTTATGTAGTATTTGGATTTTCTTTTTTAGTTTCGAGCAGTTATATACAGCTGTTAGGAAATTCTTATATACATCTGTGCCAGTATCAAGAATTCCTCCAGGACATACACCTGGGAGTAGAAATGACAGGCCAGAGGGTATGACCTGCTCAGTTTTATTAGGTAATAACAACCTGTTTCCCAGCGTGGCTATAACAATGTACACTACCACCAGCAACAAATGATAACTCTTGTTATTTTACAGTTTGGGCAGTATGTGGTAGTACTCAGCTTTTTTAATATCTGCTGATCTGGTTGGTATGAAATGTGGTTTAAGCTCCTGTGGTTTTATGTTATTGTGGTTTTAAATTCACTTCTCTGAGTACCAATGAACTTGAGGATTTTTTTTTCCTTAATTTTTTCCCCCCTTTGAGCTGAGGCTTGGGAGTATGTCCTAGGTGCTGTCCCTTAGCTTTTTCGCACAAGGCTGGCACTCTACCACTTGAACCCCATCTCTACTTCCAGCTTTTTGTTGGTTAGTAAGAGATAAGAATCTCATGGACTTTCTTGCCCTGGGTTGGCTTTGAATTTCAATTCTCAGATCTCACCCTCTGAGTGGCTAGGTTAACAGGCATGAGCCACCAGTGTCTGGTGAGCATGACTTTTTTAAATGGAGCATTCTTATGATATGAAATGAGTGCTCATGTCCATTGTCTCCCCCCAAACCCCTGGATTATATATTATTTCCTTATTAAGTTGGACTTGGAGTATTTCGGATATGAATTTTTTGTAGCTTATATATTTTTTATTCTGTGATGTCTTTGGATGAACTGAGGTTGTTATTCTTAATATAGTCAAATATATATTATATTTCCTTATGGTTCATACTTCTGGAAAGTCTTGAATTAGATATATTTTTTTAATCGCCAGGTCATAAAGATATACTTCAATATTGTCTTCTAAAAGTTTTATAGTTTTACTTTTACATTTAAGCCTTTCATCCACCTGGAATTTATCTTTGACCTGGGAGGAATCCAATTTCATCTTTTTCCACATAGGTACCCAATGAGCCCTGCGCCACAGTCCATCCTTTCTCTGGTATGCAAACCTTCTCTTCCATAAATCCAGTCTCTATGCTATGTGTCTACTTCCAGGTTCTCCAGGATGGTCTGTTGGTTGATAGAAGCTCTAAGCTAAGTCCATGCTGCCTTAATTACTATAGCTTTAAAATAAAATTTGATGTCTGCTGAAGGAGGTCTTACTCTTCACAGATTCCATCTCATACTCCTTTATTAGAAATAGCTTGATATCTTGGCCCTTGATATTTTGTTCCTCCATTGGAATTTTCAATCACTTATTGAGTTCCATAAAAATAAAACAAGCAAATAAACTCCTGGGCATTTATATGAATATATTTGGGGGAGATTCCTCAACTTTAAGATAGTCTTCTTAATCAAAACATAACACCAATCTCCATTACTATATGTCTTTAATGCCTTTCAATCAAGTTATGTAGTTTTCCCTTCCTCCCTCCTTCTTTTCTTTTCTTGTCTTTTCTTTCTTTCTTTTCTTTCTGTCTTTCTTTCTCTCTCTCTTCCTTCCTTCCTTCCTTCTTTCTTTCTTTCTTTCTTTCTTTCTTTCTTTCTTTCTTTCTTTTTCTTTCTTTCTTTCTTTCTTTCTTTCTTTCTTTCTTTCTTTCTTTCTTTCTTTCTTTCTTTCTTTCTTTCTTCCTTGCTTCCTTGCTTTCTTCCTTTCTTCTTTCTTCCCTCCTTCCTCTCCCTCCTTCCCTCCCTCTCTCCCTTCCTTCCTTCCTTCCTTCCTTCCTTCCTTCCTTCCTTCCTTCCTTCCTTCCTCTCCAAGCTGGACTTGAACATGACCTTTCTGCTGGAATTATAGGCATTTGTCACCATGCCTAGTTTATTTAGTTCTGCCTCTTTAATAGTTAGAATATTATTCTAAAGGACTTCCAGTTGTCTACCCTATCTGTTGGAGATAATTTCCTCAAGGAGCATTTTTCTCCTGTGTACCTCTGATGGGATAAAAAGTGAAACCTGGAATATGTGCACAGTCTGGAAAACGCAAGTGACATGGCCCCTGTGTTTAAACACATTGATTATGTCTAATAATTCTTGATGGCACTTATACTAATTTATTTGGGGATCATCCTTACTTTGTGTTATTTATTCCTAACACTTGAGATGCAAGTGTGGTCCCCTCCCCACAGGAGTGTGGGTGATGTTCTGATTTCAGATTGGACAACTTAACAAAAGATCATTTGGGCAGGTGGCTTGAGTGTGTGTCTGGATTCCACCTCTGAGAAACACTTCTTAGTTCATAAGTAGCTGTGATGACTGATCTCTGACACTAAGGGTTAGTTTTATATAATTTAACAGATAAACATATTTGCTAAAATTAAAATGCCTATGAAGGAATGCTATTATAAATCACTGTAAAACAAAATAAATCATTTGTAATAAACTAAAAAAAATAAATCACTGTAAAATTATCTCAAGTATGTGTTACTTTCTTTGGTGTAGTAACTATAAACCCAGCCACTCATTTTATATGATCATGGTTAATTTTTTATTAATAAAAATAATAGAACAACAAAAAAAGAAGTGAAGGACCTCTATGATGAAAACTTTAAAAACCTGAAAAAGGAAATTAAAGCAGAACTAAGGAAGTGGAAAAACCTCTCATGCTCCTAGATTGGAAGGATTAACTTTGTGAAAATGGCAATACTACTAAAGGCTATCTACAAATTCAATGCAATAACTATCAATATTCCAACCTCATTCTTCAAGAAAATAGAAGAAGCAAGCCAAAAATTCATATGGAACAATAAAAGACCCTGAACAGCAAAAACAATCCTCAGCAGAAAGAACAGTGCTGGAGGAATATCAATACAAAACTTCAAACTCTACTACAAAGCCATAGTAATCAAAACAGCTTGGTATTGGCACAAGAACAGACCTGAGGACCAAAGGAATAGAATTGAAAACCCAGAAATGAACCCAGAGACCTATAGCCACCTAATCATTGATAAGGGAGCTAAAAAAATAGAATGGAAGAAAGACAGCCTCTTCAGTAAATGGTGCTGGCAAAATTGGTTAAACACCTGTAGAAAACTAAAGCTAGATCCTTATATATCACCCTGCACCAGAATCAACTCCAAATAGATCAAAGACCTCGGAGTCAAAGCAGATACTCTGAAAACATTACAGGATGGAATATGAGAAACTCTAGGTCTCCTTGGCACAGGCCAAAATTTTCTTAATAGAGACCCAGAAACACAGCAAATCAAAGAAAGGTTGGACAAGGGGATTGCATGAAGCTGCAGAGCTTCTGCATGGCAAAGGACATAGCTAGCAAGATCAATAGAAAGCCCATGGATTGGGAGATCTTCACTAGCCATATAGTGGACAAGGGTCTCATATCTAAAATATACCTGGAACTCAAAAAAATTAAATCCCTCAACAACAAATCCTCAAAGAAACAACTGCCCGATAATTAAGTGGACTAAAGACTTAAAGAGGAAATAAGAATGGCCAATAGACACATGAAGAAATGCTCAACTTCTCAAGCCATAAAAGAAATGCAAATCAAACAACATGGAGATTCCACTTCACTCCAGTTAGAATGACTATAATCAAGAAATCTAATAACAACAGATGCTGGAGGGGATGTGGCCAGAAGGTAACCCTACTGCATTGTTGGTGGGAGTGTAAACTTGTTCAACCACTTTGGAAAGTAGTATGGAGGTTCCCCAAAGACTCCACATAGAGCTCCCCTATGACCCAGCAATCCCACTTTTGGGCATTTACCCAAATGATCACAAATAAGATGATACTAAAGCTACCAGCACAACTATGTTTATTGCAGCCTTATTTACCATAGCTAAGATATGGAACCACCCCAGATGCTCCTCAGTAGATGAATGGATCAAGAAAATGTGGTGTATATACACCATGGTATTCTATGCCTCCATCAGAAAGAATGACATTGCCCCATTTGTTAGGAAATGGAAAGACTTGGAAAAAATTATATTAAGTGAAGTAAGCCAGGCCCAAAGAAACATAGGTCCCATGGTTTACCTTATCTGCAATAACTAGTATATGTCTGGGACAAGCAGAAGAGGTCAAAAGCTTTGTACATATGACCAGATAAGATGACAATAAGCAAAATGAACCCCAAGATAGGGACACAAGAGATTTTATCTTTCTTGTTGTTCTTTTTTTAATGTACTTGTAATATGTGATTTTTTTTTTGTTTCTTTGTATGTTCTTCCCCCATGGTATAACCCCTGTTTTCGCTGTATGTGATTCCGGTGCCCTGCATCTTGTATATTCTTTTTTATAATTTGGGAAGGGAAAGGGAACTAACAAAATGCTGAAATAAGGATACAGTATGACACATTGTAACAATGAGATGTACAAGACACTATGTTGAAAATGAAGTTTTCAACTTTGCAGGGTAGGGGAAGGGAGAAGTTGGGGAGGTGGAGAGGAAAGGGATGGTAGGGGAAAAACAAAGGAGTGGGTAACAATGCTTGATGGGAAAGGACTCTACCATACTCATGTAGTTGTAACCCCTCTGTACAGTATTTTTACAATAAAACTATATATTTAAGATAAAAATGTCCATGCTCCACCAACCTCTGAGATCTTAATGTTTGAAAAAGCAGTTTCCTTTTTATGAATATAAAGGCAACTTTATTGAAAAGTAAGCACTTTCTTTATTCAGAGATATGTCTTTAATAGATTGTATGTACTAGGAAGGAAGAATGTTTTTCTCATTTATTTTATGCCCATAGCTCTAAGCACAGTGCTGGTACTAAGTGCTTTCTGATATGGAATTTGAGACTGAATCAGAAACAAAGGAAACTGATAGCTCTTTCTTATGACAGAGGCAGCACAATTCCTCCTTTATTCCTCTCAAGATTGGTGAACCAGGCAAATTATATTCCTCTTGTTTTCTTTTAAAATTATGATTTTACCCCAAATAGACCAGACCAGAACAAGACATCCACCATCACATTATAATCCACACAGGATCAATTCAGACCAAGGAAAAGATCCTTAAAGCTGTCAAGGAGAAAGATCAATCACCTATAAAGGGAAACTAATTGGAATCACCTCAGATTTCTCAGCAGAGACCATTAAAGCAAGAAGAACCTGGAATGATGTGTGCCACACCCTAAACACAAACAACTATCAACCAAGAATAAGTATACCCCGCTAAACTCTCCTTCATAACAGAAGGTCAAATAAAAATCTTCCATAGCAAAGAAAAACTGAAACAATATACCTCCACCAAATCATCCCTACAAAAGATACTTAAAGATGTCCTACACATAGTAAACTAACAAAACCACAATAAAGGCCAAAAACTGCCCAACTAAGAATCCAAGAACCATAGGAAGAACCCAGTTGCCACAGCCCCCAAGAAGGTGGATAACATGGCAGGAACTAACAAACACTTCTCAGGCCTAACTCTCAGCATTAATGGACCAAACTCTCCAATTAAATGACAGACTGTCTAGTTTGATTAAAAAGCAAGATCCTGTATATGTGGTACTGAGTAATCGAACCCAGGGCTTCATGCATGGTAGCAAGCACTCTACCACTGAGCTACCTTCTAGGGGCTGAGGGAGGGGGGAATGTAGTTCTGGAGATGGGAGGGAAGGGATGGTAGGGGAAAAACAAAGGAAGAGGCAACAATGCTTGATAAGAAATGTACTCATTACCTGGTGCATATGATTGTAACCCCTCTATACAGTTTTTTCACAATAAAAAAAGTATTAAAAAAAAAAAAGCAAGATTCTTCTATCTGCTGCCTTCAAGAGTCACACCTTGCCCATAAAAACAAACATTCTGAAAGTGAAAGGCTGAAATAAAATTTACCAAGCAAATGGGCCCCATAAACAGGTGGGAGATGCAACTCTAATATCAGATAAAATAGACTTCAATTAAAATTAGTGAGAAGAGATAAAGAAGGTCACTACATACTAATTAAGGGATCTCTCCTTCAGGAAATTCTATCTATTCGCCAAACAACGGAGCACCCAAATTCATCCAAGAAACACTGCTTTCCCTGACATCTCACATAGATCGAAAGACATTAATTGTTGGGGACTTTAACACACCACTCTCCCCACTAGATAGATCAATTCGACAAAAACTCAACAGAGAAACTGCAGATCTAAACAACTGCATACAGCAACTAGATTTAACACACAGCTACCAAATATTTCAACCAGCAGCATCAGAATACATGTTTTTCTCAGCAGCACACAGAACATTTTCCAAAATAGACCACATTTTAGGTCACAAAGCAAATTTGTCCAAATTCAGAAACATTGAAGTTATGCCCTGCATTCTCAGACCACAAGGAAATAAAATTAGAATTCAACACCAAAAGTTACCAAAGAAAGCCCTGTAACACATGGAGACTGAACAACACATTGTTGAACATTGTTGAACCACCAGTGGGTCATGGAAGAGATTAGAAAGGAAATTCAAATGTGCATGATATTCAACAAAAATGAACATACAAATTACCAGCTCCTCTGGGACACAGCAAAGGCAGTACTCAGAGGCAAGTTTATAGCTCTGAGTTCCTACATCAACAAATTGGAGAGATCTGAAACCAACAATTTAATGAGACATCTGAACCTCCTTGAAAAAGAGCAGCAAACTAAACCCAATCCAGTAGACAGAAAGAAATAATTAAAATTAAATCAGAATTAAACAAATTAGAATAAAAAATAGAATCCACAAAACAAAGAGTTGATTCTTCAAAAAAATTAACAAAATTGACAGACCCTTAGCAAATCTTTTCAGAAAAAGAAGAGAACACACCCAAATAAACTCAGAGATGAGAATGGAAACATCACCACAGAAACACCCAAGATCCAGAACATTATAAAGGAATACTTCTCAAACCTTTATACTAATAAGTTTGAGAACCTGGAAGAAATGGATAATTTCTTAGCAAATATCAACATGCCAAAACTAAACCAAGATGAGTTAAACCAACTTAACAGGCCCATATCAAGCATTGAAATAGAAACAGCAATAAGAGACCTCCCGTCTAAGAAAAGCCCAGGACTGGATGGATTTACTCTGGAATTCTACAAGGCCTTCAAAGCAGAACTCACACCAATACTCCTCCAACTCTTCAATGAAATTGAAAGAGAAAGTTCACTATCGAACTCTTTCTATGAAGCCATCATAACCCTCATCCCCAAACCAGGCAGGGACTCATCAAAGAAAGAGAATTATAGACTCATTTCCTTGATTAACAGTGATACAAAACTTCTCAACAAAATTTTTGGCCAATCGACTTCAACAATGCATCCAAAAAGTCATACACTACGATCAAACAGGATTCATTTCAGGGACGCAAAGCTGGTTCAATACACGCAAATCAATTAATATTATTCATGCAAGAATAAGAACCACATGGTTAGCTCAATAGATGCAGAAAAAGCATTTGAAAAGATCCAACACCCCTTTTTGATGAAGGTTCTGGAAAAATTAGGAATTCATGGAACATTCCTCAATACAATAAAGGCTGTATATGACAAACCTACAGCCAGCATTATACTTTTTTTTGTAGTCAGTTGACACTTTTTAAATTTTTTTTTTTACTGTAAAAATGTTATACAGAGGGGTTACAGTTACAAGTAGGGTAATGAGTACATTTCATAGTACCTTCATTGTTATGTCCTCCTTTATTTTCCCCTTTGATTTTCTCCCTCCCTCCCAAACTCCTCCCCTGCCACCCCAACATTGTAAAGTTCATTTTCAATATAGTGTCCTGTACATCTCATTGTCACAATAGGTCAGCCTGCATCCTCATTTAATCATAATGCCAGCATTATACTTAATTGTGAAAAACTAAAGCCATTCCCTCTAAACTCAGGAACGAGACAAGGATGTCCACTCTCTCCACTTCTCCTCAATTTAGTATTAGAATGCCTAGCTACAGCAATAAGACAAGATGCAAACATAAAGGGGATCCAAATAGGGAAAGATGAAGTAAAACTCTCCCTCTTTGCAGATGACATGATCTTGTATTTAAAGAATCCCATAGACTCCACTCCCAAATTACTCAAGCTGATTCAAAACTTTGGCAAAGTAGCAGGGTATAAAATTAACCCCCCCAAAATAATGGCTTTTCTGTATGCCAACAATGAGAAAAGTGTGGCTGAAATTAGGAAAACAACTCCATTAGTAACAACTCCATTAGTAAAAGCCCCACAAAAAATAAAATACCTAGGAATTAACCAAAGAAGTGAAGGACCTCTATGATGAAAACTTTAAAAACTTGAAAAGGAAATCAAAACAGAACTTAGAAAGTAGAAAAACCTCCCGTGCTCCTGGATTGGAAGATCAACACCATGAAAATGGCAATACTTCCCAAGGCTATCTACAAATTCAATGCGATACCCATCAATATTCCAACTTCATTCTCCAAGAAAATAGAAGAGGCAATCCAAAAATTCATATGGAATAATAAAATACCCCAAATAGCAAAAATGATCCTTAACAGAAAGAACGGTGCTGGAGGAATATCAATACTAAATTTCAAACTCTACTACAAAGCCATAGTAATCAAAACAATTTGGTACTGGCACAAGAACAGACCTAAGCGCTAATGGAATAGAATTGAAAACCCAGAAATGAACAGAGACCTATAGCCACCTAATCTTCGATAAGGGAGCTTAAAAAAAATAGAATGGAAGAAAGACAGCCTCTTCAGTAAATGGTGCTGGCAAAATTGGTTAACTAGTTGTAGAAAACTAAAGCTAGATCCTTATATATCACCCTGCACCAGAATCAACTCCAAATGGATCAAAGACCTGGAAGTCAAAGCAGACACTCTGAAAACATTACAGGATGGAATAGGAGAAACCCTAGGTCTCCTTGGCACAGGCCAAAATTTTCTTAATAGAGACCCAGAAACACAGCAAATCAAAGAAAGGTTGGACAATGGGATTGCATGAAGTTGCAGAGCTTCTGTATGGCAAAAGACATAGCTGGCAAGATCAATAGAAAGCCCACGGATTGGGAGATCTTCACTAGCCATACAACAGACAAGGGTCTCATATCTAAAATATACCTGGAACTCAAAAAATTAAATCCCTCAATAACAAATCCTCAAAGAAACAGCCCAATAAATAAGTGGGCAAAAGACTTAAAGAGAGACTTCTCTGAAGAGGAAATAAGAATGGCCAATAGACACATGAAGAAATGCTCAACCTCTCTAGCCATAAAAGAAATGCAAATCAAACAACATGGAGATTCCACTTCACTCCAGTTAGAATGGCTATACTCAAGAACTCTAATAACAACAGATGCTGGAGGGGATGTGCAGAAGGTAACCCTACTGCATTGTTGGTGGGAGTGTAAACTTGTTCAACCACTTTGGAAAGCAGTATGGAGGTTCCTCAAAAGACTCCACATAGAGCTCCCCTATGACCCAGCAATCCCACTTTTGGGCATTTACCCAAATGATCACAAACAAGACGATACTAAAGCTACCAGCACAACTATGTTTATTGCAGCATTATTTACCATAGCTAAGATATGGAACCACCCCAGATGCTCCTCAGTAGATGAATGGATCAAGAAAATGTGGTGTATGAATTCTATGCCTCCATCAGAAAGAATGACATTGCCCCATTTGTTAGGAAATGGAAAGACTTGGAAAAAATTATATTAAGTGAAGTAAGCCAAGCCCAAAGAAACATAGGTCCCATGATTTCCCTTATTTGCAATATCTAGTATATGTATGAGTCAAGCAGAAAAGGTCAGATAAGGTGATGTTAGGAAAATGAACCCTAAGATATGTATTTTAAATGTTTTTTTTCTTTCATGCATTTGTTTCTAACGCAATTATAAGATTGTTGCTTTGTATGTCCCTCCCCCACAGTATAACCCCTGCTTTCACTGTATTTGATGTCGGTATAATTTGTGGAGGAGAAGGGGAAAAACAAGTCGTTTAAATAAGGATACAGGTGGACCTGTTGCAACAATGAGAAGTACAAGTTGTCATGTCGAAAACGAACTTTACAACTTGGAGGGAGGGAGGATTGGGTGGGGGGGGAGGGAGGATGGGAAGGGATGGGAAAGGTAAACAAAGGAGGAGGCTACTATGCTTGTTAAGAAATGTACTCACTATCTTGCCCATGTAATTGTAACCCCTCTGTACAGTATTTTCACAATAAAAATAAAATAAAAATTAAAAAAAAGAAAATGTAGTGTATATACACCATGGAATTCTATACCTCCATCAGAAAGAATGGCATGGCCCCATTTGTTAGAAAATGGAAAGACTTGGACAAAATTATATTAAGTGAAGTAAGCCAGGCCCAAAGACACATAGGTCCCATGGTTTCCCTTATTTGCAATAATTAGTATATATCTGAGACAAGCAGAAAAGGTCAGATAAGATGATGTTAAGGGAAATGAACCCCAAGACAAGGACACAAGTGGTTTCTATCTTTCTTGTTATTGTTTCTAACTTATTTATAAAGTACCATGTGATTTTTTTGTTGCTTTGTATGTCCTTCCCCGATGGTATAACCCCTGTTTTCACTTTATTTGATGTTCGTATAATCTGGGGAGCGGAAGGGAAAAAAAAAAACAAATTGTTTAAATAGGGATACAGGTTAACCCATTGCAACAATGAGATTTACAAGAAAAATGAACTTTACAATTTAGTCGGGTGGCGGGGGAAGAGGGGAGTGTAGTCATGGAGATGGGAAGGAAGGGATGGTAGAGGACAAACAAAGGAGGAGGCAACAATGCTTGATAAGAAATGTACTCATTACCTTGCTCATGTAACTGTAACTGCTCTGTACAGTGTTTTCACAATAATATCATTAAAAATAAAATTATGCTTTTAACAGTTTAATGGATTTTCTCATCTGATTTGTCTTTATCTCTCTTTTTTTTTCTATCTGAATCTGTTCCTTTACTTCCAATAGTGTTTGGAAAAAGCAGCTTCTATGGTGCAGTCATAGGCAGTAAAAGTACTTTCTGGATCTGAAGAGAAAAGAGACTGACAGGGACAGATAGATAGATGAAAATAAGACAAGAGATGATGCAGCACTGTTAGGAATCTGGATTCTGAATTTAGATTACTTATTATGGTTCCTCCTTTTACTACTCTTTCACTAAGTAACTATGGTGTCACTTAATCCCTTCATCTTGTTTAGGTGAGCTTTAATAGGCTTTTCTTTGAAGATTTGTCAACGTTTATAAGCCTTAGGGTCTTTCTTCAGGAGATAGCTGGTAAAGCAAATCCCTTATTGCCAAGTGCCTGTGGCTCATGCCTGTAATCCGAGCTACTCAGGAGGCTGAGATTTGAGGATGGTGGTTTGAAGCCAACCTGGGCAGGAAAGTCTATGGGACTCTTACCTCCAATAAACTACCAAAAAATCAGGAAGTAGAGGTGTGACTCAAGTGGTAGAGATCAAAAAAAGCTCAGGGACAGCATCTGGGCTGTGAGTTCAAGCCCTAGGACTAGCATATACCACCCCATCCTACATCCCTTTTAAGGGAGGCCTAGTTGCTCATGCCTGAAATCCAAGCTTCTTGAGAGGCTGAGATTTGAAGGACTGAAGTTCAAGGCTAGCTCAAGCAAAAAGTTTGTGAGATCATATCTCAACCAATAAAAAGTTGGATATGGTGGTGCATGGCTCTCCTTCTGTTATGTGGGAAGCTCAAATAGGAAGACTGAAGTCCAGGGTCATCCTAGCTGAGAAAAGCAAGATCCTAGCTAAAAAATAACAAGAGGAAAAAGGCTGGGGCATGATTGAAGTAGTAGACCCCTGTCTAGAACATGCAATGCCCTGAGTTCAAACTCCAGTACTACAAAACAAGAAATCCCTTCTGAGAAATTTAGAGCACCCAGAAATACTTTGATAGCATCAAGTTCATCTTAGCAATCTTCACAAAGTTTACTTTTTTGCCATAGGTTTATTGTCTCAATTTAAAAAAAGTCCCAAAGGATATCATAGACACAATACTATTTTTAAAGAGAAAAAGTAGTCTCACTCCCCACATTATCAAAGTAGTTGCCTCTGTTCCTTTGAAGCAGTTGAGTTCCTTCAATAAATAAAAAGTTCACAGTCTTAAAAAGTCTGACTGCCTTGTAATATCTTGATTCCTAGTACTGCCTTGGAAAATTTGTCTTCCTCTCTGAGTTATTTCATGGGAGACCATCAGAAAACACCTTTCTCTGAGGCTGAGCTCTTGAAAGGTCATGTAATAAATATTCCTTTTTCATAGGGTTAATAGAACATAGATGTAAAGTCCACCAAAATTCAGGCTTCCTGTCTAGAGACAGACTCAGGAGCTTATAACAAATGACATTTCCCAAGGACAGATGGCATTTCCAAAGCTATCAACTAGACCCTTTCTGGGTAGAACATTGTTGGTTTTCTACGATTCTATAGAGCCCAAGAGAAGGTTGTCTCTCATTAGACTTTAGCAGTCTTGATTGGTGGCCCTCACCCAGACCACTTCCCTCCACGCCTAGAAGGCTTAACTTGTGAGATCTGAAGACATTTGACTGTCCAGCAAGTAAATCCTCTGGAGACTGTGTGGATGACCGATAGCATCAGCTTCAGCACCAGCAATGCAGTGGGTGGAGTAGGAAGGGCGAGGAAAACCTTTCAGATCAGCTCCGTTTCTGTGTGCTCTGATAGGTTTATCTAACTGGGCTAAAATATAATGAATGTATTAAGAAGGAGAAAAATAACTGGGCACCAGTAACTTGTGCTTGTAATCTTAGCTACTCAGGAAGGCTATGATTTGATGATAGTGGTTTGAAGCCAGCTCAGGCAGCAAAGTCTGTGAACATCTTATCTCCAGTTAACCACCAAAAAGCCAGAAGTATGGCATTGACTCAAATGGGAGAGCACCAGCTTTGAGCAAAAAAGGTAAGGGACAATGTCTAGCCCCCAAGTTCAAGCCCTGATACTGGTGTGTGCATGTACGTGTACGTGTACGTGTGTGTGTGTGTGCGTGTCTGTGTGTGTGTCTGTGTGTGCATGTGCACCCATACTCACACCTCTCATCCTTCGATTTGAGCACATTCTTAGGACAAATGTAAATTAATTATTGCATCCCTGCTTTAAAAATAATCTTGGCACTCCACAAGTGTGTGTTGAGATTACTAAGGTCAGTGTTTCAACCAAGAAGCAAAATAACTTCTTCCCTTGAAGAAGTTGGTAGCACAGACAATTGGGGTGTATGGGCAGGTAGGTAGTTTTGTTCTTGATTTTTTTCCCTGACTCTACCTCTTTTCCCGATTGAGGACTTCTCACAAAATCTAGGAATTAGTTTTCTCAAAAGACAGCTATGGGCCAGTCCTCACGGATTCTGATTTGGGAATGTCTGGTCCCCTCTGGGGTTCTATGACACTAGTGACAAGTATTCTGAGCATCTCAATTCTGGATGAGGTAACACAAAAACAAGAAAATACAGTCCTTGCTTTTTTCTTTGTGGCAGTAATTGGAGTTTGACCTCAGGACCTTGTGTTTGCTGAACCTTAACCCAGCCTTAGCCCCTGCTTTGAAAGGGCTATGTGATCTTACTGATTATAGCTAAGATGGGAAAAGCCAACAGATTTCTAAAATCCACTGCATGAGCTCCTGTCTACAGAATACTTGCTAGGGGTTACACACATTCCTATGTACTTCCTATTCTTGTGATCTTCATAAGAAACCAAAGGACTAAATATATCACCATCAACTTCATCATAATTTTATAAGATGAGAATATCAAGGCAAAAACACATCAAATAACTTACCCAGGGCTAGACAGCCAGGGAGTATGCTGAACTGGGGTCTAAACTCACACAGTCCCACTTGAGAGTTGGTCTCTCAGTCCTCCTTATAACACCCCAGGCAGCCTACTTCCAGCCCAGGCAGCGCTACTGACAACAACCCTGTGTTTCGGAGGTAGGATCCAGTGTGCTGGATGTAAGCCTCCCTCTTCCCGCCTCTTGCAGGCTCTCAGACAGCAGAGAGCTAAGCCTTTCTAGCTCTGCCCTTCCTGTGCTGGGCTGAGTCAGGGTGGATTGTCCAGTTGCTGGGTATCTGGGAAGATGTCTGAGAAATCTGACATTGGTTACTGCTCTCCTAGAAGTTTTATGAACACACAATGACTTTCACAAGCATCAGCACCTGAGTTTCAGGGTGGGTTTGGTTCTAAGTAGAGGCTTGTTAGAGCCCGAGGAAAAACGGTGACAGAATTTGGGTTGGTTCACACACAATGTTCAGACTGCTAGTGGACAAGACAGAGAGATCACCATGCCCAGGGTCACCTTAGTCACAGGTCAGGAAAAACAGCCACACCCTGTAGAATTGCCAAATACTATTTCTAAGTATTAATTTGATAAATCTTGAATTATCTGAAGCCCCTGGCTTTTGAGTCCTGGCATGTAAGAGCAGAAGGGGACTTAAAGACCATGTCATTTCATTCCTGTGCTTAAGGGAGGAGGGGGGCGCATGCTGAAGGTCACTGGTGGGGTTAGCAACAGTCAGCCCAAGTCCACCACTGGACAGCGATGAAGTCCTGGGAAGCTGCCTGGAACAGTTGGTTTGTCTGTCTAGGCTAGGTTGTTCTAGGCTAGGTTGCAGCCATTTCCAACAAAAGAGAGAGAGAGAGAGAGAGAGAGAGAGAGAGAGAGAGAGAGAGAGAGAGAGAGAGAGAGAGAGAGAGAGAGAGAGAGAGAGAGTGTGGATGAGAGAGAGAGAGAGAGAGTGTGGATGAGAGAGAGAGAGAGAGAGAGAGAGAGAGAGAGATGTGGCGTAAGAGAGAGAGAGTGTGTGTACTAGGGTTTGAACTCAGAGCCTGGATATTATCCCTGAACTTTTGTGCTCAAAGCTATTGTTCTACCACTTGGGCTACAGCTCCACTTCTGACTTTTGGTGGTTAGTTGGAGATAAGAGTCTCACCAACTTTCTTGCCCACTAGCTTCAAACTGCAATCTTCAGATCTCAGCCTCCTGAGTAGCTAGGATTACAGGTGTGAGCCACTGGTGCCTGGCTCCAACAAGTATTTATTGAATTTTCCATGCCTGGCTCTGTCCACATGGAGCTTACACACTAGTGAGAGAGCAGGTAGAGTACACACACACACACACACACACACACACACACACACACACACACACACACACACACACACACACACACACACACACACACACACACACACACACACCCCAAATGGGAAAACTGACTAAACAAAATCCATTCTATAAGGAAGCAGAATAACGGGGAGAACTGTTTGGATCACTTATGATTCTGTCTTTTTATCTGCTGGTTTTGTGTTCTTGGAATAAATACCTTTGTGGGGCCCTCAGCTTTCGGGTATGTCCTGCTCACCTGTAGCAGGTAGGAGAGATGGGGCTGAGGATACATCAGCCAAGGGCATTATTTTCTTTATTCAGTAGGCTGTAGTCTTGGAAGCACAGGTGCTTTGGCCTCAAGTCTGGGGTGCAGGTGATTCTGCCCTTGTAACAGAGCCCAGATATAAAAGTGGCAATGCATAGATATACCCTCAGCAAGGAAAAGTATTGATAAAGATTGAAATCCCCGGGGCGGGCAGGGTGAGAACAAACAAGGTAAATTGACTTGAGATGAACCTGGCATTGACACCTTCTATACACTGTCGAGGCCTCTGTAGAGACCCCAAAGCACGCATTCACTTGGCACTCACTGGCCCCTCCCATCCCCCCTCCTTCATTCACTTACTTATTTACTAAGTTCCACATCATTAAAAGAATCCTCCCATATACTCATTCACACCTTCCTTTTGTCAAATCCTCTATCAGTAAAGCCTGCCTTCCTTCCTTCCCTCCCTCCCTCTCTCCTTCCCTCCCTCCCTCCCTCCCTCCTTCCTTCCTTCCTTCCTTCCTTCCTTCCTTCCTTCCTTCCTTCCTTCCTTCCTTCCTTCTTTCCTTCCTTCCTCCCTCCCTCCTTTCCTCTCCCTTCCTTCCTTCCTTCCTTCCTTCCTTCCTTCCTTCCTTCCTTCCTTCCTTCCTTCCTTCCTTCCTTCCTCCCTCCCTCCTTTCCTCTCCCTTCCTTCCTTCCTTCCTTCCTTCCTTCCTTCCTTCCTTCCTTCCTTCCTTCCTTCCTTCCTTCCTTCTTTCCTTCCTACTTCCTTCTTTCCTTCCTTCCTTCCTCTGCTTATTATGTTGAATGATTTATATTCTCAGGTACATATACATTCACAGGGTTTCACTCAGTTTGTTACTCACAGATTCAACTACATTAGCCAAACACCTTTCCACATTAGGCTTTTAGGCTTCAACTGGAACAGTCAGGGGTACACTGGAGTTAAGGGCAGTAAGGTAGCACTCAAGTAAACTCTGGAACAGGGGGGAAGGGAAAGGCAGCTCCGGAAGGCATAGCCATCTGTAGGCATTTGGAACGGGCCCTCCCCAGCAGCCAGTGCTGCTGCCCTTCTGTATAAGGCCAGAAGTAAGCAGGCATAGATCTCAGAGTATTTTGAAGAAAGAGAAAAGGAACAATATCTGAACTGAGGGCTTCATAACCAGTTTTCTGGAAAGGTCAGTCCATATCACAATGAGCTGGTTCTGCCAGTGTGGCACCAGATCAGCCATGGCATAATACTTAGAGAAAGAGCCTCAGCCAGGTACAGGTGGTGGGGCCTCACACCTGTAATCCTTGTTACTCATGAGAGTGAGACCTGGAGGATCAAGGCTCAAAACCAGCTTGCACATAAAAGTCTGTGGGGTTGCAAAAAGCTGGGCTGGACGCATTGCTCAGGTGGTAGAGGCCACCTTAGGAAGCCAGCTAAGTGAAAGTTATTATTATTTAAAAATTAATAATAATAATAATAATAAAAATATAAAATGAACCTAGGACTGGTTCTTGCCTGCCTAGCAAGCACCTAGTCCATGAGCTCAAACCCTGGCACTACAGAACTAAACTCCAAAAAAAGAATGAATCTAGCTGTATACCAATAAAATGTTATTTTTTGGATACTGAAAGTGGAATTTCATATAATTTTTATTTGTCCTGAATATTGTCTTTCTTTTGATATGTTTTCTCCCAAGCCATAAAAACCATTCTTAATTTGCAGGATGCATTTGGCCCTAGGCTATAGTTTGCCAATCCTGTTTTATATCAAAGAAATTAAAGAACTGTGGATATCTCCAGGTGCCAATATCAGAGTCTGTTTGCAGTGGGTGCTGCTTCATAGTGGCTGCTTTCTCCGCTTGTGCAGAGTCGAGGGTGGAAAGGGTCTATCCTGGGCACAGGGAATCAGACTGAACATAACAATTGGCATTCCCCATCCTCACTCATTTTCTGCCCCTTGAAAGGAAAGCAGGTAGACTATTAAACTAATGGGCTGCCTGGGATCCAGGCTGGTTCCAATCTATTTAGGGTTTGTTTTCTGAGCGCATCCCCAAGGCCTCGCACATAACAAGAGCACAGTAAATGGAAACCGAATGAATGGATGACCAGAACTTGTAGGCCTGCCATAGTTTTGGACAGAAGCACAAAGGTAGCACTCTCTCTACTCAGTGCACAGCCAGGTGGATTCAGGGCAGTGGAGAAAGGGGCAGGAGCTCAGTTAGTGGCTGGAGTTGAACCTAGGAAGCAGGAACAATTTGTTCTCACTGGATAGGACACGTCTGAGGACAGAGTTGCCCTTTCTAGCATGGGAAAGCAGGGTTTTCCCAGTTGAAGTGTGTTGGAAGCAGACAAACAGGTGTCTGCAATCTTCTTGCATATGTAAGCAGGTTTTTATTATGCATCTAGTTGTGCAATTTTCCACCCCAGCTTGATTGTCTTGGGGGTGAGAAGACAGAGAGAATGATGGATTATTGTATCTCCCATAGCTTGTATTTTGAAATGCAATCAACAATTTCTGTTTTAAATGGAAGAAAATGGCCCACTGTCTTGAGATTTTCCTCTTTTGATTTTTGTTTTTTAGAACACTGTTTACAAAAGTAAAATTCCTAGGCCTTCACAAAGGGTAGTGCTAGGGACCTATCTCTGTTTTTCATGGAGACAATGGAGCATCATGCCCCATTGAGAAAGAAGGTCTGGTTTTCAGTTTATATCTAGAGAAAGTATGCCAAATAGTAGCTTGTTTGACAAACAAAATGGGATTGTTTGCTAAACAAATTGGATGTATATCCAACTCAGGGAAATGATACAGAATTACTGAATCTTAGATTATGGGCCTATGTAAGGATGGTGAATACATGGCACATGTGCCCCCTTTTCCTACTTTTGAGCCCTTGACAGACATTGCTAATCAATGCCATTATTCTTTTCCATCGTGTTGTTTGCTGCACAGGTCTCTCCTAAGTCATGCCTGTGGACAGCTGTGATGTACACTCCCATTGCTTGGGTGGGAAAAGAGATGTGGCTTGGAAAGCAGTCAGAATTGGATTTGGATTCAAATCCCTAAGTGCATTTGCTGAGGAGCTTTGACTTCCTTCCTTAGCCTCTCTAGGTCTCAGTTCCTCCACCTACAATGGAAACCATAAGGGCTGGTTGTGGTAGTAGACATCTGCAATCCCATCTATAAGAGATATGGATATAGAAAGTCTTGATTTGAGGCAAGCTTGGGCAAAAAGTTAGGAGATCCTATCTCAACACCATCTGGACATGGTGGCTTACATCTGTAATCTTAGCCACACAGGAGGCTGTGGTAGAAAAATTGTAGTCCAAGGCTGGTCTTGGGAAAAAAGTGTGACCCTACTAGAAAAACAGCTGGAGTAAAACAGGCTACAGGAGTGATTCTGTTATTAAAGCACTTGCCTAACATGCAAAGGCTCTAAGTTAAAATCTCATACTTCAAAAAACCTCATAAAAACAGAAATAATAATGTCTATGAACAATATTCAGAGGTGGGACACTGGGTCTGCCACAGATTCATCCCTTTCTCTGAGCTGAGCTGGAGTGGAAACTGGACCTGTTCTAGCCATCCACTCAACCTCAGCCCACATCTCCAGCCGGGGCTGTGGGAACTGTATGTTTCTAGGGACAGGATGCTGGCAAACCACATCTCTGCAAAGCTCCAGGCTTTTCCAAAGCTTGTACTTTCTCCCCACATGTTTGAGACAAATGGTTTGCTGTGACTATTCAGAAGGGCCTTTGGCTATTCATACAGACCTCGCCTTAGCCGCTACTCCTCTATACCCATCGTACTCCTGACCCAGTGCTAGTTCCTGCAGGTCAGTGGTGCTCAGCTGGCAACAGTTTTCAGCCCAGGGGACATTTGCAATGTCTGGAGACCATGGCGGGTGCTGGGGTCTCTAGGCATCTAGTGGCTGGAGGACAGTGATAACCTAAAAAAACCCTATGATACACAAAACAGCCCCCACAATGGGGAATCCCATGGCTCAGGTGTGAATAGTGCTGAGGTTAAAAGACCTTTTGTGTGTGAATATGTTATTCAATACCAACTGGTCTAAGTGGAAGAAACTACTAGCTTCTCAACTATCATCATATCCTATCACATTATAATAATTAATTTTAGCTACTGCAATTTGAATTCAGGACTGTGAACTTGCTTGGCTTGCTTGCTCAGTTGGCACTCTACCACTTGAGCCATACCTCCAGCCCAGCTTTTTACTATTTTTTTTTAAAGATGAAGTCTTGAAGACATTTCTGTCCAGACTAGCTTTGACTACCATATTCCAGATCTAACCTTCCTGAGTAGCTAGGATGACAGGTGTGAGGTACTGGCACCCAACTAGCTTCCTTATTTTTATTTGATAAAAGTGGCGTCTTTGGAGATGGAGGCACTGGGCTGGCTGAGATTTCTCTACCATGTCCAGCCTATCAGTCCCTAAGCCATCTTCCTTGCCCCCAGTCACTGCTACCACACTGATTTCTTTTTTGTTGACCTTTCATTTAGTTTTGCTTTGCCTGTTTTTTTTTTCAAGTGCTCTAGGCTTCAGAGCTAAAGAGTCTGGGTTAAATCATCTGAGATACAGGCTGGGCCTTGCCCTCTTTTCACCCAGGCAGGGCTGGGTCTCCTTAGTGGCTTGCCTGTCTGGATTAATTGGGCAAAACAATGATGTAAAGTGTAACCTCTCCTTGCAGAAATGCTGAATCAAAGAAGCAAGCAAGGTTAATTACTAAACCTGCTTAGTCACCAGAAACCAGAGAGGAACCCTCTCCTTTCCCCCCGCAGGACTGCAGGGAGTTCAGCAGGGCTGAGGATGGAAGTTCTGCATTTTGTTCTGCAATGAGAGGCCTGGCACAACTTGAGATGACTCTAATGCAAAGGGAATGGGCGCTGGGGCTAAGGAGAGATACTGCACAACTCTGCTTGCCTTCTATTTCCACCTGGCTGACGTCTGTTCACCTCTAGCTCTCCCTCCCTGATGAAGCCCATTTCTTCAGGCCATCCCTGAACTCTAGGTGGTCCTCTCACCACAGATTTCCTTAATTCCACATCCCTCCACCATATGGTGTTTTGCACACTTGGAATCTTGTAACAGTAATTCAATCTTTTCTTAGTATATGTCTCCCTTGCTAACTTGGACGTTCCTTGTGCAGTGACCAGGTCTGTCTTGTTTCCTGTGTCCTCTGTGCATGGTGTTTGTTCCATCCTTTCCATATGATGCACTTGGAGGAGCTTTGGAAACCAGGAACCACTATGGGGCTCAGGACACTTGGCAGGTGAAGATAGGGCTTATGGGAAGAGCTAGAAGACATTTGCATAGAGCTGGCTTGGGCTCAGTCTACATCCTGGTCTCCTTTGTCCCAATTCTTTTTACCGCCATTCATTTGTGGCTTTCCTCATGTGGCTTCCCAAAAGATTAGAGCTGAGGATCTGAACTAAGTGAAATTTCCCTAGGGGCCCCCTGGATACTGGTCAAAAGCCACACTCCTTCTCGACATCTGGAACCTGCCTTGCTTATTGGGAAAGCAAAGGAGCTGTTGGAAGCCTGGATCTCCAGGGCAGGCTCTAGCATCCTCAGAAGTGGGTGTCTGGAGCCTCCACTTCAGCAAGTGTGCCATGGGACTGAGGGATAGTTATAGCTTCCTGAATTGACCCAATCAATAATAGTGATTTAGTGCACCTTTACTGGGCCAGTCGTCACTATTGACCTGGCCGTTTTCTCATGTATGAGCATGGCCTTATTTTATCTGCCCAGTCACTTCATTGTCATCATCACTGTCACAAATTTAAAAAACTGAGGCTCTGAGAAATTAAATATCTTGTTCAGTAAGACACAGTGAGTCTGTTCCCAGATCTTGATGACCCTAAAGACCATAATCTGAAAAGCTTTTTGTCTCAGGGAAGGACCGTGCCTGACACCTTCTGGGATGATAAGATAACTTTGGAGTAGCCAGAAAAGGAAAGCCAGGTCAGTCAGGTGAATATGTGCTTGAGCCGAAGAGAGGAAGAATTCCTACAAGAACATTATTAATTCAACAAGAGGAGCAGTTCTTCTCCTATTATCTGTCTTCAGAGGGTGCTGTTAACTAATTAAGCCACATAATACTCTGCTAGGTCAATTCTGTCATTGCTATTAGCAAATGAGAAAATGGTGACTCAGACAGGCCAGGCAGAACATTAGAGCCACGAGGGTGGGAGGTAGATGTGGGGGGGGGGATGGGAATCTCTGAGGCTTAACTGGTGATGTGCCCACCCACATTTCCTCTTGTGTTTATCATTAGCACAGACATTGCTCATTGCCACCTGTGACTTCAGCTCCAGGATAAGGCAGGAGATGGGGTATTTTAAGATCTTTCAGTCAGTTTTCTATAGCGATTAGTTTATTTGGGTCCAAGAAGACTTGACTCTGTTCAGGAAAAAGTACTTCCTTGGCAACTCTGAATGGAAGACTCATCTAGATTTTGAGAAGACATTTGTCTCCTTCCCTTAAAATCAGAGGGAACTCTCAGGAACATTAAAGCTATGGTTGTTAAATTATTGCTGGTCCTTGCAAAGACTCTGCATGGAACGACACAGCCTATTTTGTAGATGGAGACAAAGGAGGTCAGTGGGAGCAGGACTTATTTCAATGCCATTTAGTTATTTGCCAAAGCCTCCACATGAAGCTTTTGGAAGTAGAGCTGTGGCTCAAGTGGTAGAGCACCAGCCTTGAGCACAAAAGCTAAGAAATAGATAGAGCCCATGCCCTGAGTTCAAGCTCTAGAACCAGCATGAAGAAGGAGGAGAAAGAGAAGAAGGAGAAGGAGAAAGAGGAAGAGAAACAAAAGGAGGAGAAGGAGGAGGAGGAGGAGGAGGAGGAGGAGGAGGAGGAGGAGGAGGAGGAGGAGGAGGAGGAGGAGGAGGAGGAGCAGGAGCAGGAGAAGGAGGAGGAGGAGGAGGAGGAGGAGGAGGAGGAGGAGGAGGAGAAGAAGAAGAAGAAGAAGAAGAAGAAGAAGAAGAAGAAGAAGAAGAAGAAGAAGAAGAAGAAGAAGAAGAAGAAGAAGAAGAAGAAGAAGAAAACGCAGCAGCAGCAGCTTTGCTTTGCTTGACTCAAAGTCATTCTATTTATACTTTAGCTTCCTTTCTGCACAGAAGAAAGAGAGAACCAAACCAAAGCACAACAATAATAACAGCCGACGACAAAAACGCCTCCAGCCTTTCCTACATTCAGTTTCTATTAGTCTGTGATAGGAGAGATTTCTCATTGCATTTCCCCATTCCTGTATGATTTCACTTACATGCCTTTTCTTTTCAGAACACAGGAGCATACAACTCGTAGGGAAACCTACATTTGGAAAAATAAAATCGTCGCTTAACCACACATCAACTTTGAAGCCATTCATTCTCTAAGCTGGACAAACCCAGGCCTTTTCTTTCTCCTGTTCTTGGCCCAGGAATGGAAGCCAAACCTCAGGAAGGATAAGGGAGTGAGCATGTGGCAAAGAAGCTAGGACATGGAGGCCAGCCCGAGGGCAGTGATAAGGATGTAAACAGGGAGACTGGCACAGGCAGGCAGGGGAAGATCAGTCCAGCTGGCAGCAACCAGTGGAAAAAGGGTTAGCAGCTCAGTTATGGCAAACATGCCAGGCAGGGCGGTATGAGTAATGAGTCCTGTCTTTGAGCTACAGAGATATTCAGGCACAAATGAGGGAAGGAGGGACTGACGAGAAGGGGAAGAGAGTTAGCTTCCTCAACATATAGTGTATGTGTAGGATGTATATGATGTGTAAGAGTGGGATGTCAGTGAAATAACTTAAAGAAAGCTCACTAGCCAGACACTGTGGCTCATGCCTGAATCCTAGCTACTCAGGAGGCTAAGATCTGAGGATCACAGTTCACAGCTGTCCTAGGTAGGAAACTCTGAGAGATTCTTTTATCCAAAAGAAACCAGAAGTAGATCTGTGGCTCAAATGGTAGAATGTCAGTCTTGAACGATAATGCTAAGAGACAGTGCCCAGGGCCCAAGTATGGGCACACATTGAAAAAATTTAAAAAAGCTTACTGTGTAGCATCTTGCACATACTGAGCTCACAGAAAGCAGCATTCAGCATATAGAAGCAGTGCCGATTGAAGTAAGTTCAAGTGGTGACTGATTTGAAATGTCCTCATTTCACCATCTAGCATGAAATGATGTTCAGCTCATTAGGTGAAAGGTTGATCGGAAACTTTGTACAGGCTAAGTAGAGTTCAGTTTGAATAAAAATTAATAAGCAAAGAGAAGCAATCAGGCATTTGGAACCTCCTGAGGTGTTATAATATGTACTTAATCCTTAACAGGTGTCAGGATAACAAAGTGGAGAAGTACTAGACATTTCTACACAGTGTATTGGGGCAGCTTGGATATCTACATGCAAAATAATGCGTATGGCTCCCTAACCTGACAAGTATTAACTCTAGCTGGATCATAAATCTAAATGTAGAAGCTAAAACTATAATGAGATGGTTTGGTAACGTTTTGCTTGGCCTCAATGCAGAAGCTCTGCTTCCCAATCAGCTGAACTACAGGCATGAACCATTGTGCTCCCTCCCTCTCTTTCTCCCTCCCTCCCTCCTTCTTCCTCTCTTTCTCTTGCTCATTATGGTTTGAATTCAGGGCCTTATGCTTGCTAGGCCCTGAGGCCACACTTTTAGCTCTATTTGGTTTTGTTATTTTTCCCAATAGGGTCTTGATTTTTTTTTTTTTTTTTTGCCCAGACCACTTAAGACTGCAATCATTCCTCTTAGTTACACTTTCAGTGTAATTGGTATGTACTACCACACCTAACGTTTTTAGCTGGGTCTTGTGAACTTTTTCTGGGCTGACTTCAAAATGCAAACTTCCTGATTTCTGCCTCTTGAGTAGCTAGGATTACAGGCATGAACCACTGTACCTGGCTCCCAGTAGTAAAAAAAAATCTTTGAAAATAGATTAGGCTGTGGTTTCTTAGATATGACAACTAAAACTTATATAATGAAGGAAAAACTAATCAATTAGACACCGCCATAAACAAAAATGTTAATGTTTAAAAGAACACCAAGAGAGCACACAGACTGGAGAAATTTCTGCAAGTCATATGTATGATAAAGGACTTTATCTAGAATACTTTACAAGTCAACAATAGGGCACCCATAATCCAAAAGACAGATAATACAATTCAAAAGAGATCAGAGGTCTTAATGTAAGATCTAAAGCTTTTGAAACCATCACAGGAACACAGAGGAATGTAGGGACAGGCAGCAACTTCCTGAACAGAACTCAATTGCTCAGAAAATAAGAACAATAATTAACAGATTTAAAGGTTTCTGCATAGCAAAGGAAATAATTACCAGAATTAAGAGTCAGCATACAAAATGAGAGAAAATTTTTGCTAGCTATTCATTAGAAGAAAGATTAATTTTCCAAATAATAGAGCTAAAATTAATAAAAAATAATCCATTAATGAATGGATTGAACAGTTTTCAAAAGAAGTACAAATGGGTAATAAATACATGAAGAAATGTTTAACATCCTTAGCCATGAAGAGAATACAAATAAAAATGATACCTAGATATAAAAAAATGATATTTATCTCACCTCAGTGAGAATGGCAATGATCAAGACCTGGACACAAAGGAACATTTATCTACCGCTGATGGAAATGTAAATTAGTTCAGGCACTGTGAACATAAGTATGGAAGTTGCTCAAGAAAATTAGCTTAGGTGCCGTAAAAATGATGGAAAGACAAAAAATACCCATAATATATACATAATGGAACATCATTTATCCATAAACATGAAATTATTTCATTTGTAGGAAAATGGATGGAACTGACGATGATCATATTGAGTGAGATAAGCCAAGCTCAAGAGAGACCGTATTTCATAGTTTCACTCATATGTAAAATATAGAACTAAAAATAATAATGTAAATAATATGATATGACTTTAAAAGGAGGACTGTTTGGGAGGAGAATCAGTGAGAGGGAGAAAGGAGAGGGTGATGGGGTAAATATGATCAAAGCACATTATAGTTATGTATAAAATAGCACAACAAAACCCACTAAAACCTTAAAAAAAGAGGGAGGAAGAAGGCTAAAAAAAGACTAATATACTACTACTTGTTACTAGCTACTCAAGAAGCTGAGATCTGAGGACTGAGCTTCAAAATCAGCCCAGGCAGGAAAGTCTGTGAGACTCTTATCTCCAATTAATCACAGAAAAAGCTGGAAGTGGCACTGTAGCTCAGATGGTAGAGTGCTAGCCTCGGGCAAAATGAGCTTAGACCCAGAGTTCAAGGCTCAGGACTGGCAAAATAAATAAATAAATAAAAAGACTAATATACATGGCATTAATTTGATCTAAGTACATTACATACATGTGTGTTAATATCACAGATTTCTTTGTACAATTAATGTATGCCAATAAAAATTAAAGTCATGGAATTTTACACTTAAAAACAAAAAAGAAGTTTTTAGTAGTAGGAAGTATTCTTATCCAAGTAATTAAACCTGAAGCAGATCAAAGCACTAGATCTAACTACCAGTTCCCAGGAAATAAGTGGAGGAAAAAACATGCTAAACAACACTTTAGGGATGCAAGGGCAGTATGTAAAATGTGGAGCATTCATCAAGACAAATGGACATTGCTAGGGACAAGGGGGTAATTAATGTACCGAATAAAAAAAAGTTAAGAAATATATCAACCTGGGATGGGTTTATGGTTCAAGTGGTAGAACATCTGCTTACCAAGCACAAGGCCACAAGTTCAAAACCAAGAACAGATAAAAAGGAAAAAGAAAATAGAAAAATAAATTTAAAAAACAGAGCTGTGTACTGATTCCTCATCAAAGGCTGAGATTTAAGGATTCATTTCAAAGCCAGTCTGGGCAGACAAACCCAAGATTCTTTTCTCTAACCAGAAAAAGCCAAAACTGAAGGTGTGGGAGCTATGGCTCAAGTGGTAGAGTGCCAGCCTTAAGCAATAAAGATAAGGAAGAGCACGAGGCACTGAGTTCAAGTCCCAGATAATACTTAGTGTCTCCCTCATTTAGATTTTATTTCAACAAATCATAAGACAAATATAGAAAATTTTTGTTCATCTAGAAATTTTGATAAAGGTATGATGGTGTTATATAAGAAATGGTGGTATTGAGGTTTGAACTCAGGTCTCCTTGCTTGCTAGGCAAGCATTCTATAACTTGAGCCACACCCCCAGCCTCATGTTAAAATAGTTTTTAAGAAACAGACATTGAAATGTTTATGAATCAAATGATATGATGTCACAGCCTTGTTTTAAAGCAACGCCATTGGGGAGCAGGCGAATATATAGAAATTTAGAATGTAACAATAGTAAAAGTGTGAAAGTGGTAGTCAAACTCTTTCCATAGCCACTGCCTATCTGTTGATTTTCCCAGCAACCCTGTGCAGAAGGCATCATCACAATAGTTGACGGGAAACTTAAGTCCAGAGTGGTTACTGGTTTATCCAAAGAGGAGAAAGAGGTACCTGGGAGCCAAGGCCAGCATGATTTGTTTTTCCATACCAAACTGATTTCTAGGTGGCTCACAACAGGTCCTACGCAGGGGCTCTAGCAAAGCAGAGGCAGACAGGGCTGTTTCACTCTTGAGTTGCTTTCTGATGCTTGCCAGGATATCCCTGCTAAGGCATTAACTGAGACTTTACAAGAGTAGTTTGAAGATCTATCTCCATCCAAAGGGCATATTATTGAAACCTGAACAAACACATTTCAAATACTTTTGAGACCCCATTGAAGGCAAATTTGGGACAGATAATCATGTGTGGTTTGAGGGGAGAACCATCCATTTAACAGAGCCTTCCCTTTTTCTACTATGTGTGAGACTACTCAGTTCTAGTACTCTGAAAATATCATTGGTGAGGAAGGATTTGTTGAGTGAGAATTGCGAAATGAAAGAAGTTCCATATCAGTATCAGAATATCCACACAGGGTTCATTTATCTCTGCAAATTATCTCGGGGAGAGGACTAGCTAAGAATTCTGAAACATGAGTTTATACTGAGAGGGTATCCAAAAGGAAAAAAATTATCTTAATACTAAGTAAAGACCATCTCTTGCCGGTCGCTGGTGGCTCACGCCTATAATCTTAGCTACAAAGGAGGTTGAGATCTGGAGATCGCAGTTCAAAGCCAGCCAGGGCAGAATGTCCATGAGACTCATATCTCTGATTAACCACCAGAAAACTGGAAGTGGTGTTGTGGCTCAAGTGGTATGAGCTGAAGAGCCCAGGCCAGGAGTTCAAGACCCATGACTGGAAAAAAAAAAAGACTATCTCTTTAGGTGCTCTATTAAGTTGGGCTAGCAAATCCCAATGGAAGACAGAAATAAAGGGACCACCCAAAGAATGTCTGAACTAATAATAGTTCAAACTTACAGACACAACACTGTCAGAATATTCCAAATAGGGAGTTAAAATGACTTAGGTTTGTAAATTTCAGAATGCCAGAGGTACATGATAATTCATCTTCCCAGGAGCTGAGGGAAGATGTCTGGACTTACCATGCCACGTTGGCATGGGAAGAAGATAGGGAGGAAACTGCATTATTTATACCAAGTTGCCATTTGCTTATTTGTTTATTTATTTAGAAGTACTAGGGTTTGCTCTTAAGGCCTAATGCTTGCAAGACAGATGCTCTTTCAACAAAGTTCCACCGCCTGCATTTTTTTTTACACTAGTTATTTTTTGAGATAGGATCTTGCTTCCTGCGCATGTGCACACTTGGGCCATGGCTCTTCTTCTTGTAGCTAGGGTACTGTGTGTGTCCTCATGCCCCGCTCTTGGTCAAGAAGGGGTACCCTAATCTTTTCTGCTTGGGCTGGCCTTGAACCTCAATCCTTAGCTTCTTGAGTACTAGGATTACAGGTGTGAGCCATTGGTGAGCAGCTATGACTTGTTTTTTTCTCTTCTTAGTTTCTGTTGTTTTTTTTTTGGAGGGGGGGGGGGAGAATCAGAAACGAAAAAGATGTTGGTTGAGTTCGACAACAATAGAAATGAATAAAGCAAGCATTATTGTTCTGAAGAGGTTTTCAATCCAGTGAGCAGGGCAATAAGAGATATATGCAGGGTATATAGCACAAAGAGGATATTTTATATGTTCTAACATATATTGGTTGTAACACAAATATTAAAAAGTGCTGGGAACACAGGAGAGAGACATTAGTTCTGCCGAAGTAGAATGGCAAGACCTTCCTTCAGGAAATAGTATGCATTCAGGACTCAGACTATGGGTATAATTACAATAGGGGAATGTGCCAAAAATAAATTCCAGAGCAAATAGCATTTCTTTATTCAACAAAAATCTACTCACTGCCCAGAATAATGTAGGCATTGTTGGGAACAAAGGTAAAAAGCAATGAGGCAGTCTTAGATATGCTGTGTTTAGGAATATTGAGAAGATCACTGTAATTTTTGTGCGTGTGTGTGCATACATGTGCATGCATATATGTGTGAATGCGTGTGGAGCTCGGGTGCTGGAAGGTGGGCTGTAACCAGGTTGTGTATGGTCTAGAATGCTATATTAAGAACTCTTTTAGGGGAGAGAGCATGGGTCTGCCCTGAAATCCTGGCTCTGTTTCTAGATTTGAGTCTCTGGGAAAGTAACCAAATCTTTCTGTCTCAAATTTTCCCTGTTTGTTAAAATAGACCTATCAATGCCTACTCGGAAGAGTTCTGAGTATACACTACTGATAATGTCTGGAAATTATCACTTAAAGATCTTGGCTTCTCGATATTCAGGAGGTACAGCTGTGTATAAGGCTGTTGGAAGCCACTGGTGATTTGGGGAAAGGATTTGGATTTCAAGAAATCATTATTGGAGACTATGGTTGGAATGATGGAGGGTGTGGGAGGTCCTGGGAGGGTGGGGCGCAGTGATTGAGCATAGCCCTGAGGAGCCAGAACAGTTGTCTCCATAAGAGATGAGGATCAAACTAAGAGGGACATGGAATGGACAGAAGCAAAGGCTGTTTTGATGGCAAAATGGGCTTTCTGATTACCTACACATATACATGCACACATATACGTATATACACATATACCTAACTGTATAGGATCATATAGGATGAAAGAAAAGAGAGTTTTATTATTCTTATTATTAATAATAGTAATAATATTATTATTTGGTTGTATAGCAGGCTCTTCTTCTCTGACAGGGACTGAGGAGAGGCTGGGGATGAGGGATGGGAAAGGTAGGGATGAAGAAAATATGTTGAAGGGGCAGGGTTTGTTGAGAAGCACAGTTATAGGAAATTAAGGATGACTCATTTTTTCTGTGTATGGTGGGGCGTGGGGAGCAAGAGGCTCCACACACTGAACCAAGCCAGGCTAAAAATCACGGGGAAAGGGTGCCTTGTACATGTGATTCCTCTGCACTGCTCAAGGACTTCTCTAGTCTGTATCTCTTGTGGTGGGCTTTCTCTTTCGGAGGTGTGCATTCTCAGTGCACCATGAAACAACGTTCAGGACTCCCTCCAAGCCAGCTACATTCAAAGCCAAGTCACCTGCCTGACCTCCTCCACCCATACCCGCCATAGATAGAGCCTATGCAGCCTCTTCAGGTCTATCCTGAATTCTTTTCAACTGTAGTCATTTTCAGTCCATAGCTGAAGCTACTTCTTAAGAGTCTACCCAGAGGTAGATGTTCAGACAACAGGAAAATGAAATGTCTTGCTCTGGCTTTTCCTCATGAGCAGGTAGCAACCATGGATTTAAGACATGAAGGAAGCCAGGCTCACACCTATAATCCTAGTTACTCAGGAGGCTGAGATCTGAGGATCATGGTTTGATGCCAGCCTGGGCAGGAAAGTCTATGAGACTCTTATCTTCACTAAACTACTATTTTAAAAAAAGCCAGAAGTAGAGCTGTGGCTCAAGTGGTACAGTGCTAACATTAAGCAAAAATGCTCAGCAACAGTGTCCAGCACCCAGGCCCTGAATTTAAGCAAGCCCTAGGCTTTTTGCAAAACAAAAACCAAGCCAACCAACCAAACAAAAAGAGACGAGGGATATAGGCAGGAAATGGATAGACCTGAAAAAACTGTGTTAAGGGAAATAACTCAGGTGTAGAGAGACAAAGGATGCATGTTTTCTCTCATATGTGAAAGTCAGATCTAAATTATAAATATATATGTAAATGTATACTGCTTCATATGCATAGACACAGAAACATATTGGCTGAAGTAAGGTCTATGCAGGGAAGGACTCCAATGGTGTAACTCCTTTGAACAACTAACTTACAGGTTAACAACATGAATATCAGGAAGTTGGAATATGCATTGTCAAGGAGGGTGAGGTCAAGGGGAAGGAGGGCAGATGAATGGAGAGAGGAAGATGGGTGAATGCAGTCATCATACTCAATGTACATATGTGAAAATGCAAACTAGGTGCCTTGAGGGGACACATGGAATTGGGAGAGACGAAAGGGTGACATTGATCAAGATTCATTGTACTCACAAACATGTTAAATTGAAACTTCTCTGTACAACTAGTTAAGGATAATAATAATAATAATAAAAGACTGAGTGACAATCTTAGATTTGTTTCTACCACAGGAGGGAATGGGGCTATTTAACTGAGATGACTTCAGAATTGATTTTAAAAGTATAGTTCCTTTAAAAACTTCATATATATATACATATATATGTAGACACACACATATATATATATATATGTGTATATTTATGATCTTTAAGTAGTTATACAGTGGAGTTACCATTCAACAAAGCAGTTTATGAATACAATACATCTTGATCAACATCACCCCTTTCAATATTCTCTCCATCTCTCCCAATCCACCCCTTCCCTCACTTTTCTTAATTTTGTAGGATATGCACTGAATTTTTTACTACATTCTGCCCACTACTCTTAACCCCCTCTACCCTCGACCTCACCCACCTCTTTCAAATACCTATCTCCTGATATTTATTTTGATGAACTATTATTTTACTTTTCTAAAGAATTACACTGTTTAAGGGGCTGGGAAGGTGGCTCAGTAGTAGAGCGCTTGCCTTGCATGCCTGAGGCCCTGGGTTTGATTCCTCAGCACCACATAAGCAAAAAGAAAAAAGCCGGAAGTGGCGCTGTGGCTCAAGTGGTAGAGCGCTAGCCTTGAGCTGAAGAGCTGAGGGACAGCGCCCAGGCCCAGAGTTCAGGCCCCATGACCAGACCCCCCCCCAAAAAAAAGAATTACACTGTTTGAGTTATCCTCTGAAACTACAATATTTCAGTTTATAATTTGTATATACTTGGATAACACCTGAAGTTAAAATATAGTTTCTTATTCTCTAATCTCCCTTTATCTAGTTGCTAACAACTAAATATGCTAACATCTTAAGGGAATTTTTTGGGGGGGCCTTTTACTCTTTAGCTACAAAAGAACTAATATTCAAATATTCCAGTATTCCCAACAGGAAACAGATGTCTTTAGTAATTCCTGATTACATGTTACTCTGGTTATTCATGTGTTTGTTTGAGATCCATGTTTTCTGAACTACATCAGTGTTTCAACATATCCACATTCCTTGTTCTTTAAATGTGAGAAAAAGTTTTTTTGTTTTTTTTTCATCAGTCATGGGGCTTGAACTCTGAGCCTGGGTGCTGACCCTCAGCTCTCAGCTCAAGGCAAGTGCCCTACCACTTGAGCCACAGCGCCACTTCCAGTTTCCTGGTGGTTTATTGGAGATAAGAGTCTCATGGACTTTCCTGCCCAGGCTGGCTTTGAACATGATCCTCAGATCTCAGCCTCCTGAATAGCTAGGATGACAGGTGTGAGCCACCGATGCCCAGCAAATGTGAAAAACACTTTAAACAAAGTATTTAATTTTTTTCATATATCTCTGTAATATCACTTGTAATATCTGGAAAGCTGTCACCTATTAACACAATAAAAACATTCTTCCATTTAGAAATGGGGCTATAGGCTGCTCTGGGTCAGCTGCTTTTCTCTTTTCCTCACAGCAGGTGATTAGTTTGACTAGCACCAATCTAAGACCTCCCTGAAGGACTGTGGGACATTAAAAGGGAGATCCCTTTCCAACATTTTGTCAGTCTATCATTTTGTCTTATTAATTTTGGAGTCTCTGTATCTATCACCCAAGTCAGAGTGTGGGGTCCCAACTCCACAATAGTTCTTTAAAAATTTGTATTGTTAAATATTTTATTTTTATTTTTTTAATATCTCAGACTGTGAACATCTTAATAACAGCAACTTAATCTTGGTGTCTGCAGCACCATCTATTAGGAGCATTTATTCTCGGTTGGTAGTTCTTAAAGTAGTGAGGGAAAGCCTTCTTCAGGTGCCAAAGACATACGATACCTTTCTTTACCGAGAGGCATAACAGGAGAGATGCTAGAAAGCCTTAAAGTAACAAAAGAGTGAGAAACAAGACAACCAGGATGAGACAAAGTCTGGAGACTTCTAGTATAAGTCACATTTGTATAAGGTGTTGTTCAGTGAGAATTAAGAATTAGACAGTTAATAACATCAATGCAGACTCTTTACTGACTACGTGAATTTTACCAAATCATTTTTCTTTTGTGGCTTTACAGAAGGAAAATGTAACTGTTAACCTTGTGGTAAGGTGCCTTTCCCCTAGAGCTCCTACCACATATTGGGAATGAAGTCAGAACATAGGAGACTAGAGCTCTATCTATCTATCTATCTATCTATCTATCTATCTATCTATCTATCTCTAACATTATTATTATTGTTTCTGCCTTAATTTGGTAGCTGAACACCTGACACTCACTATGGTTATTAGCATGTTGTACATTCAATGAAATTTACAAGTTGAAAGAATTATTCTGATCTGGATGTTTCTATAGGAACTTAATTCTTCCTTCAGTCTTTCCTAAGTGCATGTCTCCACCTGCCCAGATATTTAAGTCAAATGTCTTGATTCCTTGACCTATTGAGCACCTCCTGGGGTTCAGACACCATGTGAGGTAGCAGCTGTTTCCACTGTGTGTGAACTCGAGGAGCTAGACCAAACCGCAGCTCCCAAGAGTATTAGAGGGGAAAAAAAGAAGCAGGAGGACTTGTCATTTGCTCAACTTTCTGTTCCTTTTGTTAGCCTCTCCATGTGGTATGTGAGTCTGTTCTGACAGCCCTAGACAAACATAGAGATATTCTCAACCATCTAGAACCTGCCAGTGCTTCCCAGAGGTACTGAGAACAGGCCATGTGGATGCCTCCTTCAGCATTCTCACTCTGTGCAAACTCAGAAAGGTTAAGATGGTGTTACATTGCTTTAAATCCTTCTAAGGTTCTTCCCTCTGATCTGTCCTCTCTGTAGGTGTGGTAAATGAACAGGAATACAAATGAAAAGGCCTTTGTGGGAAGCCCACTCACAGCTGAGTGAGCTAGCTTATTACAGAGTGTGGGTTGTACTTTTATATATCTAAGTATCTAAATCCAGAATGCCTTTGAAAACTTAAGTGATTCTTTGGCTTTACATCGAAGCCCTATTTTTAAAGTGTGTGTGTGTGTGTGTGTGTGTGTGTGTGTGTGTGTGTGTGTGTGTGTGTGTGTGTTACGAGAACAACTTTGGGCACAATGCATGTATGTACTTGTAAAAAATATTTGGAAAGTGTGAGTAGGAAGTTATTATTGCTAGGATAGTGTAATAGACAACATGGGTGTGTATGTGTGCATGTGTATGTATGTGTATGTATATATGTGTGTATGTATGTGTACATGTGTATGTGATTGTGTGTGATGGTATTCAGGTGGGCAGGATTATAGGAGCAGCCAACCTCTTAGGCAGCTGGACAGTACAATAAAACATCAAGTGTTGTAGTGGGAGATTGTTTTCCTTTCAGACCAGCACACAGGTCTTTGAAGAGCCCTTGACTCTCTCCTTCTTCCTTGTCTTGTTAAAAAGGGATTAGAGTTCAATTAAGCCATTTAAACCCAAGGTAGAAATTCATGTTTAAAAACAAGATTTACAGCTTCATTAAAAAAATACATGAGAGCAAGTTGAAGTTTGTCCTTTCAAGTTGCCACCTGCATAGTTACAAAGAGTATTTTCAGCTAAACACTCAACACATAGTCCTTCTTAATTACTTTAACTCATACCTCCACTCCTTCTTTTAAAGTGCCCTTCAGCCTGAATAGCCACATGCTGTTAGAAGGACTTCAGATTCTAGATGGCCGTAACACACTTTAGCTCATCTCTCTTCAGATGGCAACTCAGTGACCAGGGTTAATCATAAAAGTAGCATTAAGAGCTGATGCTTCCTGAGAACTATGCTTTGCTATGCATCAGTGTGCTAAGTACTTAGGTACATTAGCTCATTAGGTTCTCCATAGGAGGATACCTGGGCTGGCTTCATAGGTGTGGGAATTGTCACTCAGGGCCATCGCTTGCTTTCTTGCTTTGCCAGATGGCTTTTTACTGTTGCCTTCTTGAAATGTTAATCATTTTTGAGCAAGGGGTTTGCATTTTCATTTGGAATTGGGCCTCCCAACTTATGCAGTCAGTTCTGAGAATAGCCTGATTCCACTTGCTTTCCTTCGGTGTGACACCTCAGACAGACATTGCTCAAGTATGGGTAAGTTAGCCTTGAATGGTGATGAAAAAACCCGCTCTGGAAAATGGATGTCATGGTCTTCAGGAAGAGAAGCTGTCTAAATGACAGGAATTATGTCATGACACAGTACAGGACAAGAAAACCAATGAAATGAAAAGACATATCCAGTTCCCATAGACAATACATGTGACATTAGTGCATATGTTTGCAGAGCAAAGCACTGTTTACTTCATAGCAAGGATGAAAATACCAACATTGAAATATTTGGGGGGCTGTGGGGCAGGTTTCTTGCCTCCTGTAACCCAGGGATGTAGCCTTACCTGCCCAGTAGAGCTGGCTGGGAGGTTTGCCTTCTCCGTGTGCTGGGTGGTCACAGAGGGGTTGCTGGAGCTGATGAGGACTGGAGTGCTGATCTCTGCCACGTGGTGCCCCGAAGGAGAATGGACCATCCGGTTGAGCGTGTTCAAAGCAGTAGTGATAGAGAACTGGCCGGCCCCCTTCCTTCTGGAGCCTGGGCCTCTACGGAGGCTGGCTGTAGCGGTGGTTTTGTCTCTGGGAGATGAAGATACCAGAGAGAGGTTTTTCATGCGGGATGACGGATGCCCTTTGTTCTTCTCTAATAGGTGTCTTGCAGTAAGGTTGGGCTGAAAAGACAGAAATTCCCATGAGAAGTTACACTGGCTGGTATCAAGCCAGCAGCTAAGTTCTTGTCCAGGCCAGCCAGAAGCCAGATCACATGCCACTTTCTTTAGTCACTGCTGCAGATGGCCACTCCCTGGTGGGCATAAAAAAACTTCCTTTTGGGGCTGGGAAGGTGGCTCAGTGGTAGAGCGCTTGCCTTGCATGCATGAGGCCCTGGGTTTGATTCCTCAGCACCACATAAGCAGAAAAAAAAGCTGGAAGTGGCACTGTGGCTCAAGTGGTAGAGCGCTAGCCTTGAACTGAAGAGCTGAGGGACAGCGCCCAGGCCCAGAGTTCAGGCCCACAACCGGACCCAAAACAAACAAACAAACAAACAAAAAACAAAAAAACCTTTTTTTATCAACTTCAAGTTATACATTAGGTATGAGACATAAATACATACTTTAGGCTTGAGACAGAATGCCAATACACTCAGGAGGCTGAATCTTTTTGCTACAGTGTCTTTCCTTTTATCTTTTAAATACTTTCTTCTTTTCTTTCTCCCTTGTTTATGCCTTTTAGTTAGTAGTATGCTAGTAATAAAAGGGAGATAAAGGGTAGCTCTGTTTGTAGAGTTACCAGTATACCAAAATTCCTAACACTTTTAGTGTAGAACTAGCTGGCTCCACGCCAGTGCCGTATTATGGTCTGTTTTATTTGTTTATTTATTTAATTAATTTTTACTAGCTTGGCCCAATAATGGCCCCTGTGGTTCTTTTTCTAAAATCTAAAGTACACTGGCAAAACAAAAGCTCATACAAACCAAGTCTTAGATTTCAGGATGATTACTTACATTTCCACTATTATAATTGTCATCAGTTGTTCTCCCCAAACCCCATCTTCCTCTAAAAATTCAACTATTGTAGTTAGGAAGAAATATTCCCACTTAAAAACATTTTAAATGCCGATGTGCAAAGGATTAAAATAGGTGAGATAAAAATATTTTAAAGAAGATCTAGTCTTTCTTCTTGGGAAAAACTCATCAAGCAGGAAATGGGTGTCATTAAGTTCTACTTTAGAGACAAGAAAGTTGAGGCCCCGAAGGAATGATATAAATGACAGAGCTAGCAGGCAAACTAAACAAAGTATCAGATAGTGATGGGTGCTCTAACATGATAGGTGGGAGGAAGTGGCTATTTTAGGTTGGAAGGTCCAGGAAGACCCTCTGAGAAGGTGACATTTAAATAGAGAAAACAGATAATAAGGAGCTGGCCCTGTGAAAATGGCAAGCGGGACGATTATAAACTACAGGAAAAGTCTTAGGGAATGAGCTATTCTGTTTGAGAAAAAGAGGGAAGAAAGAAATAGAGAAGGATGCGTCAGAACAGATTAGCAAAAGGTAGTAAGAGAGGAGGCATCAGAGAGAGAGAAATAAAAAGAGAGGGAGGGAGGGAAGGAGAGAGAGAGAGAGAGAGAGAGAGAGAGAGAGAGAGAGAGAGAGAGAGAGAGAGAGAGAGAGAGAGAGAGAGAGAGAGAGAGAGAGAGAGGGAGGGAGGGAGGGAGGGAGGGACAGAGAATGTGCCAAGGACCAGATCATACAGGGCCTAGGAGGTTTTATTTTTATTTTCAGTGTAATAGGAAGCCTCTGGCCAGATTTATGTGGAGTGACAGGATCTGATTTACGCTTTGAAAAGCTCATGTTACAATTTGGCGGTTTCTTAGAGTTAAACACATACTTAGCATCTGACCCAGCAATCCCACTCTTAGGTAATTACTCAAGAGAAATAAAAACTTAGGCTCACTCACTGCTATGCAAATGCTTTCCTTTTTCTTTTTTCTTTGAGACTCTCATTAATTGCCCAGGCTGGCCCTAAGTTCATGATCCTTCCACCTCAGTTTCCCAAGTAAATCTCAGTGTTCTATATAGTTGTCAACAATAGAAAATAACCCCGAATGTCTTTCTACTATTAAAAAGGTACAATATCTGTGGTCCATCCATGCAATGGGATGCTGGTCAGCAATGCAATTACTGATACACAAAACCATCTGGATTCATTGCTGTTTAACTATGAACGTTAAAGAAGTTCCATCAGGTATGATCCCATTTTAGGATATTCTAGGAAAAGGAAAGCCATAGGGACAGGGAATAGATTAGCTGTTGTCAGGTACTGAGGGCCAGGGAAGAACTAGCAACAGAGGTGAATCATGGGGGATTTGGAATGCTGGGGTTGGAACTAGTCTGTATCTTAATGGAATGTGCTTATACAACTGGACACACTTATCGAAACTCAGAGAACTGAATTATTACCCCCCTCCCCTCATCTATACACACACACACATCATGTACACACACACACACACATTTTCTTCTTTGTATATAAATTGAGCTCATTGTGAAATGAAGGAATGGGTAACAATATTTGACAAGAAATGCACCTTACTGATGTAACTGTAACTCTGTACAACACCTTTACAACAAAATAAAATAATTTTAAAAATGAACTATTTAAAAAAAAAAAGAGTTCATTGTGGTCATTAATCAGAAGTGCCAGGAGAAATAGGGAGACCAATGAGGAAGATATTGGAAGTTTTCAGGTGGGTTCTGATTTCTACCTGGACTGACAACAGTGCCCTATGTTCCTCTAGAACACTTGTCTCTTTAAGAGAGCAACACATGCTTTTCTGTTTCTTTGTGTGTGCCAGTACTGGGGCTTGAACTCAAAGCCTAGGTGCTAGCTTTTTATCCCACGGCTGGTGCTCTACCACTTGAGCCACAGCTCCATTTCTGGCCTTTTGTGGTTAACTGGAAATATGCATTTCACAGACTTTCCTGCCTGGACTGGCTTCGAACCATGATCCTCAGACCTCAGCTTCCTGAGTAGCTAGGATTACAGGCATGAGTCATGGGCTCTCAGTATGATACACTCTGAATTTAACGCATAATGTGTTTCATAGACATTCACAGCTATAATGAAATAAGGTCATTTTTTTCTGCTTTGACCTATTTGGTCTGGCCCTATGAGTCCCACTATCAGGGCCTTTCTGGCAAGGACACTAACAGAGGGCCTCTGAGCCCGTCTGATTGTCCTTCCAGTGTGAATATTGATCAGCGGGGAAGAGGCCTGCAGGTCTCTTGAAGCAAAATCCTTGAGCTTCATGGATCTCAAGCAGCCCTGAGGGAACAATCTTGACCAGAACAGTCAGAAACTTGATGTTTGTTTCGCTACCTCTTATGCAGGTGCAATTTAAGAAATCAAATGATACATTGACAGGTCAAATTCTGTTTATGAAAAAAGACCCTATCTCCTTTATAAGAAAGCCATTCTTGGGTGACATTCATCAGGATGCATTGTTCACATAAATGGATATGTTGGATTGAAACCCCTTTGTACAACTACTTAAAGATAATAAAAAATGAATAAATAAGAGAATGAATGTAGAATAAAAAGAAAGAAAGCCTTTCTTCTTGGAGCTTCGCATGGCTCTGGCAATTCAAGGCTTAATGAGTTTTCAGCAAGTCCTAGTCTTAATAGAATTACTGGAGTCAAAATTTAAGTACTGTTCGAAAAAGCTCAATTTAGATATCAAGTAATTTTTGAAAAGCAGGCTCCCAGATTAGAGCAAGCACTTGATTATCTTTTCCCACTCCTAGCAATTAGGAGAACAAATGAAGCAATGGCTAGTTGGATGATAATTTGGAGGGTGCTTTAATCACTAATTTTGAAGGTAAAGTGGTAGAAAGAGTATCCGAATGAATAATCATTAAATTAGAAGTTTTGGTTAAAAAGAGTTTCAGAAATGGGTAATAAAATCAGTGGTGTTGTTTCCCCAGAGCTGTGAGAAAGACTTCTAAATAAAGTAGGAGGCCAGGCAAAAATTCTCACTTTTCCTAGGCATCCAATGAGGTGCTAATTGCATCTGATTTCTGACCCAGAAGAAAATTGCCACACTACCGATCTCGGCATGTGTACCAGTACGGGGGGTGTCCTTCTTCTCCCCTGTCCTCCACTCTTTCAATGTCCTATGGAAGTTTTGGAAATGTTCTTTGTTTTCTATCTCTTACTCTTAGCCACTAATGTCTAATTGAGCCATGCATTAAGTGACTACTCTTGTTGTTGTTTTCTTTTCCTTTTTTAGAGTATTTTTTTCCATCTGAGCCAGATGTGGTGATGCACGCCTGTAATTCCAGAACCAAGGAGATCCAAGCAGCAGGAACAAAACAATTGAGGCCAGCATGGGTTACGTAGTGAGTTCAAAGCTAGCCTGGGTTACATGAAACAGAGGAGAGGGAGGGTTGGTAGCTGAAGCCTTGTAATCAAAATGAATTGGGAAGTGGAAATCAGAGGCTGAGATTTGAGGCCAGCCTGGGCTTAAAAGTTTGGGAGGCCCCATCTGAACCAACGGCTTGGGGCAGTGGGTTGTGCCTTTAATCCCAGCTATAGAAGAAGCTCAAGCCCAGTGGCTTGTGCCTATCATGCCCAAGTAAAAGGATCACAGCCCAGGCTAACCCTAGATTGGACTCCGACATAAAGTGAGATCCTACTCTGAAATGCAGGGCCTTCTGGGTGTTCGGCAGCTGCATTCCCCTCAAGCTATTTCTAGCCCTTTTGTGGGGAGTTCTTTTGGCTCTTGCACACTGCATCTGCTCCTCCTGCAAGGTTCCTAAACATGCTGCCTCTGCTCTGAAATGCAACTTCCTCCTCTCACCTGTTTAACTCTAGTCATGTCTGACCTTGGCTTAAGTGTCATCTGCTGAGCCCCATTAAGGTAAGCAGCACACCATCACCCTCTAATGATTCTCTGTACTTAACTCTGCGTCATTCACCACATTAGTAATTACTTAAATATCTGAATCCACGGTCTCAGAGAGCCCAAACCATCTTGTATCTTTAGTTACTGCATGCCTCAATTAGATGTGAATGGCTTAGATTAAGAGATAGAAAACAAAGGACATTTCCAAAGAGACTATAGGAAATCACAGAAATGTAGGACAGGGGACAAGAAGTACTCAAGAAGGACTCAGTTCTGATACACATGCCTTGATCCGTGGTGTGGAAATTTTCAGTCACGATCTCCCATCTCTAGAACTCAGCACAGGACCTAATGTAGGAGGCACTCAATGAAAAATTACGTGAGTGACTGACTATATATTTAGAACAGATCATATTGAATGCTGTCCTTCTCCTCCTCCATCTTCCTCCCTGTAGCCTCCTCCTCCTCTTTTCCTCCTCCTCCACATCATCATCACCTAAAGTACTGGTGATTGAAACCAAGGCCTGATGCATGCTAGGCAAACACTCTACAACTGGAGCCATGTGCCCAAATATTTTATTTGAGTTTTGTTCTTGAGATAGACCCTGATTGGCCTGAAATTCATGAGCAGCTGTAATTCTAGGTCTGAATCACCTTGCCTGCCTTGATAATTGAGAGGGGTCTTGATAGATAACATTTTCCCCAGGCTATCCTTGAACAATGATTATCCTAACAAAGTAAATGAGACTATAGGCATGTATGACTATATCCAGTTGGGTTCTAAAGTTTCTCTGACAACTTTCAAGGTTTTTTTTTTTTAATTTACTTGTTAACCTATTTTTTTTTTTGTTTGACTACATTTCTTTTGCTGGTGATTCAACCCAGATTGATTCATTGATTGATTTTTATTTTTTTTATTTAGAACTCTGAGCCTGGGCGCTGTCCCTCAGCTCTTTAGCTCAAGGCAAGCTCTCTACCACTTGAGCCACTGCACCATTTCTGGTTTTCTGGTGGTTAATTGGACATAAGAGTTTCACAGACTTTTCTGCCTGGGCTGGCTTTGAACCAAAGATCCTCAGATCTCAGCCTCCTGAGTAGCTAGGATTATGAGCCATTGGTGCCTGGCTTCACCCAGATTTATATACTTGCTAGGTAAATTTTTATTTAGTTTTAAATAAAGTTCTTATTTGTTAGCTAGCTTATGAAGTAAAATAAACATGATAAAATGTTCAGAGAAGAAATAAAAAAGTGTTCTGCTAGGTGTTGGATATTTTGTTTGGTTTGGGCCATACTTTTGAATTCAGGGCCTTGAACTTGTTAGGCAGGTGCTCTGCCACTTGAGCCACACCTCCATCCTTTGGTTGCTGAAACATTATGGATCAGTGTGGGTTATAAAGCTGAGCTTTATAAAATGAGTAGAATGTGAACAGGTAGGAAGCACTGACCAGGTGTATCGGGATTACAAATGTGTGGTGTCTTTTCTTAAGTCTTGGGTTAGATCTGAAACAAGCCTCTGTCAAACAGGAATTTCTGTCAGGTATTTCTGGGTAAAGAAAAGGACTCACATACCTCCACAAACAAGATAGGGAAAATGCCCACTTTGTCTCCTAACTTTCCTTCTGCCCAGTTCTCATCCACTCTGCTGATCACAGTGATGATGTCATCCTGAAAGAGAAAGTCACGTGATCAGCCTTTCTCCTCAGCTTCCAAATGGTGAAAACATCCAGTAGCAATCAGTCCAGATACAAGGAATGTAGCTCTTGAATGAATTGCCTAGGAGATCTTCTTACTAAAATGGACTTTCTCCATAACCAGAAATATTTAGGTAATTAGGACAAGAAGAGGAGTAGAATTACTTTGGAGGCTCAGTGGACTCCAGTAGGAAAACTTGGAAATGTTCATAATTTCAATAACCAGCAGAATCCCAGATTCTCCTTTAAATTCATCTGGAGGAGAAGTTAAAAATGAAGCCATCAAGGAGACATATTTGAGCTTGACAAAGAGAATAATGAACTTCATTCTCATTCTGATGACTTTCAGAACCTATTCAGTTTCAATATATCAAACATACAGCATATTTTATTCAAATTTTTTAAATTACGAAAAGATCATATGTAAATTTCTAGAAACACTTGGAACTATGGATAAGCAAAAAGTTCATCTACCACCATAGAGAGAACCACTGTTAACAGCTTGGTTAACATATTTTCCTCTACGTTTTTAACATATCAGTATAAAAGATAACATATATATTGATTTTTATTTTTTTCAAAAATATGCATGCATGAATTAAAGTGCATAGATTTTAGGTGCAAAGCTGAAGGAATTTTGATTATAGACATAAAACCCCCATCTAGCTCAATATACTAAATCCAGTGTCCATGAGTCAGCTTTGTGTCTTTCCTGTCCCTAAGTACTTTGACTTCTAGTACTGTACATTCACTTACCTGTTTTTGTACTTCCTACAAAGGAAGTCACCATATAAGACGTAATGTCTTCCTACTTAATATCTTTTGATGTTACAGACACCTTCCCATGTACATACATATTCATTAAATCTTATCTGTATCTTTGTCCATAAAGACTTTCTGGGGACATAAAACCTTTTATCTCATACCCTAATCCTAAAATCCTAAAATCACTACTATACTATACATTTTAAGCTTCCTTTGTCTTAGTATAATTTGCAAATTTATATTTGTAGTTTGTCATCTCTTTCCATTATAAGACCATAAACTCCATGTGTGCAAGGCCATTGTCTGTTTGGTTCACCTAACATTGTGGTCTCCTTCAGTAGGTATGCAATAAATATTTCTGGAAAATATCCATGCATGAAGGAGTAAAGACACACATAAATAAATGTCTGAGTAATGGAAATAGAAAGCCCTAGGAAAAGAGCCACTTTGGCAGGGGGATCTTGAGTGTCCTTTTGATATGCTTGCTGAGTTTAAGATGACCACAGATTGCCTAGGGAAGCCTCAGCATTCCACAGCCCTCAAAATCAGCCAAATTTTCTCTTCTGGTCTTTTGTCATAATTTTCCATTGATGTGTCTGTTTCTTCCATCAGACTGACAGTTCCATGAAGGTAGGGAGATTGGCTCATCACTTTGTTCCCAGTGGCCAACTGGACACCTGACTGGGCTCAAGGAATGGATGTGTGGAGTGTTTCTATTTGCAAATTGCTGGCAAAGGCCAAGGAAGCAGATAGTGTTTCTTGCCTATGTCTCCAAAGTGCAGTGTCTAATGCCTGGCACAGAGTAAGTATTCAATATATATATATTTAGTTGAATAATCCCTCTAACTGTAGTCTAAGTATAAACTTTATAGTTTGGGCTGTAGAAAGATTTTCCTTAGGAGTCTTATTCTGAATTATGATCTTTATTATTTTGCAATATGAAGAACAATAAACTTATCAAATTTGGGTACTCAAGAAGGATAAGGAGTACTCAAGACAACCAACCCACTTTCTGATACATGTGTCTTGATCAGTGTTGTGTCAATTTTTAATCACAATCTTGTATCTCTAGAACTCAGCACAGGACTTGATCTAGGAGGCACTCAATAAACAATTACTTAAATATCATTTTGAAATTAAATCTCATTTATGAATTAAATCTCATTTCTGGTAGTGACAGAATACAAATATTTTATGAAACAAAAGGCATTTCTTGGGCCATTGTAACAGCTCTTGCACTCGATTAGCCTTCTTATCCTAGGTAGCAAAGAATGAAAATAAAGGGGGTGGGGGGAGGATGGGATGGGAAGGGGAAACAAGGGAGGAGGCTACAATGCTTGATAAGAAATGTACTCATTATCTTGCCCATGTAATTGTAACCCCTCTCTACAGTATTTTCACAATAAAAAAGAAAGAAAGAAAGAAAGAAAGAAAGAAAGAAAGAAAGAAAATAACTCCAACTTTACTTTCTATGGCAGAATTTGAATGTATAGAATAACTAATTCTGAATGCCAAGACAAAGTAGTCTAGATTTGTAGGACTATCTTGCAAACAGTGAAGAGCTGTGTGATAAAACAGGAGGTCAAAAAATCTTAGAGCAAATAATGTGCTTGTAGACTATTATCTTGTAAGTGGTTATGTGTAAAGTTATGATTATGTTATTACATGTTTGAATACTATGTTTACAGCAAAATAGAATGTCATAGATGAGTGGAATTAGGTGACCATGTGAATCAGCAAGAATACCCTTATTAAGAAAAGTGAGGGAAGGGGTGGTTTGGGAAGGATGAGGGAGAATGATGAAAAGGCTGACATTGATCAAGATGAGTTGTATTCATAAACTGCTTTGTTGAAGGGCAGCGCCTTTGTACAACTATTTAAAGACAATAGAAAAAGAATACCCTTGTGTGTCAAAGAGATAAGAATTTTGCATAGTACATTATTAGACCATGTTTTAGTTTCTGTCTACGTATTTGCTTCTTCCTTTTCTATCCCCAGTGCCTTCAAAGAATATGTGATCAAAAAGCATTGTAGAATGCATGAATGAATGTGTGGATACTTATTTTGGTGATCAAAATAGATAAAGCTTAAAGATGTCTACAGAACAGTTGGTTTCACTGGAAATTTACTTCCAAGTAGTTAGAATTGTACCACACACAGTAGTTAGTTTTATATGCACACACACACACACACACACACACACACACACACACACACACACACACGCCCCAGAATATTACCTTGAGGAAGCTCAGACAGTCCTGGTCCTCACTCTTCCCCCTGTCCCGTAGGTCGAAGTTGTACAGAGCCCTGCAGAGAGGGGGTGGCTGGGGCAGTTGCTTGAGGACTTCCACGGAGCTGACTGGGAAGATGCCACTGAGCCCATTGATCTCTCCCTGGTACCAATTTTCATCCAGTTGTTTCCGGAGGAGAATAACATCTCCCTTATTAAAGCTCAGGTCGCCAGGATTCTGCCCTCTGTAGTTGTATAAGGCCTTGGCTCGAGGCACCTGCCAAGGCACACAGACCAGTAAAATACAAACTTAGTTTTGAGGCTGGAGGAAAAAAGGTGTCATATTAACAGCTAATTATGACGCTCACTATGTGCTAATTGTGTGAGTGTGTATACGTGTGTATTGGCTATTTCAATGTAGGTAGACTCTCATTATCTCCATTTATCAGAGCAACTGAGCAAAACAGAGTGGTTTAGTAACTTGTGAGAGGTGATAGTTGGGAAATCGTAGGTTTGGGTTCTGAACTCAAGCTACCAGATGCTCTGTCTCTTGTCCTCATTCATGATGCCAAGAACCAGAATTTGGGCTTGACTCTGTGAACTTGTGTGAGTGGTGAACTCTGGATCTGCACCGACTTGGAATTCTGGCTCCACTGTTTCCACTTACGTCATTAAGGTTGTTTACTTTTTCTTACACTTATACTCATTTGGAAAATGGGATTTTAATTGCATGCCTAACCTATTAGGATTTTTGTGAGGAATAAATATTCATAATGCATTTACCATCTTGCATATAGTATGTGCTCAATAAATGTCATCCTTTCTTGTCAGCATTTGTAATAGAGGGCTAATGACGCTGGTTCTGCCCAGTTGTTAGTACTGATGGTAAGAAAATGGTGATGCAAACCACCTGAAAATAGCAAGTGCTGTCTGAGACTATAGTTTGTCTTCAGCCTTGTCTAGAAATTATAAGTCTCAAAGAGTTTAGATCATTAGGATGTTCAACTGAGAGAAAGAACAATTAGTTTGAAATCAATCATTGATTTTTTAAAAAAATAAACCATCTCAGAAATCATCACATTTGTCAAATTGGTTGTCTCTCTGAATAATTAATTCAGTAAAATGCATTTTTTCTAGTTGAAATTGGTTTTCTCATACAGAAATGGTCTCACACGAGTCTTGCTTGCAATCAGCTTAGCAGTCTGATAGTTCCCACAATTTGGGTAGAACCCAAAGCCTCTCTGTCCACTGGGATTGTATTTTATGTGGGATCTCTGAGCATCTCCTCTCACGGTGGCAGGCTTGCATAATGGAGTTTAGGGAGACATTACTTTAGGTCTTCAATGAACCGCTCAATCTACAAGGCTCTTTTGGAGAGAGAATCCATGCAGAAGAGAGGTAGAGACAAGACCTGATATGCTTTTGCTTCTGGAAGTGGAACTGGGGATGCAGTGAGGAGAGTAAGGGGCAAGAGAACCACAGGAATGGAATCCATCCTGGAGAAACTGGTGCACAGATAGTAAGTCAAGTAGAGTTGCTGATCATATATCCATAGAATGAAAAACTCTCAGTCATTACCATTGCTAATATTGATCTATAATGCATGGCCATGTCACTCATAATGTACTGTCACATGTAATAGGAGAAATTCACTGCACTCATGTTGCCAGGTGCCATTGGCTTATGCTTCTAACCCTAGCTACTCAGGAGGCTGGGATCTGAGAATTGTTATTTGAAGCCAGCCCAAGCAGGACTCTCATCTCCAATTAAACAGCAAAAAGCTGTAAGTGGAGCACATGCACATGCACCCCCCCCCACAGTGTGTGTGTGTGTGTGTGTGTGCATGCACACACACACAGATAGAGATTACCTAAATGTTAATGAACATGCTAGATGTCTGTAACAAAACATTGAGTAATTACTTCTGGACAGTGAGATTAAAAAATGACTCTAAGTATTCAGCTGTGTTTTCTTATGTTTCTACAATGTTATACTCACATCATCTATTGAACAATGATCAAGATGTACTGTAAACATAAATAAGCACGTTGAATTGGAATTCTTTTGTACAACTATTTAAAGATAATTAAAAATGATTAAAAATAGGCACAAAAGATAACACTGGTTAAAAGACAATGCAAAGGAGCTGAGGGTCAAGGAGTGGAAGGTATGGACAGAATTGAGGAACAAAACAAGCCCAGCTGAGTAGTCTGAGCAAATAAAGGAACAACTTTTTAATTTTATTCTTTTCAGACAGATCTCACTATGCAGCCCATGCTGACCTCAAACTCTGTCTAAGCCAGATTGGCTTGGAACTTGTGAACTTCCTGCCTCATATTCCCAATTGCTGGGCTACAGGCGTGTACCACCATGACTGACTGGCATCTATCCTTTGGGGGCAAGATTGTCTTTACTTGAGAAATAAGCAGATAAAACCAGGATAAAAGCAGGTGATTTGAGGGAGTGATCCAAATCTATTAGCCTCGTAAGTATGGATATATCTGGGAATAACAATTGTCCTTCCATATTCTTTCTTCCAAATTTTCATTGTAATACAAAGCATACTTCCCTGGGTATATGATTACCTGAAACTTTTGTTTGTTTGTTTTTGCTTGAACTCTGGGCTTGAGTGCTGTCCCTGAGCTCCTTTTTGCTCCAAGCGAGTGCTCTACCACTTGAGCCACAGCACCACTTCTGGCCTTTTCTGTGATTAACTGGAGATAAGAGTCTCACGGATTTTCCTACCTGGGCTGACTTCGAACCATGATCCTCAGCTCTCAGCCTCCTAGGTAGCTAAGAGCCACTTACAATTGGCATACCTGGAATTTTGACTGGTCATATTTCCCAGATTCCCTGGCAGGGGAGTTCTGACCCATAGATAGAAGCAACCTTAACGGAGGGTCCTTACTCTAGAGAGACTGATTTTCTCTTTCTCCATCCTGCTATATGTAGAGAGAAAGCATGGCTCCTGGAGCTTTGGCTGTCATTTTGAATGAGGTGGAAGGCCATTTCTGAACTGGAGAGGAAGAGATGTGTCTGGCAGAGCTGCCATACTCATCCCAGACTACATAGCTTCCAGATTTTGTCTAAAATTTATATAAACTTCCATCTTGCTTATGCATTATCCTTCAGGATTTTTTTTAAACAAAAGATAAAGAGGGCTGGGAAGGTGGCTCAGTGGTAGAGCGCTTGCCTTGCATACATGAGGCCTGTGTTCCATTCCTCAGCCCCACATAAACAGAAAAAGCCGGAAGCGGCGCTGTGACTCAAGTGGTAGAGCACTAGTCTTGAGCTGAAGAGCTCAGGGACAGCGCCCAGGCCCAGAGTTCAAGCCCTATGACCAACCAAAAAAAAAAAAAAGAAAGAAAGAAAAGGAAAGATAAAGAAAGAATCCAAACCCTTTGGCTTTGTATAATAGCAAATATACCTATTCCTGATAATTTTTGTTTCTTCCTGCCAGATACTAGCATCTGACAATATATTCTATTTCTCTTTCACTACTTAATCATTACACTTTGACATGTGTATTTATTCTAATTCTAAAAATTAGAAAACTATGGATCAGAAATATTAACAATTATCCACATTAATATGGCTAAAAGGTGATAGGTTTAGGGATTTGAACTCAGGACTCTCCTCAAACCTAAGTTCTTTAACCACTAAGTCCAAGTTTCTCTGAAAGAAATTTGTCATTGATCTGTACTAGAATACTGGGAAAGGCTGAAAGTACAAATCTTCCAATTCTTTTCCTGATCTATGTTATCAGAATCTGTCAAAGTGGGATCTCTATAATGCCATTTTGGTTGTGGTTATTAAGCTTCTCCCATACCCAAGACCAATGCTACTGGTTTAAGTTACACCACATTTTAATTCAAATGAAAGCAATGGAATCTTGATATAAACTTTGAAAGTTGGTAACCTACTTTCTTCTTTTTCTCCTTGGAAGATATTCCAGTGCTAGTGACTTGCATACTTTAATGAGTACTGAGAGAGTGTATTAAACCAAAATTGTATTAAGTGCTTCAATTCCCCTAAAGATGCCTAAACTGTGAAACCTGAGTGGTCTAATTGCTTATTTTATCCATTGTCTTTTACCCATCTCCCCTCAACACAGGAAAGTACTGGGGAGCCAATTATAAATTCTCTATAAGACATGAAGATGACTCTCTTCATCTCCTTCTCTTCATTTTGGATAATCCAGCCCTTGGCATTCTTAGTTTTGTAGTCACAGCTATAGGAAACATTGGCTTCCAAGTACAGACAAGGGTGGAGAGAAGAAGGGAGGACAGAAGAAGGCAGGAGAGAGAGGGAGATGAGAGTGTGTGTGCAAACAAGTGAATGGCTCTGAAGATAGAAGTCTAAAATTACGGGCCTTCTGCCAGGCCATTGAAAATTTTCTGACATTGTATGCTCTGCAGTTTTTACACACTATCTATGTGACTTCTGTACCTCTGCTTGTGTGTTCTTTCCTTGCCTAAAATCTTACAACTTCAACCCCCAAGGAAGCAGGTGGCGTTTCCCTGTCTTACTGATGAGGAAACACGTTCTGAAATGGTTGAATGTCAGCAGACAAGGTCAACAGCCAGTGGATGCAGACCCAACGATGGACTTAGGCTTATTTGACCTTAAAGCCCCAGTGCATCTGTCAGCTCATTGTCTTCCCTCCAGCTAAAGTCACCTAGTATGTTTTCCCATCATGAAACTCATTGAGGGCTGTTTTGTAATCAAAATCTGAATAGAGGGTGAATGCAATTTGCTTGCTGCTGGCTACATTAGCATGAATTATTGAACTCTAGAGCTCTCACATAAAAGTTAAGCACCTGAAGAGACTCAGCTGGTTGATTCTATCCGGTCCTCAACTGTTCTCTCCAGGGAAAATGATTTCACATTCCATATCAACTATTACCCATTACTGTTGGTAGCATTTTTTTTTATCACTCATACATGTTTTCTGCCTCTGCAGGTACAAGGGTGAGGGGAATAGGGTAGGGGAATAAAGTGGTGTGGAGGATTTACTGTTAGATTATTACCAACCTGTATTCTTAGTGGTTTCCAGAAAGACAAGGGGAAACTTCTATGTGACTGTTCCTTCCTCCCTCCCTCCCTCCCTTCCTTCCTTCCTTCCTTCCTTCCTTCCTTCCTTCCTTCCTTCCTTCCTTCCTTCCTTTCTTTCTTTCTTTCTTTCTTTCTTTCTTTCTTTCTTTCTTTCTTTCTTTCTTTCCCTCTCCTTCCTTCCTTCTTTCTTTCCTTCTTTCTTTCTCTTTCTCTCTCTCCTTCCTTCCTTCCTTCCTTCTTTCCTTTCTTTCTTTCTTTCTTTCTTTCTTTCTTTCTTTCTTTCTTTCTTTCTTTCTTTCTTTCTTTCTTTCTTTCTTGCTTGCTTGCTTGCTTGCTTGCTTGCTTGCTTGCTTGCTTACTTGCTTGCTTGCTTTCTCTCTCTCTCTTTCTTTCTTTCCCTCTCCTTCCTTCCTTCCTTCTTTCTTTCTTTCTTTCTTTCTTTCTTTCTTTCTCTCTTTCTTTCTCTCTTTCTCTCCTTCCTTCCTTTTTCTTTCTTTCTTTCTTTCTTTCTTTCTTTCTTTCTTTCTTTCTTTCTTTCTTTCTTTCTTTCTTTCTTTCTTTCTTTCTCTTTCTCTCTCTCTCCTTCCTTCCTTCCTTCCTTCCTTCCTTCCTTCCTTCCTTCCTTCCTTCCTTCCTTCTTTCCTTCCTTCCTTCCTTCCTTCCTTCTTTTTTCATTCAAATACTCAGAGCATATCAGTACAGTATGGACATTGTTTAAAAAACTAGAAATAGAGCTACTGTATATCATCCTGCTATACCATTCCTGGGTATATATCAGAAGGAGTGTAAGTCAATACACAATAGGGATACTTGCACACCCATGCTTATAGCACTCTATTCATAATAGTCAAGTCATGGTGTCTAGGTGCTCATCAACCAATGAATGGATAAAGTAATTGTGGTATATGTACACAATGGAGTGTTATTTAGTTATAAAGAAGAACAAAACCATATCATTTTCAGGAAAATGAATGGAATTAGAGATCAATAAAATAAGCCAGACTTATTGCTTGCTTGCTTGCTTTTGTGTAGAGAATCTAGGGACAAGAGGAGGAAACTAGGGGAAAGGGAAGGAAGGAGTTACAGAAAGAAATGTACTCATTGCCTGACTTAGGAAATGGTAACCACTCTGTACAACACCTTAAAAATAACAATAAAATTGTATTTTAGGGGCTGGGAAGTTGGATCAGTGGTAGAGCTCTCGCCTTGCATGCCTGAGGCCCTGGGTTCGATTCCTCAGCACCACATAAGCAAAAAGAAAAAAGCTGGAAGTGGTGCTGTGGCTCAAGTGGTAGGGCACTAGCCTTGAGCTGAAGAGCTGAGGGACAGTGCTCAGGCCCAGAGTTCAGGCCCCACAACCGGACCAAAAAAAAAAAAAAAAAACAATAAAATTGTATTTTAAAAGTGAAGCAAGCCAAACTCAAAGAAACATAGGTCCCATGGTTTCCCTTACTTGCAATAACTAGTGTATGTTTAGAATAATCTTACCAGACAAGCTGCAAAGGTAAAAAAAAAACCAAAAACTATGTACATATGTCCATATAAGATGATGTTAAGTGAAATGAACCCCGAGATAGGGACTCAAGAGGTTTTTTCTTTGTTGCTGTTGTTTTCAATATACTATGTTATTTTTTTTGTTTCTTTTGTATGCTCACTCCCCCCCCCCCAGTATAACCCCTGTTTTCATTGTATTTGTTTCCAGTGCCCTGCATCTTGTATATACATTTTTCTAATTTGGGGAAGGGAAGGGAAATAAAATGCTGAAATAAGGATGCAGATTGACCCATTGTAACAATGAGATGTACAAGACACTGTGTTGAAAATGAACTTTACAACTTGGGGCAGGGAGGGAGGCATTGGGGAGGTAGAGAGAGAAGGGATGGTAGGGGAAAAACAAAGGAGGGGGTAACAATGCTTGATAGGAAATGTACTCATTACCTTACTCGTGTACTTGTAATCCCTCTGTATAGTATTGTTAGAATTATAAAAAAAATGATAATAAGAAGACATGGCTGGATGCCAGTGGCTTATGCCTGTAATCCTAGCTGCTTAGGAAGCTGAGATCTAAAGATGTGGTTCAAAGCCAGCCCAGGCAGGAAAGTCTATAGACTCTTATCTCTAGTAAACTACCAAAAAGTGAGAAGTGGAGCTGTGGCTCAAGTGGTAGAGAGCTAGTCTTGGGCAAAAAACACCCTCAAAGACAGTGCCTAGGCCCTGAGTTCAAGCCACAGTATGGGCACACACACACACAAAAGTATCCAGAGACAATAGTAGTAAAGTTATGCTTTGCTTTCCCAAACAATACCTCGTCAGCTTCCCACAGGTGTGACATTCACTCTGCTCACAACACATGGAGTTATATGTCCCAGGTTAGACTCAGAATTAAAATACCCCTGGCATATTGATCTGTTTAAGACACTCATAGGACATTCTGGGTTAACACGTATCTTCCTTGAGTTGCTGAGAAGGGATAATTGATTATTAATTTTTGGATCTTAAGCCTTAAACTTGTAGGCTTTGCCCTCTTTCTACAACTACTTAAGAATAAAAAAAATTAAAAAAACATCATAGGGTTTGGAATTCGAAGACAATAGACAGTGATATTGGTGACATTTCTCAACCAGTAGACACACCTAATTGAGAGAAGCCACTCACAGCATTAGAACTAAAGATAAAAGTGCCGTAGATGTCTTCATCTGTTTTCTGTTGCTATGACTGAATACCACATACTAAGTAATTTATAAAGAAAAGACATGTATTTGTCTCATGGTTCTGGGGGAATGGAAGCATGGAGCTGGCATCTAGAAAGGGCCTTCTTGCTGAGCATTGACTTGCATAAGGGTACCCCGGGTGAGACCCAGCAAGCAAACCAGACAGTGTTCCTTTTGTAACTAAGCCACTCCTGCAACAACCCATTAATCCACAGATCCATTAATCCACCCAAGAGGGCAGAGCCAGGATGATGCAATCACTTCTTAAAGGTCTTACCTGGCTGGTCACACCACCTAGGACTTCACCATGGGGATTACATTTCAGCAGGAGTTTGGGTGAAGGCATTCTAGCCATCCATGGTAATGAGTAATTAGATAGCTAGAGCCTTAACCATCAAATCTGAATCCCTAGATCCAGTGATGCTGAAGGACACACAGTCAAATGAAATCATAGCCCAAATGATTGTTTATGACCAAAACAACTTGGAGTCATTTCTGACACAAAACTCAAAACAAAACAAAACGTTTTTCCCCTTTAAGGAGCAAGAAAATGAAAGATATTCCCCATCTTGTCTTTCATTTGGTTGTTTTTTCTTTTATCTCAGACAAGTCTTGGTCTTTAAATTATTAAAAAATGATCTTTAAATAGCTGTACAAAGGGATGTCAGCTCAACATCTTAATGAGTACAATGCATCTTTTTAAAAGCACAATGCATCTTAAGATCAAAGTCACCTCTTACATCATTCTCCCTGATCCCTCCCAACCCCAACTCCATGTTCACATATGCACACTGAACATTATGACAGTATTCACCCATCACGCCTTTCTCCAATCCATTAATGCCATATATTTTTTAAAACGTCTTTCGCTCCTCCCACCACTTGACCACAAAGGTAGATTTAGTCATGGAAAGTGCACAGATGAGAGAGGATGCTAACAGCCTGGCTTTCAAGCCACAGGACCAGGGAGAAGGTGTTTAGGAATTGGTCATGGCTCCATGTCCTCTCCGACCAATGAGAGATGAGGGAAAGCGGGTCCAGGGTCCCTCAGTGAAAGGATTGTGAACTGATCAGTCATCTCAAGGCTCTGAGCACGCATGAAATCAGGTTGTTCTTTGAAGTCACTAATAAACTGAAAATACACTGGGCACCAGTGGCTCATGCCTGTAATCCCAGCTACTCAGGAGGCTGAGATCTGAGGATTGTCATTTGAAGCTAGCCCCACTACAAAACTCTGTGAGACTCCTATCTCCAATTACTCAGCAAAAAGCCAGTAGTGGAGATGTGCTCAAGTGCTAGAGTGCTATCTTTCAACACACACACACACACACACACACACACAAACACACACACACACACACACACACACAGAGCTAAAGGATAGTGTTTAGGTTCTGGGTTCAAGTACTGGCACTACCCCGCTACATAAGTAAAAACAAAGTAACAATTCCTGACTAATACCTATTCAAATCCAGAAATAACAGAACTCCTAGATAATGAAATATACAAATAGTACAATTCATACACCTGCCAATGTGCCCTGAACTCATTTCCAATGTAAAAGAACCCAGGGGGTGTGGATGGATAACCAGGTAAGGAAGGCAGTGGGGTGTGGAAGTTCAGCAGAATCAGCAGAGTGACAGGGGCAAAGGGAAAAGCCAGTGTGAGAACCTGACCTGCTGCTCTGCAAAGTGCTTTTTGCTGTGCATGGGGACTTTCCCATTGATAGGCTGGTTCTCTGTTCCTGGCATCAGGGTGGGGCCCAATTCAACATGCTGAGTGAACATGCTGACCTCCTGAGCTGGAGGTCACTGGAGAATGGAGCTTTTCCTCAAGTTATTCACCAGGCTATGGAGTCTCTGCTGCTGGAGAATTCAGGTTTGAGGTCTGAAGCATCTCTCACCTCTGAGCCCTAGATACAAGCAGCTGTTTAATAAATGTTTGATGAATGAATAAGTAAATGAATTTGTGAATGAATCAAGAAACATCTAGGGATGGTTGTTCCTGGAGGAAAAGGATGCATGCAAGTGCAAAGTTAATAATCATGGCTGGTGATAAGTATTTGAAAGCAAGACTTACTGGCTGAATTGGAAAAATAAATGATCATTTTGGTCATATTTTCAAAACCATCTCCAATTTAAACAACCTGGTTTCTCTTACACACACACACACACACACACACACACACACACACACACACACACACACACACACACACACGTGTATCCCAAGGGTTGTATACTACAATATGCTTAGGAAATACAATGTTAAAGTCACATAGGTTCTTTTCTGCCTGGCTTTTCAGAAGCGGTTCTGCTTCTGTGATTTGTGTATTTGCTTCTAGATCACCATGCAAAGTTAGCAGAATGCACCTGAGAATTCTGAGTAAGGTAAAGGTTATTTCACTTTATTGGTGAGGCCTACAAGTTGTTCTGGATCCTAACTTCCTAGTTGATGCTTAACCAGCAGATCCACCCTGCCTCTCTCACTCAATGTGTGTTGGAGCAATGGAGGGTGTATGTATTACACATATCTGATATATGGTGTATTTTAGATATATGCATTATATATTCTAGTCTGCAGTTTAATCCTGAGACATCAAAGGTCTCCATTTCCTCGTTTGCCTATCTCCTGGCACTTACTGGTACATATGGCATTCCTTTCTTCCTCCTCAACAAGACATAAACCATTCAGTATATGCCAATCTCTTTCCCTCTTTCCAGGGATTCTGCAGCAGGAAGAGGCAAAAGAAACAGGAATTTATAGCATGTAAGTGGTAAAGGAAGGCAGTTCTTAACTGGCAAGGCCTTTACAGGGATGCCATTAACATACCTTCATATTTTCCCTCCAAGTATTTCCTGAGGATTGCTTTCCCCATCACAGAAGTTAACACCAGGCATGTCTACTGCTACATCTCTGGCTCCAGACACAAGCTGGTTCTCTAGCTTGAGATTGCTATGGACATAGATGAGTGCCAATTCCCAGAAGTATTCAGTGAGATAGTACTGAACTCCATAGGGAACCAAAACCTTCCGACACTCTCTCTTCCTGGGAGGTAGGGGAAGGGCACAGGGTACCAGTGCAGAAGGGTGGGAGGTGTGTGGGAGTGGAAGGTCAGAGGAAAGTACCCTGCCAATTCAGCCTGTGAAATAATTCGACTTCCTCCTATTATCTCTGTTTAGGGGATGAACTTTTCCAATAGGTGTGGTATGTATTGGATGAGTCTTTTTTCCATGTGGTTTGAGAAATGAGCCAAACCTACCAGGCAGAGAGGGAAAATGGCCTCTATCCTAGCTTAGGAAAAACAAAAACAAGCAGTTTAGCTGGCAGAGTGCTAGGAAATGAGTGAAAGCAGCAGGCACTGAGTTCAAGTCCCCATCTGTGATCTAAAAAAAGGGAGGAAGGAAGGAAAGAAGAAAAAAAGAAAGAAAAAGAAAGGAAATTCTGTTGCTCTACTCTAGCTTTCCCCCCTGAATTGTTATTCCCTTTTCACCTGTATGTGGCAGACTCTGGAACTGAACAAGGAAATGACTAATGACAATATGACCCAGATAAATCACAAGATATTCCTTTGTTTGTTTGCTTTCGGAAAGGTCCTGAGGCTTGAACTCAGGGCCTGGATGCTGTTCCTGAGATTTTTTTTTTTTTTGCTCTTCCACTTGAGTCACAGCTTTACTTCTGGATTTTTTGGTGGTTAATTAGAGCTAAGAGTCTCACAAGCTTTCTTGGCTGGCTTCCAACTATGATCGTTAAATCTCAGCTTCCTGAGTAGCTAGGATTACAGGCATGAGCCACGGGTGCCTGGCTCAACAAACCTTCTTTAAGGTGAAAGATTAATGCTCCAGAAAAGAAATCTTTAAAATACTCCCCAAATATTGGGAGTCAAGCAGATGAAACCAAATTGGCAAAATGCTGGCAATTGTTGAATCTGACTCATGGATTGAAGGCAGCTCCATATGCTGCTCTCTACTTTTGTGTATGTGGTCCTCCTCAGAGCTGCTGGCATGGCAATGTGCCAACAGTGGGACAGGAATGACCCTTGGAAAAGATGACCTTGAACAGAGCTAGTGCAGCTGATGTCAAGAAGTTGTATCTTGATTTCAAATAGTTTACTTCTTAGTCTTCATCATTTAAGACTTTCATGGTTTTTTTGTGTGTGTACTATTATTTATTTTTACTATAATTTGGTAATGCTAGAGAAAAAACCCGGCATGACACTTGTGGGAAACACCAAGCCCAGAAGGTTCTTCCCTCTCAGTTTAGATTCATGAAATCCAAGATTTCTCACCACCAGGAATGTCTATAAATCTGTACTTTCTCTCTTTCAAATAAAAATTCAGAGCATTCCAGCCAGGTGCTGATTGCTCACACCTCTAATCCTAGCTACTCCTGAAGCTGAGAGCAGAGAATTGTGATTAGAAGTCAGCCTGGGCAGAAAAGTCTGTGAGACTCTTATCTCTAACCAAGCACCAAAACCAAAAAAAGCCAGACGCGGAGCTGTGGCGCAAGTGCTAGAATGCTGGCCTTGAGCAAAAAAACCTCAGGGACAGTAACTAGGCCCTCAGTTCAAACCCCAGGACCTGTACATACGTGCGCACGTGCACGCACGTGCGCTCGCGCGTGCGCGCACACACACACACACACAAAAATAAAGTTCAGAGCATTTCTCATTTTTATCCAATGGAGCAGATATGACTTTGGAGGAGCATATGGAATTGAGCTCCATGGAGAGAATTAACACCTATACATGGAAGAGAGGCAAACAACAGCCCATATGTTGCTCTGGACAACATCAGACTCTGCAATCAGAGTAATGAAAGTATCATTGATGATTAAGGTGTACATGTATTTTAGCAAAAAAGAGGGCTGGAGAAAAGGAGACAGCTGAGTAATGGAGTGAAATTGATCAGAGTATATTATGTTCATGTACAGGAGTATCACAATGGAACCCCTCACTTTGCACAATTAACATACAGCAATAATAAATGAATAAAAAAACTTAAAGAGGTATTTCAGCTGTCATCTGTGGTTACTTTTCACTTGGGTAGAGCCAATAGTCTTTGCTGTGGGATAGGAGATATGGCAGTAGCATTTCTTCTCCCATAAGGGTCTATCTAGGCAGGTGGAAATATGTTTGGAATTCTCTTCTATTTCTCCTACATGTTTGTCTTCAAAAAGCTTTTCTTTTCTCCTCTCTGCCAAGGCTAGCTGAGCTCTCCCGAGCCCTGCAGCACTTACTTCTTGTGACAGAGCTCTCAATCTGCATTTTGGGTGCTGATTCACTTAACTGTCTGTGTATAGTTGGGGAGTTCTGGCTCAGCAAGCACTAGGACTTCTTCACTTTCATATTCTCCATACCTGACAAAATAATGACATCTACTCATCCATTCAATAGACAACACCTTTGCCTTTATGGGACTTAAGTTCTAGCAGCAGCCAGTAAGCATTCATTTATCATTCCACGTCAAGTTTATGACATTTTTGACCACATTACCTCTGACATGAAACTACAACTTACCCAACTAGTCATTTTCTGGGGAGTATCCAGGCCTGCTGGCCACAGATAAATACTATATTTTTCTAAGCTATCTTTTTAAAAGCTCCCATTATTTTTAAGCATGTGTTCTATCTACATCTCAGTTTTTTTCCAACAGATATCTTGCCTGGACTCTTGTAGTTGAAGACACGTTCTTTCCCAGCATGCCCTCTGCCCTGGGTGTCTAATCTCCAACTGCAGGCAACCATGTCAAAGGACAGAAATGCCAGCTGGCAGCTCCAGCAGGAGAGCAGGCGGGAGCAAGGAGCTATCTTTTTCCGCCTGTTCAGAACATTGAAATCCAAGGGATTTCTGGCCACACGAGCCAAAGAAAGCAGCTTTCAGCAGCTGCTGATCTGAGAGGCTCCAAGCTCCTCTCTGTGAGCTGGATGTCACTAACACTCCTCTTGGCATGAGGGAGCAGCCCTCCTGTTCTCGTTCCTCAGGGCTGGCTTTGAGTGGGACTGTCTCACGTGGCAGGAGTTATGGAGTCACTCTATAGCATGCCCAAGTCTGGTATCTGGTTTTAGTTTGTTGCTGTTGTGGGGACATATTCCTTAAGTTGAATGTTCCCGAGGTGTATGTTCTTGTGACTTTAACACTCAGTGCTGTGCTGACAAATCAGCTCTTTTTGCAGAAAAGGCTCACTTGCTAGCATGTGACACATTTCATGGTGTAAATACTCCTAACTTGTCTACCCAGCCGATGGCACAGAATGTGGTGCTGGGAAGAGGCTGCTGTATTGCCTCCTGAGAGGAGGTGGGAGAAGCGGATCTCAACCCACCACGATGGGGCTACAGATGGGATTTTGTTGTTGTTGTTGTTGTTGTTGTTTGTGGGTCTTGAATTCAGAGCCTGGGCACTGTCCCTGATCTTTCTTGCTCAAGCCTAGCATTCACTTCCAGTTTTTAGGTGGTTAATTAGAGATGCGAGTTCCTTGGACTTTTCTGCCCAGGCTGGCTTCGAACTGCAGTCCTCAGATCTCAGCATCCTGAGAAGCTTGGATTGCAGGTGTGAGCCACCAGTGCCCAGCTACAACTGGGATCTTTTTTTTTTTCTTTTTTTTTTTTCTTTTTTTTAGCTTTTTTATTGATTTATTTTGTCTTTTGGGTCCAGTCTTGAGGCCTGAACTCTGGGCCTGGGCACTGTCCCTCAGCTCTTCAGCTCAAGGCTAGCGCTCTACCACTTGAGCCACTGCGCCACTTCCGGCTTTTTTTCTTTTTGCTTATGTGGTGCTGAGGAATCGAACCCAGGGCCTCATGCATGCAAGGCAAGCGCTCTACCACTGAGCCACCTTCCCAGTCCCTCAACTGGGATCTTAAGACACAGTTTGCAGTCTGCTTGCGTATCCTCTGTGTCGTAGGCCTCTAATGCTAACCTTGTGTGCTATTTAATGGAGGAAGAAACCAAGGCATGAGGAGACCTGACACGGCTGGGTTCGCACAGATGGCATTTATGCTGTTGTAACTTATCCGTCCCCAGCCACCCTCCTCTCACACTGCCTACTGCAGCCACACCAAACACCCTCTTGTACTATCAATGCCTCATGCTCTCTGTCAGCTTTATTTCTTCTTCACGTTTTATAAAGATTTTTATTAGCACACATCAGCTGCACAGGGTTGTTTCACTGGGACGTTTCCATACATGCATACCATGTACTCCATCGACCTCATCCCCTCCATCACTCTCCCTCCTCCCTCTCCCTGTGTCTCAAAACCATCTCTAGGCTTCATTGCTCCATCCTCACACATCCACGCATTCAAGGTACTTCAATCAGTGGCAAAACCTTCCATGCTCCTGGATTGGATCAACATCATGAAAATGGCAATACTTCCAAAGGCTATCTACAAATTCAATGCGATACTTATCAATATTCCAACCTCATTCTTCAAGGAAATGGAAGAGGCAATCCAAAAATTCATATGGAACAATAAAAGATCCCAAATAGCAAAAATGATCCTTACAGAAAGAACAGTGCTGGAGGAATATCAATACCAAATTTCAAACTCTACTACAAAGCCATAGTAATCAAAACAGCTTGGTACTGTCACAAGAATAGACCTCAGGACCAATGGAATAGAATTGAAAGCCCAGAAATGAACCTACAGACCTATAGCCATCTAATCTTTGATAAGGGAGCTAAAAAATAGAATGGAAGAAAGACAGCCTCTTCAGTAAACGGTGCTGGCAAAATTGGTTAACTACTTGTAGAAAACTAAAGTTAGGTCCTTATATATCACCCTTCACCAGAATCAACTCCAAATGGATCAAAGACTCGGAGTCAAAGCAGACACTCTGAAAGCATTACAGGATGGAATACAAGAAACCCTAGGTCTCCTTGGGACAGGCCGAAATTTTCTTAATAGAGACCCAGAAACACAACAAATCAAAGAAAGGTTGGACAAATGGGATTGCATGAAATTGCAGGGCTTATACATGGCAAAGGACATAGTTAGCAAGATCAATAGAAAGCCAACGGATTGGGAGAAGATCTTCACTAGCCATACAATGGACAAGGGTCTCATATCTAAAGCATACCTGGAACTCAAAAAATTAAAGCCCCCAACAAAAAATCCTCAAAAAAAAAAAACAACTGCCCAATAAATAAGTGGGCTAAAGACTTAAAGAGAGGGGCTGGGAAGGTGGCTCAGTGGTAGAGTGCTTGCCTTGCATGCATGAGGCCCTGGGTTCGATTCCTCAGCACCACATAAGCAGAAAAAGCCAGAAGTGGAGCTGTGGCTCAAGTGGTAAGAGCGCTAGCCTTGAGCTGAAGAGCTGAGGGACAGCGCCCAGGCCCAGAGTTCAGGCCCCATGACTGGCAAAAAAAAAAGACTTAAAGAGAAACTTCTCTGAAGAGGAAAGAAGGATGGCCAATAGACACATGAAGAAATGCTCAACCTCCCTAGCCATAAAAGAAATGCAAATCAAAACAACATTGAGATACCACCTCATCCCAGTTAGAATGGCTATAATCAAGAACTCCAATAACAGCAGATGCTGGAGGGGATGTGGACAGAAGGGAAACCTACTGCATTGTTGGTGGGAGTGTAAACTTTTTCAACCACTTTGGAAAGTAGTATGGAGGTTCCTCAAAAGACTCCACATAGAGCTCCCCTATGACCCAGCAATCCCACTTTTGGGCATTTACCCAAATGATCACAAACAAGACCATACTAAAGCTACCAGCACAACTATGTTTATTGCAGCATTATTTAACATAGCTAAGATATGAAACCAACCCAGATGCCCCTCAGTAGATGAATGGATCAAGAAAATGTGGTATATATACACAATGGAATTCTATGCCTCCATCAGAAAGAATGACATTGTCCCATTTGTTAGGAAATGGAAAGACTTGGAAAAAATTATATTAAGTGAAGTAAGCCAGGCCCAAAGAAACATAGGTCCCATGGTTTCCCTTATTTGCAATAACTAGTATATGTCTGAGACAAGCAGAAAAGGTTGGATAAGTTGATGTTAAGTGAAAGGAACCCCAAGATGAGTATTCAAATGTTTTTCTTTCATGCGATTGTTTCTAACATATTTATGAGAGGATTTCTTTGTTGCTTTGTATGTCCCTCCCCACATGGTATAACCTCTGCTTTCACTGTATTTGATTTGGTATAATTTGTGGAGGGGAAGGGAAAAATCAAAAAGTTTAAGTAGAGATACAGGTGGACCCATTGTAACAATGAGATGTACAAATCGTTATGTCGAAAAACGAACTTTACAACTTTGGCGGGGGGGGGGGGGGGGGGGGGGAGGGGCCAGGGGAGTGTGGGGGGTGGGGGTGGGAGATGGGAAGGGATGGGAAGGGGAAACAAAGGAGGAGGCAACAATGCTTGATAAGAAATGTACTCATTATCTTGCCCATGTAATTGTAACCCCTCTGTACGGTATTTTCACAATAAAAAAATACAAAAATCAAGGTAAAAAGAAGTATTTCAACCATATTTACCCACATTCACCATGCCCCTTCCCAGTGAGACCTGCCCTCCCCCACAGAGCTGCCCTCCTCCTCCTCCTCCTCCTCCTCCTCCTCCTCCTCCTCCTCCTCCTCCTCCTCCTCCTCCTCCTCCTCCTCCTCCTCCTCCTCCTCCTCCTCCATTCCTCCTGCATCTTCTTTCTTTCTGTATAATGTTTGAACTCAAGGCCTTGTGCTGGCTCTCTACCATCATCCTTGCTTTTTACAAGGGGATATTATCTCCTTCACTATCACAACTTTCTGAGTAGCTAAGATTACAAGGGTGAGCCACCAGCATCAAGCACCTCAATTTTCTTAGTGTATATTAATAGTACTGGCTCTTTTCTGTTAAGTTCTTCCTACCATATTCTCTCTATACCTCACCCTCATTTTCTCCTGACCTACTGTGACTTGCCTTTTGGGTCTCTGCTGAATCAACACATCCTACAGGTCCTAGTGGGGTAAAGGGCCTCACCGACTTACTTTTGTGACTCGCTGGCTCTCCCACCAGGGGATTTGTGAAATGTTGTTGAAGTGGCTAGGTTAGATCTCTGTCTCCTCCACTAGTGGGTACCTTTAGTGAGGACAGAAACTTAGCAGCTCACCATTGACCCTAGTGCCTAATACTGTGTCTTGCCCAGTAAGTACTTTTAGAATAAATGAACTTGTGAATGATGATGCCCTAGTCACTAATTTCCCACATTCTCCTACCCACCACACTCAAATATCCAATTCCCTGTAAATTGGCTGAGGTTTCTGCAGGTATGGTGGGAAGTTCCTGAGAAGATGCATAGATGGCAGACATCCCCACGGCCCCGGGGGGCTTTGCAAAGTGTCACAGAAGCAAATTGAAAAATCTGTTAAGTATGCGAGGAAATATGCTCATTATACACAAACCAAGACACAAATACAGGCAGGGAGAAATCTGCAGAGACACCGGCAAGCTCCAGGAAAGACTCAGCGCTTATGGATCTCTTGGAAGCACCACGTCCCTGATAACTTCAAGGCTGAGCCTTGCAGATTAGCATAGATTCTCTCCCTTGGAGGAGGCCAGGGAGGGTCAGGGCTGGGGTGGGGACTGCTGACCTATTAGCACAGAATCTCACACTTACTTGAAGGACTCCTTACAGATACCTGTTCATCTTTTGCAAACACAGGTCTCTTCAAAACAGTTCGGAGAAGAATTCGTCACATTAGTAGTTACTTTCCTTATATTATTTGAGCCTTCAGGTATTTATCTTTCTCTTTAGCATTCATGAGAAAAAAGTAATTGCAGCAATGGAAGCACTGCTGCTCAACAAAACTTTCTGCTGTCATGGAAACATCCATTCTATATTCTGTAGCGTGACAGGCTGATGGCCTGAGACTTGCTATGTGGCTAGGACCACATATTTTATTTAAAACAAAGTTCCTTATTGCAGACATGAATAGTAAAAGGGCAAGGAGCTCTTTGTGATAATTCCAAACACATATACAGTGTACTTTGAACAAGTTCATCTCCTCTATCATATTATTTGCTTTCCATTAATTTAAATGGAAATAGTCAAATGTGGCTATGAGCTACGATACTGGATAACATAGTTTTAATCACTGTTGGAGCTGGGAATGTGGCTTAGTGGCAGAGTGCTTGCCTAGCATGCATGAAGCCCTGGGTTTGATTCCTCAGTACCACATAAACAGAAAAGGCCAGAAGTAGTGCTGAGGCTCAAGTGGTAGAGTGCTAGGCTTGAGCAAAACAAGCTCAGGGACAGTAGCCAGGCCGAGTTCAAGCCCCATGACCAACACACACACACACACACACACACACACACACACACACACACACACACACAATTTCACTGTTGGTTATAAGAAACTCAGAGACTGAAGGACCAGAGTGACATGGGAATACAATAGGAAAAATGTAGAAAGTAGAAAACTTCAAGACAAGTGATCCAAGTAGAAGAGGAAATAGAAGAAAAGGAGCTATGTCTGTGAAGCCCAACCTAGAGATTGAAAGGGGACATTTCAACCAAGTGTAGTAAGTGGAGCCTTGTGAATTCTGACTCTAACAGGCCCCCTACAGAAAAATTATGTGACAATTAGAGAAATTTGAACACTGGATGGATATTTAATAATATTAGATTTTTTTGGGGGGGTCCGGTCATGGGGCCTGAACTCTGCGCCTGGGCGCTGTCCCTGAGCTCTTCAGCTCAAGGCTAGTGCTCTACCACTTGAGCCACAGCACCACTTCCAGCTTTTTTTCTTTTTGTTTATGTGGTGCTGAGGAATCGAACCCAGGGCCTCAAGCATGCAAGGCAAGTGCTCTACCACTGAGCCACCTTCACAGCCCTAATATTAGATTTTTTAAAGATGTGATGATGGACTTGAGGTATTGTTAAAAATTAAAATGTTTATTTTTTAAAGATAGACTGAGCTGGGGGCTGGTGGCTCATATCTGTAATCCTAGTTACACAGGAGGCTAACAGGTGAAGATCATGGTTCAAAGCCAGTCCCAATTGGAAAGTCCATGAGAAACTTATCTCTATTAGACCTCCAAAACTTCAGAAGTGGAATTGTGGCACAAGTAGTAGAGTTCCACTCATGAGTGAAAAAATTAAAGTACAGGCCCCAGGCTCTGAGTTCAAACAGAGTCCCGGCACAAAACAAACAAACAAATGTACCTACTGTGGTGTCTACAGATGCGAGAGGCTGTGCCTTAGTTTAATATGTCAGGGAGAGAAGTCAACTGGGACTAAGGGACTAAGAATGATCTCACGTTAGTTACTGAGGGAGGGATAAGTTCATAGGGCTTCTTGACTGTCTCTACATTTATATATAGAAAATTTTAAAACAAAGTTTTCCCCAAATCCTCAGAAGTTGGAAGCTAGATTTAGCTTATAAACTAATAAGTAAATATGTTCAGTGGTATGCAAATGTATACAAATTTATTAACTGAAATAGAGTAGATTCAAGGGAGAACTCAAATAGTGAATTCCTTAGAAAGGCAAAGTAAAAGTTCAGCAAAACAGAACATCAGGAAGTGGGTTTTCAAAAGGTGTGGGGGTGGAGCCAAGGGGAAGAGGGTAAACTAATGAAGAGAGAAGAGAGGGTAAGGGCAGTCAAGAATCCAATGTATATCCTACAAAGGTGGGTGAGAATGTTGAAAGTGGTGACATTGATCAGATACAACTCCTTGATCAGATGGCAACTCCTTTGTACAACTTCTTAAAGATAATTAAAGGAAAAAAATCATCCGAAGAATTTCCAGTGTTGCTGAAAATTTGGGCAATCAGGCACTTTCCTTCTGGAATTTTGGGAGATTAAAATTTCTCCTTGACTAGTGATTGGGTTTAATAGTCAAGATTTTAACCAACCACATGTTGCCTTGGACTCAGGAATTTTAGTTTTAGGAATTTCTCCTGTAGATAGATGCTAGAATCCCTGTAAAAGACTGTGGAGAAGAATCAATAGAGAAGTTAATAGTAAATAGAGAAGAATGAAAAAGGTTAAATGTGTCTCCATCAGGGACTGGCTAGATAAATAAGGCTAGGTAACCACTGGGGAATGCTGCTTTTGAGAGATTAATTTGGACTGACATTCAAAAGGTATCTGGGATATATATTTAGGTTGTAAAGAAAAGCAAACTGCAAAGAAAAATATGTATAATATGACCTCATAAAAGCTACCTGTGTGTATGGACATGTATATCAATGTATAAGCACAGAAAATGTCAGGAAAAAATGTAAGTCTAATTAGGTGATCTCAGGAGGGGAAGAGCTTACAACTACTACAATGAACCTTCATGGCTGGGTTAACAGTGGCTGTCAATTGGCTAAGGTTCTCTTTATTTATTACCAGGAATAACCAACAGCTGGCTCCAACATTAGGCAATCTGGGCCTGTCTCCCAGAAGAAAATGAAGGTGGCTTCATTTCATCAGCATAAACTACCCCCCCATCCAAATGGAAGAGGCATTCAGGAAGTTCATTTATAGCGTGATAATAGCCACTGGTTACTGAGCACTATTGAGATATGGTCCATAACGTATCTGGTCTCATGGGTTCTGTAATCAAATTCAGACCCTCCCATTTGCTAACTTGCTAGCTGCATGACTTGAGACTAGTTATTTTAGCTTGGTTTCTTCACATGAAATGGAAGGAATAATAGAATCTATTTCATGGTTATGAGATTTCCATAAGATGTCACACATTAAGTACTTGGCAGGTAGAAGTACTTAATAAAGTTCTGCTATCATCATTTCTTCACTGCAGCCTTCCAACAACACCTGTAAAGTCAATACTATTATTATTCATCTATTTGACAGATGAGGAAATTGAGTCTTAGAGACAATGCTGTGCTGGCGTCAGCTTCCATGGGATTATGGGAACCAATTGTTACATTTTCATGAAAATTTTAAGTTGGTTGACATCATGTTCTTAGCTTGAAGGGAGCCATGGTGGAAGTACTTCGTTATGAAAACACATTCCCACTTGTTAAACACTTAACAGTACACCATAATTTAGAATAATTAGAAAACTTTTCTAAGGCCCATGGTTGGTGAGTAGAAGAGCTAAGTACTGTCCAATCCCTTAGGAATTGTGTGGATGTGTACAAATGCACTTTGTTGGAATAAGTCTTTAAAGTAAACCTTATCTCTTGGACAAAGCTACAAGGATAATGCTTGTCAATATTATGTCTGCAGATCAGGTATGCATAAATACCAAGATGTATTGGAGGGCTTGTTAAACTCTTGGGCCCATCCCCAGTGCTTTCTTTGTACACCCTATCTGGGGTGAGGTCCTAGAATTTACTTTTCCTACCTGTTCCCTGGTTAGGTCCATGCTTTTGGTTTGCCACCACAAATCTGAAACATTGTGCTGTGTATTTTGCCATGTTCCTGCACAGGGACTCAACAGGGACCCACTCTGGTAAAATAGCAGTGTTTCCAGAAATATGAACATGGGAAAGCAAGAACCAAACCTTGGTTGGTGCTCCTGTTGGTGCCTGTAGCCAGTTGGTCATTTAGCACTGGCTGGCATCCCAGGAGCCCCAGCCTCTCCCCCTCACACAGCAGGAGGCAAGTGAAAAAAGCAACATTTCAAAGTCTATCTTTAAAGCTTGGCAGAAAACTGCCCTATAATTACCCTAAGTAAACTAGTTACAACTTCTCTTATATTGAAGTAGGACTATTATGAGAATGCTCACACAGTCCTGTGGAATTCAGCTAATGAATTTAGAGTTTTTTTTTTTCAAACACCCTTCTCTTTGAACACCCTAAATGACTTCTTGTTTCTAAGTATTAAAAAAAAAAGCAAGGGCTGGGAAGGTGGCTCAGTGGTAGAGCGCTTGCCTTGCATGCCTGAGGCCCTGGATTCGATTCCTCAGCACCACATAAGCAAAAAGAAAAAAGCTGGAAGTGGCGCTGTGGCTCAAGTGGTAGAACGCTAGCCTTGAGCTGAAGAGCTGAGGGACAGCGCCTAGGCCCAGAGTTCAGGCCTCACGACCGGACTTCCCCCCCCCAAAAAAAAGGTAAAACAGGGCTGGGAAGGTGGCTCGATGGTAGAGTGCTTGCCTTGCGTGCATGAGGCCCTGGGTTCGATTCCTCAGTACTACAAACAGAAAAAATCTGAAAGTGGTGCTGTGGCTCAAGTGGTAGAGTGCTTGCTTTGAGCAAAAAAGAAGCTCAGGGACAGTGCCCAGGCCCTGAGTTCAAGCCCTTCGACTGGCAAAAGAAATGTTTAAAAAACAAAACAAAACAAAACCAGAAAGGGTGGATGGAAGAGGAAAAACAAAGGAGGAGGTAACAATGCTTGATAGGAAATGGACTCATTACCTTGCTCATGTAACTGTAACCCCTCTGTACAGTATTGATCTGAGGATTGCAGTTCAAAGCCAGCCCTGGCAGGAAAGTGTGTAAACTCTTATCTCCAATTAACCACTAGAAAACTGGAAATGGTGCTATGGCTCAAAGTGGTAGAGTGCTAGCCTTGAGCAAAAGAGTTCAGGGGCAGTGCCAGGCCCAGAGTTCAAGCCCTAAGACTAACAAGAAAATAAACATAAATAAAAAACAAAAAGGAGAGGGAAATACAAAGGGATTTATTCCAATGAATAAATCCAGCTAATGTCTTAGAAGGAAACAGACTAGGTCAGTAGACTTTGGAGACCACTTCTATAATCTCAGGTTAGGGAAACAGCAGACACATCCTTGGCTTAAAATATACCAAACACTATGTCACTTGGACTTGCTTTGATTCAGGGACTCAGAGAATATGAGTCTAGAAATAGACTCTTGGATTCAGGGAATAGCCCACTTTCTTTCCTTTCCACCTACCTTCCTTCCTTCCTTCCTTCCTTCCTTCCTTCCTTCCTTCCTTCCTTCCTTCCTTCCTTCCTTCTTCTTCTTTCTTTCTTTCTTTCTTTCTTTCTTTCTTTCTTTCTTTCTTTCTTTCTTTCTTTCTTTCTTTCTTTCTGTCTTTCTTTCTTTCTTTCTTTCTTTCTTTCTTTCTTTCTTTCTTTCTTTCTTTCTTTCTTTCTTTCTTTCTTTCTTTCTCCTCTTCTTTAGCTTTTTCTTTTTGTAGTTCTGGGAATCAAACTAGGGCTTCATCTATGCTAGACAAATGCCCTACCACCAAGCTACATCCCTAGTACTGGAATATGAATTCTTGCAAACAATTGGAATCCCAGTTTCTTGATGGTGGGAACTAAGTCTTGCTAATCTTTATAACTCCGCATTTCTGAGTACATAATTGATATTTAATAAACCATACAAATGATTATAAATGATAGAATGTTATTGGGAGAAGAATAAGGGTTTTATAATCAGTGATTTGCAAATCACTATAGTCTGTGGATTGTCAACTATAGACTTGAGTCATTTTTAACCTTTTATTTATTTTTGCGCAGTGCTGAGGTTTGAACTGGGTCTTTCTGCTCTTGCTTAGCTTTGTCTGTTCATGGCTGGCATTCTATCACTTAGGCTATACTTCCACTTCTGGCTTTTTGCTTGTTAATTGGAGATTAGAGTTTTATGGACTTTTGGCTTCAAACCTGGATCCTAAGCTTCTTGAGTAGCTAGGATTTACAGGAGTGAGCCACAAGTGCCTGGCTTAATTTTTTAGCCTTTTTTATTTTAATTTTTTATTGTTACATAAAGGTGATATACAGAATAGTTACAGTTACATAAGTCAGGTAAAGAACACATTTCTTTTTGGACAACGTCACCACTTCCCTCACTCTCTCCCCCATTTTTTTTCATTTTCTTCCTTTTAAAAAAATTTTCTATTTTTATTGTAAAGGTGATGTACAGAGGGGTTACAGTTCCATACGTAAGGAAATGCGTATATTTCTTTTTGAACAGTGCTACCTCATCCCTCATTTTCTCCTGTTTCTCCCTCCTCCCAACTCCCCTCCCCTGCCAAGTTGCAAAGTTCATTTCCAACACAGTGTCTAGTGAGTATCACTGTTGCATTGGTTCACTCCTTGTCCCACCATTTTTGTGATTCTCTCTCTCTTCCCCAAATCAGATAAACTTATATGCAACACAAAGGGTACTGAAATAAAAAAAATAGTGACAATAGGGAATAAACCAAAGAAAAAAATCAAAGAAATAGGAAACAACTGCAAACGCACACACACACACACACACACACACACACACACACACACTCACACACACCGTTGTTTCCACATCTTGGAGTTCATTTCAATTAGTCAATTTCAATTTCAATTCAATTCATTTTATATGGTCATATGTACATAGCTATTGAGCCATCCTCTGCTAGGACCATCCTAGGCATATAATTATTACAAATGAACTCTCTCCCTTTCTTAGCCTTTTTGACACTCAGTTTCATCATCTGCAAAATGAGGGTCAAACAAAATTTACAGAGTGCCATGTGTGTGCCATCATTGCTCTAGATAATAGAACCAGTGAACAAGGCACTCAGAATTCCAGTTTGCAAGGTATATGTGGTTGTTACAATTCAGTTCTCTTTTTCCTGGGCTCAAACATTTGGGAACACTGCAAGAACGTATCTCAAGCTTTGTCCTGGGAAGGTCACATGTGGGCTAAGGGTCAGCCTACTGACAATAATTCCTATCAGATGCCAACCATAAGTGATCAACTGGTGATGTGTTCAGCACAGCACTGCATCTTGTCTGTCTTACAAGTCCTACCCAGGGGGTAGGACTTCTTACTATCTTCACTTTACAGACAAGAGATGTGGTACTCAGAGCACAGATTTGCCTGTATGAAGGATTTATGCTGGAAGATGAAAGAGCTAGACACTGTCCCATGTATAAAAACCCAATGTCTTCTATTCCCTTTGACTTTCTGTCAAGGGCAGAGTGTTGCTACCTAAAGTTGGAATTCAATAGGAGTTTATAGCATCGTGTTATACTCTAATAGGGTGGACTGTGAACCATAGAATAAGTGGTTTTGCTTAGTTTCCCGATGGGGAGGTGGGCTAGATATTTGTAGACAGAACCAGGGGAAGGATTTTTTCAAGTCAAAGTATAGGCAACTGGGGTAGGAACTAAACTAGCTGAGCTGCTTACCCTGGGTTGGTATAAGAAAGATGCCATCTTCAAATCTCTTCCTTTCCCATGCATTGCTGCAAGTCACCAGTGACTGCACAAGAAGGCTTCCAATGGTGTCTGCAGCTATCCCTTTAACCCCACTCCCCCACCTCCCTGCCACCAACTAGAGAAGAGTCAGGGCTATGTCCTGTCCAGCCTTCCTTCTTAGAGCAGGTGGTGGAAAATACTGGTTTCCAAGGGCTGAGGCTGAGCAGTACTTTTGGAGCCATCTCGTTAAAGTGGCTATTGAGAAACTGAGCTCCAGTGTCAGTGGGGAAGGACAGAGTGTACAGGAATAGAATAGGACATTGCAAATGAGCTGTGAAAAACAAACCCAGTCCCCAGCCTGGCTGCTGAGCCCAGATGTGCTCCTGCAGAAGGTTGGCAGACCACAAGCGTGAGCCGCTGCTGGATGGGCTGGGTACCCCCAGCTTCTGAGCACAGCTTGGCTGTAGGGTTTGGCTCTAGGTTCTGGAAAGCTCAGGTGGGCCACAAAGGTTCAGAAGTGTGAGACTCAATCTGGGCTCCTATCAGCTTTAGTTCAGCTTGATGTTTTTTCATTGAGTGGCTCTGCTGCTGAAACAAGTCAAATATGTTGTAGAGCTGCCTGTTTTTTGGCCATTGCCAACTCTTAAGAACCAGTTTACATATTGTTTGGAAACTCTACTTTCTCTTTTATTCTCTTGTCTGCTCTTTTACTTCTCTCCTCTTAAACAATAGTATATAGTTAAAGCTTGCTTAATGGTATCTAATGGAAACAACTCTAAACTCTGGTTTGATTGATGGATCGATTGGTTGATACTGTGTGACCTTGAGAAACATTTTTCATTTGTTTTAATGACAGAAAAAGGACATAATGGTAGCACCAGGGTTTGGAAGAAGATGAAATGATGAGATGCATATGAAGATGATTAACCTGGTGTACTTTATATGCAATACACAGTTAATAAATATACATATATACATGATATATCTTCATCTTCCCCTGTTCTTCTTGCTCCTTCCCTTCCCTTTTCTTCCCTTCTCTTCCTTATTTATCTCTGGCAGATTATTTTATTTTATTTTATTTTTTATTTTATTATTTTTTGAGGGTCCAGTTGTGGGGCCTGAACTCTGGGCCTGGGCGCTATCCCTCAGCTCTTCAGCTCAAGACTAGCGCTCTACCACTTGAGCCACAGCACCACTTCCGGCTTTTTTCTTTTTGCTTATGTGGTGCTGAGGAATCGAACCCAGGGCCTCAGGCATGCAAGGCAAGCGTTCTACCACTGAGCCACCTTCCCAGCCCACCTCTGGCAGATTCTAAGGTGGCCCCTAGGATCACTTTCCATGAGTGAAAGAATTCATGCCTGTGCATAATCTTTTCTCCTGAGAGTAGGTGGGAGCCATACGTCTGCTGCTATGTGATGTACAGGTAATATGACTATTGGGATGCATCTGCTAGGTCTCTCTGTTACTAGCTCTGAAGAAGTAAGTAGCCATGTTAGGAGGTCCAGATGGCAAGGGTACAACGGCTGTCTCTAGGAACTGAAAGGGGCCTCCAACCAATACCAGCAAAAAGACGGGCTCCTCACTCATTTCCTGAGGGAAATGAATTCTGATGGTGACTTGAGTGAGCTTGGACACAAATTCTTCCTCAGTTGAACCTGCAGGTGAGAACCCAGTCTTGGTGGGTTCCTTCATTTGTAGAGGCTCTAGTAAGTTGTGCTGGATTCCTGGCCACAGAAATAATGAGACAGTATATGTCTGGTTCTTGTGTGTGTGTGTGTGTGTGTGTGTGTGTGTGTGTGTGTGTGTGTGTGTGTTTATAAATTTGTGGCAATTTGTTCTCCAACACAGAGAATTCATATGCTTTCTTTTTAATAGTCCCTTTCTAGTGCTTTAGGACATCCATAACTGACATAAATATGTCTTAAGATCAGAACCACTTCCACATATCCTTTGCTGAAAGTTGTAGGAGGAAATTTGGTTTTTAAGGTCAAAACTAAGGTAGAAGGGGAAGGAAAAGAAAGAAGGGAGGAAATGGAGATTAAGAAAGAATAAAACAGGAAGTGAATACAATCTAAGTACATTATATACATGTATGGAAACACCATGATAAAACCTTTAATTATGCACAATTTAATGTATGCCAATTAAAAATCCTGAACAAATATCAAACCTAAAATTAAACAAATGAAAGGAAGGAAAGAAGGAAGGAAAGGAGAAAGAAACAGATTAAACTAGGTTGAATAAGCTCAAGTAGAGACAGCCTAGGGAATGGCAGTGATTTTTACAACCTAATGACAACACTGTTTCTTTCCTCCTCTATGGGCCAATAGACCGTTTAATGGGTTCTCATCCTTTTGTAAAGGATAAGCCTATTTGAGGATACCTCAACAACAACCCCATACACAACCAAAGCTGAAGGAGTGAAAGAGACCCAATAGAGTTATTTTGGAGAGAAGCTCACATCCATTCTCCTTCTTAGAAGGCATGGAAGATGATGTTAAAAATGCCAGGATCTGGGGGCTGGGAAGGTGGCTCAGTGGTAGAGCGCTTGCCTTGCATGCTCGAGGCCCTCGGTTTGATTCCTCAGCACCACATAAGCAAAAAGAAAAAAAAAAGCTGGAAGTGGCGCTGTGGCTCAAGTGGTAGAGCGCTATCCTTGAGCTGAAGAGCTGAGGGACAGCGCCCAGGCCCAGAGTTCAGGCCCCACGACCGGACAAAAAAAAAAAGCCAGGATCTGGAGGATTCCAGTGGTGTGATTCCTTCGAACAACAAACTTGTAGTTTAATGAAATGAATAGCAGAAAGTGAAACCATGTTTTGTAGGGAGAGGGGAAGAAGGCCAAGGACTAATGATGAGCAGAAAGGTGGGTGAATATAGTCCTAATATTCTCTATATATGAAAATAGAACCAGGTAACTTCAGGGGATGTGTAAGGCTGGGGCACAGATCGGGGGAAATGATGGAAGGGATAACACTGATTGCTGTACTCATAAACTGACATGTTGAAGAAAAAAAAAGACACCCTTTTGCACAACTACTTCAAGATCATAATTTTTTTAAATGCCCAGGTCCTAAATGATCACATCATTTTCCTGCTCAGATTGCATCTGCTGGCTTTCCTTTGCCCAATACAGTCTGAATTCCTTCATATGGCTTAAAGGCTACTGTAACATCTTCAGCTTCTTTGTTCCTCATTCTTCTGAGTTCTGAGTTTCCCTTTGCCTCTGGCCTCTGCACATGCCATTGTTCTACACAGAAACCCCTTGGCTGGCTCTACAATGAGCTAACTATTAGTCTTCTCTCAAGTCCCATTTGCGATTGCATTCACTCCAGAAAAACATCTTGACTTGCAAGCATAGGTTAGAGGTCTCTCTGTGGAACCCTTTACTTCCCAGCCTTATCCCTCATTATACTACATTTTGATTGCATATTTATATACATTCTTGTCTCATTTCTCTAGACCCTGAGTGCTTTAAAGGCAGGGTTTCTATCTAGATTCTTCTTGTACTTCACAGCTATGTGCTTGGTATAGTGAATAAGAAAAAATTTCCAAGCAAATAGGTCTTAACCCATATTGCTCAAACTGGGATCTAGGCTGACTAAATGTCAGCCCAATTTACCCTCAAAATTCTTTTTTTTTTTTGGTCAGTTGTGGGGCTTGAACTCAGATCCTCAGTGCTATCCCTGAGCTCTTTTGTTGAAGGCTAGTACTCTACCACTTAAGCCACAGCACCACTTTCTGTTGTTTTTTTTTTTTTGGTGGTTAATTGGAAATAAGAGTTTCATGGACTTTCCTACCCCAGCTGACTTTAAACCACAATCCTCAGATCTCAGCCTCTTGAGTAGCTAGGATTATAGGCATGCGCCCCCAGTGCATGGCTTCAAGATTCTCTCACCAAACAAGCCAACATACTTGCCAAGATGCCAATTATTAAGGGTAAAAATAAACTAAGCAGTCTCTGTGTCTTCTAGAAGGGTACAAAGGAGAAAGGAACAACGGAAGAGCAAAGGCCTACTCTGGAATGACAGGGCCCAGCAGATGCTTGACTCTGTGTGACACAGCTCTTGAGAGGTGGTACCCAGATTGGGAGAAGAACTAAATGTCCAGGTCCATTCCCTTCCCATGTCACTGGACAGTCACTAGTGGCTGTCATGGGCTAGGCTTCCTGGAGCCTGACCTACGGGGAGCAGGTCGTCTGTGGTTGAGGAGTGGTAGTGAGAGAGGTAGGGAGAGAGGTCATGGCCTTCAAATACCTTTGTTTCTGTATTGACTCCCTTAGGAGGTGGCAAACTAACCTGTCCTGAGTAGAAAGAGCCTTTGCTATCCTGCTAGATAGCTAGGATAGTCCCTGATTCTCTCCCCACCCCACACCATATTTGATACCATAGGTTTATCTTCCAGATGCACTGATATTAAGTTAAATAACATGCACAAGGTCATCAGCTTGTGAGTAATACAGTAAGGAATCAATCATCTACTTGTCCTTGTAACCCAAGCAGCATATTCTTAGGAAAGAAAAAGATCTGGACTCTCTTCTAGGTAGGTGATCCCAGTCTGTCTCTTCTTCTAAAATAGTCATGATAATAAAATCAACTCTTTGTGGCTGTTCTGGGTAAATGAGATGATATATATTCCATGCTTAGAACTTGGTCAGCGTTCAAAAACGTGTAGCCACTGTCACTATCACAGTGACTTGACTAACTCAAGTCTCATGTTTCATCTTACATCTTAAACTTTGGGTCTTGATCTCAGCTTGGTTATTCTACATATGATAGCTATGATAGTCTGTTCAAGTCAGGTAGGACGTCAATATTTTTTTCTTCAGCACCTGCTCTAACACTTAGCATATGATGGACCATGGCTGGCATTCTGATCAATTCTTGTGGAGGGATAAAATGACTGAACTTAAGTCATTCTTTCTTTAACCTGAGTGCTTGGGGTTTTTGATTGGCCTCACCTGTCCTAGAAAGCAAAATAGGAGTGAGGAATGAACACAGACTTTAGGACACTTTGATAGCTGGAAAATCATGTAAAAATATGTTATTTTTGAGCTCTGGATCCAGGGGGAAAGGGAGAGGTAGACCATTGGCTTGTTGTGTTAACATTTACTTGCAAACAAATAAAACAAGCCAGGTAGCTTTTGTGGGACAGACAAAATTTCCAAGCCTAAGGGGCCAGTTTATAGACTGAACAAATAGGAGTCCTTGTGTCATTCTCAAGTTCAAATGCAACCATGCAGGTTATACTCATAAGTTGCTTTAGGCTGGATTTCTAAGGAGAAAAGTAGACTGCTGGTTAGAAAAGAAACAGCCCAATCCTAAGGAATCCTCTAGGTTAGAGACTGATTAGGCTTGGAAGGTCTAGGGACCAAGTGCCCATTGATATTCCTTATGACTTGAAAATTACTCAAAGATTGCCTTTCCCCTTCTTTTCAATTGTTCTGAGACTAATGTAAAAACCGAATTGCATTTGTAGCCATGTCAGTGAAACTTGCATGCTCATAAATTACCAGAACTTCTTTGGATATGCATGCAAGCTATAATGTTCCCTTCTTTTTTTAAAAAAAAATTCTTACTGTTCTGAGGCCATGTACTTTCCAGTAGCCTGAGAACAGAAAAAATATTTTCTCTTCCTTACTTCATCCCCCCTCTCTTTCTTCCTCTCTTCCTTTTCTTCCCTCCCTCCTTTTTTCCCTTCCCTTCCCCTCCTTCCCTTCCCTTCCCCTCCTTCCCTCCTTCCCTCCTTCCTTCCCTCCTTCCTTCCTTCCTTCCCTCCCTCCCTCCCTCCCTCCCTCCCTCCCTCCTTCCTTCCTTCCTTCCTTCCTTCCTTCCTTCCTTCCTTCCTTCCTTCCTTCCTTCCTTCCTTCCTTCTTTCTTTCCTTCCTTCCTTCCTTCCTTCTTTTCCCTCCTTCCTATCTCCCTCCCTTCTTTCCTTTCTTCCTTCCTCTTTTATTTTTTTGTGGTACCATGTAAAATCAGGACCTTGAGCTTCCCCAGCTTGCTTGCTCATCTGGTGCTGTACTTTATATACCTTCAAGTCCAACTTTTCACTGATCATTTTGGACAAAAGTCTTGTGGACTTTTCTACCTAGCTTAGCTTAGAACCACGATCCTCTAGATCTCAGCATCCTGAGTAGCTAGGATTATAAACATGAGGCATCTGCATCTGGCTTTCCTTTCTTTTACTATTTTTAGTTTACCAGTATTAAGACAGGGGCCAGTCAATACACCAAGAAGGATAACAGAGAGAGCAAGTAGTAAAGAACATTTCTTTGAGTTCAGAGTGTATTAAGCTTCTACTTGTATTGCCAGTGAAAAATCTATGCAAATAAACTATTTAATATTCCTGAGCATATCTTCTGCTCTAAAATGTTGTTTACAAAGAAGTCTAGACACTATAGAACTATAAAGAAAACACAAGTTTCTTTTTGCTTTTTTTGTTTTTTGTTTTGTTTTTTATTTTTATTTTTCCTTTCTTTTCTAATCACATTCCCTGGGCAAGATGGATTGTGTCCATAACTTCACCCCTCTACCTGTAAACTCTCGTGTGGCATGGTTGTCATTCACCACATGTGGCTGGTGAGTGCTTAATTTGTGGCCAGGCAGAATTATAATACACGGTAAGTGAAAAATACATTCTGTAGTTTAAAGGTATTTTTCATGCTAATATGAGAAAAAGATGGTGCATAGCTCAACATTTTTTACATTAGTTGTATGACCAAATGAGGTTGTGATGTATCAGACTAAATAAAATATACTATTAAAATTGATTTTACCCTTTTATTTTACATATGGCTACTAAAAATGTGAAACTGCATATGTGGCTCATCTTACAGAATGATTATAGAATAACTGATCAGAGAACAATGGCTTAGGTTTTAGTCTATGAACATAAAACCCATATACATGCACAAATACATATCTACACATAATTGTTACTCAAAAATGTAGATGTCTTCTGCTATTTACTTTTTAAATTTGTGAACATATATATATATATATATATATATATATATTTTTTTTTTTTTTTTTTGGTCGGTTGTGGGGCCTGAACTCTGGGCCTGGGCGCTGTCCCTCAGCTCTTCAGCTCAAAGCGAGCGCTCTACCACTTGAGCTACAGCGCCACTTCCGGTTTTCTGGTGGTTTATTGGAGCTAGGAGTCTTACAGTCTCTCCTGCCCAGGCTGGCTTTGAACCGCAATCCTCAGATCTCAGCCTCCTGAGTAGCTAGGATTACAGGCGTGAGCCACCAGCACCCGGCTTTGTGAACATATTTTATTAGACTATTTGGAGCTAGCTTTATTTTTAAAATATGGCTATATGGCTAGGTGCTAGTGCCTGTAAACCTAGCAACTTGGGAGACTAAGACTGCAAGGACTGTGGTTCAAGACCAGCCTGGGCAAAACAGTTGTGAGACCCTTTCTGAACCCCTATCTGGTCATGATGGTATATACCCATGTCATCTAGGAGGCTTGGGAAGCTGAAATGGGGAGGGTCGTAGTTCCAGGTTGGCCTGCGTAGAAAAGTACACGAAGCTCCATCTCAACATCAAGAAATTGGCATGCTGGTGTTTTGTCATCTATTGCTACCAAGTAAAGTCTAACATAGGCAGGTGATAGGCCAGCCACATGGCCAGGGAAGAAGTGAGTTTTGATTTCAGAAATAGTACAAAAAGGGGCTAGACGTGTGGTTCAGCCGTAGTGTCTGTCTACCTAGCAATTGTGAGTCTCTGGGTTCAAACCCCAGTACAGCTAATGTACTCATTACCTTGCCCATGTAATTGTAACCCCTCTGTACAGTATTTTAACAATAAAAAAAGAAACCCATCAACCAAAAAAAATTACATATAGGATATATCATTGTTTGTTTACTGAAGTTCGCATGGTGTCTGGGGGACATTTCCAATGCTTTTTTTTTTTATTTTATGAGCAATGTTGAAGTGTCTGACCACCTGTGTACAAAACCTGTTATGCACTTCAGGAGTGTTTCACACATGAAGGGATTACATCAGCATGAACAAACATTTCATTCTTGAGAGATTAGGCTAATTAACATTTTGGAGTCACAGGCCCCTTGGAGTTCTAGTTAAAGTTACAGACTTCCAGGAAATCCCTCATAGGGAAAACATAAGCATGGGTTTTCCAGTACCAGGAAATAATTCATGGATACCCTAATAGCAGATGTGTGTATATGTACGTGTTTGTATGTGTGCGTGTATGTTGTGTGTATGCGCATCTGTGTGTGCACGGCACTTGATTTTGAACTCAGCTCTTCATGCTTGCTAGGCTAGCACAAGATCATGGAGACATATCTCCAGCCCTGATTTTTTTCTACCACTTATTTTTAGGATAGGATCTCTTTTCTTGCCTACACAAGTGCCTGAGCAGTGATCTGATGATGTAGGTTCTTGTCATTCCTAGCAAGTATGTCACCATACCTAGCTTCCCTTCTGGAGGGAAATTTCTGCACAGATTAGTCTGTCACTGAGATCCTTCCAATCTGAGACACTCATGTAGGTTCCGGTCACAGGTGCATGCCATGGTGCCTAGCTGTGGGTTGAGAAAGGGTCTCATTCACTATCCTTCTTGGGCTTACCTCAAATTGTGATCCTCCTATTAGGAGCCTCCCATATAGATAGGATTGCCAGCACGTGGCTAGTTAGGATTTTTTTCCCCTAGAGAAATAATTCACCGTGGCATTCACCTAATTGTTGGCTAGAAATAAGAGATAGTCCCAGACTGGTCAAATCTGGGCTCAGAACCTTCACTCTGCCTCTCACAGTCTCTGTCACCACCCAGACATACTTGAATTCATTGAGTCTTAGTTTCCACTACCAGTTGAATAATATTTGCTTGAGGGAGTTAGGCACACAGTAGCCACTGAGTAAATATTCTTTTTTTTTTTTTAAATTTTCCTTTTTTTTTTCTTTGTTTGGTTTTAGGGCTTGAACTCAGGACCTGGGCCTTGCCCCTGACCCTCTTTGTGCTCAAGGCTAGCACTCTACCACTTGAGTCACAGCACCACTTCTAGTTTTTGAGTGGTTAATTGGAGATAAGAGTCTGATTGGGACTTTTCTGCCTGGCTGGCTTCAGACCATGGGCTGAGTAGCTAGGATTACAGACCTGAGCCACTGGCACCTGGCATTTTTGTTTGTTTGTTTGGCATTTTTTGTCACATTTTTCTGAAGATATTTTTATCTTTGTGACCACTTAATATATTGCTTTTAGTGCTCAGATAAAAATGACCAGAGACTGATTTAGGCAGGACAAAGAAATGGACAGATTACAGGAGTCAAGTGTCTATTTAGAGTTTACTTAAACAAGTGGCAGCCTTTTCCTTCACACCAACCTATTGTTTTGAAGCAAGTGTCTAAACCCAAGCTTTAAATACTACCCAGCTCAAAGTAGAATTCCTGCTCCACTTGGAGAGTTTTCATCTAAATATTAAAAGCTCAAGAGTTTTTTTTTTTTAATTGTCTTGGGAGGGTCTTTGGGTCCATATTTGTAAGTCATTTTTTTTTTTACTTCTTGCAAGACAATTCATCTTACCATTTTTTCATTTCCACCTATGCAATTTGGAACTCTACCCTCGCTTTTCTCTGTGTTCATCTCAGCATGCAGCACAGTTCTTGATATAGAGTGTGTATTTCAGTTCTTATAAACTACAACCACTGTCTCCAGGGTTAAAAACACAGACAACAGGGAGTTTTTAATTCAAATAATTTCCATCGGCCTGAAAATAGCCTGAACAACAGTAGCTGACATTTATTGGACATTTACTTCATGTTATAATTGTTGTAATTGTATTATCTACATAGTCTTACTTTATTTCTACAATGTGGGGGTACTTCTAGAGTTGAGAGCGTTGCTTCTTCAAAACAGATCTCATATATGTCATCTCTCTCTCTCTCTAGCTCCATGGCCACTATCCCTTCTTGCCATGTTCCCCTCATTCCACCTTGTCCTCTTCAATTTTTCTCACCAAGGAAACTAGAATAATCTTTAGAAAATGAGAATTATGGTCTGGGAAGGTGGCTCAGTGGTAGAGCGCTTGTCTTGCATGCCTGAGGCCCTGGGTTGAATTCCTCAGCACCACATAAGCAAAAAGAAAAAAAGCCAGAAGTGGTGCTGTGGTTCAAGTGGTAGAGTGCTAGCCTTGAGCTGAAGAGCTGAGGGACAGTGCCCAGGCCCAGAGTTCAGGCCCCACGGCCAGACCCCTCCCCCCCAAAAAAGAAAATGAGAATTATATTTTAAAAAAGGAAAAGAAAGAAAATGCAAATCATGTCAGGTGCTGGTGGCTCATGCCTATAATCCTAGCTACTCAAGAGGCTGAGATCTGAGGATCCCAATTCAATACTAATCTGGGCAGAAAAGTCTGAGACTCTAATGTCTAAATAACCAGCCAAAAGCCAGAAGTGGAACTATGACTCAAGTCGTAAACACTAACCTTGAGTGAAAAAGCCAAATGAGAACTTAAGGCCCTGAGTTCAGTTTTATTACTGTACCCTGCATCCCAGCAAATTGTTCCATATTAGTCCTATTTATAGATTTTCAGTGGATTTCCATTTTTAAAAAATCAAGTGGGTCTCTGTCCCCTTCCCCTCCCAGTGACACCCTTTCCTCTTCTTTACAAGATCTGAAGTCATGCTAACAGGTCAACTCCCTCCCTCAAGATTTCTACTTGTTGTCATAAACATCTGCCCAACTCTTCACTTCCATAATTCTTATTCTACCCTTCCCTCTGTCAGAAGGACCTCTTCTGAATCCTGGAATATTATCCCAGTTTTCCTCTCCTTTTACTCCTTATTCCCAACCCCACTTTAAATTACACATTTACTTATATGTTTTACTAATAAGCATCTCTTGGATAAGACTGCCCAATTCCATGAGAGTGTTTTCCTATGTTTTTCTCCACAGTGTACCAATGCCTAGTAGTCTATGTGGTAACTCAGTAAATATTTGTTGAAAGGGCGAATGACATTTGAAAAGTTGTTGTAAGCACTGATTACCCATGCTATGCTCAAAAGGCAATGTTTGCTAAAACAAAAAAAATTGAATTTTCACTTTCTTTTTCTTCTCTTAGTTTAATAGAAAACTGCCATCATGCTAGTGTAAGCCAATGATTGCTCCAGCCAGGAACATAAGGGGAGCTCAGCACAGGTCTAGGATGATGTACAGCACAGCATGTCAGCTGACCATCTACCTATTCCAGGTCTAGTAGAACCCTATATAATTAAGTGAAGCCTCATTTTGCCTGCAGCCTCTCTATATACCCAGACATAGCCTGGGGGGAAAACAATGGACAAGACAGGACAGGGCCACTGTTTAGGAAGAAAACTGAAAATGTTACTCCTGGTGATTGAAACAGAATTCTTGTCAGTTTTGTTTTTCTTTTGAACAGCTTTGTCAGAAACAACGAAAGTCCCCAAATGAATTTGCCATGCCTTTTACTTTTTCTTAAAACATGTGAAGTCTCATCTTTCTACTGCAGCGGGCTTTTTGTGGGAGAGCCTGTCGTGGTGACTTAAGGAGCCAATCAGGATGGACACAGGGCAAGCCACGCCCCTGTGAGCCTTTTTGCTGTAAACACAAGTTAACCAGAACTGCAGTTTACAGACTTCTTAGTGGTGTAGAGAAGGGAAATTCCAAGGGATCAAAGAGTTGGGGTAAAGGTTGCTTGATATCTTTAATCCAGCTCTCTGGCTTCCAGGGATTTACAAACTGATTACAAGTGAGGGTTGGAAGATTTGGGTATCTGACAAGCTAGCCAGACCAGTAGTGCATATTAAAATAAATTCTCTATTATAGGTTGAAGGGCTTGTTTCTATCTGTTCTCAATATGGTTGTGATATCTTCCAGCATAAAATTTTTGGTCACCAATTTAATTCATTGTAATCCCTCCATTCTTTGGAAGTTTTTGTAATTGAAACAAAAAGGAGGTTTATGTCAGAAACTATAACTCTATGAAGTCATGAATCCACACATCTATCATAGATCCCATATATACTTTCCACAAGCTATTAAAAAAAAGAGGTGGTCTTAGTGGTATTTAATTATAATCCCAGTACTTGGGAGAGGCTGATTCAGGGAAAGTATGAGTTCAAGCTCAGAGTGGGTTTCATTAACAACAACAACCACAAAACAACAACAACAACAAATGAAAAATAAATAGTCTAGCCTTCAACCCTCATAAAACTTTTTTTTTTTTGTCGGCCATGGGCCGACACTCTGGGCCCTGGGCTCTTCAGCTCAAGGCTAGTGCTCTACCACTTGAGCCACAGCACCACTTCTGGTTTTCTGATAGTTTATTGGAGATAAGAGTTTCACAGACTTTTGTGCCTGGGCTTGCTTTGAACCACGATCCTCAGATCTCAGCCTCCTAAGTTGCTAGGATTACAGGTGTGAGTCACCGGTGCCCGGCTCCTCATCAAACTTTTAAACCATTCATCGTGTCCCTACCTTTTTTTATTCCAGTTAGTTTGAGAAGTTATTTTTGCAAACTACAACTGAAAATTTCCTCATTGTTAGGTTTTTAAAAAGAGGTGGCCGAGTAAGAACAGCACCAGCACGCATGTGATATTCAGGTAAGGGGTAGGTTTATTCAGTAGACCTGCTGGGACCAGGCAAAGTTGGCACTCCATGTGGCTGGCAAAAGAGAGCATCTGGCCCTGGGTTAGTCCTTATATAGGGTAGGGGCGGGGAAAGGTGTGTCCAGGTAAAGGGAAGTGGGATCAGGTGGGAGAAAGGTGTGGCCACATCCAATTCAGATGTGACCCCAGCAGATGCAGATATGACCTCTTCCAAGTGTCCCAGTTGCTTAGGTAATGCAGGTACTGGGCGGGGTCTGCTCAACATCCAGGAATGGACCTTACACTCATATGCAGAGCAGATAGACTATTGACCAAGGGAAGTTGTCCCTAGATAAGTTGGTCTAACTGGTAGCTGACTGCTTTGGTCAATTTTTCTATCTTGTGCCTGCTTCATGTAAAATGATACATCAACCAAGGATATATAGGCCCAGTTGCTGCTCAGACTCCTAGTTTCTTGTTTGTTTTTTTTTCAGATCAAAGCTAATAAAATTTGATGACTATTCATCATGATTATGTCCTGCATTTTAGGGAGCTGAGAACTTGCATTCCAAAGAATCCTGAAATAGTTTCTTATCTGGCCCTAGAATCCTGTTCATCCACTTCTGATTTTCCCTCTCTCTCCTCAGTCCTGAAAGAGCCACAGAACACACCTTTGTGAGACATAAGCACATTCTAATGAGTCTCTACATCCTTATATCTATTACTAACTCAGGGAGACCACCACTGTGATAGTGAAAGATGGTCCCCTCAGGGTTTTCTTTGACTACAAACTCTTTGGAATAGGCATGGAAGAAATAAATGAGGATGGATGCAGGGATGCAACAGCTCCTGAGAAATCCCACTGTCTTCAAGAATGTTAGCAATTTGCCCTCTTCATTTTATCTCCATGGGCACCTTTCCAAACGTCAAGGCTGGGTGGTGTTCGCTGTGGGAGCATGTGTTAGCAAAACTCATTTCAGCATCTGTATAAAATTTTCCATCAGCTGCTTGCTGTTATCTAATATCACACGATCAGGGAAGCTCTTTGAGGGACTGCATTTCAGACTCCAGCCCTGGTTTTCAAGGAAACTGAGAATTATATTTGCTAGCTGCTTTGCCTATTGGGTTCTTTTTGATCCCAGTTTTGACCCTGATAATGTATCTGTAAGTGCCAGTAGCAATTTTACATCCTGTTAATATTCTTCCCAGGTAAGAATCTCATTTTCTGTTTCAGTAGACGTTTATTGGTAAAAATGTCAGGTTTCCACTTTTCAGAAACACTGTAACTCTTTCTCTTTTCTCATACTGTCCCCCCCACCAAAGGGTGGTCTAGACCTGTAATTCTAGCTATTCAGAAGGCTGAGATCCGAGGATCCCATTTCAAAGCCAATGTTAGCAGATAAATCCCCAAGAATATCTCAAATTAACCAGCAAAAAGCAGAAGTAAACTTGTGGCTCAAGTGGTAGAGAACAAGCCTTGAGTGAAAAGCCAAGCAAGAGCTCCAAGCCCCAAATTCAAGTCCCACTACCAGCACCAAACCAAACTAAACAAAACAAAACAAAACAAGGTATTAGCTATAAAAGTTGAACAGAAGCAAGGCAGGTCAGCCTGCTTCTCTTGAAACAGAAGTTCAAGACTTCAGGAAACTAACAGGGCATAGGACTTTAATTCCATCAATATTAGCCACAAAGGAGTCTTGGAACTTACAATCAGGGTTTCTTTGTTAAGAAGAACAAAGATCATCTGTTAAGATGATTCTGGATTGTTTAGTCTAGCAATATTAACTAAGTGCCAGGCATTGAAGCAGGTGATATTGAAAAAGGCTCTTCTGAAGTGGTGGAGCTGAAACTAGGTAAATCTGAGCTGGTTTTTTTGTTTTTTGGGTTTTTTTTTTTTTTTTTTGCTATGTTTCTTATAGCATGTGTGCTATTTTTTTTTCCCCCAGTGCTAGGGCTATTACTTAGAGCCTACATACTGTCGGTTAGCTTTTTTGCTCAAGACTAGCATTCTACCACTTGAGCCACAGCTCCACTTCCAGCTTTTTGTGGTTAACATACATAGGAGTCTTATGGACTTCCCTGCCCCAGTTGGCTTCAAACCATGATCCTCAGACCTCAGCCTCCTGAGTGGCTAGGATCACAGGCTTGAGCCACTGGCACCCGGGTTTATTTGTACTCCTCTTGAATGCTGCATGTGGATCCCTTTTCTATCTCTGGGATCTCACCCTCCTAATGTGTTTTGGTAGCTTGTGGAATCTTCAAATTCAAGATCTTGAAAATCAAGTGGTAACCACATTGCGTTCAGCTAGGAATCTAGGCTTTGTCAATTCGTTGTACATGACTTGGGTTTCCAATTGGGAGAGGACCAAGGAAGACCCTTTGCTTCTCAGCTGGAGGTGGTAGGGGCTTCAGCAGACTAAGTTCCAATGAAAGAGCCATGGTAGCAGGAGCTCAGCATTTGGTTTTCTGGGGACATTTTTCACCATTAGGATAGCCTGCCAGCAGTCTTTCCAACTCTCGCAGATGTTTAGTGAGTTGCCTAATAACCTTTTTTTTTTGTTGTTAATTCTTCCTCTTTTGTTTAATGTGCAATGGATTCGATTGTTTGCTATGAGTCCTAGGGATTCACCTTCTTCAGTACCCATCACAGAGAATACAACTTATGGATGGAGAGAGGGAGGCCAATAAATGCAAAGAAGTAGACTCAGGGAACACCACCATGATCTTCTAGAGCTGTCTGACACCAGCTCTTCACTGTGAACTTCCCATTCTATGAGCTACTTTGAAGTCATTTCTGTCCCTTGCAATCAAGAATTCTGGCAAACACAGATGAAAGCAAATGAATATTATGTATCAGGAGTCTTGAAAAATGTTCATCCCTCTGATCTGATAATCTTCTTTCTATTCTTTAGAAATGCTTTTAAATGTTGAACTCAAGTTGATTGTTCAGATTGGACAAATGGTTACATAAGAAGTGTGAAGAGGGGCACTTGCTAACAGTGCATGTTCATCTTTTTTTAATATACCATTTGTGTTGCTTTGTAAAGATATTTTAAATTGCTGCCTTAGTTTTTTTTTTTTACCTCACTTTATTGCTTGCACCTTGTCCTCTTCTTGGAGTCTTGGGAAACTGCCCTTTGAGGCTCAAAATTAATATAAACCGTGGGACCATATAAATGTTTATTTGCTTTTTTTCCCCATTCTAATCTTAGGGCTTGAACTCTGGACCTAGGCTCTCTCCTTGAGTTTTTGTGCTCATGCCTGGTGTTCGACCACTTGAGCCACTTCCACTTCTGGCTTTTTTTTGGTGGTTAATTAGAGATAGGAGTCTCACAGACTTTACTGTCTGGGCTGGCTTTGAACTACAATCCTCAGATCTCAACTTCCTGACTAGCTAGGATTATAGGTGTCCAGCTTGTTCATTTACTTTTGAGACCAAATCATAATTGTGCACCCATGCAAAACACACGGATACAATCATATTTCAAATGGGAGTTTTTAGGCTACAACCTGGTTTGGAGGCCTCTGACCCAAGTTAGGGAAACAAATTCTAACCTCCTGTATAAGAGGCCACTGTGTAAAATATGAAGTGAACACACAGAGTCAGAAAACCCGGAGTTAGTTCAGTGCCTGAGTATATTCACTGACAAACTCAGTGACCTTAGAAAGCTACTCTTTGAATTCAGTCTTACACTTCTCATTGGTGTAATAAGGCATGAAAGAAGATTTTTTTTATAGCTCATTTGCAGCTCTCTGCACCTGTTTTAGGACTCCTTATCAGGTGGCATTTTAAAAGAAAGGTTGCAAATAGCTTGGTTTAAGAGTACCTTAGCTGGAATACCCAGTCCAGATCTGACCTCAGGCAGTCATGGGGAACACTTGGCTTGGATGTGTTCTCCTTTAAGAAAATCTTCCCATAGCTGGGTGCGGATGTTCACGCCTGTAATACTAGCTACTCAGGAGGCTGAGATCTGAGGTGGCTCATGCCTGTAATCCTAGCGACTCAGGAGGCTGAGATCTGAGGATCACGGTTCAAAGCAAGCCTGGGCATGAAAGTCCGTGAGACTCTTATTTCCAATAAAATCCTCAGAAAACTGGAAGTGGTGCTATGGCTCAAGTGGTAGAGCGCTAGCCTTGAGCTGAAGAGCTGAGAGACAGCACCCAGGCCCAGAGTTCAAGCCCCACGACCGACACAAAAAAAAGAAAAAAAGAAAATCTTCCCATATCTTTAGAACCAAGTCTCCTAAATACTCTCAAAGATGTGAGCCTGACTTCATGCAGATTCTGCTACTGGAGGCAGGCAGTGGACTCCCTCGGTTGCCTGGGATGACATCCTGATTCAATTATCAGCCATTTGAAATAGGTATGATGACTTTCTTGGGAGGAAACTGAGGCTGGAAGAGTTCTGGTGCTTTTACCTTGTAAAGAAAGAAAGCTGAATTCAAAACACCACTTTTCAGTTGTAATGCTTGTGATGTTCCCTCTGTCTGACAACACCCTGCTGAAGAATACCACCGAAGAGAACAGAGAGATACACATTGAGAGATGGTGACCAGAGGTGCCTTTCCATCTCTTAATTTGAATGCTACCATAGAACCACCTTCAGGCATCAGCTCTGGCCCAAACCAGCTTTGTGTCTTGCTTTTCCTCTCTCTCAGCTTTAGTCTTTTTTCCTGTAAAATGGAGGCAAAGTAATAGAACCTGTATTGCCTGGAGTTTGCAAGAGTTAAATGCAGCTAGTGTACTGAGTTTCAGTAGTCAGCGGTATGTACAGCCGCAATGTACAATGTACAGCCGCAAATTCTATTGTTTCTACTTCTTGATTTGCTATTCACTGCAGCCACTTCTCCCCACCCCTGGGCCATTGTAGACCAGCCACACTCCGGAGACCACAGGTGGTCTTCTACTTCCATTCTTATCCCTCCAGTTCATTTTCTACACAGGAGACGACACAACAGGTGGAACTGAAAAATCAGACGAGATTACCTTACGCTTCAATCTTGAACTTGATCTAGAATCAAAACACATTTTTAACCTGCATTTCTTGGTATCCTTGACCTTCCTCTGTACCTTATCTCCAGTCACTGAGCTCATTGCTTATCACCCCTCAAGCATATTGGTCTTCCTCGAGGTTTTATGGCTCAGTTCCCTCAGTTTCTAGAACTTGGAATTTATCAGTTTGGTCTAGTTCTGGGAACAAGTTCAGAATATATTTCCTAGGTCAATTCTTTGCTATGCCCTGTGCTGTCTTCCTCTTATTCTTCAGGAATAGCACAAGTGCCTCTTGTCCCTAGAAAAGCTCTTTTGACCTTCCTGATCAAAGGCCATCCCTTCCATCCACCCTTTCATCCTCTTACTTATTCACTGAGCAAATATATCACAGTTGGTGATTATTTGGCTAGTCTGTGGGTATGAGTGAGAGACAGAGACAAACAGAGAATCACACAGAGAAACATTATTAGTTCTGTGTCCATATCTTTTCGGAGCCCTTTACCATTTCTAGGCTATTCAGCTCATTTCTCTGGTAGCTAGTACCTGCAATTCTGTTGGAAGATTTCTCTTAACCAAAGACTGACAGGTATAAGTTATAAATCTTCCAGATCTCTCATCCCTTATTATCCTCAAAGGATTAAGCTTCCATGCCTACTGTTACAAATGGTTTCACCACACATGCTTTAATTGGCCACTGTGTCTGCCTACATAATGTGCATACTACCGACATGGTGACCTTGCTCCTCCTAAGTCCCAAGTAATAGTTTTTGTTTGTTTGTTTGTTTTTGAAAGGTTCTGGGGCCTTGACTCTATTAGGTAGGTGCTGTACCACTGGCTACTCTCCAACACACCCAAGTAATCTTGAAGCATCCAATCCTCTTTGGGGGCTCTGTTAACTAATGCCATTGATATTTTTGTTGTTGTTGTCATCATCATTCTAATTTATCCCAGCTACTTTGTTCACAGTTGTATCTTACTGTCTAGCTTAGTGTCTGTGCTGGTGGTGGTTATTATAGAACTGGTGAATCTCTTCTGTTCACTGAGCTTAGTTTACACCAGTACTCTACATGCATGCACAGAATGTGAAATGTGCTTTCTCAAATGTAAAGCAAAAAAACTTTTTTTTTCTCTTATATTGCTTTCAGTAGTAGCATGCCTGTCAAGGTTTTTGTCCTAGCAAATTTTGCTATGTTTCCATATAACTCTCCAGGAGGAATTGAGTGTGTCCAGGCCCTAGAGATGAGAGCATGATTGTGTGAGCTTCTCTCTGTGAAGTTGGAGGTAGGGCTGAGCAATGGAGGAGGTGGCTGGCTGGCCGGAATGACCTTCAAAATCACTTTCAGATACTAAATACAAAGGACTTAGAGCATGTGTTCATGGTACCATGTATTTTGGAGTAGCAAGATCTGAGCTAGTAACATGATGAGAGCAATTCATTAAGGGAAAAAGAGGTGTGCTATGTATACATAGTCTTTGCCAAAAGAGGCAGAGCTACTGTGCTGTAAGTTGGTCCAGAGGTACAACTGGATCTGCCTAGCTTTGCTTTGGCCATGCAACCCTCCTCTCTCAATCCTCAGCCTTCTTATCTGTAAAAGGGTGTTGTTGCTCTGTGGATTAAATAAGTTCTTTCATGTAAAGTATGACCTTTAGCCATAATGCCTCAAAAATAGTAGCTCTTGTTACAAAACCTTTACATTTATATCTTTCCTTAAAAATCACAAAGGTGAATATTTGTGTTGTTTCTGCCCACTCTATAAAATCTTCAATTTGGGATGCTGGCACCTTGAGACTCAGAGAATTTGTGACTTTCTCAGCCACAGTAATTGCTAAGATTTATTAGGCACTAAGATATATTTCATGTCATGTGGTTAGTTTTCAGTTAAGACAGGATTGAGTTTCAGGCTCTATTTTCCTCCACCACAGTGGGCCATTTTGCCTATCCAGATGACAGGTTTCTATATGGAATGGAACGTGAATATTTTGTTCTGATTTTGATTCTATTTCAGGAAAAGTAGACCAGTTCTGGACCATAGATCCTGATAAAATCTCCCCTCCAAATCTCTCTCCTTTGCCCATTGAATTTCTCCTTGCTTCCCTTCCCTATTCTCTTTCCATCCTAGTTTTTGTTTCCTGTATCTAGATCTCTCCTGGCTCTTTCCTGTCTTTCTTCTTTACCAGCTCTCTCTACTTTTTCCTTACTCAGCTTCCTTTATCTCAAGTCACTCCCTCTTCCCCTTGATTCATCCTAATGATTCAAATCCTTACATTTCTGACTACATTACCTAATTAAGATGGAGCTTGTCATTAACACAGGACTGCTGAGGACTAAGCTGTGCTCTGGAAACTTATCAACCATACTGGGTGCCAACAGGAATTGACCAGTAACAGCAGATAGGTCCTGACACTACAGGATTCTAAGATCATGTCTTCCTTAGTCACCTTTACTGACCTAGTCAGTGCTCAGTCCTTGCATTCAGGCAGCTCTGGTTCAATTCCTAGCTCTGCCACTTCATAACATCTGTATAAAATGGGAAAAAGGCAAGGATTGTGACATATTTATTTTGTGTGGTGTCTAGAACATGGTATGTGCTATATGATAGTAATAAATACTTAGGTGCTGATTAACAATTGTATCCACCTTTTTCTCCTTCCTTCCTTTTTCTTTCTTTCATTTCAATCCTTCTTCTATCAATCATGCAGCCAGAATAAGTATTACACTCAGGAAAGTTTGCTTCATTCTCTAGGCCTTGAGATGGTCACTGGAATCAAGGAAGATAGAAATGCCAAGATATGTCTCAATCACCAAGATTGGGTGATATTATCCAAAAAGAAATGCATTCATGGAGGGTGAGGGTGGGGGTGGGGATGGAGGGGGAATGCACTCATTACTGACTTATGGAATGGTAACTCCTCTGTACAATTCTTTACTACTAACAATAAAAAATAAATAAATGCTGTGGAGACAGTTCTCCATTACATTAAAAATTAATGAGTAAAAACAAAAAGCATCAAAAAATCGTAGTCTTTTAAAGAGTTCAGAAACAAAAAGGAAGATAATAAAAAGAAATGTATTGGGTTGCAAAAGCTTCCACTTTCTAATACAAAGGGAAATCAGAGGAGGAGAAGGAGAGGTTTCTCTTTCTATTAAGACATCGGCTCCTGTCTCCTGTTCATCATCAGCCAATAGGAAGGAAAGAACATGGCTGTCTTCTTCCATTCTTTTCATTCTATTCCCTCTTTTTAGCATGGAATGTATCTGTCTATGAGAACTCTCCATTCCAGGAATTTGGGGGATTACCTTTCTTGCTTTTCCAGTGAGTGGAAAGTTTTCTCTTCTTTCCCCTCAATTTCTCTGCCATTCCTGTTTTTTAAACAAAAGTCCACAAATAAGATTTACTCTTACCTCATCTTTCTCCTACTCAGGCAGCTTGTTAATACTGCAGATAAACACTCTTCCTGAACCCATCTCTGCAGAGTTCTATTCCTGATCTGTGCCTAGTGATCCTGTCACATTGCCTTGACAACCAATAAAAATACTTGTTGGAGAATGGTGATATCATTCTGAGTTTTGCAAAAAAACAAAACAAAACAAAAACAAAAAAGGGGCAACCTACTCAGAAAGCAGACCAGTCACTTCATGCCATCTAGTTCCATTCTTGGTTGAGTTCTTTTTCATTTCCCAGTTACCCCTAAAGCCCTTGCAAGAAATGACATGTCATTCCCAGAACAGCTGGGACACAACAATCAGTGCAGCTTCATTCTTCTAGTCTCAGGGGAGGAGAAGAGGGGTGGTTGTATGAAACCTCAGGGTCTTGTAATATGCAAACTCTATGCATTCAATACTTATTTAGTGAGAGTTAGTTGCATTTCAGGTACTGAGCTAAGTACTGAGAACAAGATATCTTCTTACCAGGGACATTTTAGTCCAGTAGGAAAGCGTCTATGTCCAGCCTGTCATGTAATGTGGATGTGGGAGGACACCACCAGCCACCTGAGAACCTGAGGAGGTGACTTCCCAAAGCAGAGGCGGCTAAAAGACCCGAACATAGACTGCAGTCAGCTATGTGGGGGTGACTCCTTGAGCAAGTGGAGGACCCCATTCTTGATTTCTCCAACACTGGCAGTTGATAGCCAGTTTCAAGCATTCTGGAATAATTTGCTTTTTTCTCCTGTCTCTAGGCTAAAGCTCTCCTATTGGTCTTTCACAGAAGGAGAACTGTGAATGACCCAAGTTCTCTTGTGACTCTTCATGCTGGGCACATGAATGGCATATGCATACAGCTCCCCCAACCCGTGGCATTGCTGAGCCATGACTCAACACCCAGAGTACCTGCTTCTTTGTGTAATCTGAGGTTTATAGTTCTAAGCATCATGGCTTTCCATCAATGACCGGGCAACAGAAATCAGATCACATGCATTAAAAACAAGGGCAATTTCAATAACGTTCTTGAATCTTCCCACAAATAGTACAGGGGCATCAAACTTGATACGTAATAATATTCTTCATTTTGTTTTGTTAATACCAACACCAACAGAACATAAATCTTTTATTTGTAAGCAGAGTTATGAGAGGCACCAGTCACCTCTGTGCGTTGCATGGAGAGTTCAGTGAGAATCTGCAGATAGAAGAACTGAGTCCACTGAAGGACGCCTAAGTCCTCCATGCAGGTACTCTGGTGGAATCAATTGTTCCTCCAGTGTTGTTGTTGTTTTAATGCTGGAACTGAAGATTGAACTCAGGGCATGAGCACCGTCCCTTAGTTTTTTTGCTTAAGACTGATAGCTTGAACTATAGTTCCACTTCCAGCTTTTTTGCTGGTTAACTGGAGATAACAATCCCATGGCCTTTCCTGCCCAGGCTGGCTTTGAACTGAACTGTGATCATTAGGTCTCAGCTTCTTGAGCAGATAGGATTACAGGAGTGAACCACCAGCACCTGGTAACTGTGGTATCACTGTCCTCAAGCTTCTTTTGCTTAAGGCTTACACTCTACCACTTGAGCCACAGCACCACTTTTGGTTTTTTCTGCTTATGTGGTACTGAGGAATCGAACCCAGGGCCTCATGCATGCAAGGTAAGTACTCTACCACTGAGCCACCTTCCCAGCCTCACTGTGAGTTTTATTTTTTAAGATTTATTAACTGTATCACAACTGCTACTTTTCATAGCCACCTTCCTCAAAGACCATAAGGTCTTTGAGGATAAGGATCGTATTTCCTTTGCTTTTGTTTTCCAATAGCACTCAAACAAAAAGTGAAGCATCCTGTTCAAAGGCATCCTATACACACCTGCTGAATGAATGAAATATAGGAAATATGAATGCTAGCAATGCTGACAGAGCTTAGTATTGGCAGACCCTGTGCACGATCTGTGCTATAAGAATTGTCTTCATTTAGCCTCCAATGGCACATGATCGTTATTATGCCATGTTTACAGCAAAGGAAATGGCAGTATATACCTGAGGTAAGTGCAATAGCACTTTAAAAGATAAACTTACCTGGATGAGTACAAGCAGCTAGTTGGCCTTACCTGGAGCTTGTTTAGTGCCAGGCCTTGGGCTAAGCCTGTTGTAGATATTGTCTCATTAAATCCTCCCCATAATCCTGTGAAGTGAGCTCTGTTATTTCCATTTTATAGCCATGATGCACAGAGCTGTAATGCTAACTTACCCAGAAGCCCACAGCCAGTACACATGAACGTGGAGATAGTCTTCAGAGTCATATTATCCTGCTTACTTATCACAGTGGATGCTTCATCAGAAGCAGCAGAAAACTAGAATACATATTTAAAAATTATACTGAAGCAGGGTGCTGTTGGCTCATCTCTATAATCCTTACTACTTAGGAGGCTGAGATCTGAGGATCATGATTTGAAGCCAGCTGGGGCAGGAACATTTATGAGACTTTTATCTCTAAGTAAACAGCAAAAATCCAGAAGTGGAGCTTTGACTCAAGTGGCAGAGTGCTAGCTTTTAGTGGAAAGGCCAAACGAGAGCATGAGGCCCTGAGTTCAAACCCCAGTGCTGGCACACAAACACACACAAGTTACTGACTTTCTTTATTGGAAAAGAATTAAGCATCGAAACATATAGTAGCTGAATGATTTGTGTGTACACATGTCTACATATAAGTATATACGCATCTCTGTACATATGTGTATATGTAGATATGTGTAGACAAACACATACAATACATATGCTTCTATAGCTGGTGCTGGGGAATTGGGAGGATGGGAAGTTATTAGTGGGTACAGAATTTCACTTTGGGAATATGACCAGTTTTGGAGATGGATATGCAGCACGGTGAACACATTTGATGATAATAAATTATACATGTAGAAGAAGCTAACATGGTAGATTTTATACTCTGTATACCTCACCACAATGGAAAATGCAAGATTAGGGTCTTAGCAGAGTGAGAGGTACAGAAACACATCCCTACATGCAAGGCTGCTTTTTTCTTTATATATATGTATATATATTTATTTATTTATTGTAAAGATACTGTACAGAGGGGTCACAGTTACAATAGCAAGAGGCCGCTTTGCTTTCAAGCCAGCTCAATTCAGCTCATAGTTCAGAGGTCACTTCTTTTAGGGCCTCTTCCTTCCTGTCACTAGTCTTGCTGGGACTGAGCGCCAGTGAACTTGTGATAAAGTATCTCCTCCAAGAACAAAGGAACACGTGGGATTCATGGTGTATGATGCAAGAGTTCAGCCATACCCATAGTGACCCTTCTGATCTTCTCTAGCTTAGCAATTTATGAGTTAAGCAATTTTGAACCTGGCTTGCTATTTTCCAGAGATGATGTTTGTCACCTAAAAAAATCATTGAAGGAGGTAATTCATGCTAAAAGTATTTGAGTCACCACATGCATTATGCCCAACATAGTACACTGTTCGTACCCCACATAGCTCTGTAATGGCTTAATTCATGAAGGCATTATTTCTGCACCAGGAGGAGTTATCCTGTGACTCAAGAGAGTGCATGCCACACAGGAATGTATTTATTACTTTATGCTACCATTCAAAAGGTGTTTGGGGGTTCCTAATAAGGGGGAGGTTGTAGGCTAGGGAAAAGAATTGGAGAATGATGGAGAGTTGAGCTGAATTTAACTATTTGAGGTCTGGAACCTGAGCCCGGAAGCATTCCTGGAGCGAGCACGACAGGTACACAGGAAGTTTGTGGAATGTCAAGGCTCTGAGCTGGACCAGAGCAACAGTGTGACCCTTGGGACCGACATAGACTCCAGCTGCAGGAAGCTGCTCTGGAAGGGCCTGGTCTTTCCTTGCTCTATCTACTTGCTTTCAGTGCTCTGGCTTGCATTCCTAAGGGCTAAGGTTATCAGTAACCCGACCATTTCAATAGAAAAGAATGCCTCTGGCTGCCAGTGACATGGAGATGGCTCCTCAGTTTCCCCATAAGCTCCACCACCTACTTGGATCACAGATATCTTGTTTGGTTGTATTGAGTATATTGAGTTGCTGTAGATGCAGCCGATACATGATGGATGGTAACCAGTTTGGCACAATGGCTGTTGGAGAGACTCTATTACAGACAGCCAGTGATATACCTCTTCCCAACGGTATCTAGCCACCTCAAGAGGAAGGCAGATAGATACAGTCATCCTGTCTCTTCGCCACCTGTTTCCTTCTCCCTCTCCTCCACCTTCCCTTCCAGTTCAACATATCGCTGCCCTGTCCCACCTCTACTTCATCCCTTCCAATCACTAAACACACCCATTTTTTAGGAAGTTTCTTTTTATTGACCAAGCTTCATTTCCTCCAAACTGAGCAAACTTACCACCTGACATCTTCATATCCCATACTTTCTGGAGTTTATGGCTTCTTTGTCTTCATCGATGTCAGGGAGTTACAATTTGTTTGCAAGATATACCCTATTTTAGTCAGATAAAATTTGATGAACCTACATTCTATCACCTAAGCCACCTTCATAACTCCCCAGATGACTATAGTTTATAATTTTACCTTTTCTAGAATTTTATTTAAATGAGGCAACACTCCCTTCTTCACATCTCAACATTTCTTAACCGGGATGTATCTTGACACGAGCATCTAACACCACAGCTCTTTTCTTCAAGGGCCAAAAGTAACCAGACACTCCATCTTGCAAGGAATAATATCTTATGGTCAGTGTGCAGATTTCCAATTTAAACATACAGAGGTATATGTATGTTATACAAGTATACATATACACATACACCGGTGGGTATGTTTATGCATATATACATAAGTATGTATAGGTATATATATGTATATGTATATGTGTTGACTACCTAGTTTGCCTCCTAGACTGATTTGGACAGTGAGTACTGCATGGTGAGACCATCACTTTGCCATGCAGGTTACCATAGCACCCATAGCTGGAGACTGGTAGGAACTAATCAATACCACAGAAGATAGTGATATTGAGTTTCACAGTTGACTGAAAGTATCTTTTGCATTATGATTGAACTTTTTCTGTCTAAAACAGCATCTCCAAAATTTTTCACAATAAATTAACATGACTAAGAGAGTAGGAAAGGAGTGAAGGGTGCTGACGTCATTGAAGTTTGGGAAATGTTTCTTATTATAATCTCCCACTTGGAGAGTTACCATTCATCAGCATGCTAAAAGTTTCTCAAAAGTCCTGCAGCAAGATTCTGAATAAAGTGTTCATCTCTGCTTTAAATCACAGGTTTATTTGACCATGGAGCCTACCCTGTGAAAAGATGGTCTAAGATATGAGTATAAACAGAAAGAAAAGGAAAGGCTAGAGGGAAGCATGGCTTCAGTGGCACAGTGCTGGCATGGCCACTTTGAAGACCTGAGTTCTAGTCTTAATGTGGAAAAAGAAAGAAAGTGAAGGAAAAGAGATGAAATAAATATGGAAAAGAGAGAAAGCTGAGTACCAGCAGCTCAAGTAATTCTAGCTATGTAGGATCTGAGATCAAGAGGACCTTAGTTTCAGGTCAACCTGGGCAAAAAAGTTCATGGGACCCCATCGTAACAGAAAGGAGCTGAATGTGATGGTATCACCTGCCATGCCAGCTCTGCAGGAAGCTGAGATGGGGGAGTGAGTATTGTGGTTCCAGGCCAGCTTGGGTGGGGGGAGGTTTATGTGACCCCATCTTAACAGAGAAAGTTGGGAGTGGTGGTATGCATCATTCATGCTAACCACTGTGGAGGTTCGCTCAGGCATAAATTTGAGACCCTAGGTCAAAAATAGTGATGGAATAATGGAGCATTTGCCTAGCTAACATGAAACCCTGAGTTCAAAACCCCAGTTCTGACAAGAACAAGTACATATATGAAAGGGAGAAGCAATTGAGTGTGGTTTTATTTGAGCTATTCTCCATTAAGCCCCACAATGTAAGGAGATCTGGATGGACTGGGTGAGGATGCTCTTCCCGAGCCACAGGTTGAACATGTACTTTCCCTCACTCCAAATCTCTTTACAGTATGAAGGGATACAGCAGATTTTCCTAAGAGGAAAAGAAAATGACACAAAAATAATTCATTGGCTAATTCCATAGGCAACATCCAGCCAATGTATATAGTGGAAAGTTGAGGTTGAGTGAGATGAACCTCGTGTCCCACCCACCTGTCTGTACTGCTTAGCCATCCCAGCAAGATCAAGCTGCTGTGTGAGGCTAGAGACCTTTCACCACTGAGGAAGTGATGCAGGTTGTAGACTATCTGGCTCCCTAATGGAGTGTGTCCTCCTATCCACCTGCAGGAATTATTCTGCTGGCCTAAAAGATGGTAATGTCTTTCTAGAAATGGCACTGACCTAATACCCAAAGGTGAGAGGAAATCTGAGTGGCCAGCTGACAAGCAGGTAGCCACTAAAAGAAATATCCAAGAGTGCTTGTTCCTCCATCCAATATTACTTACTTTTTGATGTTTACTTCTATGAGTGTTAATGCATCTACAGAGTCGCGTGACAACCTCAGGGTCTGCCTGATTACTCCATAAAACTTCCTGCTGCCCCGTGTGGTCTCTCCCTCCTGCAACCATGACCCCAGGCAACCACTGATGTGTCTTCTATTATTACAGCTTTGTCATTTCAAAATTTTCTTCCCTTTTGAAAATCCATTAAATTCCCTTGTTCAATTTTCTAATGGAGACCTCCAGGTTTTGTGGTTTTTGTTTTTTTTTTTAATTGCCAGTCCAGGGCTTGAACTCAGGACCTGGGCATTGTCACTGAGCCTCTTTGTGCTCAAGGCTAGCATTCTTCCACTTGAGCCACAGCCCCACTTAAGGTTTTCAGGTGGTTCATTGGAGATAAGAGTTCATGGATTTTCTTGCCTAAGCAGGCTTCCAGCAATCATCTTCAGATTTCAGCCTCCTGAATAGCTAGGATTATGGATGTGAGCCATGGGTGTCCAGCTCCCATTTATTTTCTTTTTTCTTTTGCATATATGTACCCCAAACTACCAGTAGACTTTCTCTGTTGTGCCTGTTTTGTTATTTTCTGTTGCTGACATCTCTTGGCACCTGGCCCTAAGCTTTTTGCATGCCCTGCTCATTTTTCCTCAACAATTGCCTTATGATAGATGGACACATTATCACTATCACCACTTTACAAATATGGAAGCTGAAGCTGAGGATGTGAGATATTCATGAGAACTTATCTAAGGCCTCATGGCTAACAAATAATTGAATCTCAGCACACACTCACTGTTAGCAACTTTAAAAAAATGAAAAAGTCCTTTAACACAGCATTAAAAGGGAGGGAACAAGAACTAGAGATTTGGAGCCATATATATATATATATATATATATATATATATATAAAATTTATTTATTTATTTTTGGTTGGTCATGGGGCCTGAACTCTGGGCCTGGACACTGTCCCTCAGCTCTTCAGCTCAAGGCTAGCGCTCTACCACTTGAGCCACAGCGCCACTTGTGGCTTTTTCTGCTTATGTGGTGCTGAGGAATCGAACCCAGGGCCTCATGCATGCAAGGCAAGCACTCTACCACTGAGCCACCTTCCCAGCCTTGAAGCCATGTTTTTTGTTTTTTGTTTTTTTAATGTGAGTGAAGCTGGAGAATGATCTGGATCTCCTGACTTTTCAACCTTAGCTTCTACCCATTTGTCTCCCTTCACCTGCCACATAGGGTCCTTGCTGTCCCAGGTGGCAGCTGCCCGGTGTTTTCAGGACCTAGAGATGATTTTCATCCTCTTGCAAATTAAAAAAAAAACCCACCCTGTGCATCACAGCCCAGAACAGAACATCTGAGACCCAGGATGGAGCCAGGCCACCTTCTGGTTTTTCCCCAGCCTCAATTCCCTAAAGTGCTTTCTGACCTCATTTTTCTCTCCTTGGTTGCTTTGCAAGACCAACTAGAAAAATTTCTAGGGCAAAGCCACCTGGTCTGTGTGCTGGTGGCAGGTGTGTTCTTGTTGATACAGGGTGAGTAAGATGGGAATGTGTGTGGTTGGCACGATGCTTAACAATGTAGGGAGAAAGTCCAGCCCTGCAAAACTCAGCGTGGCAACCTTCATGTTGTGGAGTAGAGTGAAAGGCAGGGGAAGGGAAAGATGAGAGTTAATGAAGAATCAGTGATACTCAAGAAGTAGACCGATGCTTGCCGTGTGTGTGTGTGTGTGTGTGTGTGTGTGTGTGTGTGTGTGTGTGTGTGTGTGTGTGTGTGTTTTCCCCTTAAACTGGCTATTTAGTGAAGAAAGGTAAGTTAGAGGGTTTTCTCCTCCAATCAGTTCATAGCTCCCTAAAAGTCTTAGAAGGGACTTTAAATCCAGAACATGTGGGAAGAATCATCTATCTGAATTATGGCCACAGAGGGAAATGGAACTAGCAAGACCTCAGGTTGCCAAAGATGGTCTCGCAGTGGCATTTGATTGATCAGAGAGTGAAAGAGGGTGTGTACTTCAGACTAGAAAGTGTTGAGTCACCTCAACAACAATCTCAGCTAATATTTCTTGAGCACTTACTATGAGCCAGTCTATGTACTAAGAGCTAATTGATATGAATCATCTCATTTAATGCCTTACCACAACCCTCTAAGATCGGTGCTATTACCTTCCATTTATACATGCAGAATTGGAGGCCCTGAGGTTTTAGGTGCCTCGCCCAAAGTATTCAACCAAGGAGGGAGAGAATCAAGATTTGAATTTTGATAATGTTCAAAGTCTGGAAATTCTCCACTTCCCTGCTTTTATGGCCTATTCGAATGCAGAAATAAAAGGGTAACAGAGTGAGAAGGAAAAGAGATTAGGCCTTCATGAGGAACTCCTAATCTGTTTGAAGGCCAGCAGAGTTCCTTTAGCTGGAGGGCAGTGTGGGGAAGAAGGAAGGGAAGGGGAACAACAGAATGGAGAGACAGACACAGGACAAGCGGGGAACCAATGTAACAGTGATATACACAAGACATGATGTTGGAAATGATCTGTACAGCTTGGAGGGAGGGGTGGGGGGAGGGAAAGTAGGAGAAAATGGAGGGAAGGGGTAACAAGTTTGACAAGAAATGTACTTGTTACCTGACTTATGTAACTATAACCCCTCTGACAATAAAAAGGGGAGGGGGTGTGGCAACACTGTGATTTGCAGTACCAGGGGCCCACCAGTTTATGGAGCTTCCCTGTTGGCTTGAAATAATTGCATGCTGTAAAAACCTGCCACCATTTCTCAAGTTTTCATTTTACACAATCCGCTTGGGAGAGATTTAGATGTGTAGGCACAATGGGATAATTTTTCTCTCTCTCTCTCTCTCTTGGGCTGGCACCATGAGGTGTAACTATTGGTTCCACCCTGGCACCCTGGCTGGCACAAGTGCATCAGGCTTCCTTGAGCCAACAAAAAGATCTGGATGAGCTTGTTTTACAAACGAGCCAAGGTAGGTGAGCAGAACAGACTTTGGGCTGAAAAAGCTCAAGGGTAGGAAGTTAAATGAACTCTTTCAGAGTACTGGGTTATCAGCGAGTCTTCTGGAAGAGGTGTTTTGCAAAATGGGTACCCTGTGACAACAGGTTATTTGTGCCCTCTCAGGAGAGTACTTTATACTTAGTGTTATCCTGACCCGGATTCCCCATAGGCTGGAGTTTAATTTGATAATAATACCTATTCTGTTCTCCTAGAAGGGCTATAACTCTTCTGTGTTCTATAGAATGTCTCATGCTTGGCCAGGCACAACGAACAGTCAATAGTAATGTTTACTATGATAACGATCTTCCAAATGTCTTTCATCTAAACCTCTCAAAGTGCTTTGCAAACACTAATTAGTTAAGCTTTACAATGGCTTTCTGTTTTCACAAGATATTTTCCCATTTTACAGAATTTTAAATTGAGACCCAGTCAACTCTAAGTGGTTTGTCCAAAGTCACGAGGGGGCAAGTTTAAACGGCTGATAATGGTGATGCTTTGCATATGCCTGGCAGATGTTTTCTAAGGCAATAGAGTCTGTTGCCAAGATCATTTCCACACTCTCCTAGAGGAAGAGGGGAGGTAAGGCAGCAAGTATTCCTTGCTGTTGGCAAGCTTGAATGAACAGAGGCAGAGAGGACGAGTAACTCAGGAGGATTTCACTGAGGTTCTAAGTCCACACTTCTGATGTTCAGAACAGAATGACAGAGCATTCAGACCATTCTTGCTTCCTTTAACTGAAGGGTACATGGCGTCTTTCACATTTACAGGAAAGACAGTTACATTTTAGGGCAGAAGCACCAGGTTGCACATCGACACCATCTTTACAACCAAGGATGGTCTTGTTCATATTTCCATGGAGAGAGGCAAAAGGAAGGAGATGAGCACACCAAGAAAGGGTAGCTCAGGAATTGCAGGAAATGGAGTGGTGATGTTGTCAGCTCCTCCCTTGTAGTGAGCATCTTTACTAACCAGGCTCTGCCTAAAAGCAGAAGCCCTTCGATGTTTGCTTCTGTCTTTCAGCCTCATGACCTGTTTCTGTCCAGGGCAGTTTAGAAGATAGGTACCTTTGCCTGATGTTTTCAGGCCCTGAAGGAGAGTTCCAGGGACTCCTCTTGTCTTAATGGCTTTCTCTTACATGACCAGCTCCCAATCCCATGCCAGGGGGGACCCTGCAAATCTATGGCTTAAAAACTTACTAGTTGCAGATCCACTTGTCTTAGCAACAAAGATACAAATCGGAACAAAAGTACATTCAAGCTGGCAACAGTTCCTTAGTGAATGATGACAATGCTCCTGACAGGGAAGTCAGACTTTTGCAAAGCTCCAGTGAATAGAGGTTGTTGGGACTGAAGAATTCAAAGGGAGAAATAGAGATCTTATGATTTCCCTCTTTGGATTAACTGGAATATGTCTATGATACTCCTAGCAGTGGATCACAATAGCCCAATTGCTAAGTGGATGGGACCATATATATAATGAAGCGTATCAACATGAACTCCAAGAATTGGAAATGAGGTTCTTATTACGTCCTATATGCAGTTATTTCTAATTTTTATATCTGTTTCAGTTTTCTGTACCCTTTGTCTTGTATATAAGCTTATCTGATTCATGGAAGGGAAAGGGAATCACAGAAAGAGCAGGACAAAGCATGAACGAATGCAACAATGATACTCATGAACACTATGTTGGAAATGAACTTTAAAACTTGGGAGGGGGAAAGAGTAGGGAGTGGTAAACAGGAGAAACTGAGGGAGGGGTAATGGTGTTTTAAAAGGAGCATATTCATTACCTTACTTATGTAACTGTAACAACCCCCCCTTCATTAAAAAAAAAACAAACAATAATTCAAGGGGGATTTCCTAACTCTGGAGGAATGTTTGTGAAAAGCTTGCCCTCCTAACCCCACTCTATCTTTGTAGGTCTTGGAGATTCTGATGGAAGTCTACATCTAGACTAATGGAGAGACCTCAAGAAGGCTGAGTGCCCAGTCCTGTTCTGGAATGTTGTCTTTCACATAGAACAACAACAATAAAAACATTTACAGTGAGAAAAGAAATCACACCATCGTCCTTTGACACCTATTTTTGAGTATTTATACCTATCCCTACCCACTGGCTGGCTTAGAGATGCAGTGAATCCAAGGAGGGTTGAGCAACTAGAAAGAAAACTTGAGACAACTTCCAAATGCACATAAATCTTTCCTCCTGTGTGAGGAGAGTCTTACAAAACCATTACATTTTGGGCCTGGCTTACTTTACTTAATATAATTTTTTCCAAGTCTTTCCATTTCCTAACAAATGGGGCAGTGTCATTCTTTCTGATGGAGGCATAGAATTCCGTTGTGTGTGTGTGTGTGTGTGTGTGTGTGTGTGTGTGTGTGTGTGTGTGTGTGTGTGTGTGTGTGTGTATCACATTTTCTTGATCCATTCGTCTACTGAAGGCCATCTGGGTTGGTACCATATCTTAGCTATGGTGAATAATGCTGTGATAAACGTAGTTGTGCTGGTAGCTTTAGTATGGCCTTGTTTGTGATCGTTTGGATAAGTGCCCAGAAGTGGGATTGCTGGGTCATAGAGGAGCTCTGTGTGTAGTCTTTTAAGGAAACCCCATACGGCTTTCAAGCATGGTTATACAAGTTTATACTCCCACAATGCAGTAGGGATCCCTTCATGGTTTCCCTTATTTGCAATAACTAGTATATATCTAGGATAATCTTACTACACAAGCAGAAAAGGTCAAAAGTTATGTACATATGACCATATAAGATGATGCTATGTGAAATGAACTCCAAGATATGTACACAAGAGGTTTTTTCCTTTGTTGCTGTTGTTTTTAATGTACTATGCAATTTTTTGTTTCTTTTGTATGTTTTTCCCCCATGGTATAACCCCTGTTGTCACTGTATTTGATTCTGGTGCCTTGCATCTTGTATATTCATTTTTCTAATTTGGGGAGGGGAAGAGAAATAACAAAATGCTGAAACAAGGATATAGGTTGACCCATTGTAACAATGAGATGTACAAGACACTATGTTGAAAACAAACTTTCCAACTTCAGGGGTGGGGCAGAAGTTGGGGAGATAGAGAGGGAAGGATAGCAGGGGAAAAACAAAGGAGGTGTAACAATGCTCAATAGGAAATGTACTCATTACCTTACTCATGTAACTGTAACCCCTCTGTATAGTATCTTTACAATAATTTTTTTTAATGTTAAAAAACACCCTGCTCTGCTTCAAAGCAGATCTGTTTGACCCTGATGGTGGAATTAAAGCTTGCTTTAGGCATGTCTTCAAAGTATGCAGCTCTGGTTTTCGAGGTATGCCAACAATCCAAGCTACAGCTTTTGGTGGCAACTGAATCAGTCCTGGCTCTAGGAGTCACAGTACAAATAATCCTGCTGGACTTGCAAGGACAAGATTCTTCTCCAGAGTTAGTCTCTCCATAGCATCCCATAGGAAAAGCCCTCAGAGAGTGCTTTCAGCAACCAGCTAGTAGATTCCCATTAATATCAGGCACAAACGTCCTTTTGGGTGATCTGTGAGGTTTCACTGGGTCTGTTCATTTGCTTGTCTTAATTAATTAATTGACTCATTTGATTGCAGCTTCTGACATGTCTATTGTTTTGGTCTATTTTATCCCTTTGGTAACTACAAATCGGCAGGGCTCTTTACACATCTGCTGTGTTTCATGGCCCTGCCATCATCAATCAGTCCACCCACACAGACAGTTCCCTCCTGCAGCTCTTGGGCGCCAGGTATCTTGAGAGCTTTGAACAGATTATGAACAAGCATTGTCATAATAGTGCTTTATAACGATGCATGGAAAGACTGATCTGGATAAAATTCAAACAATGCGTGACATTTTCGGCGGGGGCGGGGGAGGAGGTGGGGGAGAACTTCTCAGAGATCTCAAAAGCAAACCAGTTAGATTTTGTTTTCTTTTTCTCACCCTCTGGGCATTTTTCCAGGCACTGCTTTGGCCTTAGAGCAACAGGAGCGAAAGATCAAAACAAATACTCCAAACATGCTATTCTCTGGACAAGAAGTCAGGAGAACCAGGAAGCCTTTAGAAGTTCTAAGGGGAAGTGTCAGATGGATGGGATAGATAGGCTTAGGATTCAGCGTGTCTTAGGAAAGTGATCACTGCTCAGGAAACTTATCTCCGAGGAGCCCTTGGCAGGACTGTACATGTAACTCAGAACACACTACCCCTAGCCCCCAGGAAATACACATGCAAACGAGTACACACAATATTAACAAGCAAGATCTTTCTTACCCCATCCATGTGGATCCTGATGCTGGGCACTAGCCGGAAAGGACTGACCTGCAGACTTCTAGGGCTGCTCCTGCTTTTCCTGCTCTCCTGTGCAGTCAGCATGCCAGGCCTGCGGAAGGAGCCTCCTCGCCCTGAGCTCTGTCCTGAACGCACTCCATCCAGGAGACGCACCAGCAGCAGGTTGGCTGGCAGTGCCTCGATACTGCCAATCACCAGGGTCCTGCATTCGGGACACCTCAGTTCCTTGTGGGCTTTGAAAATCCTCTGTAGACATGGTTTGCAGAAAGTATGCTGGCAAGGGAGGACTTTGGCTGTGACGTCGAGCTTTTCAAAACACACAGGGCACTCCAGAAGATCAAGTAACGTCAAATCATCCATTTTATTTTAAAACTCCGGTCCTGACCTGAAGGAGCAGGGTCCACATGGTAGGGGCAAACTGAGCCCAGGGGCCAGAGCTGGGTCTCTCCAGAGCCTCAGAATGCCTGCCTGTTTGAAGAGAGGAAGAGAAGGGGGGAAAATGTGACTGCTCTGGGAGGTTATGTCCCACCTACAAGGAGGCAGTGTCTCATAAGGCATTTTGCAAAGTACTTTGTTCTGAAATGGAGCTGCAAATGACTCATTCTGATTCTCTGATTCAGTCTAGCAGGTATAAGGCTCACCTCAGGCTTGCTGTATGTTGCAGAAACCAGAAAGAGCTCTGGACAGGACTGGTCACTGCCTCTTTCTGTCCTACCAGGGCAAGGAAGAGAGAGGCAGCAATTCTCCTCTGTATCTACAGGGCTTGGAGGGGGCTCCTACTCCTGCCTGGAGAGGACAGTCAGGCACAACTCTCCAAGTTAAGACCTCTCCTTCCCACCTGCAGAATGTAATTTCTGTGACATTACCTTTCTACGCCCCCTTGCCCCTGCTCTATTTAAGTCAATTACTCTTTGCCTCATAGGCAGATAAGTTCAAGTAGGTAAGTTGATCTGACTCATGCAGCTATAAAATTATTTCCTCCAGAATATGCCTCTCTCCACTTTTTTTGGTTCTAGCAATAAGCAAGAAAAACTCCTACACAAAAACTATTTTCAAAAGTTGTTTTGCCTTAAGTTATAAGCCAGGGTACTGGGAAGCTTCGTTTCCTTTTCTTTCCTTCTCCTCTCCCTCCCTTCCCCCTCTCCCACCTCCCCCCACCCTGATTGAGTAACTTCGACAATTGTTCTCAGTTTCACCTGAAGCAGGTAGGAATTCTGGATTGTGGTTATAACCTATAAAAACTTAAGAGGAAGCAGCAGGTAGGCAGGGGCCCCTGTGTGTGGTCTGAAAAATAATCCTCGGTTTCAGAAACAGTTCCTTTTGGATGTAGGAAAGGAAGTCTCCAGTCTAGAAAAGTCTCCTGGGAAGAAGTCAGCTGTCCCTCACAAGCGCCAAGGCTTGGGTGGACGCCAGCGAGGTTTGGCAGGAGGAGCCATGGCCCCACAGCTAGCTAGCAGGGTAGACATGACACAGGGGCAGAGAGATGGCGTCTCACCTTTCCAAGCCTCCTTTCCAAAGTTAGCGCGCAGCAGCGCAGTGCAGCACGGGGCTGGCAGGGTAGATGTGCGGGACCACTGACCTGGTGCCTGAACCCCTGCGGAGCCTAGGTCTCCCGGCCTCCATCTGGTCTTCTCCCCAATTGCTGCTGCTACTGCTTTGAAAACTTCCACAACTCAGAGACCTACTCATTTGAAAGGATCGCCTTACCCAGCCCTGTTAACGCTTTCGTTGCTAGGCTGCTACTGCCGCCTGCCTGCCTGGCTGGCACACTCTCCCTGGACTTCTCGGCTCCCTTTGGATCTTTCCTTTAGGCTTCCTGAGCCAAGTTCTGGGGAAAAGACTGTCAGAGGAAAATACAAAGCCAAGATGCCCAAGTAATGACAACGTTTATATTTCCATGTTTCTTTCCTGCACAAGAAGTTGTAACCTGCTCATCTGTAAACACGCCAATGTGATTGTTTATTTAAGATTTTTTTTCCTAAGTGTTTTCTGAAGTCAAAATTAGTAATGGTAAGCCAGCCACGTGGAAAATACTGCTCCTTCAAACCATTCTCAGTTCCTGAACTTGGAGATGAGAAAGACTTCAGTCATGTCTTGACTCCATTTATTTAAACAATAATAATGCTAATCATAAATAGTTCTATGTACATATACATTCTTCAGAATGTGTTTGTGTGTGTATGTGTGTGTGTTTGTGTGTGTGTATGTGTGTGTGTGTGTGTGTGTGTGTGCACGTGCGTCATGGTGGTAGTGGTGGTAGTGGATTCGGAATTTGTATTGCTAAGCAAGTGCTCTGCCACTTGAACTATACTCCCAGTTCTTTTTGCTTTTGTTATTTTCATTATTTTTCAAGTAGGGTTTTGTGTTTTGCTTGCACCTAGATCCTCCTATCTACCTTCTGTGCAGCTGGGACTGCACATCTGTACACCAAACGGAAAATTGTATTGAAATGTCTCACTATAGTTTTGCATTGTCTGGCCTTGAATTGCAGTCCTCTTGATCCTTACCACCCAAGTAGCTATGGTTATAGGCATAAGCCACCATATACAGCCTCTAGAGGGAACTTTTATAAATGGGAAATCAATAGTCTCAGTTCTCTTGCCTGATACCTTCTCTAATCATTTCTCATCGGCAAATGATACCTATGCTTCCAGTGTTTATCCATAACACATCTTATGTAAGGTCACAAAGGAATCCAATTGAGTAAGTAAATAATAATAATATTACCCAACACTAGGTTATCTCTTATCCATGTCAAGTATTGTTCTAAATACCTTACCTATATTAACCCGCTTAACCCTTTCCTTAATCCTAGGATGCACTGTACCAGGAGAAAATTGAGTCAGAGAGGAAAGTAAATCATAGGTGGAAGGGGCCATGGGTGGAAGAATTCTGTGCTCTGAACCACTATATCAGAGCGTGATATCACTTTAAAAGAAGGGGCAGGTCAAGGGAGCTCAGCCTTGCCTAGAATGGCAGGAAGTCAAAACATAATGACCAACACTGATCAACTAAGTTCTCTACCAAGTGAGACAAAAGTCTCTGGAGAGATCAAAAGATTTCCTGAAGTTCCCTGGTGAGTTAGTTGGGGACAGAACTGGGGCTAGAAACCAAAACTGAGACTTAAAAAAAAATTATGTGCTCTGTTTTACAGCAGGAAAATAATTCTTTATTCTATGGAAAACACTTAGAACTCTGTGGGAATCTTCAGAAGGGACCAAGAATCCTGAAAACATGGGTGGTGGTGTATAGGTTTATCTCGTTTCTTCCAAGTCAGTTCTGAAAACTCAAACAGGCATGAAGCTCAAAACAAGGGAAGCATCAAGAAGAACAAGTGAAAATACTGTTTTCTGAATTCTGAGTCTTTACTTTCAAACATTTTACTTTCAAAGACTGCTTTTGACGCTCAAACTGGAGTTTGAACTCAGGGGCCTTGCTTACTTGGCATTCTTACTTGGCTATACCTCTAGTTCAGCATTTTTCTGGCTTATTGATTGAAGATGGAGCCTCGAAGACCTTTTAGCCTAGAGTGGCCTTGAACCTCCCTCCTCCAGATCTTAGCCTCCTACTTTTTAGCTTCAATTCCCGGCATGAGCCACAGACACCTGGCTTAATTTCCACTCTTGATTCTGTACCCATAGGGGATTGTCTTGTAATTTGAGGCGCTTTGCAATCTCTCACTTGTTTTCCCACTGAGTAAGGCTGTGTCTGTGGCTGCCCAGCAGTCCCCTTGCTCCCCCTGGAAAGAACCACTTCAGTGCTTCACCTTCAACTGTAGCCGTGGCATTGCTCTTCCCTCTCTTGTTCTCTGACACACCCACATGAGCACCTATATGCAGACATACACTTACCCAGGATGCAGGTAGACACAATTGTATTAACAAAACATTTAGGCAGCATGGACTGTACACTGCAGGCCAGTATAAAAACTTTAACTGGATTATCTCATTGAAACCTCCTAACAGCCTCACAAAATAAATGTTGTAACTTCATGGTTGTGATCTGAATCCAACTTAGACTAATTGTAGCACCTGTGATCCTCATCATGCTAGCTTCTCGTGTTATACAATTATGTACATGCCATGAATACATCCAGACACTTTTACTGTATAAATCTACCCATTTGAAAAAAAAAGTTGGTTGATTGATAGCAATGCTGGGGATTGAACCCAGGGCATCAAGCTTGCTAGACAAGTCTACCACTTGAATTATTCCCTCTGCCCCTCCAACTCCATGCACTTTTAGGTATAAGTCCATGTACACACACCAGCTGATCTCAGAGCCAGCCCAAGTCCAAATGAAGTCTAACTAGCTATATTCTGAGTTTACCTTTTGTAATCTTGTAGCCTTTCCATGTCCCTGTATGATCCGGGGTCTCATCCCTGACAAAATGCAATCAAACAAGCCCACCCAAAGAGCACAGGATAGACCAATAGGTTACTCTTTCCTAGCATATTTGACCTTTGAAAAGTCAGATCACTAGGCACCAGTGGCTCATACCTATAATCCAAGCTACTCAGGAGATTGAGACCTGAGAATCGAGGTTCAAAGCCAGCCCAGGCAGGAAAGTCCATGAGACTCTTACCCCAATTTATAAAAAAGCCAGAAAAGGAAAGGAGAAAAAGCCAGAGATGGGATTATGGCTCAAGTGGTAGAGTGCCATCCTTGTGCAAAAATGCTATGGAACAGTGCTGGCATATACTCAAAAACACACACACAAGTCTCTGTCTCTCTGTCTCTCTGTCTCTGACTCTCTCTGTCTCTCTCTCTTACACACACACACACACACACACACACACACACACACACACACACACACACACACACACACACACACACACACACACCTGATTATTTTGTTCCCTATTCAGAATTCTTTAGTTGGTTTTCATTGACCTCAGGATAACATCAAGACCTTTTTCTGGCCTATTAGATCCTAGATAATCTGGCTTGTGTGCCTAAATTGCACCTACGTCTTTCTTCACTGTCTTCTATCTCTCTCCATTAAGTTTTTCTGCCATATTCATGCATGCTCTTCTTTCTGTCTCCAAAATACATCCGAGTACGCTCTGTCCCCTTTCCTCTACCTCCTCCCTTTGTCTTTTTCGTGTGTGTGTGTGTGTGTGTGTGTGTGAAAATACCATACAGAGGGGTTACAATTACAGATAATTAGTACATTTCTTATCAAGCATTGTTGCCTCCTCCTTTGTTATCCCTTTGTCTTTTCACCCTTTTCTTTGCAAATGTAAGCTTTTCAAGATGCTTTCTTTGATTTTCATGTATAGAAAGTTTGTCATCCTACCTTTCTCCTTCATAACTTACCACTCTCGCAATTCTCTCCTCCTCCTTCTTTTCCTTTTCCTTCCCCCTCCCCTTTTTCTCCTCCTTTTCCTTCCCCTCTTTCCTTTTCTCCTTCTCCTTCTCTTTCTCTTTCTGCCAGTACTGATGCTTGAACTCAGGGCCTAGGTACAAATCTTTAGCCTTTTTGTTCAAGGCTGGCATTCTACCACTTGAGCCACATTGCCACTTCCAGTTTTATGGTTCTTAATTGGAGATAGGAGTCTCATAGACTTTCCTGCCTGGGCTGGCTTCAAACTGTGATCCTCAGATCTTCAGTCTCCTGAGTAGTTGGGATTATAGGCCTGAGCCATTGGCACCCAGTTTTAAATTCAGTTCTTATCTTATAATCATTTATTTAATACTCAACTCTTCCAAACAGACTATATAAGAGCAAAGCACTTATGTGTCTTATCATTATTCTGTGCTCATATCCACAGAGTGGCTAGCATGTAATTGATGCTCAGTAAATGTTTATTAAGTAAGCTTGTTGCCGAGTGCTGGTGGCTCACGCTTATAACCCTAGCTACTCAAGAGGCTGAACTTTTAGGATCCTGGTTCAAGACCACCATGGTAGGAAAGTACATGAGACTCTTATCTCCAATTAATTACCCCAAACCACCGAAAATGGAGCTATGGCTCAAAGTTGTAGAGGACTAGCCTTGAGATAAAAGTTCAGGGATAGTGACCAGGCCCTGAGCTCAAACCTGAAGACCAGCACTAAATAAACAAATGGAAAAGCTTATGAGTGGGAGACATGAATTCTGATCTTGAAATTTTGTGTGTGGGCAGATGTACATCAACCTTTTGATTAGAGCTTCCTCAGCTAAATCTTGGGCATCTCCTTGAACATTATTAGTCTCACTTCTTGCTTCAGCTGAGAAGTTCTACCAGATTCATGTGGGTGCCACCTGGCCATGTCTCTTCTCCAGACCCTGCTACACACCTCTTGCCTCCTGCCCTAGAGTTTCTCCAATGTGAGCACACATTGGAAACCTCCTCTGCCATCTCAGGTGCTTGATCTAGAAGTATGGGGCTGCTTTAGTTGAGGGGCAGTATGTGGGTAAATGCTTTGGAGAAGATGGTTCTAGGACTTCACAAGGTTCTCTAGAGGTTAGATGAGCACCGTTCAAGCCTGGAGATGGAGGGAGGATGGCTGACACAATCATCCCTTACTAGTTCTCTCTCCCACCCTGGCTCACTCTCCTGTTCCCTAACTCCTATGTTCAAAGGACTTATCTTCAAGGGAGCCAGCCTTTCTTTCATACTGAAACAGTTTGCTGCAAATGTAAAATGAAACGAATCCATACAACAAGTGTGCAGATCACTATTGTTGATCAAACTTCCCTATTCATTGGAATTATAATTGTAGAGTTGTGTGTACCGGGCCTTGAACTCAGAGCCTCAAGCCCTTACTCATGGCTGGAGCTTTACCACCAGCCCCCGGATATACAATACTACCTTCATTTGACTGGCTCTTAGCCTTTCAATGGCCTCAGGGTTTCTGCCGCCACGAAGTCAGTCTTTAAATCTCTCAAAGGAGTTTGGGTGGTTGGAATAGCGTTAGAGTACTGTGGATCTCCATGCCTCTCTTAACTCTCTCACTTTGCCCTGGATTACACTTCTTGGTCTCTTCCTGCAGTGCCTAATATCAGTTTGGATATACATTTGGAATATTTAAATATAGCTATGCAGTTTCATTTGATGTTTACTTGGTGATTTGATTTTCTGATGATATGAAAGGTTCTTCGGTACTATTCAGAAAGAGGAGAATGATGGTAGGAGAGTGGGTGCCTTTCCCACGGTGGGAAGGTTAAGGAAGGTGCAAAGATCCGGTTTTGAATGGTTACCAGACATCCTGCCTTTGAAAGATGCCGTTCACTGGGAGGCTTCCTCTCCAATCTGAGAACGTTTGGAGATGATGTGTATGTGTTAGGCTGTTCTTGCACAATCACTGCACCCCCCACTAAAGCAATCCAAACTTGGTGCAGGGACAATAAGCCATTGCCAACTTTCTGGAGAAAACTTGCATTTCTTCAGTGTAATGAGGGACAGTTCTAATCAGCAATCAAGACTGTGACTTTCAGGCTGGGAGTGTGGCTTAGTCGTAGAGTGCTTGTCCTCTTGTTCGGTTTCTCAGGACCATAGAAACAGAGAAAGCCAGAAGTGGTGCTGTGGCTTAAATGGTGGAGTGCTAATCCCGAGCAAAAGAAGTTCAAGGACAGTGCCCAGGCTGAGTTCAAGCCCCAGGACTGACTGGCAAAAAAAAGAAAAAAAGAAAAGAAAAAAGGGGCTGGGAAGGTGGCTCAGTGGTAGAGCACTTGCCTTGCATGCCTGAGGCCCTGGGTTTGATTCCTCAGCACCACATAAGCAAAAAGAAAAAAGCCAGAAGTGGCGCTGTGACTCAAGTGGTAGAGTGCTAGCCTTGAGCGGAAGAGCTGAGGGACAGTGCCCAGGCCCAGAGTTCAAGCCCCAAGACTGGACCCCCCCCCAAAAAAAGAATGTGTGTGACGTTCAAGTCCAATAGACATGATAGACATGGTTTGAATTGTAGCTCTACTCATGATTTGATAGAGCAGCTAGGCTAATGATTCCATTCCTTTCTTCCTTGGATTTCTCATGTATGAAATGAGGTTCCTAATAGGACCTACCTCATTAGGTTATGCTGGGGAGTGAATTGGAATGATACACAACAATAAGTATTTAATATAGATAGGGTTCTTTCCTTCCCTTCTTGACTCCCTGCCTCTCTGCCTCCCTGCCTCTCTGCCTCCCTGCCTGTCTTCCTTCCTTCCTTCCTTCCTTCTTTCCTTCCTTGCTTCCTTCCTTCCTTCCTTCCTTCCTTCCTTCCTTCCTTCCTTCCTTTCTTTCTTCTTTCTTTCTTTCTTTCTTTCTTTCTTTCTTTCTTTCTTTCTTTCTTTCTTTCTTTCTTTCTTTCTTTCTTTCTTTCTTTCTCTCTCTCTCTCTCTCTCTCTCTCTCTTCTTTCTTTCTTTCTTTCTTTCTTTCTTTCTTTCTTTCTTTCTTTCTTTCTTTCTTTCTTTCTTTCTGTCTCTCTCTCTTTCTCTTTCTTTCATTCTCTTCTCTCTTTCTTCTTTTTTTGTGTGCTGATACTGGAATTTGAACTCACATCTTGCCCAAGGCTGGCTCTCTACCACTTGAGCCATAGCTCTCCCTTTGGCTTTTTGATAATTAATAAGACTCTCAAGGACTTGCCTGCCCCGGCTAGTTTCAAACAGGGATTCTCAGATATCTTAGCCTCCTGAGTAGCTAGGATTCCAGGTGTGGTCTACCAACACCCGACTTCATTGTCTTTTTGGATAAGCAGATCTTATGAAAGAACTAGCAGTCCAAAGTTTCTTTTTTCCTTACTCCATGTTTTGGACTGGGGATTACTCTCAGGGCCCTGGAACTTGTTAGGCAGGCACCCCCACTTAAATCATGCCCTCAACTTGAGAGTTCTCAATCAACCTGAAACAAAACCTGAACTTTCTACTATGTGTACATGGTTAGTTCTTTATTGACCAAAATGTGCCAACACAACGTACCCCTAACCTTGGTTAATTGCATTCAATTATTATGCCTTTTGCTATAGTCACTACTTTTTAAAATTAAATTACCTTTTCTAATTTAATTAATTAATTAAATTTGTTCCCATCTTGAGGCCTGAACTCAGGGCCAGGGTGTTGTCCCTAAGCTTTTCCCTCAGGGCTAGTGCGCCTACCACTTGAACCACAACTCCATTTCTGGTTTTTTAATTGTTAATTGGAGATAAGAGTCTGGGCTGGCTTTCAACCTTGAGCCTCAGCTTTCATTCAACAGAGTAGCTAAGATAATAGAAATGGGCCACTGGTGTTTGGTTTTGAAATAATTTATTTTCAAAAGGAAATTTAAAAATATTTCTGTAAATGGAAAGTCTGGCTCATTTGCTGGGATTTGAAAGTAAAAGTAAGTGCACATTTAAGTAAAGCACCAAAACACCATTGAATGGAAGTCAAATGCTATTGCTTACCTAGATCTAAACTTTGAGCCTTGAGCCATTTGTGTTAAAAAAAAGATGAATTAGCAAGTGTTAAGGAGACATTAAGGGACATAAATTTAGCTCCTTTCCCTTCCACCCCCTGGTGTGAAGAATTCCTGCAGAGATTGAGAATAATTTGTTTTGGGATTAAGACCCTCAGGGAATTTTAGGGAACTCTGCTTTAGTGAATCCTAAAGGAAGTAGGTGGTTTTAGGGGAAGATGAGACTCCTATTCTTTGGAAAGTTAAGAGTCACACCCTCCTTTGCCTCTAGAGATTCTCACTTGTTTTTCTCTTAATATTCAGTAGAAGAGAATAGTGTACTCAACACATTCCTGTCCTTTCTCCTATAGAAGACTAGATGATGGGGCCGGGAAGTTGGCTTAGTGGTAGAGTGCTTGCCTTGCATGCGTGAGGTTCTGGGTTCGATTCCTCAGCACTACATGAGCAGAAAAAGCCACAAGTAGTGCTGTGGCTCAAGTGGTAGAGTGCTATCTTTGAGCTGAAGAGCTAAGGGACAGTGCCCAGGCCCAGAGTTCAGGCCTCATAACCAGCAAAAAAAAAAAAAAAAAAAAAAAAAAGGAGATTAGAAGATAATTCCAGCAGCAGCTGGCTAGGGGAGAAAGTAGGAGATAAGTAAGGCACACATATCTTACCATTCTCTTAAGAGTGGGAAACATCTTGACTACAAGATACAGTTTTTACAATCTAGTTAACTATCTTGGACTAATGTTAGTGCTCTCCTTTTTATAATAGGTGACAGTTATTATAAGATGTTATTGAGCGAGGTTGAGAGAAGGGGACACAAGGCTTCTCTGTAGCATGTCTGCAATGTCTTGTGAGTCTATAATTATTTCAAAGTCAAAAATAAAAGTTAAAACGTTTGGTATAGTAGCCAATGCTACATAACCATGTCCCTATAAACCACTAGTATACTGTGGCTAGAAATTTATAATAATATAAACAGATACATATCCCAATATATTCCTAACAGTATGCCTGTGGTGAAAAGTTTAAAATACCTTAGTGTGTAATGAAAGCAGAGTGGATAAATATGTCCAATATGTGAATACTACACAACAATGAAAAATGATAGGGAAGCTGCCTCTTATGTATAATCCTAGCCACTAAGGATGCTGAGATTTAAGGATTGTGGTTCAAAACCAAGGAGTAAAGGTTCAAAGACTCTTAATTCTAGTTAACCACCAAAAAAGCTGAAAGCAGAGATGTGGCTGAAGTGGTAAAGTGCCAGCCTTGAGTGAAAAAGTGGAAGGACAATATGCAGTCCCAGAGTTCAAGCCCCAGTACTGGCAGAAGAAAAAGGAAGGAAGGAAGGAAGGAAGGAAGGAAGGAAGGAAGGAAGGAAGGAAGGAAGGAAGGAAAAGAAAAAAAGAAAGAAAGAAAGGAAAGAAAGAAAGAAACATATGATTTGAAAGCTATCACAATTAACTGAATCTAGACACTTGCAAGTTATGTGAACCTAAGTATTTTGAAATGATACACAGGTGTGTAACATTGGGATTAGAAGACTATGTGACCAAAAGTTAACCATGGTGAACTGGAAGTGTGGCTTTCAATGGCAGAATGCTTCTCTATCAACCACAAGATCCTGAATTTAATTCTTTTTTTTTTTTTTTTTTTTTTGTCTGTCGGTCGTGGAGCTTGAACTCTGGGCATGGGCACTGTCCCTCAGCTCTTCAGCTCAAGGCGAGCGCTCTATCACTTGAGCTACAGCGCCACTTCTGGTTTTCTGGTGGTTTATTGGAGATAGGAGTCTCACAGTCTCTCCTGCCCGGGCTGGCTTTGAACCGCGATCCTCAGATCTCAGCCTCCTGAGTAGCTAGATTACAGGCGTGAGCTACCAGCGCCCGGCCTGAATTTAATTCTTAGCCATCAACATGTCAGCAATCATTCTCTCTAGGTGCTGGTTTATTATTTTCATTTTGCTTATGTAAAGATTTTGTAATTTTTCCATAATGAATATATTACTAATAATGTAGTGATTTTTTAAAAAAAAGATAATGAAAATAGCTTAAATCATTATAGATTTGCTAAATATTTGCCACGGGGATGTTTAAATCCTATAATCCAAACAACTTACTATTCATTACAGTTGATAAAAATAACCATTAAGAAATAAACTTGAATGCTTCAAAATTGCTGTAAATAAGTGTTAATCCATGGCAAATACTGGGTCTTACAGAAGAGAAGGGCCATAATTAGCCATTTCATTCCTAACCCATCTTCCTTCTTTACTGTTTCCTTTCTGATGAAACTAGTGTTTCCAGTAAAAGAAAAAAAACAGGAACTGGATGCAGCCTTAATTCTTACTAAGCCCAGAGCAAGTCTGTGCAAAAGCTCATGATTTGCCCAGGTTGTTGGGTAACCTCAGTCTTGGACTTTTAATCACACAGGGGAGAAAATTGCACAACTAAGAAATTTCCTAAATGCCTGGATTTGTCCTGTCTTTTTAAAATATAATTTTATTGTTATGATGAAGGTGTTGTACAGAGGGGTTACCATTTCAGAAGCCAAGTAATGAATACAATTATTTTTGAACAATGTTATCCCTTCCTTTGCTTTCTCCCAGTTTTCTCAAGTGTGTGTGTGTGTGTGTGTGTGTGTGTGTGTGTGTGTGTGTGTGTGTGTGTGTGTGTGTTTAAAGTAGTTGTGCAAAGGAGTTTCAATTCAACAAGGCAGATTATGAGGACAATGGATTATCCCTTTCATCCCTCTCTCCCATTTCTCCCAAATTAATGTCTTTCTTTAGAGGTAAATCAAGAACAATATGAAATAAATGAGAAACCAATGCTTCCTTTTTTAAAAGACAACTCTTAAAATAGAATTACTTTTCTATAACTGACTGTAAATTGCATTTGTTAGACATAATAGACATTTTGAGGGACTAATGACAGATTAATTTTACGGTATTATGTGTTGCTTACTGACTTATCCTTTATAAATTTCCTTTCTCATGCATACAATCTCTGTCCCATGGGGCAAGAAATATTTCTGTGTTGATCAACTTTTATTTTTGCTTTCCTAAATTTTAGGAGTTTAAGAGAAAAATTGTGCCAGGGAGTTTGGGGCTCCTGCCTGTAATCTTACCTACTCAGAGGGCTGAGATGTGAAGATCACAGTTGGAAGCCAGCCCAGGCAGACAAACCCCCATGACTCTTTTTTTTTTTTTTTTTTTTTTTTCAATTAACCACTAGAAAACCAGAAGTGGAGCTGTGGCTCAACTAGTAGAGTACTAGCACAAGGAGAGTGCCTAATGAGCTCAAACCCTAGAACCAGCACCAAAAAGAAAAAATATATATATAAGAAAGAAGGAAGGAAAGAAAAGTTGTGTATGCTGGCTATATTTTGCCTGACACAAGTTAGTGGTCAATAAATATTTGCTGAGTGATAAAAATGAGTCACTTGTGTCTGGAATTCTCAGTGGATTCCTAAGGGGAACAGTTGGAACTTGGAGGATAGGCTTGGACAACCAGGTCTGCCACGAATAGCTCTGTGATTTTAGCCTCACACATCAAAATGGGACATGTAATACGTACTTCTCAGCCTTGGTGTGAGGAGTGAATTTCCTCCTGTGGGCTGGCAACACCTGGAACTCAAACAGATATGTACTGCTTTCCACAGACAAGTCCCTTCAAAGGAAAGAGATGAAGCATCAAATAATTATCACCAGTAACTTGGGAAAGTCTACTCTGGTAGTTTTAAAAGAAAAAAATAAATATTGCACATTCTAGAACATTTATGTTTTTATTAATCTACAGTATTTCAGCGCATGAAGTTCAATTTTTAAGGGATAGGTTTGACTTAAGGTACGTCCTGAGCAATTTGAGCTAAACTGGTGATCTATGAAGAACACTTAACTTTTCAAACAGGCAAAACAAGATAAATAGTTTTGCTGTGTCCTGACATTTATTTGGCTTTAGCTGTTGTTTTATCTCCTTCTGAGATTAAAAAAAAAATACTTATATAGTGGTTAAGAAAAATCAGCTCTGGAGTCAGATGGCCTGGGCCATCGGGTTAAATAAGCATGTGACATAAGCAACTCACTGAAACACACTTTGCTTGGTTTTCTTGTCAGAGAAGAAAGGGACTGTCAATAATAATGTTTAACCCATAGGATTATTGGGAACATGCTTGGAAAAGAAGCTTGTAAAATGCTTCAAAGAGCATGACACAGAGTAAGCCTTTGGTGAAGGTTGGCCATTATCCTCTTTCAGGCCTCTTATTATCTATTATGTTGCATCTAAAATACAGTTTAAAACAGCCTGACACCTAGTTTCTTTTCCTGGAGCAGTTATTCATTCTGATTTGGCCATTGTCTGACTGTCAACTCATATAGTAGCTGCCTGGAGGCTTGGGGCTTCCATGTTCTCGGGCACTAGTACCACCCTGTAGAAGTTTAAGAGGGGTGGGGTTGGCCATTACATCTAGAATAAATAATAACAACATTGCTTTGTGCCAGAATCTGAGCTACGAACCATAAACCCATAATTACCCCCATCTTGCAGACTGAGAAAATGAAGCCTTAGAGAGGGAATTATCTCATTTTATTTTCATGCCCCATCTTTGACTGTGAATTACTTCTCAAATATATTTGTCCAAGCCAGGCACCTGAGACTCATACCTATAATCCTAAGATCTGGCAGATCATGGTACATTTATTTGGCTTACTATGTCTAGCTCTTTGACCTTGTGGGAAGAGTAGGAATATAGAAGTATGGTTGCTGAGGAGAAGGGCTGGATGTATGGTGGGCAGTTCATCTCTCCATGGTAACTTCTAGCACTTCTTGTCCTTGCTTGGGCCTAACCATATTTTGAATTCTAAACCAACTTCACTGTTTGACGCTATTAAAATGTTAGGGAAAGGAGTGGCTATATCCATGATAATGTAATCACATGGAGAAATTCAACATGGATATAACGAGAAGGAGAAGGAGAAGGCTGCAGGTAGTGTTCACTCAAGGTGTTATTGATGGGTTTATACGGACATCCATCAGGATTGCAAACTCCAGGGTATAAGGGGCCAGATTGTCTTGGAAAATGGGCCAGGTAAGAAGAGTGACAAGTATGAGAACATCAGTTATCATTGGTGGGGATGGGGGGTGGGGGCATATCCATGGATTTTCTGAGAATAGCTGGAAAGCATGGAACTCTTCATTCTGCTTCAGATTGTCTATTTATTTCTCTGTCACCTCCATATCTGGAAGCCCCGTGGAAGTGTCTCAGCCATGTGAAACCTTTTGATTTTTATTTTGTGGAAACAAATAGAAATATTAAAAAAAATTAGCCAGGTGCCACTGACTAATGCCTGTTATCCTAGCTACCCGGGAAGCTGATATCTGAGGATTGTAGTTTAAAATCAGTCCAGTCATGAAAGTCTGTGAGACTCTTATCTCCAGTTAATGAACAAAAATCCAGAAGTGTAACTGTGGCTCAAGTGGTAGAGTATAGCATTGAGCAAAAAAGCTGGGAGAAACTCAGTCCTTGAGTTTAAGCCCCAGTACCAGCACAAAAGAAAAATATATAGCTTGGTGCTGGTGGCTCATGTCTGTAATCCTACTGTGGGGGAGGCTGAGATCTGAGGACTGTGGTTTGAAGCCAGCCTGGGCAGAAAAGTTCCTGTGAGACTCCCCTTATCTCCAATTAATCACTCAAAAACCAGAAGTGGTGCTGTGACTCAAGTTGTAGAACACTAGCCTTGAGCACAAAGAGATTCAGGGACAGTACACAGGCCCTGAGTTAAATTCCCACAACCAAAAAATGAGGGCAGGGATAACACTATCCGACAAGAAATGTACCTTACTTATGCAATTGTAACCCCTCTTTACATCACCTTTACAATAAAATAAGATAAAAAATTAAAAAATACACATTCATACCCCAAAATACGGTTACATCCAACAATCATATTATGTCAGTATCAGGGAATCATCTTTCACCACCTACTGTATATATTGCTTTATGTTTGAATTTTTTGTAATGCTTATACTGCTTTTACAAGCAACATGCCTCCTGCTCCAAATACCCACAATATACTCACAATGGCCTTATGTTAGGAAACTTTGAACCAAACTGTTTCCAGACTACTCCAGATTAACTGTAGAAGTTCTTCCAGCTTTGTGTTGTTTTATTTTAGAACCAATCTCAAGAATTTTTGGTTTGTGAATACTTTGGGCCCACTCAGGTAGTAGAAATGAGCTCATGTAGATAGAGTTTTGGAAAAGGATTTCTGCAGCCTTGAGTTGTTCCTGGCCATGTTGGACCAGATGAGCACCTGGGATGGAAGCAGCCCTTTAAAGGTGTTGGGAAAGAACAATTACATCTCTCATTTCTGAGACAAACCTGGAGCTTACAAGAAAAAATGAATACCAGCCTGGTGTGGTGGTGTGCATTTATAATCTCAGCTATGGAGACTGAGGCAAGAGAATCATAGTTGGAGGCCAGTCTGAGCAACTTAATAAGACTGTTTCAAAATGAGGCAAAGACTGAGGAAGGGGATGTTAGCTCAGTGGTAGAGTGCTTGTCTAGCATGCATTCACATTCGCACATTCCTTGGGATCACACACACACACACACACACACACACACACACACACACACACGCACACACACGCACACACGAATAATTTAGATGATATTTATTCACTGTCCAACAATGCTTTGGGTGCTTACTATGTGCATAGCCTTGTGCTGAGCCCTGACAACAAAGCAATACTTTTCCTGATGCTCCTAGCTTTGGGTGTATCACAGAGCGAGGTGACACAGTGTGAGGAGGGCTAACACATCATTCTTTGGAGCCCCCACTAGAGGGACTCCACCCATTTGCTTAGGTGAGAGGGAGGTTAGGGAAGAGTTCCATAGAGAGAGGGAAGCTGGGCTGAGTTTTGAGGGATGAGTAGGAGTTAGCCTGGTAAAGAAATGGAGGAGTTGGTATAACCCCTGTTTTTACTGTACTTGATCCCAGTGCCCTGCATCTTGTATATACATTTTCTAATTTGGGGAGGGGAAGGGAAATAAGGAATTGCTGAGACAAGGATACAGGTTGAGCCATTGTAACAATGAGATGTACAAGATACTATGTTGAAAACGAACTTTACAACTTCCAGGGGTGGGGGGGTGAGGTGGGGGGATGGAGAAGGGAGGAGTTGGGGAGGGAAGGGATAGTAGGGGAAAAACAAAGGAAGGGGTAACAATGTTTGATAGGAAAAATACTCATTACCTTAGTCATATAACTGTAACCCCTCTGTAATATCTTTATAATTATATATATGCATATAGTGTGTGTATATCTCTCTCTCTCTCTCTCTCTATATATATGTGTGTGTGTGTATAAAATGGAGGAGTGATTCTAGCCTGAGAGCCCAATGGTTGCAAACACATAAAGACTGAGAGGACCTGCGACCTTTGGGAATTGTCTGCACACTGAGTAACCTGGGCAGAGGTGCACAGGAGGGTCAGATGTTGGGGCTACAGTAAAGGCAGCCCCGTGATCACAAAGTGCTTAGCAAAGCATGCTGGGACATCCGGGCTCCATCCTAAAAATGAGAGAGAGAGACAGAGAGAGAGAGAGAGAGAGAGAGAGAGAGAGAGAGAGAGAGAGAGAGAGAGAGAGAGAGAGGGGAGGGGGTGTGAGAGAGTATCATAAATCTTAAGCTAAAGAGTGACAGCAGAGATTGCTTTGAGATGTGGAGACATTTATATATTTATGTCAACACATATTTTGATTTGGAGTATCTCTTCGAACCTAGGAATGAAGGAATAAAAAGTACTGTATCCTTAAGTAAAAAGAAATAGCAAGTCATTTTATTTATTTATTTATTTATTTATAATTTTATTGGTACTGGGGCTTAAACTTGGGCCTGTGCACTGTTCTTTAGCTTTTTTTTTTTTAATTGTGAAAATACCCTACAGAGGGGTCACAATTACATGGGCAAGGTAATGAGTACATTTCTTATTAAGCATTGTTGCCGCCTCCTTTGTTTCCCCTTCCCATCCCTTCCCATCTCCCCCCTCCCTCATCCCTCCCCCCCCCCAGCCAAAGTTGTAAAGTTTGTTTTTTGACATAACGTCTTATATATCTCATTGTTGCAATGGGTCAATCCGTATCCCTATTTAAACAATAGTTTTTTTTTCCCTTCCCCTCCAAAAATTATATCAACATCAAATACAGTGAAAATAAGGGGTTATACCATGGGGAAGGGACATACAAAGCAATAAAGAAATATCTTATAAATATGTTAGAAACAATAGCAAGCAAGAAAAAAACATTTGAGTCCCTATCTTGGGGTTCATTTCGCCTAACATCAACTTTTCTGACCATTTCTGCTTGTCTCAGATATATACTAGTTATTGCAAATAAGGGAAACCATGGGACCTATGTTTCTTTGGGCCTGGCTTACTTCACAATATAATTTTTTTCAAGTCTTTCCATTTCCTAACAAATGGGGCAATGTCATCTTTCTGATGGAGGCATAAAATTCCATTGTGTATATATACCACATTTTCTTGATCCATTCATCTACTGAGGGGCATCTGGGTTGGTTCCATATCTTAGCTATGGTAAATAATGCTGCAATAAACATAGTCATGCTGGTAGCTTTATATGGTCTTGTTTGTGATCATTCAGGTAAATGCCCAAAAGTGGGATTGCTGGGTAATAGGGGACCTCTATGTGGAGTCTTTTGAGGAACCTCCATACTGCTTTCCAAAGTGGTTGAACAAGTTTACACTCCCACCAACAATGCAGTAGGGTTCCCTTCTGTCCACATCCCCTCCAGCATCTGTTGTTATTAGAGTTCTTGATTATAGCCATTCTAACTGGGGTGAGGTGGTATTTCAATGTTGTTTTGATTTGCATTTCTTTTATGGCTAGGGAAGTTGAGCATTTCTTCATGTGTCTATTTGCCATCCTTCTTTCTTCTTCAGAGAAGTTTCTCTTTAAGTCTTTAGCCCATTTGTTTATTGGGTAGTTGTTTCTATGAGGATTTGTTGTGGGATTTAATTTTTTGAGTTCAGGTATATTTTAGATATGAGACTCTTGTCCGTTGTATGGCTAGTGAAGATCTTCTCCCAATCCATGGGCTATTGACCTTGCTAGCTATGTCCTTTGCCCTGCAGAAGCTCTGCAATTTCATGCAATCCCATTTGTCCAACCTTTGTTTGATTTGTTGTGTTTCTGGGTCTCTATTAAGAAAATTTCAGCCTATGCCATGTTCCTTAGCTTTTTTATTCAAGGTTAGTACTCTACCATTTGAACCATACCTCTACTTCTGCTCTTTTGGTAGCCACTATTTTTCCTTTCCCTGACTGGCTTTGAATTGGTATCCCTAGATCTCAGCTTCTTCAGTAGCTAGGATTACAGCTAAGACTACAGGTACCTGGGTTATAAATTATTAAAAAACAAATAAAATGAAGCCAGCTGGTGGTGGCTCATGCCTATAATCCTAGCTACTCAGGAGTCTGACATCTGAGGATTGCAGTTTGGAGCCAGCCAGGGCAAAGAGGTCTGTGAGACTCTTATCTTCAATTAACCACCAGAAAACCAGAGGTGGTGCTGTGGCTCAAAGTGGTAGAGAACTACCATTGAATGAAAAAGCTCAGGGACAGTGCCCAGGCCCTGAGTTCAAGCCCCATGAGTGACAAAAATAAAAAATAAAAAATGAAAATATAACCTACAAAATAATAGCTAGGAAAAATGTAGATAATATAAAGTGTATCTCAGTTTTGGTACCTTCTATTTCATGGCATAGCACACATAGAGCTTGCAAGTTAATTCAGCCATCAGTTGGAAGGTTGTTGGCAAGTATCAAGCCAGCTTGGAGGGTGTGTGTGGGGAGCTAGCTAAGACATCCATAACATTAAGATAATTCTCAGTGCATATTGCTAAGCTTCCAATTGGCAAGCCAGCCTGTTCTCGCATCATTACTCACCAAGAGCCCTGCTTCCCCAGAAAGGTAGATGAATACTCAATTAATAGCAAGAGAATGGACATGTTCAGTTTGGTAAGAACTTGCCTTCCCCTGTCTCCTGAGGAGAGAGGGGAAAGTTGGTGGCTTTTCAGAGGGGAAGAGGGAAGGATGGAATGAGCTTTCAAAGAGGTGAATTTTCGGGATGGGAAGGTGGCTCAGTGGTAGAGTGCTTGCCTTGCATGCCTGAGGCCCTGGGTTCCATTCCTCAGCACCACATAAGCAAAAAGAAAAAAGCCAGAAGTGGCGCTGTGGCTCAAGTGGTAGAGCGCTAGCCTTGAGCTGAAGAGCTGAGGGATAGCACCCAGGACCAGAGTCAGGCCCCACGACTGGACCCCCCCCCCAAAAAAAAATGAACAGAGAGGTGAATTTTCAGCACTAAAGGAGGGTGATATCATTTGTTCTGCCTGTGAATTTATCCTTAATTTTCTGGACTTTTTTTTCTTTTTCTTTTTGTGCCACAAGGACATTTGTTGAATATGTAACTGTGCCTCAGGAAGGCTATGAGGGTTTTTTTTACAATCAGAATAAGCAGAATTCAAATTCTACTCTGCAATGTAGTGAGAGGTGAGAGCTTGAGACTATTGCTTACGCTATCTGATCAGATTTCAGAAGGCCCACCTTGCATGGCCTCTTTTGAAAATCAAGTGAGATCAGATGTTCATAAATGATGCCTTGGACTTCCCAGGCTACCATAACACATGTCCAAAACAGGTTTGCTTGTGCATAATCAAAATTTACTGCTCTCTGTTCTGGATGCTGGAGTCTAAGATCAGAGCATCAGGTTCTGTGTTTGGCGGGTATCTACTCTCTGATTCCCAGTCTGTATTTTCGCTATGTTCTCACAGATGAGAAGAGGCAGGTAAAAGGTCTCTCTGGAATCTCTTTCATTAACCCATTCATCCCATTAATGAGAGCTCTGTACCATGACCTAATCCCAGTCCTCAACCTCACTTCCTAATACCATTTCCTCAGAGGCTGGAATTTCAACATAATGATTTTAAGGACACATGGTAACTGGCACAAAACTGAAGTTTAAAAAATGTTTCTTTCCTGATTCAAAATTGAAGTTATTTTGTTTGTTGTTTCCATGGGAATAGCTATTTGTTTCCCTGGCTCTCTGTCATGCTGGTGTGTGTATGTGTGTGTGTATGTGTATGTGTGTGTATACATGCCAATCCTGGGGTTTGAACTTAGGACCTAAACACTGTCTCTTACCTTTTTTGCTCAAAGCTGGTGCTCTACCTCTTGAGACACATCTCCAATTCTGGGCTGGCTTGGAACTGTAATCCTCCTGTCTCACCCTCTTGAGTTGCCATGTTATGATGTTTTTATCAATAGGATAAAACATGCTTTTAGAAACTTGGGTAGCAGAATGGACTGTTTCAATCCAGTTGTTACTGCTCACTTTGGAAAACTTGACATGGTTAGGGAAGTCCAGTTAAAGCACTTTGACAGTGCCCAGAACACAGATATGAGATTTTGGAGAAGGTACAGTATAGATGGTACCACCTGGCTGTAAAAATTCTGCTACTAGGGTCTTCCTTTTGACTATGTCAACGGCTAATTGACTTCCATTTTTTTGTAGAACTAATATAAATATTTAGAAGGAGGAACTTAGTGTTCTAAGAGCTTAGAACCTGTTGTTGAGGACATTGAATACTCTATTCCTAGACACAGGAATAGGGTATCCGGCTACCAGGTACTAATGTAGTTATGTCCCTAGCCCCAGTGAAGTATGTCTGGGTTAAAAACAGATTTCAGGAACACATTTCTACCTCATGAGACTCTATGGCAGGTGTTGAGGGCCTGTTTAGGGGAAACTGGAGCTAATGCCAGGAGAAATCTACTGGCCAGCATCTTCTGTGGTGATTCGTAGAAAGTACCACCACCTCCAGGACTTAAAGCAAGAGAAGAATGGATCTTCCCACTGAGGAAATCATAGGCCCTGACTCCTCATTTTAGAAGGTGGTTGGTAAAGATAAAGGCACAGTGACACCTCTGTCATGTAATGAGCAGTCTGAGTTACAGATCCAAAATTAACAGCTTCTCCTCCTCCCTCCCCACCTACCCACATCTTTAACCTTGCCTTGTCATTGTTTCTCAGAGCAAGTGAGCAGGAAAAAATGCTTCTTGGATCAGCGAACCCTTCAAATACAGCAGGGGTGGGTAAGGTTAGGATTCTTATTACGTCAGGAGTTCTGGGTTCAAATAGATGGTCACTCTGCACTTCTTGGCTTGGAATAGGTGCCCTCAGCAAGTGGCCATCCTTTTTAAATCTAAATTGTCTTCAGTAGTAGTACTTCTTTCAAAGGCTCTTGGGAGGGTTCATCAGATGTTCTGTAAGGACTCAATGACAACTATTGTTACCATGTGTGTGTGTGTGTGTGTGTGTGTGTGTGTGTGTGTGTGTGTATGGGTGTGGGTGTGCACGTACTAGTAGTGAGGCTTGAATTCAGGGCCTTGCACTCTGGCTTAGTTTTTCAGCTCAAGGTTCTACCACTTGATCCACAGGTCCACTTTTGGCTTTTTGGTACTTAATTGCAGATAAGAATCTCATAGACTTTCTTGCCTGGGCTGGCTTTCACCCTTGATCCTCAGACCTCAGCCTCCTGAGTAGCTAGGATGACAAGCATGAACATCTAATATCTAGCACTGGGGAGGATTTTTAAGAGCTCATTATTGGGCCTTATTCTTCATTCTCTTCCTCAGCTGTCACTTTTCCAAAATTATCCAGCAATGTTCCGAGGGTTTGTGGACCCCAGAGTCTTCTCTCTTCCTGATTTGTTTATAAAGCCTTGGACTGAAAGAAACAGAAATTTATTTTATGAGGAGGAGAAAGGAAGGGGGGCAGGATATGATACGCAAAGCTCTGAGAACAGATTCTCAGTCTCTAGAAAGCAAATATTAGAGCCATAGTCTGGAGGTGACACGAGAGTCTTAGCTCAGAGGCCAAGGTGGCACATGCAGGGGTGTGTGTGTGTGTGTGTGTGGGAGGACTTGCACATAGCATGTTCCAGGGGAGCAGTGAGGACAGTCTTTGTGACTTCTGCCCAGAGTCACCCAGGCAGGAAAGCCATTGTTGTAACAGAGGCCACAGCACCGGTGCATGTGACAAGGTGATTTCCATGGGGACTCGGGATGGGCCATAAATACTGATGAGGAACACAAGCAGACTCATGCCTGAGGTTCTACCACTGTAGGAGGATGATCTTTAAGTCATGGGAGTGGGAAGGACTGAAGGTGAGCACAGGTGAGCGCAGGTGAGGTATGAGGGCGTTTCAGGTGATCTAGCTGAAGCTGGCTGCACAGTGCTGGGCATGCAAGAAGCACCAGGAACTGGCAGGTATTGCCAACAGTTCCCTGACACCTGGACCTTTCCCTTTGCCCTCTGGATGGGGCGGATCTCTACTAGGATTATGGAAAGATATGAGAAATCTCAGCATTCTTTCCATAAAGCTCTTTAAAGAATGCAGATGGGGTGGGGTGGGGTGGGGTGGGGTGGGATAGGGTGTTAATTTCAGTCAAAGACTATTTTCCTCATCAGAACCTGGAAGGAAGTATTTACTTTTGACAGGAGAGAGCAAGCCTCAGGTGCCAGGAAATGTGATGATTCTTGGCTAGATTTGCTTTTTACTCAGAGTAAAAAGACCCTGGGTCACGCCCTTACTTGTTTATATTTGAACTGGGAGGCTGTTGGGCAATCATTTAACTCCCTTATCTGTAAGATGTGGACAGAATTGCCTGCCCGACCATCAGATATTTATCGCAAAAGTTTCTGTAAACCATAAAGTTCTAAGAAATGAGGGACCAGGGTGGCTCGGAAGGTGCCTGACTTTCAACCAAGGATGTCTGCTACTTTCTGATAGGATGGAGATTAGAGGGGGAATTCCGGGGTGGTAAAGAGTGACTGATGGGTAGGTATTTCTGGAAATCCTGGTTGTTTATCATCTACTCCAGAGGCTGGTCCGCAAGATCTGCACCCAGTAATCCTGTCAGGTGTCATTAGGTCAGTCCTGAAGAGACCTCTCTGCCCTCTCTACTGCTGTGGCTTTTTGCCACTGCCTTCCAGGCTGTAGACTTTAGATCAAGGAACATGCTGTGTCTTTGTCATCTAGACCCAAGCACAGGACACCCACAGCTACACCGATAGTGTTTATAGAATGATGCAGTGACAGGGAGTGTTTTTGTTTAGAGATCATGGTTGTAGCCTGTAGTTTGCTCATTTACTCCTTCTCAGACATCTCCTTCTCCAATTTCCATACAGTGACTCACAGCTCTCTGGAGATTGGAATGTGAGAGCTTGAATAGTTCTAAATAGTTCTAAAACAGAGATGGAGCAGTAGGAATTGCTTTCCTCTCTGACCTGTTCATGCTCTGGGGGGGAAAAAAGAGACTGTGGAGACTTGGTCACTGGAGATGAGTGAGAACATTGAGAAAACCCTGGGGGAAATATGGACAAAGCAACACCTAGCAATGCCATTGGGTGTCTGAAAAGGTCATGCTGTGGCTGGAGGGGTCCCACTCTGGAAACAGCCTGTGGGGTGAGCCACAAGTGCCTGGGTCCTGACCAGAGGGTCATTCCACTCCGGAAACACTGCTGCTTGATCCCCAACCCCCGCCCCTGGCTCCCCCAGAGAGGAACAAAGATCTTACAGAAAAACTAGGCCACAGCTTTGGGTGTGAAACTGGTGATTTCTATGTTTTCTGAAATCTATTGTCAGACAAACAGTTGGTTTCTTTTGTTTGCTCCCATCACCGCTTATGTGTGTGACAGTGACATTGACTTTGAAGGTGATGACAGTGGTAGAGATGAGTGCAGAATGACTTCCCCCAAAGGCTTGCTCTGTGATATGTGCAGACTGTAGTCTCTGCCCACTCTGCAGATGTGGAAATGAAGGTTCAGAGGGGCTGAGTAGGGTGTTTCCCCCCCCCTCTCCAAGGTCACCTTAATCTGAACCTTTCCAGGTCTGACAGCTGCTCACCCTCCTACCCTCTGAACTGCCTCCTTTGGACTGTATACATTTGGATTTATGATGATGAGATGATACAGAGCTGTCTTGGAAGTATTTTCTAAGCAGCTCAAACCAAGCTCTTCAAAGTGCAGGTTACCATGTGTGACAAGAAATGCTCCCCAACCCCTGCCAAGAGCTTCCCCCCCACCCACAGATTCCCTTCAGAGTTCTGCCTGGGGCCTGATGAAGAAAATGGGACAATAAAACAATAAAATAAAGACCCCAAGGCCTGTCACCAATCATCCATAAAACAAGCTTTCCTAAGCCCAGAAAAATGTCAGTCTAATGTTCTTGTTCTAAAAATGCTGGCTTTCAGGGCATCAATTTCCCCTAATAATGAGCTTTTTTGTTCTACTCTAATGACGCAGCCTTGTCTTGAGGATTCTTGTCATCTCTATTGCTCATCCCCGGTGACAGACACAGGCACAGTGAATTTGTCACTTCCTTTCTTTTCTCTTCCTTTCTTGTCATGCCTGATTCCCACCCCGGCAGGGGCTCAGGGCATGCCTCCCTCTGCTTCTGCCCCCTTACCGCCCACACAGCACCCAGCTCTGTGAGTGCTCCAAAGAGCATCTTCCATTTCCTCCGTGAATAAGCTCGCCTCTGTTTCCCCCCAACATCTCTCCTTAGTGACTTTTTGTGTCAGTGAGGTGTGCTCTGAGTACTTCCCCCAGGGAGACCCAACATGTTGATAAGCTGTGCATTTCTGCAGATGTTTATCCTTCATCCAGTCCATTCCAGGCCCATGCTGAGGGCTTTGAATTAGCTCTTCTCATTCAGTACCAGCGAGATGGAGTCTGTGCCGGTGAGGAAACTGAGGCACAAAGAAGTGCCTGAGCACCCACAGCCTCGTAGCATCTGAATTCTAGAGCCTATTTTCTTAGTCATTCTGCTTGAGGTTGTCCTTGAGATTTCTATGTGACAGTTGGAGAGGTTAAGAGTACTCTTTAGCTTTTGAGGTGTTGAGCTTGGAGGACCCTTCGAAGTGAGAGAATAATTCAGGAATGGTCAAGCCAAGTAGCCACAGAGTAAGCCACAGATTAAGAATCCTTTAAAGTTGGGCCTGGAGCTTCATGCTTGTAAATACAGCTTCTCAGTAGGTAAGAGGCAGGAGGATTGTGAGTTTGAGGCCAGCTTCAAACCTTGTCTAAAAAAAAAAAAAGGCAGGAGGCTGAGATCTGAGCATCAAGGTGCAATACAAATCTTGGCAAGAATGTCTGCAAGACTCTTACCTCTACTGAAGCCAGAAGTGGTACTGTGGCTCAAGTAGTAGAGAACTAGACTTGAGCAAAAAAAAAAAAAAGCTCCAGGACAGTGCCCAGTCCTGATTTCAAACCCCAGGATAGGCACCAAAAAAGAAAAAGAAAAGAAAAGGAAAAGAAATGGATAGACTGACCAAACATGACAATTCTCTACCTGTAAGTATGGGAATGACCTAATGAGGGTTGCCTTCCACTCCTTCCTCCACCGCCTACCTCCTGCAAACCCTCCTCTAAGGTCCTCCAGACACTTCTTCCCAAGGTTAGCATCCTTTAGCATTTCCAAAATACAGATTCTGACAATTTTCATTTCAGGGGACCTGGGACAGGAAGCTAGGGGTTTTCCATAACAAGAATCTCTGGTGATTGTAAAGTAAGTCACCAAGCCATGGTCTAGACTGTTTGTCAGACTGCAATGTTGGGGAAGGAAGCAGAAGGCACCAGAGGAGCTGTGGCTGGCTGGATCCCACAGGGAAGAACATAGTTGCACCCCTTGGTCCCTTTGTCCACTGAGGTCCCTTTTTGCGCTCTAACAGTCTGTAGTTGCTGAGGAGAGGGAGTGAAGAGTGGTTCTCTTCATTTGCTTGACCTTATCCTGCAAGTTCAATGCCCTTTGTTTTCATTACTTTAGGGGGCAGTACTGGGAACTTCAGCTCAGGGTCTTGAGTTTCCTGGGCTGATTCAAGACCACTGAGCCAGGCCTCAAATACTGCTTTTCAGTGGGCATGTTTTGGATGGATTCTTTCTTCCTGCCTAGATGTGCACCTTGGCTGCAGTCTGTCTACTTTTAGGCTTTTCTTTGTGTGTCTATGCCAGTTCTGGGGCTTGAACTCAAATCATGGGCACCATTCCTAAGTTTTTCTTGCTCTAGGCTAGTACTCTATCACTTGAGCCACAGTTACACTTCCAACTTTGTTTTGGTAGTTAATTGGAGATGAGAATCTTATGATCTTTCCTGCCTGCGCTGGCTTCAAACCGTGATCCTCGGTTTTCAGCCTCCTGAGTAGCTAGGGGTACAGTGCCTGGCTTGGTTAGGCATCTTGTAGTTGATCATGGGATGACAGGCCCATGACTGTGTCCAGCTATCCTTCTGTGAGGTTGGAGTATTTTAGATTTTTCTGCCTGGGCTGGCCTAAAACTGTGATCCTCTTAAACCTCAGCTTCCTCTATTGTGTGAGTTGGCACATACATACCACTCACTAAGCCCAGCTGTTGTTTGAGGAGTCTCCTGTACTTTTCTGCTCAGGCTGGCCTTAAACTGCAATCCTGCCTTTGCAGCCTCCTAAGCAGCTGTGATTATAGGTGTGACCCACCACGCCCAGTTATGCTTAGTATTACTTAAAAAAAAATCTTAATGGGGATCAGTATTTTTTTTTTTATTTGTGCTAGGCTTACCAAAGGATCTGCAATTGATCAGGAAAAAGTAGAAGAGAGCCATGACAATATAGACAGCTGCCTGTTTAGGTAAGTCATCCTCAGACTGGGTTTCTTCTGATTAAATTACGTGGGAAGACACAACTTTGATAAGACTTTTTCCAAGTACGGGAGAGGCCACCGCACCTATCCTGATATGATCTTCTGTGAAACTCTCCTGTGTCGTTACGCTCATTCTGCACAACACAGAATCAAGTTGCCTGTATCACCAGCTCTGTCAGGCTCATAGTACATCAACCAACAGGTTCTTCTGCAGTTGGCTCTTGATTTTCTGCGGTCCTTCCTTAGAATGCCCTGAAACCTAATGGTGATGACCATACAGGCAGGAAGCTCCCCAAAGGCAGGAAGTACATCACTCATGACTTGGCTTCACAGCACCTGACATGTCCCAGGTGCTCAGCTCTGTGTTTGTTGATTGACTGGCAGTGATTCTGTGAATCTACAAGTCAGAGTAGGTTTAAGTCATTGTCATTGAATTGGAGTAGTGTGTAGGATGGATTGGCATAAATCTAGAAAGTTTCACTCAGACAAAAATCAGAAAACTTAGGATAGCGCATTAAGCTTTTCATTTGATGTAAAAGAGTGTCTAAGCCTGTGCTCTTCTTCATTTGGGAGTTTAAAATTATTTTTATTTTATGAGGTGGAAAACTGATGTCCTTATATTGACTAACTTGATGCCTCTTTTTTGTGTCCCTGAGCTTTTTTGCTCAAGGCTACAACTCTGCCACTTGAACCACAGCTTCCTTCAGGCTTTTTGGCAGTAATTGGAGATAAACATCTCATGGACTTTCCTGCTCAGGCTGGCTTCAAACATGGTCCTCAGATCTCAGCCTCCTGAGTTTCTAGGATTACAGGCATGAACCATTGTCACCTGGCTGATGCCCCTTTATTGAACAGACACTTACCTCTTGACTGGATGACTGAAGTAGCCTCTGGAAACATACCTCCACCTTTTTTTTTGTGCCAGTCCTGGAACTTGAACTCAGGGCCTGGGCACTGTCCCTGAGCTTCTTTTGCTCACTGCTAGCCCTCTACCCCTTGAGCCACAGTGCCACTTCTGGACTTTTCTGCATGTAGTACTGAGGAATTGAACCCAGGGCTTCATGCATGCTAGGCAAGCACTCCACCATTAAGCCACATTCCCAGCCCTGAAACATCCCTCCTGATCCCATGGACACTATTCGTGTCCATGCCCACCTTCTATCTGTCAGGATGGTGAGTGTATCCTAGCAGATATGGACCATTCCTCAAATATAAAAGGACTATTCAGATGAGTTTAAGTGTAGTCTGTTATCCTGAATTGAATCCTGGAACAGCAGAAAACCTGGTAAGATCAGTTCTGTCACTTGGAGAGTGGTGATCCACTCCTGTTAATGTTTTTGATGTGGTGGTGCTACTGTGAAAGCGTTTAACAGTAGCAGGGGATGTGAGGGTTATGGGGAGAGTTCATATAGGTTTTGTAAGTTGTCTGTAAATCTTAAAGTATTCCAGCAGAATGGAAATGTCATGATGAAGCTAGGTGCAAGCTGACTTATGCTCATGAAAGAAATAAAAAGAAAAAAAAACATGATTCCAAAATAAAAAATTAAATAATAAGGAAAATTAGATAAATGCTCCCAATATATATCTTCAACAATTCTATCTTCTAAAATGTAAATCAGGAGTCAGGCACTTGTGTCTCACCCCTGTAATCCTAGCTACTCAAGAGGCTGAGATCTAAATAGCAATCCTGCCTATCCAACAGCATTTCCTGTCCCTCTGCTGTGTGTTCCTTAAGCACAGTTATCACCACACACTGATCATTTAGATAGTTTATTTGCTTGTTATTTATTTGTTTGTGATCTTCTCTGTTTGCTGGGAGATCAGCTGCACAAAGACAGGGGTTTTGTATCCATAACGTGGACCAAACAGGAACTTTGTAATGATATTTGGAATGGATGAAAGAAGGGACATTTCATGCATGAAATGGAGTTGACCCCTGGGTAGGGTTAGGATCTCTGCTCTGTTGCCTGGCTGCCTGTGGCCTCTCCCACAGCTCTTGTTCTGAGGAGTTTTAACTGTCAGCTGACCCTCGTGTCGCTTCATACTGGGTCCTAGGTTCTGGTGAGCCAAATAATCTTATTTACTCTTGGACTCCCCAAACTGGTACAATGCCTGGCACAAGTGAAGCTCATCAGAACCACTGCCTTGGACACTTTCTGGCTATCCTGGGGAGATAGTCTAGCCTGTTTTAGAGGAGACCTATCTCAGACTACTTCATTCATCTGTACACGGTAGAACTGAGCACTGGAATACACTTAGCACTTAGTTTTTGAAAGAACAAGGGAGGGAATGGGGTAAAGGCTGGCTATGGGATCAGAAATAGACTTTGAAATTTAGCCAATATCTAACTACTGTCCATGGATTATATACAAAGGAGAGGTGAATCTGGGCACTCAAGTTCATCCTGTCTTCTCCTTTAGATCTCTTTGGGCTTCTTGTCAGACACATTTTCTACAGGTAGAACTCTCTTCGGCTTTGGTGATTTCCTTTTCTTTCACTGTCCTGCGTCCACTTTCTCCCATGGAACCAACACCTCTCTCAAACTGCATGCCCACTCTGGACATTTCCTGGGAACCTTGTTCAACCATCACTGAAATATGCAGGGGACACCAGAGGAAGACACTCAATCTCAATTCCCAGCGATGTGCCAGTCCTCCATCTTCTCTGAGCTGAGGAAGAAACAGCACAGAACAATGGGCATGTAGTATGAAGTGACATCAAACTAGTTCCCCAAATGCTAAAGGTGATGGATGTGTCAATTAATTTGACTATGATAATCAGTACACAATGTTTATCAAATCATCACATGGTACACACATGCACGCACACACACACACACAAATGCACACCATATCATCAGATATTGCTTTGATTTTAGCTTAAATTGTATGTACTCTATCTAAAGCAGAGTTCAGCCCTTGGTGTCAGCTCTACACTCATAGCTTCCTTTGTAGCACTTATCAAAATGTATGATGCATTGTTTTGCCTTAGAAAAGTCTGTTTCTGTTGCATGAGAACTAGCTGGCAAATGTGAAAGATGCCAAGAGCCTGAAGAAAAAGGTTGACAGACCCAGAATTGCTAAAGGGCAACGTACTTATGGACAGGAACATGTTTGGGGCATCAGCCAAGATAAGTGGTCCTAGCCAATGGCCAATAGAAAATATAGCTCTGGTTCACCAGTGTATACCAGATAGAGTAACAGTGAGCAGTATAAGCTAGAATATAATTATTCCATGATGATTATTTACTGTATCCTTATTGATAGTGGGAAAACCTATTGGAAGGAAGGAAAGAAGGTTATTCTCTCTTGGTTAATGGACAGGCTGATTTAAATTCACAAAGATCAAACTATGGTCTGGGGGATCCTGGCCAGAAGAATCACCTCCTCCAATGAAGGTGGGCCTGTGTTTCATTAGCTGTCAATTTGTGGCTGGCCTCTGGGTTTGAGAAGATAAATTATGTGGCAGTCTCTTTCATTCCAGCCCATGTAGTTTCGATTTACTAGTAATGAATTCACTTGGCATTTTCCCTCTGGAATCCAGTTATTAAAACAAACTTGCAAGAGTCTCCACTTGCAGATACAAGAGTATGGGAACAAAATGACCTCCCAGGTACAATATGAGTGCTGATATTGGTTCAGTCACAGTGTGACAGCTAGGATGAGTGAGAGCAGTTAAGTCTCACAATTTAGCACCAGCCTCTGGGAGAGAAGACAATCATGCCCAATCATCCTATCCTCTTAGCCTTGTAAATAAATGTGCGTGAGGGAGGAATTGTTGGAGGGAAGAAAACAGAGTAGGAAAACAGGTCCCAGTTCCTCCATCATTTGCTGATGGAACTAAGATAGAAGATAAATTAAAAAAGACTTAGAAGAAGAAAAATAAATTGAGGTCACAGTCCAAAGCAACAGGCAGGTGCTCATATAAACTTTTATTCGTCAGTCAGTACCCGTCTACTGAGTATCTATGAATGTGCCAACAGTATCCTGTGTACTAGGAATGCAGTGATAAAGAACACAAAATCCTTATCCATAAGGAGCATATGTTCTGAGGGAATGAGATAGAGAATAACCAAATGAGCAAGTTGACCAATAACTTCTGTAAAGAAAATTAAACAGGGCAGTCTGATGGGCAGTCTGGCTGAGGGAGCTGTTGGTACAGTCACTGAAGGTCTGTGGTCAGGAAAAGCTTCTCTGAAATGGGAACAGCTCAGTCATAATGGATGTTTGGATGGGAGAAGGTGCACAGAGATGGAAAAGAAGGACGGATGCCTGAAATTAGCTTGGCATGAGGGGACAATCAAAAGATTGTCCAATTTCTTCCAGGTAGTACTGAGTTTCTTTTCCCATCACTGTGACAAGATAGATGACAGAAACAACACAGAATTTCAGAGGGCTCAGCCCATGGCCCAGTGGATAGAGGAGATATCATGTGGTGGGAGTATGGCCTAGAGGGCTTTCATCTCATGGTGGACAGGAAATAGAGAGCAGTACAGGAAAGAGCTAGGGCGAGATATGGCCTCAAGGGACCCATATTTCCTCTTGGTAATGCTCCACTTCCTCAAGTTTCTTCCACCAACTGGGCACCAACTGTCCAACATATGAACCTGTAAGGGGAACAGTTCATATTTAACCCATGACAATTAAATATAAGTAACTATGCTTCCTTTATAATTTAGTTGTGATGATTGTTACAAATGAGACTTTGGACAGGTTATTCCATCACTCAAATTTGATAAGTTGTAGCATAACAATATGAATGGCTCAGAACTTTGATATGAGAATTACAGGCCATCTTGAGAGATACCAGTCTTTATTATGGAATTATTTGTGTATGTGCTAGGCTCTGCGTTGCAAGGCTATTAGATATAATAGTTCATTAATAAGAAGGTGAATTATTACAGGTGAGGATATCAAGTGTACCCAACAAGTGTGGCAGAAGTGAGATTTGAATCCAGATATGTTTCTTCCAAAGCCCTGAGATAGAAACTTCAGATCAGAGCCCACTGAGTGCTTAACCCAGTGCCTGCATGTGGTACCCCTCAAGCTTCAGGCTCTAGCATGAAGTACTCGGCCTTTCTGCATAACAATCATGGGTAATCTCAACATCTGCATTTTAGGAAGACATTCAGAAATCAGCAATTTGCCATAGAACCAGAGCCGGAAGCCACATCTTCTGATTTCAGATCCCCAGGTCTTTTCCCTACAATGTACCTCCTGGAGTTTTGCTTATTATAATTAAGCATAGTTTGAACGAAGCCCTCAGAAATGTACACTGAATTTGCTTCAGTAGATACAGCTGTTTGCAAAACAATAGGCCCAATTTTCTTCCTTAATACTGCTTCTATTAACATTTAAAAGATCCCTCCATATTCATAGTTTCTATTTTAAGCAAAGAATCATCAGAGCATTTCAGTATTCATCAGCTGATCAAACCCTCCAGGATTCTGAATAGACACCTCCTTGGCCACCTGTCAGCTCCAGGGTTTCTCTCTGACTGTCTCATTCCCTGAGCACATCCCAGGAATTTCTAGCCTGTCTTTTGTTGTTTGTATTTGGTCATTCCCACACTCTTAAATATATAGAACTGGACTTGAAAACTTAAAAAAAATTCATTTTAGCCATCTGTTAGTGGCTCATAGCTGTAATCCTAGCTACTCAGGATGCTGAGACCTGAGGATCACACTTCAAAGCCAGCCCCAGCAGGAAAATCTGTGAGATGCTTATCCCCAATTAACAAGCAAAAGGTGTGAAATGGAGGTATGGCTTAATTGGTAGAGTGTCAGTGTTGAGTGTTGAAAAAGCTAAGGGATAGTGCCAAGATCCCTGAGTGTAGGCCCCAATGCCAACACACAAACTCAAAAGTGCCTTTTAGGTTAGAATTGTTGGAAATTAAAATTGACCTGTGAGACGGAAGGAAAGGACATCTGAGCTCATTTCCTGGCAAAACAAGTAGAGCTGCCATTGAGAGAAGGAAGATGTGACAAAGGAAAGGTGAGTTGGTAAGACCATCTTCCCCATAAAACCAGTGAGGCTGAAGCTTCCTCTGATCTCTCTCTGAGACCATGCAAGCTTATAAGTCTAGTCTCGACTCACGGCCACCTACCCCAGATCTCCGTTTAAATGTCTAATGGCATCTCAAGCCTAAGAGGCTAAAAACAAACAACCTTCACCCGCCCCCCCTTACTCCTTCAGCATTCCCGCATCTGCTGATGACAACTCGATCCTTTATTCCTGTCTCTCACAGTGAACGTTCACTGCTTCCAGTGGCCTCCGGGAGGCTGGTCCTCCCCATCCCTCTGCTCTGCCTGCTGTTCAAGCTTAGTCACACAGGCCTTCTTGCTGCCCTTCTACAGTCCTATTTGCCTGGATAACTTGGCCCAGCCAGGCCTTGCCCAAGGCAGAGCCCATCATCAGTAGTGAGTCCCTTCTCAGGCAAAAGACTCCTGGTCACTCTGTAAAGTCACAGGCCTATTCTCAGCGTGTTGCCCGAGTCCCTCCCTTTCCTGGCCACATTCTTCCAGAATGTTTATCATCAGCTATGTCTTTTACCTAATGACTTTGTTTATTGTCTCCCCATACTGCTCTCCACTAGCTCAGACTCCACAAGGACAGGCATTTCACACCTTTTTCCAATCTACTTTCAGTGACTAGAACATTGCTTACTCATACTGGTTGGATGAGTGAATGAATGACCGTTAAGGGACTCACATGGTGCCTGACTACAATCAGAAACTCTTCTACTATAAAGAAGAAAAACAAATTGAGCAGGAAAGGAATGTGATTACATTTCTATTATTGCTACTGGAAATTCAGAAGGCATCGTGTTCAAGATGGCTCTATCCAGGAATGTAAATGAAACCACCTGTCACCAGCTGCTTTTGTGCTTTACATCGTCTGTTTTCTTCCCACTAGCTAGGGTCACAGGCAAGTTTCATTGTCACGTCCAACTCCAGGTTCATATTTATCAGACTGGCAATACCAGTGCGTATGCATGTGTGTGTACACATATATGTGTGTGTGCATTTGGGGGTGTATTAGAAAGCTCTTTTTACTTGTGACAAATATTAGAGGGAAGCGATTTATAAGACGAACGATTTATTTGGGCACATGTTTTCAGAGGTCTCATTCCATAATGGCCAAACTTGATGGTAGCCAGGAAGCAGGGGGAGTGAGGAGGAGAAGGAGAAGAGTTAGAAAGAGATAAAAAAAAAAAAAAGATGGGGCTGGGAAGGTGGCTCAGTGGTAGAGCGCTTGCCTTGCATGCATGAGGCCCTGGGTTCGATTCCCCAGCACCACATAAGCAAAAAGAAAAAAAGCCAGAAGTGGTGCTGTGGCTCAAGTGGTAGAGTGCTAGCCTTGAGCTAAAGAGCTGAGGGACAGCACCCAGCCCCAGAGTTTAGGCCCCATGACTGGACCCACCCCCCAAAAAAGAAATAAAAAAAGAAAGGAGAAACAGTGAGAGAAGAGAAGAAGAGAAGAGAGGAGGGAGGAGGAACGAGATCAGAGGAGAGGAGAGAGAAAGAAGAAGGAGAATACTTCTGTTAGTTCTTTTTCATTCCGTTAATCCCCAGCCTGACGGGCAGTATCACTCTCATTCAGGACAAACCTTTCCCTTGTTAATCCTCTCCGGAAACCTCCTCACAGACACTTCTAGATGTGCATTTTACTAGGCATCTACCAATCAATTGAGGTGACAATCAAGCCCAAACATTGTTGGGGGTGGAATTCCTCTTATAATACTTTTACCAACTTACTGGCCTACCTCAAGTCACATGCCTGACCCTGGGCCAATAATATTATTACCCAGTGGGATGAAATATTCCCTTTGGCTGAGTTAATCATCTGGCCATTGTTGAGGTAGAGTGAGAGAGTCTACCAAGACTTTACAAACTATGAGGGGAGAAGGAAGTAGTTCTATAAAGGGAAGTGCAGCTGCCACTGGCAGGATCATCAGCACCAGAGTGGACTTGTGACTATTCTGTTCCAGGATTCTTAATAGCTCCCCAGGAAAACAAATGACAAATCATTTGTTTAGCCTTCCAGGACCATCAATATGCAGTCACAATTTGTTCTTCCAGTTTTCTCTCACTCTGGCCTCCTATATTCTGTTTTCTCAGAAACTCTAGACTCAGGTGCTATCTCTGGATGGCTATCTGTTCATTCATCCACACATGACACTTACTAAACACTTACTGTACGCCTTCCAGCCTTTGTTTACTGGGTGTCTGCTTTTGTAAAGGTGTTTCACCTTTTCACCCATTCTTTATGATTCAGAGCAAGTGGCATGTTTTTGAACATGTCCTAATTCCTTCCCTGGCTCCATGCAATTCAGAATTACCTGCTCACCTCCTGCTCCAAAACACCAATTTTTTTGTTCTGGTCCTGGGGCTTGAACTTTGGGCCTGAGCACTATCCTTGAGCTCCTTTTGCTCAAAACTAGCACTCTACCACTTGTGCTATAATGCTACTTCCTACTTTTTCTGGGAATAATTGGAGGTAAGAGTTTCACAGACTTTCTTGCGTGGGATGGCTTCAAACTGTGATCCTCAGATCTCAGCCTCCTGAGTTGCCAGGATTATGGGCACGAGCCACCTGCACCTGACCCCAAATACTATTTATTCCTCTCTTGAAGCAGTATGTTGGGGGGTTCCTTGAGTTAATGTTATACAGACATATCTATTTCCCTTATTAGACTTTACATTCTTCCATGGCCTGAACATCTTTCCCATGAAAACTATACTATATTGTATATATAATAGATTTCTTTTCCTTCCTTCCTTCCCTCTCTCCTTCCCTCCCTCCTTCCCTCCCTCCCTTCCTTCCTTTCTTCCTTCCTTCCTTCCCTCCCTTCCTCCCTCCCTTCCTTCCTTTCCTTCCTTCCTTCCCTCCCTCCCTCCTTCCCTCCCTCCCTTCCTCCCTCCCTTCCTTCTTTTCCTTCCTTCCTTCCTTCCCTCCCTCCCTCCTTCCCTCCCTCCTTCCCTCTTTTTCCTTCTTCTTTCCCTTCCTCCCTCCCTCCCTCTCTCTTTCTCTTTCTCTCTTTCTCTTTCTTTCCTTCTTTCTTTCTCTTTCTTTTTTCCTTTCTTCCTTTCTTCCTTTCCACTAGTCCTAGGGCTGGAACTCAAGGAAGCCTGGATTCTGTCCCTGCCCTTTTCTGCTCAAGCCTAGTGTTCTACCATTTGAGTCACCATTCTACTTCTCCCCCCTCCCCCCCGCCCCTTGCCTTTTTTGGTGTTTCAATGGAGGTAAGAGTGTCACAGACTTTCTTGCCTAAGCTGGAAAGTGATCCTCAGATCTCAGCCTCTTGTATAGGTAGGGTTATAGGTGTAAACCACTGGCACCCAGCATATAGTAGATTTCTAACCAAATGTTTGTAAAATGCATGAATGGAAAACTGAAATGACTTCCACTTTGTTTTTACAGTACTCCCTTTTCACATCCATGGTATGACAGTTGTGGTATTGGTGTAGGACATTTGGGTTTATAAAAACGTTTTCAGACCCTCCATGTGATTTATTTTCACCATTGCATTCTGAGCTGGATGTTCTTCCTGATTTTAGGGTGAAGAAGCTGAATTTCTGATGAATTAGGAACTTGCTTGGTTATGTAGTCCCCTTTCTGATGACTTTGAGCTTTGATGTGTGACTTGCTTTGGCCAGCAGAACTTCGGAAAGAATGGCAATAGCAGAAGACTGGCAAGTTGCTGGCAAACTGGTATTTGTCAAGTTGGGGTGCTCCCTCTAGGAAGCTATGTCCTACCCTATAAAACCCAACCCACATGGAAGGACTGTGCTCAGCCCCAGCTGAGCTTGACACTCTTACCAGCACCAGGAACATCATTGGAGTGAGAATGTTCCAGCCTAGCCCAGAAACCCCAGTGACAGAGCCACCAGCAAGAACACAAGGCTGTCATTTAAAGCCAGGACAGCTTGATACTCCAAAAAGGGTAGCAGAAACATCAGGCAAACATCTGCTTTTTTTCTGTCCAACCTTGAACTGCAATCTAGACACTGGGGTCTTCTGCCTCCTATGAAGACCACATAGAAAACAGGCAGGGTTCCCTCCAATAAAGCATTGCGTAGGGCAGGCAGAGTGGGAGGGCCAGAGCCGGGCACAGACTCCACAGAGCCAGCCTGTCTACTCGTGGGAGAAGAATCATAGCATAAGCTAGAATCATAGGTTGTCAGAGGTCAAAGAGTTCAAGCACATGCCTTTTATTTCTCAGATACTAAGATTAAGACTCATTATTTTTGTTTACTTGGTGTTTGTGTGCGTGTGTGTGTGTGAGAGTGTGAGCGTGCCAGTACTGGATCTTGAACTCAAGGCCTAGACACTGCTCCTTAGCTTTTTCACTCAAGGTTAGTGCTCTACCATTTGAGCCACAGCTCCACTTCTGGCTTTCTGGGTAATTAATTGGAGATAAGACTCTCACAGGGGCTGGGAAGGTGGCTCAGTGGTAGAGCACTTGCTTTGCATGCCTGAGGCCCTGGGTTCGATTCCTCAGCACCACAGGAGCAAAAAGAAAAAAGCCAGAAGTGGCGCTGTGGCTCAAGTGGTCGAGCGCTAGCCTTATGCTGAAGAGCTGAGGGACAGCGTCCAGGCTCAGAGTTTAGGCCCCATGACTGGACTCCCCCCCCCCAAAAAAAAAGAGTCTCACAGAGTTTCCTGCTCAAGATGGCTCTGAACCTCGATCTTCAGATTTCAGCATCCTGAGTAGCTAATATAGGTGTGAAACACCAGTGCTTGGCTAAGACTTATTGTTTTTTTAAATTTTATCATTATTTTTTTATTGTAAAAATACGGTACAGAGGGGTTACAATTACATGGGCAAGATAATGAGTACATTTCTTATCAAGCATTGTTGCCTCCTCCTTTGTTTCCCCTTCCCATCCCTTCCCATACCCCCCTGCCCCCCCAACTGATCCTCCCCCTCCCCCCCACCAAAGTTGTAAAGTTCGTTTTTTGACATAACGACTTGTACATCTCATTGTTGCAATGGATCCACCTGTATCCCTAGTTAAACGATTTGTTTTTGCCCTTCCCCTCCAAAAATTATACCAACATCAAATACAGTGAAAGCAGGGGTTATACCGTGGGGGAAGGACATACAAAGCAACAAAGAAATCATCTTATAAATATGTTAGAAACAATTGCAAGAAAAAAAAACATTTGAGTCCTTATCTTGAGGTTCATTTCCCTAACATCGACTTATCTGACCTTTTCTGCTTGTCTCAGACATATACTAGTTATTACAAATAAGGGAAACCATGGGACCTATGTTTCTTTGGGCCTGGCTTACTTCACTTAATAACATTGTTTTTTTTAAAGTCATTTAAAATTATCTTTAAACAATTATACAAATGGACTTCAACTCAACATGTGATCCTGTCCGTCACCCCCCCATCCATCCCAGCCTCATCTGTCCCCTCAAATTTCCTCATTTCATTGTCATACATGTACACTGAATATTATAACTGTATCCACCCATCCTTCCTGTCATTAAGAGAGTATTCAAGGGAGAAGATCCATCCAATCATCAAGCCCAAACCTTGGTGTCCTGTCTCTTTAGGTCAACTACCGTGTTTCCTTAGTGGTGATGGCTCTCAAAAATACCAGGGAGAGCCGGGCACCGGTGGCTCACACCTGTCATCCTAGCTGCTCAGGAGGCTGAGATCTGATGATTGTGGTTCACATCCAGCCTGGGTAGGCAAGTCTGTGAGACTCTTATCTCCAATTAACCACCAGAAAACCCAAAGTGGCACAGTGGCTCAAAAGGGTAGAGCGCTAGTCTTGAGCAAAAAAGAGGTCAGGGACAGTGCCCAGGCCTGAGTTCAAGCCCCACAACCTACAAAAAAAATACCGAGTGTTGTGTGTGTGTGTGTGTGTGTGTGTGCATGCACACACACATGTGCATGTGTGTGTATGTGAGAGAGAGGGGGAGAGAGATGCATGTGATGTGTGTGAAGTATGCATGTATGTTGGGTGTGATACATGTATTTGTATGTATGTGATGCGTGCTGTGTGTCTGTGAGATGTGTGGATGTGTGTGTTTTGTGTCCTTGTTGGGAAGCATTGGGTCTGTAGCACCTGCCTGGCTCATTCTGGGCAGAGGCCAAGGTAGCATGCACGCAGAGCCGCTCTGGCTTGGGGTTTGCCAGCCCTCACTCGACTTCTCCTGTGCCACTGGGCCCTGGGAGACCCTGAGCTAAACCCTGCAGCCCAGGCCCAGCTCTCATGCCCCATGGAATGTCCATGGAGAAGTTCTCACAGATAGCAAGCAGGACCTTGGGCCTCATAGAATGCCCTGCTTTGGGGAATGTGTGGCTCTTTAGACAGTTTGAAAGCAATTTCTTTTTGTAGGGGTGAGGGGTTGAGATGTTCCAGAACATTTTGTTTTCTCAGGCTTTTGTTTACTCAATAAAAGACAATCAGTTGTGGCTTTGCACTAGTCAATAGCAGTGGGTACAAGGCCAAATCATCCTTCACTTTCTTCCTGCACCACACAGAGTAGTAGGATGCTCATTCTGAGAGACATTTACAGAGATGAAAGGTTGTGATTGTTCATTGGATTAATTAATTTATGTGCCTATCTTGGGGCTTGAACTCAGAACCTCGGTGTTGCCCTTGAAGTTTTCTTTACTCAAGTCTAGCACTTTATCACTGGAGCCATAGCTTGCTTCTGGTTTTCTGGTGGTCAATTAGAAATCAGAGTCTCACAGACTTTCCTGCCTGGACTAGCTTCAAACAGTGATACTCAGATCTCAGCATCACGAGTAGCTACAATTACAGATGAAAGCTACCATTGCCTGGTAAGACTGACTTTAGGGATGAGACAGCTCCAGAGAGGGCTAGTGGCTTGTGTCATCACACAGCAATACTTATGGATTCAGTCGAGATCAGCTCTTATTTTCAAACTCTCAATCTAATCCTCTTTCTACAGATCTGGGATCTTTTGATGACTTCAGTGGCAGCTCTGCTATAGGACAGGAAGTTGGTTTTGAGGAAGAGAGGCTGGGAAGTCATTGTGTTTCACAGGAGATGGAGGCAAACAATAATCTGAATTTCTCCAGCATGGAGGTAGCTGACTTAGACTTCTATCTTTAAATTTTTTTTTTTGCTACAACCATTTAAAAGGTTTTTATACTCACAAGTCTCCTTAGACTATTAGCCATGCTATGTTCATTTTTTCAGGACTTTGATCACTCTTCTGCAGTTCAGAGAGGTTAAGTAATTTATATAAAAACCACACAGCTGGAAGTAGCTGGTTCTAAAGTGTGTGCCTACTGCATTAAACTGTATTGTCTTTAAGGAAGTTAGGTGTAATCTTCACTATAATTGTGAATGAAAGAAATTATTCAATGCTTATTTGTTCAAAGGGAAAAAATACATAGCGATGTATAGTTAAAGCTGTGTAATACAGCTGGTTGAGGTTGTGGCACCTGGATCATACTGTCTAGGTTTAAATGCAAGTTCCTTCACTTATGCTTGTATGACTTTGGAGATGTCTGTTTTTATTTTTTTATTTTTTATTTTTTTTGGGTCTGGTCATGAGGCCTGAACTCTGGGCTTGGGCGCTGTCCCTCAGCTCTTCAGCTCAAGGCTAGTGCTCTACCACTTGAGCCACAGTGCCACTTCTGGCTTTTTTCTTTTTGCTTATGTGGTGCTGAGGAATCGAACCCAGGGCCTCATGCATGCAAGGCAAGCACTCTACCACTGAGCTACCTTCCCAGCCCCTGTAGATGTCTGTTTTTAGAGGGAGGAGTACTAGGACTTGAATGCAGAGCCTTGTGCTTGCTTGCTAGGTTGGCACTCTAGTATTTGAATCAGACCCCAGCCCTGAATTTCATTAGTTGTTTTTGAGATGAGCTCTAGAAGACTTTGTTTTCTTTGGCCATAGCTGCCCTCTAACCTCAATCTTCCAGATCTCAGCCTCCTGAGCAGCCAGGATTACAGGCATGAGCCACTGGTTACATTTTGTATCTTTAGAGCAGACAGATTTTAAACATTTACTTCATAGTGTTGTGATGAGAGTAAAGGAAGACAATGATTGCGAATCACTTCTTGTCTGACACTTAAGTACTCAGAAATGTTAACTATCCTTTGAGCTCATGATGTACAATTTAATTGAGGCTCAGAATGAAGCATAAAATGTTGGAAAGAATATATCCTGAATTTATGGTAATAGTTATTTTCAGAAAGGGTGAAGGAGGCTTTCTGTTTGTTTCTTTGTGTTTCTAGTCGTTGAATTTATTTACAGACGTGCATATTCATGTTTGACGCATATGTGTTTATGTAATTTGCTAAGATGATGAAAACTTCGAAATGAAATTTAATTGTGCAGAAACATTAGTATCTTTGCTACTTTTCCTGGATCAACTAGCCTGGACAGGTTGGTGGCAGAGAGGTTCAAATGGATCAGGGGTAGCTAGCCTCCTTACTGCTTCTTACTATTTTGCCTGGTCCCCATCTTCCAGATCTACCACTCTCTCCATGCTCCACAGTGGCTGCTTGTAGAAGGGCCATGACTGTGTCTCTACTCCCTGCAATAACCCTATCTTCCAGCGTAGCATAGCACAGCACACACAGAGCAGTGTACTGTCCAAGTGTGTCCTGCTGGGTAGGCTCAGTTCACTCATCTTCCTGCAGGTGGCAGTGTCTTCACCAGTTTCACCCCACCAGCCTTCTCACCAGATTCCTGGCTCTCCGTCTATCACACAAACCACCTGCCTCCGAAGCCTGTTTCCAGAAACAAATATTTTCTAATACCCCTTTACTATTTTGGGATGAAATGAACAGATAAATAATTACCTAAAATATGGCTCCAAGAAAACAATGCAATGGTTTTGCTCTAGTATAAAGAGCATTCAAGAATAGTAATTGATAATAAAACACTATCTATTTTTGATAGTAAATAGATGCTAAAATAGTGTCTGTTTTTCTTAATATATTTTTATTGTAAAGGTACTGTACAGAGGGGTTACAGTTCCATGAGCAAGGTAATGAGTACATTTCCTATCAACCATTCTTACACCCTCCTTTATTTTTTCCCTACCATCCTTTCCTCCCCACCTCCCCAACTCCTCCCTCCCCTCTCCCCTCACAAAGTTGTAAATTTCCTTTTCAACACAGTGTCTTGTATATCTCATTGTTACAATGGGTCAACCTGTATCCTTATTTCAGCATTTTGTTATTTCCCTTCCCCTCCCCAAATTGGAGAAATGTATATACAATATGCAGGACACTGGAATCAAATACAGTGACAATAGGGGTGGTACTGTGGGGGAAGAACATACAAAGAAACAAAAAAACCCACATAGCACATTATAAGTACATTAAAAAGAACAGCAAGAAAGATAAAACCTCTTGTGTCCCTATCTTGGGATTCATTTCACTTAGCATCATCTTATATGGTCATATATATGTACATAGCTTTTGACCTTTTCTGCTTGTCATAGACATATACTAGTTATTAGAATATCTATTTTTGATTGATAGTATTTCAATAGATTACTGGCTGCTCACACCTATAATCCTAGCTACTCAGGAGGTTGAGACCTAAGGATCACGGTACAAAGCCAGGTTAGGCAGGAAAGTCCGTGAGACTCTTATTCCCAATTAGCAAGCAAAAGACAAAGTGGAGCTGTGGAGTTGTAGAGTGCTAGCCTTGAGCAAAAAGGCTCAGGGATGTTGCCCAGGCCAAGAATTCAAGATAGGCACAGCACAGAAATATATATATATATATATATACATATATATATACATATAATATATATTACTATCTTAATAGCCAATGCTTGGGTTAGGTGAGATGTGTCTAGAAGTTATCACAAAATAGTAAGCAGCTAAATCTGTGCAGGATGTCTATGAATGAGACAGATGCTGATGCCTACAGCATTTTAATTAGAGAAATAATTTTCCCAAAATGGTTGACTGGGGAACCACAGTATAATCCTTGTTTTCACTGTATTTGATGTCGGTGCTCTGCATCTTGTATATACATTTCTCTAATTTGGGGAGGGGAAGGGACAAAACAAAATGCTGAAATAAGGATACAGGTTGACCCATTGTAACAAAGAGATGTACAAGACACTATCTTGAAAAGGAACTTTACAACTTTGGGGGGGAGAGGGGAGGGAAGAGGTGGGGAGGGGGGAGGAAACAGATGGTAGGGGAAAAACAGGAGGAGGAGGTAACAATACACGATAGGAAATGTACTCATTACCTTGGTCATATAACTCTAACCCCTCTGTACTGCATTTTTACAATAAAAACATAAAAAAGAACCCCGGGGAAAATGAGGCATAAATTTTCTTTAACTTGTATGCATTTTAATTCTCTCAAAAGTATATCAAAGCTAAGCTCCCCAATTTCCCTCGGAAGGAATAAAAAACAGGTAGGTTCTAGGCTCAGATAATTATCTGTATCAGAATCTGAAATGTGGGTTAATTTTCTGTGGTTGTGTAGGATTGTTCTTCATACTGTGGGATTACTATCCTTGACCTTCTATGTCACCCACTGATGGTTTAAGAAACCAGAACATATGTTTCCACAAAATTCTATAATAAAAACCATCACAGTGACCTCTAGGGGCCGCTACGGTCTCATTAAAAACGATTTATGAAACAACCGTAATCCGACTAAAGTGTAGCCATCCATTGCTGGGTGCTGGCAGCTCATGACTGTAATCCTTGCTACATAGGAGGCTGACATCTGAGGGTCACTGTTCAAAGCCAGACCCAGGCAGAAAAGTCCATGAGTTTTTATCTCCAATTAAGTGTGTGTATGGGGGGGGGAAAGAAGGGGGGAGCCAAAGTGGAGCTATGACTTAAGTGGAAGAGAGCTAGTCTTGAGCAAATAAAAGCCCAAGGACAGTACCCAGGCCCTGAGTTCAGGCACCAGAACCTGCCAAAAAAAAAAAAAAGTGTGGCCACAAGTTATATATTCTACTAGCCAGTTTGACTAAAGCCCTAAATCTTTTATTTATTACTTATGTAAAGTATATGTACATGTATCTATAAGTATATATTATATATGAAATGATTACATATACATTTTTGAATATTTTTGTTATCTTTAAGTAGTTTTACAAAGGGGTCTGCCTGCCAGTCAACAAAGCAGTTTATGAATAGGGTTATCTTGATCAAATGTCACCCCTTTTAACATTCTCACTCCTCCTTCGCAATGCACCCTTTCCCTCAGTTTTCTTAAGTTTTAGGATATGTATTGATTTTTTTCCATTTAGCAAAGCATGCATCTTGCATAACAAGATGCATGTATGTCCCTCCCCCACAGTATAACCCCTGCTTTCACTCTATTTGATGTCAGTATAATTTGTGGAGGGGAAGGGGAAAAACAAATCGTTTAAATGGGGATACAGGTGGACCCATTGCAACAATGAGATGTACAAGTCATTATGTCGAAAACGAACTTTACAACTTTGGTGGGGGAGCAGGGGAAGGATGGGAAGGGATGGGAAGGGGAAACAAAGGAGGAGGCTACAATGCTTGATAAGAAATGTACTCATTATCTTGCCCATGTAATTGTAACCCCTCTGTACAGTATTTTCACAATAAAAAAAATACAGCTTGATCTGTGTCTCCCTTCAACTTCCTCATTCCCCTCCAACCCTCTCTCCTTTCCTTATTTTTCTCAATTCTGTGATATGGACAAGGTATGCTTGCCTGTATTCTCCCCTCTTCCCAACTTCATCTTTCTATCCTTAAATGTATATTGCATATACATTTTTTTGCATATACATTTTTAATGTGATGTTCAGTTCAGTTATTGAAAATCTAAGTATGATTATAATAGCTTGGATAAGTGAATCTATTTTGTTAATTATACATTTTGTCATATCTGAATAGGAATCAATTATATTTAACTAAAATTTAGTGAATGGGTTGGGATGGTCTATAAATATAGAATACATGCATAAGTTTGAAGGTGTGGTTGGTTGGGGAATCAAAACAAAACAAAATGTCTCGTGAATTTTTTAATGTCCTTTCAATATTTATTTTCTTTTTTAGTATATATATATATTATTGTAAAAATACTGTGGAGAGGGGTTACAGTTACATGAGTAAGGTAATGAATACATTTCCTATCAAGCGTTGTTACCTCCTCCTTTGTTTTTCTCCTACCACCCCTTCCCTCCCCAACTCACCCTCCCCCCCCCCAGCCCAAGTTGTAAAGTTCCTTTTCAATGTAGTGTCTTGTACTTCTCATTATTACAATGGGTCAACCCCTATATCCTTATTTCAGCATTTTTTAATTTCCCTTCCCCTCCCCAAATTAGAAAAGTGTATATACAAGATGAGGTTTTTTTTTTTTACAATGAATGGATAAATGATAAAATGTGGATATATATAGGATAAAATAAGTATTAAATTAATTTAATCTTTAAATGCTGCTACTGGAAAATTATATATTTTTATTAGAGAATGTCATAACAGAAAACTCAAGACCTAATTTCAAGTCTGAGAGCTTTTCTTGCTTTCTGTCTGGTAGGAATTCACAGTAAGTTAGAAATGAAGAGGAGTGAGAGAAATTAGTCCCTACTCTCCGGCAGACAGGCCAGGGATTCTAAAGATATGAATCTCTGAATGGTAGACTAATCCCAAATGACTATTTTGTAACCAGCTCTCAGAAATTGGCCCATGTTTTCTGGCAGGGTCATTGTTTTCCGATATTTGCTGTCTACTGGGTCCTTTGAAAATCTTCCCTTTCATCCTGACATAGGGGTTGGGACAGTGGCACAAGAGTTGGGGCCAGCTCTGCTCAGAGACAAGTCATTTCAAAGTACAAGGAAGCTGGTCCACCCCTACATTAGTGCATGCAGATGGCTGCAGTTCAAAGCAAGCTGCAGCTCCTCTCTAAGGCAAACCTGCTCCGGTAGCTAAATTACATCCCAGTCTAAGTTACATACAGTCTCACTGTATCCCCAGTGAGACTGGTCAAGCGTATTAGCACGTTAAACACCTTGAAAAGTCTTGCAAGGAAATTAGTTTAATTCAGTTTCATTAAGCATTTCCCCAAACTTAATTTACTATTTATTATTACATGAAGGCCTCCCTGATGCTGCATGTAGAAGTTGTTTATGGTGTTTCAAATACAATTAGACAAGTTAAATCAGTCCCCAATTTCATCTTTGTGCTGTGAGATGGACATTCATGTGAGAAGCATGCGCTTTGGGGTCAGAGCTGGGTTAGAATAGGGACTGACAGACATGTTGTACCTACAGGACCTGCACAGGTAACTTAACCTCTCGGAGCTTGAGTTTCCAGTGGCCTGGTCTGTGAAATGACTCCTCATAAAGATTAAGTACCATGGTTGCAGCAATGTGGTACATTATGGACGGATGTGAGTGGGAGGTAGAGAGAGTTTTTAAGCCAGGATGCCTTTAGGAATAACATCTAGCCTATTTATCTCAGATTTTGAGTCCTAGGAAGTCACATTCCCAACAAACAAGAGCTGTGTGGACACTGTATCCCCCTGTGAGACTGGTCAAACATATTAGCAGGTTAAACACCTTGCAAAGGCTTGCAGTAAAATTAGTTTAAGTTAGTTCCACTAAGCATTTACCCAAACTCAATTTATTATTAATCATTTAATTAACATTTTATTATTAGTGTTAATATTTAACTTATTTAATTAACATTATTTATTATTCATTTATTCCAATAAAATAAATAGTTAACTCTGTGGGCAATCTTGGGGTGGGAGATGGGAGAAAAATCATTCCCCTTCTACTTAGCACCTCTTGACCACCCCCACGCTGAGTGCATTCCTCTTCAGGCTGTCATGCTATGGAGATGGAGACAAGGGGCCTGTCCCACACTATCTGCATCCACAGTGAAAATGCATTTCGGAAGGTGTGTAGATGCCCTTGGAAGAGTTATTGTTTTTAAGGATGGGGAAACATGACAGTTCATTGAAACACTGTCTTGGGACTTTCTCTTTTAGCTGATGGCAAAGAAGGGGCAGAATATAAACTCATTTTTTTTGTCTTTTTTTTTACATTTAAATTTTATTTTTTTTTGGGGGGGGGGATCTGCTGGTCCTGGAGCTTGAACATAGGACCTGGGCACTGTCCTTAAGTTTTTTTTTCTGTTCAAGGATAGCATTCTACCACTTGAGCCAGAGCACCACGTGCAGCTATTTTTAGTGATTAATTGGAAATAAAAGCCTCATGGACTTTGCTGCTTGGGTTGGCTTTGAATTCCAATCCTCAGATCTTAGCTTCCTGAGTAGTTAGGATTACAGGCATGAACCACCAGCATCCAGCTACCATGTATTTTTTTAAAGTCCCATGAACTCATAAAAACCTCTCTTTGTTAATGATCAACAACAATAATAACTTTCAGCCACAAGAGTAGAAACCCAGAGTTCAATTCCCCATTACCAGTACCAAACAAAAACAAAAACAAAAAAGCTAAGGGAAATGTTGGACCAAGCTTTTGTTCAAACACACACACTCTCTCTCACACACAGAGTAATGTAGGTACAGATTAAACGGATGTTTAATTTATAAGCCCTACTCTGATTAGAAATGATAGATGTGGAAAGAGTGCTAAAAGATAATTTCGTAGTTTGCAATAATTGCAGTTCTTTCATCAAGACACATATCTACTATAATCTCTCAAATTCCAAAAATACATTTAAAAATAAAGCCCCATACATGACATCAGATTGGACACAATGGACATGCTGTTCCTAAAACGATTTAGAGGACTCCTGATCTAAATCAAACGCACAGAAGCAAACCTAGGAATCTGTGACTCTTTTTGTAAGTGGAGGATTAATTTCTGCTCATTTTAAAAATTAGAGATACCTTAAAATACAGAATTTGGAACCCCTGTGTAATAACATGAAGAACTGTGAACATTTTCCCATCTTTTAATCATATATTTGCACTTGTATTTAAGCATACATGTCCACACATGCCAGAAAGGGAAAATCATTTTCATATGAAGTTGCGGGCTTCATGGTGCACTGCCTTCTGTATTTAACCATTTAAGCAAAAGAACACATACTTGCTTCATCAAGAATAAATACTTATTTAACTATTTAAACAAAAGGATATTGTCCCGTATAATGACATAATACAATTTTACCTAGAAACTTCATTGTGATCCTCTATTTCTACCCGATTCCACCTGGAGCCAGATTTCCACAGGAAGCAATCAAGTTTCAGATAGTGCCCTTAGTTACATCTATTTATTCTCTTGGAAGCTGAGATGTTTAGACATTGACCTTTCCACAAGGCTGATGGCTTGAAGATGTTGTACAAAGAGGCTGTGCCTATCTGAGTTTTCCCTTGGGTTGCTTAACTCCATCCTCCATCCCTTTTCTTCCTGTAAACCCAAAGTTGAGCCTCACTGGGCAACTCTGCCAGCAGTTTGTCTAGAATGTTCCTTGGTAGGTTTATTCTTGTTCTCATTCTGTTCTCAGAATTGCAAATAGTGCCCTATTTACTACCAGCGGGACCTGGTTTGAACATCTATTTGAATCCAACTGTGGGGAAAATGGCAGGATGCGGAGGATTTAATTTCTCCCAGACATGTACATACATGCATCTGTCCATTTTTGTTGTTGTTGTTGGTTTGGTTTTGGTTTTGGTCATGAGGCTTAAACTCATGGTCTGAGTACTACCTCTGAGCTTTTGTGCTCAATGGTAGCACTCTACCACTTGAACCATGGCTCCACTTCTGGATTTTTGGTGGTTAATTGGAGAGAAGAGTCTCATGGGCATTCCTGCCTGGGATGATTTCGCTCCGGGGTAGTTATGCATGAGCCATCAGCACCTGGCTATGTCTGCATTTTAAAATGTTGAGCATGAGTGATATCAATATTAGCCACTTTCTGTCTTTGGCAACTTTAGAAAAATATAGAAAAGTAAGGGGAAAAAAAGAGAAAATAAAAATGCTGCCAGGTCTCAGTAATCCTAGCTACTCAGAAGGCTAAGATCTGAGAATTGTGGTTCAAAGCCAGCCCAAGCAGGAAATTCCACGAGACTCTTATCTCCAATTAATCACTAAAAAAATCTGAAGCAGAGCTATGGCTCAAGTGGTAGAGTGCTAACCCCGAGCAAAAAGAGCTCAGACAGCTCCTAGCCCCTGAGTTCAAGGCCTAAAACCAACACACACACACACACACACACACACACACACACACACACACACACACACACACACACACACACACACACACGTACACACACACACACACACACACTCTTCCTGATTTCTTTTTTAAAACAAAATCACTAACGTTTTCATATATTCTGATGTTTTCACTTGTCTTTGCTTTTATAGCTTTATGGAGTGAGCTCTATAACAAATGTGGCCATCAGTTACCATTAAACCTTTCCTACTTAATTGTACCCTAAACATTTCCCATACTATTTCAAACATTTTAAAAAAAATGAGCATATAGACAGGTACTGGTGGCTCGAACATGTATTCCTAGTTACTCAGGAGGCTGAGAGCTGAGAACTGTGTTTGAAAGCCAGTCTGGGCAGGGTACTAGTTGAGACTCTAATCTCTAATTGGTCAGAAAAAGTGGAGGTATTGCTTAACTGGCAGAGCACCAGGCCTGAGTGAGAAAGCTAGGCAAGAGGCCCTGGGCTCAAATTCCAGTACTTGCACCAAACAACAACAACAACAACAACAACAACAACGAAAAGTTCATTAATAGGTCATTTTCTGCAGAGTACAACTTTGGGCATGGACAGAAGGGAGTAACTATGGGAAAGTCAAGGAAGAGTGACATAGTCCAAAAGAATTGTCTTCATTACCTGACTTATTAAATGGTAACCTTTCTGTACAACACTTTAATAATAATAAAATCATATTTTTAGAAAGGCCACAGAAAAGGGCAAAAGAAAAAAATACATAATCTTTCATATTGTGGAATTCCTACTATTGGACATTTTTTGTTTGTTTTTTTTTCACCCATAAGTAATGTGGAGAATAACCTTTATCTGGATAAGTATTTGCCTTTTTAAAAAATTATTTTCTCAGAAGAAATTATTGCATTGAAAGGAATAGAATTTTCAAATTTATTTTCCTCCTGATTATCAAGGTAAGATGAGCTTATCATTGACAAGTAAAATATAATAACACTGGGTAAGAAAAAAAAATGTTCAGCATCCTTCAGCCAAAGGCAATTGAGATTAGCATTTTGACGTGACTTCTTCTGATACAGGCTGTTATTTTCGTTCTAAGCAAGACTGCAGGGTATGAGCATGTTTAAGGTTTTTGATAATACAGCCAAAATTGCTTTCAATTTATCACCGTATCTGCCTTTTGAAAGTGCTTGAGTTGTGAGTATTCTGAAAATACTAGCATGTAAAAATTACCAAGTAAATTTGGTTATTTCTCAAGTTCCCATGATTTTGGTTTTGCTAGCTGTGAGTGATGCTGGCATGAACACAAAAAAGTGTTCAGGCAGGCATGGTGGCCCATGTCTATAATCCAAGCTACTCAAAAGGCAGAGACTGGGAGGATCACAGTTTGAGGCCATCTCAGGGGAAAAAAAAAAGCAAGACCCCTTTCTCAACAACCAAAACAAACAGGCACATGATCACATCTATGCAGGAGGCACAGGTAGAAGGAAAATCTGGCCCAGGGGTGGAAAAATGCATGACTCTACCTACAAAATAATCTAAAGCAAAAAGAGCAGAGACAAGTAGTAGAGTATCTGCCTAGCAAACACAAGGCCCTAAGTTCAAATTCTGGAATCGCCATAAACAGACGAAGAGACCAAAAAGTGTTGAACAAATGTTACTTGAAAAGCTCATTCCCCAACTTTTGATGTGAATGAAGTTCATGCTTCTGTCAGTCTGTCTTGTTAACTATGGCCGTGGAATTGGGAGACTGTCATCTTAGTGACATAGGAGTTTGAGCTCTGACCTTCAAGGTTTAAAGCCAGCCTGAACAGGAAAGTCTGTGAGACAATAAACTACCAATAAACTACCAAAAAAAAAACGCCAGAGTGATTGTGTGGCTCAAGTGGTAGAGTGCTAGCCTTGAGTGAAAAAGCTAAAGCGGCAGTGTCCAGGCCCTGAGTTCAAGACCCAGTACTGGCACAAACAAACCAACAGCCCCTATTTGGAAGCATGACATATTTGACAGGAAGCTATAGAATGTCCTTGGAGATGAAGGTAAGATTTCGGTCCATTATTAATGCAGAGTGAAAAAATATTCTTCTAGTTATGGGCTTGAAATCTTCATATTAAGGTACCCACAGAACAAATATTGTTCTGTCCACAGAAGTACCTGAATGAGGCTGAGCCATCTTGGGCCCCCCTTTGACTGCTCTGCCTCCCGTTACTAATTCATGGCTCATCCTGGCCAGCTTTGCCTCTAGTGAATCTAGAAGAAAGTGCCTACCCCTTCTCTTCCTTTCCTTCCCCTCCCTCCTCCTCCCTTCTCCTCCCTTCCCCTCCCTTCTCTCCCCTCCCCTCCCTACTCCTCCCCTGCTCTCCTTTTCCCTAGTTTTGTTTCCCTTATCTATTTCCTTGTACTGATGACATAGGGATTTTGTTTCTCTTCTTAGCAGCAATAAAACAAACTTCTGATCTTTATTTTTATTATCCCCATAAAATACACTCAATTCCTCTTCCAATGGTTTTACCTAATTTGACTTCTCTCACCTGCAGTCATTCAATAATTCAACAATTCCTAACCAATTTATAGCACGTAGCAGGCTAAACACTGGAACTAGAGCTCTTCTAATTCTGGAGTGTGCCCAGTGGAATGGAAGGAAGCCCAGAGAATGGAAAGGGTATGTGGGAGGAACTTGTGGGCTGGTTGGTCCAAACTTCCCTGATGTTCTCCTCGGGGCAGGAGACTTCCTAGAAACAGTGATATTTGAGGCGTAACATGAAGGAGGAGCAGACATTTCATTCATGGGTAACTAGAATACTCTATGAGACAGAAACTCAAGGTTTTGAGAAATGGATGAGCTTTTTAGTGTGCCTGCAATACAACTCCAGGTAGCTCTTATAAGAGTGACAGGGGCTAAGGCCAGAAAGGCCTTAGGGGGAAAGGTGAAATGAGGTTTTAAAGAACTTTGTCTCATGGAGGAGGTCAGAACTTGATATGCAGTGGATCACTAGAAAAGATATTTAAGGAGGGACGGACACCTGCAAGATTAAAAAAAAAAAAAAAGCAGGCTGGGACCAGTGGCTTATGCCTGTAATTCTAGCTACCCAGGAGGCTGAGATCTGAGGGTTGTAGTTTGCAGCCAGTCTAGAGAGAAAAGTCTGTGGGACTGATCTCCAATTAATCACCAGAAAACTGGAAGTGGTGCGGTGATTCAAAGTGGTAGAACGTTAGCCAGGCTTGAGTGAAAGAGCTCACAGACATCACCCAGTCCCTGAGTTTAAGCCCCATGACTGACAAGATGATTCACTTATTCAATAAATCAAGTAAGCAAGCAAGCAAACAAACCGAAAACCATGCCCCTCACACCAATGTGGGGAATAGAATTGAGATGGCAAGAAATTCATTGAGTCAGTCAGCTGCAGTTTGGGAGATGGAGGTGGAGGAAAGAGGCATATGAGGTCAAGCAATATGGAGGGTGAATAAAAGGCAGTGAAGAAAGGATCCACATGGATGGCTGTAGGTGAACCAAAAAGGTTAGCTTGAGCAACTCAGAAAACAATGAGGGGATTAGCAGAGACGGGGAGAATATTTATCCCACTTGGCAGCTCTTCAGATGCAACCCTTCCTTCTACACCCAACTCGGGCTCTATCCTTTACAAGTCTTTGGCTTCCATCACTGATTTCCATTGTGGACCACTGCCTTCCCAGAACAGCTGCTCCGGGATTCAGCAGGGAACAGTGTTCTGCCCGAGCACCAAGGTGGTAGGATTGTTCTCATGCTTCTTCAATATTCATCCTACAGTGCTGGGCATTCCCTGTGTCCATCAGGCAGTGGGGCCAGGGTAGCATGGCCCTTGCAAATCAGATCTTTATTATTAAGTGTCTATAAAATGGAGTTGCTCTGATTAATACAGGGAGTGAAAGACACAGCGTTCTGGACTCTTTGCTTCCTCTTATTCAAAACAGGAGCCCCAAGAGACTCCACTTTGCCTAGGATCCCACAAGACATAATTAGTGAACTTTCAGCTTAGTGAACTCAGTTGTAGCCGAGTTTGAGCCCTACTCTGTCATTTTCTTAGCTCCGATGGAATATACAGATGAGGAAACAGCTTCACCTTTGCCTTTGTAAAACAGAGATGAAAACTGTAGAGGTATGGTGAGAATGAGGTATAAACAATGCACAAAGCAATTTCTGGCACTTATTAAATGCTTATTATAGTATTGTTGCTTTTAGTAAGCATGACAGGGTAATTGCTGTTTGATCCTTGAATTGACACCATTCAGCCTAGTAAACTCATGCATCTTCAGATTAGGAAAAACCAGGGCCATGGTGAAGCTATGGGTGTGCTTGGGGTTAGACACCCCTAAGACCAGACCTTGAAGCCCAGATGCCTGCAAGACAGGGCAATCTTATCTTAGGTTCCATTCATTCCATAAGCCCATGATCACCCTGGCTTTTCATGAGGGTCTATCAATAGTTAATGCGCCGGTGTCAGTTGCTGTAACTGAGCATACCGCAGCACCAACGTGAATAAATTATAGGCAGGAGGAGAGAAAATAAAATGCCATTTTCTCAGAGTCCCAAGTTTCCCTGGCTGCACAGGAGCCCAGACACTGCAGGGTAAACTTGCCCTCTGATGGAGGACTCTGAGAAGAAGTTAAATCAAAAAAGCGACGACAAACCTCGGAAAGTACGATTCAAAATCTCCTCTTCCTACAGCGGTCGGGTCTTGAAGCAGGTCTTTGAAGATGGGCAGGAATTAGAATCGCCCAAAGAGGAGTACCCTCACAGCTTTCTCCAGGAAGCTCTTGAACCCATGGATGGTGTTTATGGGTCTGGGGAGCCTCCCAAGCCCCCGCTATACTCCCCAAAGCTGACTGCCCAGAAGATCAGCGTGTTCAGAGAGGGCAAGACCTACACACTAGCAGGCAGCCAGCCTCTGTTCAATGATTACAAGACAAATGACCATAAGGTTAGTATTTTATGCATTTAACCACATTCAGGGTAAGCCTCCATAAAATGATGTAAAGAAACACCTAATTGCTTCAGATTTGTATCTTATTCATGCTCAGCTACAAATCAGAGCTATAGGTGCACCGGAACGGAAGCTTGTTATTAGAATAATATTTCTGGGACAAAAATAACATGCTTGTTGACTATTCACTGGAAAGCGCAATGAGCATAAATAGCATTCAGATAAATTCCATCCAGGGTAATACATGGTAATTGGGTCTTTGGCTGAGTTTTCCCAGTATGTAAATTAAATAGAGGTACAGTGGTTTTCAGATTGCCAGGATGTCGTTTGAGAAAATTATGCAGCAGTGGGTCGTTTTGTTTCCTGAAAGAGCTGAACGTTTGAAGGTGCTCATTTCACTCCAGCCAATTATTTAGCTTGTGGTTTTTCCTTGTCTTGTTTTAACCCTCCCCCCCTTCCCCGACATCTTCCTACTGCCTGCTTTTAAAAAGGTTTGTCTATCTGATAATTTTTTTCTTTGCAATGCTGATTAATATGAGCTCTAGGTAGATGGAGTCCTGGAAAGAGATGGCACAAAATTCAGTGGGGAGATGTTCCCTGGGGAAGACATTTGAGCTAATAGTTTGATTGAAGCATGTGGTTTACTTGCAAATCATCTCTGGTATTATGGAAAAATCAAACGCCCATACCAGTTTGTCTTAAGTTAGAAGTCCCAGGAATATACTTAATGGTTTTTCAAAACTCATAGGAGATGAATATATGTTCATGCCAGTGGAAACAAGAATACCTTGCTTCTTTTGAAGATCAAATACAATTATGTAATGCATTCAGGTTATTAATGAATAGTGCACCTGGATATGTGTACCCTCATCTTTGAAGTATGAAGTTCAGATAATTACTCTCTAATCATTTTGATTGCCACTTTCCTAAGAGAATAGATAATACATTTGTTGCAGACAAATGCAATGGGCTTGTTGGTATTGGTGGAAGTATAATTATAGGGGTGTCCACAATTACGAAAATGAATATCAGGTTTCCTTTGAATATGAAAGGGGGCTGGAATGAGCAACCCCTTATGTTAGTGAGGGCCAGTGAGGGCATTATCCGGTGCTAGCCTGTTTTATTTCCTATTATATTTCTATTATATCATGGAGGAGAACAGCAAAGGATGTTCATTTCATTTTGCAGATGAGGAAAATGGTGACTCAAGTGTGTAAGGGATCCATCTTTATTACAGGAACCTTATTAGGTGCAGAGTCAGAATCAGAATCCAACTCTTCTTGTCTTATGGCCCATTCCCTTTTCAAAATCAAGATTATTAGATAATCATAACAATGAGTATAATACTACCATTTATTGTGCACTTATTATGTTTTAGGCACTCAGTTATCTTGCAAACTTATAGTATTCCTTCTTATCCATATCTTCTTTGAGAGTTGAGAATTAACAAAGTCAGTTCACACACGTCTTTTACAAGACAATGGTAGATAATTTAGGAATGCTTCATATATCATGTGCCCCATTTGACATTTGAGTAAATATATGATTTTAATGTGGACTTATACAAGCGGGTTAAATGAGTCATGATGACAGCATGACTCAGTTGGTCATAACACAATACATTTGTGAGGTACTGGTAGGTCACATCTGAAATACCAGCTACACAGGAGGCTGAGATCTAAGAATCATTCAAAGTCAGCCTGGGCTGGAAAGTCCATGATCTCTAATTAATCTCTAGAAAGCTGAAAGTGGAGCTTTGGCTCAACTTGTAGAGTGATAGCTGTGAGTGAAAAAGCTTAGAGACAGTGCCCCAGGCCCTGAGTTCAAGTCTCAGTACTGACACAAATAACAATAACAAAAACCAAACCAAAAACAATGACAAAAAAAGCCTCACAGCATTCTAGAGGTCATAGTGAATACCTGCTTCATTGTTCTCTTGGATGCTTGATCAAGTACTCCATCCCAGTGTGGCCAGGCTTGGGCTAGGAGAGGGGCCATGATAGATTCATGCAACTGTGCCCACTGAAGCAATTTGTTAATGTGGTATTCATGGCACATGACTTACTATATGATTTTTCATAGCCAATCTAATTGTAGAACCAACCCTGGTAAACACTGGCTCTAATTGAGTGCAGGGATTCAAAGGAAGGGCTCTGAACTCACATATTTGTACACAGCTGTTTGTGGCAATTCTCAGCTGCCTAAAGGTGGAAACAGATTAAATGTCCATCAGTTGGTAAATGAATAAACAAGATGTTATACATATGTATGGTATTATTCTACCTTAGAAAGAAAATTTTGAAATGCAACAACATGAGTAAATCTTGAAGAAATTAAGTTAATGTCTTTATTGACATTAAGTTAAGTGAAATAAGCCACTCACAAAAGTAAGTATATGGTAAGGGTCACTTATGTGATGTACTTAGAATTGTCTAATTCAGCTGGGAGCTGGTGGCTCACAGCTGTAATCCTAGCTAACTCAAAAGGCTGAGCCCTGAGGATCACAGTTTGAAGCCAGCCAGGCAGGCAAGTCTGTGAGACACTTATCACCAATGTGTCACTAAAATAGCCAGAAGTGGAACTGTGGCTCAACTGGTTGAGTACTACCCCTGAGCACAAAAGCTCAGAAACAGTGCCTTGACTCTGATTTCAAGTCTCCCTAGGACTGGCACATACACACACACACACACACACACACACACACACACACACACACAGACACACACACACACACACTAACAAACAATAACTTATTTTTCTCTTCTGTCTTGAGGACCTGATAACCATAATTGTACTTTGTGTCTTTATGAATTGGGCTGTGTGTGTGTGTGTGTGTGTGTGTGTGTGTGTGTGTGTGTGTGTGTGTGTGTGTGTGTGTGTGTGTGTGTGTGTGTGTGTGTGTGTGTGTGTGTGTGTGTGTGTGTGTGTGTGTGTGTGTGCTGGTCCTGAGGCTTGAACTCAGCACAATATCTGAGCTTTTGTTCAAGGCTACTACTTGAGACAGAGTTCACTTCCATTTTTTTTTTTTTTTTTTTTTTGCTGGTAATTGGAGATAAGAGTCTCACAGGGACTTTTCTGTACTGGTTGGCTTCGAACCATAATCCTCAGATCTCAGCTTCCTAAGTAGCAGGGATTACAGTTATAAGCACTGGGTTGTTTTTTTTTTTAAACAAAACAATACTGGGTTTGAACTCAGGGATTTGTGCTTTCTAGACAAATGTTCTACTGCTTGAGCCATGCCCTGAGTCCCATGTATAGATTCAATTTGGGAAGAAGAAAAAGGTCTGCAATTGGATGGTGGTAACAGATGCACAATAGTGTCAATGTACCTGAGCTCTTAGAAAAGGCTGAAATGGTAGTTTTTGTATAACGTATATGTTATCACAATCATTATCATCATAATAAAGCAAAGACTGATGCCACTCAACCTTGATCTTTATGTACAGTTATAGCAATTCACTACATGAGCCTGGGCAAAGTCTGAGGCTAATGTTGCTGAACCTCAGTGTTACTGACATGACATAAAGGTAACAGAAAGAAGAGCGTTGTTATTCTAACTAAAATGATCCTACAGCTGGGTCCCAATGGCTCATGCCTGTAATCCTAGCACTTAGGAACCTGGAATCTGAGTATCCCAACTTGATGCCAGCCCAGGCAGATTCTTACCTCCAATTAAACACAAAAAACCAGAAGTGGAACTTTGGCTCAAGTGGTAGAATGCCAACTTTGAGCAAAAAAGCTAAGTGAGAGTGTCCAGGCTCTGAGGTCAAGCCCCAGGACCAACACACACACACACAGACACACACACAGACACACAGACACACAGACATACACAGAGACATACACACAGGCACACATACAAGTAATACATATGAAGCACTTAGCATTGTGCTGGTCCCTTGCATATGTTCAACAAACATTACCTACCATTGCCACAACAAGCAGGTCATTATCAAAGAAATGTTGAGCATTTTTTATTTTATGTGATATACAGAGAAAGCAGTTATAAATAATAAAAAATACTTCAAGGAATTAAAGCAGATGGAAATTTATTAAGCTCATAAAAATGTGGAAGAGGAAGGGGAGGGAAACCACCTTTCTTTTTAAATGTTTTTTATTATGAGCAAGGTAATGAGTACATTTCTTATCAAGCATTGTTGCCTCTTCCTTTGTTTTTCCCTTACCATCCCTTCCCTCCCACCTCCTCAGCTATACCCCTTATTACCACTCCCCCCTAGCCTAAATTGTAAAGTTTATTTTTCGACATAGTGTCTTGTACATCTCATTGTTACAATGGGTCAATCCATATCCTTATTTAAACAATTTGTTTTTTCCCTTCCCCTCCCCAAATTATATCAACACCAAATACAATGTAAACAGGGGTTATACTGTGGGGGAGGGACATACAAAGCAACAAAAAAAATCACATGGTACCTTATAAATATGGAAACCACCTTTCTTGAATACCCACTTGATACATATTAGCAATATCATCTTCACAACTGTTCTATAAGAGTTTCACAAATCAAGAAAACAGTTCATAGGGGCTGGGTAGCTTGCACACCTCAATACAAATTTGTCTCGCAGACTTGTATAATACTTTCAGTTAGGTCTGTCTCTCTCAGAAGCCCATTAAATTTCTAGCGATGCATTTAAAAACAGCAAGGAGAAGTTTTAGTGGTGCCCAAATAGTAATCTGTAGGCATGTTGTCACAGAAACCATGGTATTTGCAAATGCTCAACGATATAGATTGCCATTCTAGACAGAGAGGCCTTGACTTCCTTCCAGAAGGAAGGAATTAAAAAAATTCCTGGCTCTCTCCTGGCCTTCTATAATGCAAGAGAGGATGTTCTCACAGGTAAGTGGATGTCACCAGATAACGTGAACTTGAATTACACCCAGGGAGCTTCCTTAGACACAGAAAAGAATTTGGCTGTCAAGATGACTGAAACTTAAATACACCTTTGAGGTGATTTGGGATTCTCCATCTTTGGAGTAAAAGTATTTACTATCCTGAGTATCTCAGATATTAACTAGCTTAGAGGCAGGCCATTGGATATCATCTTTGCATATTGAGGCTTTGCTTTCAAAAAAGAAAAGGAGAGAACAGAGCTGTAGATGTGAAACACACACACACACACACACACACACACACACACACACACACACACACACACACACACACATCCCAGTAATGGGACCTCTTTGGCTATCACTGGAAGTAAGAAATGGAACCTTCCAAAAGTACCACCATCCTTATCGTCTGATATTTAGAAACTGATAGTCCTGAGTGTGAAACAGGAATCCAGTGTGCATAAAACAAATAGGCAATGGAAGCTGCCATGTGATCCTTTGAAGGAAGGAAAGAAAAGAGAGCCAGATAGAACCACTGTGGCTTGATAAATAACTCTTGAAAAACCCCGCGACTATTTCAAGGAAGACAATCTGAATATTGAAGTCTTGCTCAGATCTAGTTTGGATTGAATACATGGTGTCTTTATACCTAAGATTGATTCATTGTAGCACCTACATAGATTTGGTTTAGGCAGTTCTACAAGCAGGACAAAAATACTTCCTGCTGAGTGTATAGCTGTGTAGTAAAAGTGTGCATTCACCATTGAAGAATCGTTTTAAGTGATAACAATATGGCTTGCATAGTAGTACCAGCTTTTGCAACTGTGTTTTATACATTTTCCAACCCTCCCTCAATTCCAGAAGTTGATATCATTAGCTTCAGGGATAAGAGTCAAATATTTAACCTTATGAACATTGTCCAGTCAGTGTTGCAGCCAGTAAAGTCTTGGGGTATCATTCTGGGCTTGGAGTCCGAAATATTACCTCTTATACCACTGGCTTTTGATGGTGTTAGAGGATATACTAGGTGGTAATTAGGGGGTTCTGAGACTCCTGAATGCCTTCCTTGGTACTATGTCCAGCCCTACACTGGAAGCTATGATGTGCAGCAGACCTTCCCCTCTAAAGTCTTACATTCTGAGGAGTTCAGCTGTGATTGGCTATGATCAACAACAGGAAGGAACTTGGTTTCCTTAACTTACTGGGAAAGTAAACAAGCCAAGGAATGAGCCATCACCATGAGGTCTGCTGGGATTATAAATGCTGGAGCATGGAAATCATCTTTCTAGTTCTCCCCCGCCCCCCGATATTGGTTGGGTTCTATGTTTGTTGATTGCTAGTGAATCAGATCAGTTGCTGGTGATGGCTAGTTTTATCTTATTCTCTGCTTCTATAGCCCCCACCTATTATAGATTTTGGAAAGATCATCATCTACACGAACAACCTGAAAATAATTCGAACCCCAATGGACAAGAGAGACTTCATGAGGAAAATTCTCCAGAAGGAAGAGGAGGCTGAGGAGGAGTCTCTGATGAGCAAAGAAGAAAGCTATGGGGATGAAGACCAAAGCGACGGGCCTTTGCTGGAGACGGAAAGTGCATTTCCCCATAGCCAGTACACACAGGTATGGCAGATTGCAGGCAGGGAAGCCCTGCACCAGTAATCTCCAAATTCTTCTTGTTGGTTGTGGGGTGTGAACTTAGGGCCTGGGTGTTGTCCCTGAGTTTTGTGCCCAAGGCTAGTGCTCTCCCACTTTGAGCCTCAGCTCCACTTCCATTTTTTTTTTCTGGTGGTTAATTGGAAATAAGAGTCTCTTGGACTTTCCTCCCCAGGCTAGCTATGAACCTCAATCCTCAGAACTCAGCCTCCTGAGTAGTTAGGATTACATCCATGTTCTGCTTCCAAACTGTTTTGATTGTGTCCTACTTATCTAAAACTTTTGAATAAATAGTCTAAAAATTAAATATAGCCTAAATGTCTAAATATTAAAGACATGAAGGATTTTAATTTTTTTGTTTATGTTTTGCCAGTCTTGGGCTTGAACTCAGGGCCTGGGCACTGTCCCTCTACTTCTTTTGCTCAAGGCTAGCGCTCTACCACTTGAGCCACACAGTGCCACTTCTGACTTTTTCTGTTTAGGTGATACTGAGGAATTGAACCCAGGGCTTCATGTGTGCTATGAAGCACTCTACCACTAAGCCACATTCCCAGCCATATGAAGGAATTTTAATGTTGTTGTATTTTAACATGTTAGTAATAGTCCATATTTCATATAGTCATAATTTAAATATTCTTGGACTCCTTTTCATATCTGATTAGCCATTCATTGTTTTTTAAATTGTTTCTAACCATGATTCTAGCTTATAAACCTTTGTCTGATTTTTGGTTTTGCTTTTATTTCTATTTTTTGTACTAAGACCTTGGACTCAGGGCTTGGGTAATGTTCCTGAGCTTTTCTGCTCAAGGCCCTACTACTTGATGCATAGCTCCATTTCTGGCTTTTTGGCAGTTAATTGAAAATAAGAATCTCACAGACTTTACTGCTTCCAACTGTAGTCCTTAGAGCTCAGCCTCCTGAGTAGCTACGATTATAAGTATGAGCCACGGATGCCCAGCTGAACAGCTGGCTTTGTTGTTGTTGTTGTTTTGGTTGTTTTTTTTTTTCTGTTATGGGGCTTGAACTCTTGTCCCTCAGCTCTCCAGCTCAAGGCTAGCCCTCTACCACTTGAGCTACAGCGCCACTTCCGGTTTATTGGAGATGAGTCTCACTTTTTTGCCCAGGCTGGCTTTGAAATGTAATCCTTAGACCTCAGCCTCCTGAATAGCTAGAATTATAGGCGTGAGCCACCTGTGCCAGGCAACAACTGGTTTTTGAGGTATGGAAAACTAATTCTTCCAATCCCTTCCCTCCCCTCCTCCCCTCCCCTCCCCTGCCCTGCCCTCTCCTCCCCTCCCCTCCCCCTCCTCTTTCCTTCTCCTCCCTTCCCCTCCCTCCCCTCCTTTCCCTTACCTTCTCTTCCCTTCCCTTCCCCTTCCTTCCCTTCTTCCCTTTTCTTTCCTTTCCTTCCCTTCCTTCCCTCACTTCTCTTTCCCTTTTCTCACCTCCTCTCCCCCCTCCTTTCCCCTCCTCTCCTTTCCTTTCCCTTTCTCTTTCTTTTCTTTTGGTTGAATTGTGGTTGAATTCAGAGCTTTGTGCTTGCTTAGCTGTTGTCTACTACTTGAACTACACCCCTAAATATATTTTTTGCTAATTATTTTGGAGATAGAGTCTAGTGAACTTTTCTGCCCAGACAAGCTCTGAACCTCAGTCCTCCATATCACATTGTCCTGAGTAGCTAGGATTATAGGCATGAGCCTGTAAGGGTGGTCTGTCATTTTTATAATGAGTTTTGTTGTGCTTCTGTTATTGTTATTATTATTGCTGTTATTATTATTACTGTTATTGTTATTATTATTACTTTGGTGATGATATCATGTGAAGTCACGTGTCTACTTTGCTACTTTGTACATTAATTTAGTCAAAACTAGAAAACATCATTTGTTTATCCATGAGCTAGCTCAGGCACAAGAAAACTGCAATATATTTCAATGTGCAAAAAGTGAAGAACTGAGCTCCTTGGGATGCTCCTTAACACTGACTCCTTGGGATGCTAGCATGTGTAGGGACTGACTAGAGAGAGTGCCATTGTCAACCAGTATATTAAAGATTAGCCTAAGAGTGGCTTTAAAATATTATCAACTGAAAATATCAGCTAGACATTAAAGGTATTAAATATTAATTGACAACAAACTATTAATAGACAGTATTTTGTCTATTTTTAGATCAAAAGAAAATATAATTATAATTTCTCTCACAAGCTTTGAAGGAATGTGACTGTGGACACCATGCTCAGGCTCAGATGGCAAGGAAGAGTGTGGGTACCCATTAATTCACAGTGTGCAGATTGGGGTGTGGAAGCAATTTTGGTCAATTTAAGCTAAAAACATGGGGGCAAAGTGAATTTGCTGTCTATCATACTTGGCTTCTAGTGTTACTGTTTTCTGTGTTCAGTGACACTTTTGTGTGTGTGTGTGTGTGTGTGTGTGTGTGTGTGTGTGTGTGTGTGTGTATGTGTGTGTGTGCTGGTCCTAGGGCTTGAACTCAGGGCATGAGTGCTGTCCCTGAGCTCTTTTGCTCAAGGCTAGTGCTCTATCACTTGAGCCATAGCTCCACTTCTGGCTTTTTTGGTGGTCAATTGTAGGTAAGAGTCTCAATAAGAATGGCCAATAGACACATGAAGAAATGCTCAACCTCTCTAGCCATAAAAGAAATGCAAATCAAAACAACATTGAGATTCCACCTCACCCCAGTTAGAATGGCTAGAATCAAGACCTCTAATAACAACAGATGCTAGAGGGGTTGTGGACAGAAGGGAACCCTACTGCATTGTTGGTGGGAATGTAAACTTGTTCAACCACTTTGGAAAGTAGTATGGAGGTTCCTCAAAAGACTCCACATAGAGCTCCCCTATGACCCAGCAATCCCACTTTTGGGCATTTACCTGAATGATCACAAACAAGACCGTACTAAAGCTACCAGCACAACTATGTTAATGCAGCATTATTTGAATATGGAGCCAACCCAGATGCCCCTCGGTAGATGAATGGATCAAGAAAATGTGGTATATATACACAATGGAATTCTATGTCTCCATCAGAAAGAATGACATTGTCCCATTTGTTAGGAAATGGAAATACTTGTAAAAATTATATTAAGTGAAGTAAGCCAGGCCCAAAGTAACATAGGTCCCATGGTTTCCCTTATTTGCAATAACTAGTATATGTCTGAGACAAGCAAAAAAGGTAAGATAAGATGATGTTAAGTGAAATGAACCCCAAGATAGGGATACAAGTGGTTTTTCTTTCTGATATTGTTTCTAACATATTTATAAGGTACCATGTGATTTTTTTGTTGCTTTGTATGTCCCTCCCCCATGGTATAACCCCTGTTTTCACTGTATTTGATGTTGGTACAATTTGTGGAGGGGAAGGAAAAAAACAAATTGTTTAAATAGCGATACAGGTGGAACCATTGCAACAATGAGATGTACAAGACACTATGTTGAAAAATGAACTTTTCAATTTAGACGAGGGGGTAAGGGGGAGTATATTTGAGGAGGTGAGAGGGAAGGGATTGTAGGGGAAAAACAAAGGAGGAGGCAACAATGCTGCATAAGAAATGTACTCATTACCTTGCTCATGTAACTGTAATCCCTCTGTACGGTATTTTCACAATAAAAAACTTATTTTTTTAAAAAAGCATCTCATGGACTTTCCTGCCTGAGCTGGTTTTGAATTGCAATCCTCAGATCTCAGTCTCCTGGGTAGCTAGGATTACAAGTGTGAGCTACTGCTGCCCAGCCTCTGTGACACTCTTATTCCCCTTGTGTTGGCACAGAAAATGAGCAAGGGACTTTCTGAAGCCTGGGTGACATCCCTGTTCTATGAGGATGTAGAAGAAGAGACTAATAAGGCAATGATCACCGGGCATCCGTGGCTTACCCCAGTAACCCTAGCTACTCAAAGACTGAGATCTGAGGATTGTGGCTTGAAGCCAGCCCAATTGGGAAAGTCCTTATGACTCGTATCTCCAATTACCTATCCCCCTCTCCCCCCCAAAAAGGTGAATGGAGCTGTAGCACAAGTGGCAGAGTTATAGCCTTGAGTGAAAAAGCCCAGGCCCTGAGTTCAAGCCCCAAGACTGGCACAAAAAAGGCCATAATGGGCTTTGAGTGGCAGCCTTAAGTTGATATACCAAAGACTCCATGTATTCTCATTTGGCTCCTTCCTTCCTCCCTCCCTCCCTCCCTCCCTCCCTCCCTCCCTCCCTCCCTCCCTCCCTCCCTCCCTCCCTCCTTCCCTCTCTCTCTCCCTCTTTCTCTCTCTCTTTCTTTCTTTCTTTCTTTCTTTCTTTCTTTCTTTCTTTCTTTCTTTCTTTCTTTCTTTCTTTCTTTCTTTCTTTCTTCTTTTTCTTTCTTCTTTTTCTTTCTTTCTTTCTTTCTTTCTATCAAATCTACCTAAGTTTCCACAACCTTCTCTAGAAGCTTCTTTCTTCTGTTTTCCTTCACTCTTTCCATCCTCTCTGCTTGGGAGCAAGCCACTTGGACTCCAGAAAAAGGCTTTTAACTTTGATTCACATCTACTCATAACTGTTCTCATATTCACTCAATTAATCAGCCCTCCCCACCCCCCACCCTACTTGTAATATCCTTTCATTGCTTGGGATAAGACAAAAACTCCTTCCTCACTGTGGGTAGTCTGGCCATTGCTGGCCTCTCCATGCCCTCTGCCCAGACACACGGCCTGTCTATCATATGTTTTATGCTCTTTCCTAACAGAGCCAAATCACCTCTTTCTGGAACATTCTCCAGGTCCTCTGCCACTTTGCCTTCCGCTCCTGAGATCACAGTGGGATCATACACACTTAGGATCTTCCTTGGCTTTCATAAGGATAAAGTCCTCCAGGATGGACCTGCACCCTTCCCTACAATGTCCATCTTCCCTCTGTCATCTGCTTAATGCTGGCTCTTCTCCATGAGTTTGTCTCCATGCAGGGAGAGGTGATATTTATGCTGAGTACCACATCGCAAATCCCAGGTCAGAAAAATAACAGAGCCTGGAATACCATAGCAAGTATCGGTTAATATTTGTGGAAAGAATATTAAATATTGCTAGGTGCCTGGGGCTAATCCTAGCTATTCAGGAGGCTGAGATCTGAGGATGACAAGTCAAAGCCAGCCTGGGCAGGAAAATCTAGGAGACTCTTGTCTCCAATTAACTGCCAAAAAATCAGAAGTACAGCTGTGGCTCAAATGATAGAGCACTTGTCTTGAGTGAGAAAGCTACAGGACAGCACCTTGTCTCTGAGTTCAAGCCTAGGGAGCATGTGCACACGTACATGAACATTGAAAAATAAGTGCCAGCTGGTCACCAGTCTTTTTGTTGTTGGTGGTGGTCGTGGGGCCCGAACTCTGGGCCTGGGCACTGTCCCTCAGCTCTTCAGCTCAAGGCTAGTGCTCTACCACTTGAGCCACAGCGCCACTTCTGGCTTTTTCTGCTTATGTGGTGCTGATGCATGCAAGGCAAGCACTCTACCACTGAGCCACCTTCCCAGCCCCTGTCACAAGTCTTGTGCCACCATGTCACTGGTCTTTTACACAGAACAATGGAGAGCCTAACATGGCAGTAGCAAGGTGATTGAATATTGAAATCGGAAACATTACTTTCCTACTTTAAAATTCTTTATTTCCATACTTTTTTTTATCGTGCTATAGCCCTGCAGGAGCACTTTTTCCCCTCCAGAGGAGGTCTAGAAATAGTAACATGCAAGCCTGAATGAAAAAGCGACCACAGGCCTGACAGACAATTACCTTTAAATTCAATTTGGGGCAATCTGTATTTTCCAGTGGTAGTGCTATAAACTAGGACAGGACTGTGAAGCAGAAGCTTGCTGGAAGGGTTATATTTCACTTGTCTGTCCTTTACACTCTGTTTTAAATTGCTATTTGTTTGCCCAATCCTCATGCAATATATGCCCAAACAAGTTTTTATTCTGAAAGAGAGGGTCACAGAACATCAAAGAACTCCTCCTGACCAAGGGATGCTTTGTTCTGCCTCTATAGAACTGCGAAGCAGTACCAGCCTGGTGAAAGATTGGGGCAAGGCTTGCAGGTCAGGCCACGCTCCAACCTCTCCATCCCAGACAACAAAGGAGAAGAATTTGATTCTCAGCAAAGCATACAAGGGTATACTTCTGGTTTTGTGCTCCCTGAAATCAAGGTTATAAATCATCCCAGCATTTCTATGCTTTACCCATCTCATTTCTGGGATGTTGATGTTGGGATGTTGGTGGTGATGATGATGGTGGTGATGATGGATGGTGGTTATGATGATGACAATGACGCCGCCGCCGACAATGACGATGATGATGATGATGATGATGATGATGATGGATGCTATTTTTATTGAGGGGTCCCTCACAGCAACCTCACTTCATCTTTTCATTGTATTCTCACCAGGATCTTGTGAAGCAGGAATTATTAATGATCTCATTCTTCAACTGGGGAAACTGAAGCTCAGAGATGTTAAATGACCTATCCGAGGTCACTAGAGCCAGTAGTCACATCATCTCATGATCACAACTGCTTTTCTAGGCAGTCCCTTAACTGATGCCTGTAACTGTCTTCAGGGCTGTGAGAGCTTGTGTCTGTAATGAGACCTAAAGCCCCTCTCCTTGGTTAGTAGGAGTTAGTAGGAAGTGGACTGAATGAGTCTGCCTCCCAGGTTCTAGCATTTAAGCTGTGCCAGATAATTGTATTCTCTACAGTTCCATTAAATACTTTGGGAAGATTTTTCTTTTAAGTACTGAGAAAAATGCCAAGCACGGTGGTACACACCTGCAATCCCAATATTCAAAGGCTGAGGCAGAAGGATTACAAGTTTGAGGCCAGTTGGGACTACTTAGAAGGTTCAAGGCTAGCCTGGATTATCCTGAACTAAAATAGTAATTCATAATTATTTTATGGGCATTTTAATTACCAAGAAAAGAAGAAAAAGACGTCCATTCTGCACACATCATATAGAATAAAGCTAATGAAATACTTGTCGAGTTAATTGATTAAAAAGACTGGGAAAGGAATAACCCAGATCGAAGTCTTAATATGAACCCTAAAACCATGGAACATAAATATCATTTGGAAGAAGATTTGGCCTTGTGTTCTGCACTTGGTTAGCCAGGTTATTTCATTAATCTTCCAATTTCTGCCTTGGCATTCTATGCACATGGGTTTCTGGGTTGCATTGTAGCATTGCAGTAGTGTTTTTACTATACTTTCTTCGGAATATTGGCTGACATCATGAGAATCTCACTGGGATCAAGTACAAAACATAAAACCTTCTAGATCTGTCAGAAAAAAATGAATAGTGACAATTTGCTTGAATAATATTTTGGCAAATACCTATATTGTACTTTAAGAGGAGAAAACAGATTTCTCCATTGTTAATGCATGGCCACAATCAATACAATACAATACAATACAATACAATACAAAGATGAGATTCATTCCAGTGACCCACACCTATAATAGTAGTTGCTCCAGAAGCTGAGATCTGAGGATCATGGTTTGAAGCTAGCAGGACAGGACCCTTATCTCTAATAACTACCAAAAACCCAGAAGTGAAGATATGGCTGAAGTGGTAGAGTGGTAGCCTTGAGCAAAAATTTGAAGGATCAGTGCCCAGCTCTGAACTCTCTGTGCAGAGATTGTTTTTGTTCTTGAGTTATACAAGAATGCTGTCTGAGGGCTGCCATGTGGCTGTATGGCTCTATGGCAGAGCACTTGCTTACCATTTGTGATGCATGGAGTCCAAACCCCTAGAATTGAAGAAGAGGGAAAAGAAGCCATATTAGTTGGTTGAAACTACCAAGTGCTCAGCAGGGTCAGGTGCCTTGCAAGTTCCTAGAATTTAAGAACATGAAGGATGCTCCAGATATCGTTGTTGTGTTTGTATTCTTAGAGGTCCCTTTGTGCATGGCAAATACTGTGCCAGGTACTCCACTACACATGAGCATTGATGGAGAATAGGCACTACTAGCCAGGGCGCTTCCTGTCCTGACAGTAGGACTGTCAGGTAGGGTAGGGGACCATAGGCTGGGGTGGGCCAGGCTTCCTGGAGGAAACCTTTGCTCAGATTTGATCTGGGAACAAGTGGGGGTTAGCTAGACCCCACTTACCAGGCCAGTGGGGGAGAACTATTAAAATAGGTGACAAAAATTAAATAAGCTTAGAAGCATTTTTTTTTAAATACTGTATTTATTTATTCTTATATAGCAGTTGAGCAAAAGGGTTACAATTCCAGAAGCCACCTTATGAGTACACAGCAGCGTCATTCCCCCACCCCATCTTTACCCCTCCCTTCCCTACCCTTAAGCTATACAGTCCAATTTTTACACGATGTACACTGAGTATAATGACTGTATTTGTTCACCCTCCTTTCTCTATTTGTGTATCCCTTCTCTCATTGCCCTCCCCTACCAAACATGTTTCAGCTGCTATTCATTTTGTTCAGTGGTTTATTAGTTGTTGAGAGGAGTCACACCATTAAACTCCTCCCCCGAAGTATGCCATCCTTTAGTCAATTCTTTGCATGTAGGTGCATATAAATCTCACATGTTACCAAGTATGCTTGCATTTAAGATCTAACTTCAACATATGAGAGGACATATGTGCTGGGTGTCTCTTGGAGCCTGACTTAATTCACTTTAACATAATCTTTTCTAGGTCTATCCATGTTCCTGTGAATGACATAATACAGACGAGTAAAATTCCATTGACTATATGTACCTTACTTCTTGATCCACTCATCCATTTTAGGACACCTGGGCTGTTGCCATATGTTAGCTATCATGAATAGTGCAACAGTGAACATGGACGCACTAGTGTCTTTACTATATCCTGACTTAAAATATTCTGTGCAGATGCCCAGGAATATCACAAGGTTTTATCTGAGGGGGAGGGAGTATTCATTAAAAGATTTCCTACATGACTTTCTTGTGCCAATCAAGATTGCAATCATCTTAATGAGACAATATTCCATACCATCAGAGATGGGTTCAGTTAGTTTATGCCACAGTCCATAGGCACCTGGGCCAGGATTATGAGGGTGGGATAGAGAAAAATGAGTTGGATTTGGAAAGAATTTTTTTTGGTGCCAGTCCTGGGGCTTGAACTCAGGGCCTGGATGCTGTCCCTGAGGGTTTTTGCTCAAGGCTAGCACTCTACCACTTAAGCCACAGCGCCACCTCCAGTTTTTTCGGCGACAAGTATCTTATTGACTTTCCTAACTGGGCTGGCTTTGAATTATACTCCTCAGGTGCCAGCCTCTTGAGTAGCTAGGATTACAGGTATGAGCCACCAGTGCCTCACTTTGGAAACGTTTTTGAAAGTTGAAGGGGACAGGAGTTGTCACTAGATTGTCCAGGCGTTATTCTGGTGTCCCCCTTTATTTCTTAGGAGAGTCCCACTTTTTAGAAGGAGTGTGATGTTGCCAGTCTAGTTGAGATGTCTTAGGAAAGGAATAAGACAAGGCCAACAAATGTGTTTGTGTAGAGTGAGTATCAAGGACTTATTGGCAAGGCTTAAAAAAAGAACTCAACTCCTTTGGAAACCTTAGATGTGCTGAGAAGATTGCATTTACATATATCCTCTCCCATAATATTGCAGGTAATCAGAGATTAAGCTTTGCCATTCACTTCACAGGTAGAGAAACAGATGAAGGGAGGCTGAGGGCAGAGGGTACACTGTAGAGCCTATGTCAGATATCAGCCTCAGCCCTAGTCTATTGGCTTTGAGCACAGAGTTCTTAATCACTGTGACTTATGCTATTCTCAAAGAGCATAAAATATTACAAGAATTCAGAGCTAAGCTTTGAAGGCTGGTAACACAGATTCATTCATCCACACAGTTTCTCTGTCACAATAACTGATCTTTCTTGAGTACCAACTGTTGGGTAACTATAACATTGTCATTAGAAACATGAATTTTGGTACTCAGCCCCCTGGGATCAAAACTTACCCTCTCTAGTTCCATGCTGTGTGTGTGTGTGACATCGCCAATTAACTTCTCAGTATCTCATTTTCCTATGGCAGGGAAGAGAGGATTCGTATTAGCTCACTGAGATGTTGTGCAGATTAGATGGACGGATACATAGCCCTTAGAAAAAAAAAGCACCTGGCATTTGCCAGTGACTGTAAGGGCTCATAATAAGCATTTGCCAATGAGGAAAAATAAAGTCTTTATGGTGCTCTTAGAAAGAACGTGTCACATGGTAACAAAGGCAGTGAAGAATGGGGTGTGTGTGCATGCCAGATGCGGTGACAGAAGATGCTGTGTTCCTGTTGCTTATCCCAGAGATCCTCTCTGACAGAATTGCCGTGAGTCGTTTGCATCTTGGCTGTTCCCCTCACTGACCTTTGTGAAAGACATTTTTTCCCCCCTATTCTGCCCCAGCTTGTTTCTGGCCCAGTGCTTTTCTGACCCTCAGGCAAACTCTACACTTAGTTCAAGTGCTGCACTGATTAAACTCTTGTCATGTCTTTTGCAGGAAGGGGAGCTTCCTGAGGAGAACTGTCTTCACTGCCGAGGGTCGGGCAGTGCCACCTGCTCTCTGTGCCATGGCAGCAAGTTCTCAATGCTGGCCAACAGATTTAAGGAGTCCTACCGAGCCCTGAGGTGCCCTGCTTGCAATGAGAATGGCCTACAGCCTTGCCACATTTGCAACCAATAGCTGTGGTTTTCTTGTACCTGCCTACTTTTCCTTTACCACTCTCCCCCAAATTATTCCTAATAAAATACCCTCTCCTCCGCCTCTCTCAGCAAGGAGTCCCGCAGCTGCAAACCATTCCACCACTAGCAAAACTCAATTACTTCATGACATTTTGTGAGGCCAGCACTATCTCTACATGGGTCTAAATAGGAGGGGCATTTTTTGAATTAAAGCCTGCTTTGACACTGGTTCTGAAATTATTCTTCCAAGATTGTGTGCATATAACTCACTTGACTGAGCTCAGTTTCTATTTTTACTTGCGCCAGTGAACAAATAAATGCACACTTCAGGCAGCAGGGTGAAGTCATTTTCTGGTTAGGAGTTATTTTGCAAAATTATTCAGTGAGAAAAGAATAAAGCAGCTTCTCTTTGATGCAACGGATGCCTGTTGCTTATAGTGCATCTGAAATTGTTGTTGGTCAAATTGAATTTGTAATTAAGTGGAAGAGGAATGGGATGGCCACCGGTGAACTGAATGCATCAGAAGCCATGGCAAGCACAACATGCCCATTCGGGCAACAGGCAAGTGGAGGAAGCCGATCCTTCCAGGGCCCTCTGTGTGACATGCTTGGCTCATAGCCACACAGGCAGTGAGCAATACTACTTCTTAGGTCAAGATGAAATAGGACATCTTTCATGCCTCTGCTGAAGTTGCAAAGCATGTCAACGCTCTTTATGATAAATGTGCTGCTTTTATTTTTTCCTTCTCTTTTTCTTTCGTGTGTGTGTGTGTGTGTGTGTGTGTGTGTGTGTGTGTGTGTGTGTGTGTGTGTGTGTGTGTGTGTGTGTGTGTTGCTACTGGAATTTGAACTCGTGATTTTGTATTCTCACTTGGCTTTTTTCACTCAAAGCTGGTGCTTTATCACTTGAGCCACATTTCTGCTTCTAACTTTTTTATGATTAATTAGATAAGAGTCTCAGGGACTTTCCTGCCTAGGCAAGCTTTGAAATGAGATCCTCAGATCTCAGTCTCTTGAGTAGTAGGATTACAGGCCTGAGCCACTAGCACTTAGCTTTAAGTCAAATATTTAGCCATAACTACTTATAAAGGACTGCGGACGTATTACAAGTGTCGGTTGGAAACCTCTAGGAGAAAAAGGAACCAAAAGCAAACATGTTTTTTACTGTCCATGAATGTACATACACAGGATGATTCTTTCCTCTTAAATAAAATTAGAAGACACTTTTACTAATGAACTTTTGTAAGTTCTGACACTTACTCCCCACACCCAGTAAGAATAACACTGTAAGCTCTCTCATCTATCAGACTCCCACTGTGTTTTTATGATAATAATTTTGATTTAATATCTTCACACATTTCTAAGATTTGTTTGTTAGTCTCTCATATTCAGCTGCTAAAATAATTCAGCAATGGACTGTTTTGGAAGCAACATCAATAATTCTAATAAAAAAGACATGAAAATAGGTTTTCAAGCCATGATGATTTGTCTTGTCTCTCTTATCTTGTTCCCTGACTTCTTTAGCTTCTGTAGTTAACTAATTTCTGCCTCCGCTTACATTTCTTTGCAGCTATAGAATTTGTGCCATTCCAGAATAACAGAGGAAGGGGAGATGTTAACAGATCTTTAAGTGTATTCTGGTCTTTGAAAGGAATATTTGAGTCCATCTTGTGGGCAGGGTTGTATCACAGAGACACTTGAGATGGGCATCTCATGCCAATCCCAACAGTTCTTCTGAAGGAGCCAGGTATATGAACAGCTAACAATAGCTACAACACAGTGAGACAAAGGCTGGAGTGGGATAATTATAGACAGCAGGTGGAACACAGGAAGGGACACATGACTAGCTTTAGTGGGTTTTTGGTTTGTTTAGAGTGTTGGGGATTGAACTCAGGGCTCTACCATTGAGCTACTTTCCCAGCCTCCCTCCCTCTCTCCTTCCCTCCCTCCCTTCCTCCCTTTCTTCCCTCCCTCCCTCCCTTTCTCCCTTCCTTTCCCTCCCTCCCTCCTTCCCCCTCTTTCTTTCTTTCTTTCTTTCTTTCTTTCTTTCTTTCTTTCTTTCTTTCTTTCTTTCTTTCTTTCTTTCTTTTTCTTTTCTTCTCCTTTTCTTTCTATTCCTTCCTTCCTTTCTCCTTTCCTCCCTCCTTCCTTCTCTCTCTCTTTCTTATTTTATTCATACATTTGCAATAGAGGGGATTTCGTTGTGATATTTTGCACACATCTCCTCCACCATCTTCTTATCTTCCCTTATATCCTCTCCCCCTTTCACACAGTGTTGGTGACTTTCATTATGCTGTCATCATATATTCCTAGCCATTTTAGCAGGTTAAGGGCGGCTTCTAAGAGGAGAGGTGAGATGCCTTGACTTTTCTGCCTTACTATCTGTTCTTAAGCACATTTAGTTTTTTAAAAAAGTAATCACATCCGGAAGTGGCGCTGTAGCTCAAGTGATAGAGCGCTCGCCTTGAGCTGAAGAGCTGAGGGACAGCACCCAGGCCCAGAGTTCAAGCCCCACGACCGACCAAAAATAAATAAATAAATAAATAAAAGTAATCACAAAATAAATACATCTACTATTGATGCATTGATTTTATTCTTTCACAGATAGTTATTTCTTATTGTAGTAGGAATATTTAATGTTACACCTTATAAACAATTTTTAAAGTACGTAACACAGTATCATTATGTGTCAACAGGTATTGTGCACCAAGAATGTGTCAGTACATAAAATAGCTAAAGGGAATGGGAAGGTGGCTCATTGGTAGAGTGCTTGCCTTGCATGCCTGAGGCCCTGAGTTCGATTCCTCAACACCACATAAGCAGAAAAGGCTGGAAGTGGTGCTGTGGCTCAAGCAGTAGAGCACTAGCCTTGAGCTGAAGAGCTGAGGAACAGCGCCCAGACCCAGAGATCAGTCCCCATGACCAACCAAAAAGGACAAAACAAATAAACAAAACAAAAAAAAACAGACAAAATCTTGGTCCCTGTGGCACTTACATTTTAGTGGTAGACTTTAGATAAATTCCTATATTTACACAGTGAATATATTTTGAAGTTAATAACTCTATAATACAGAAAAATTAATCATTTATAGTAATACAACTATGTACAGAATGCATTCTGTAGAAAGAAATACATAGCTGGTTATACTGGCTCATGCTTTTAATCCCAATCACTCAGCAAACAGAGATCAGGATGATCGTGGTTTGATCAGGAAAAAGTTTGAGATTCCATCTCAAACCAGGGGTGCCAGTACATGCCTGAATTTATCTACTGGAGATGAGGAAGCATACGTGGGAGAATATTGGCCTGAAACTGGACCTGGGCAAAATATGGGATTTGACTCACATGGTAGAGTACCTACTTAGCAAATGTAAGGTCCTGAGTTCGAACTCCAGTACCACAGAGAAAAAGAGGAGAAAAATACATCTGATGAAAATATTACAAGGATTGGAGAGAAAAGTGGCTACAATTTTGGTTTCAAGAAGGCATTCTTGAAAAGATGTAAAAGAGCTAGCAGAGCTGAGAGAGAGTGTGAGCTGTGAAGGAGACTGGGGTACGGTTTCTGGGGGAAATGTCAAGTGTTAGATCATGGAAAGAGAGCAGCAAAGAATGTGTGTGGCTGTAGAGAGTAGGCAAAGGGGCAGGTGGCAGGGTGAAGTTTGAGGGAAGGTATGTGCATTGGGTAAAAAGGTGCCTTCCTCAGAAGCCATAGTAAGAACTTTGGCTTTGCTGTGAAATACTGCTGTAGAGGAACCTGTGTTCAACCATCTTCCCCTAAATACTGGGGCAGGAGACAGGCAAACTACACTTCCCAGACTCCCTTGCTCAATGGCTTCCTGTTAGGTTCTACCAATGAAAGATTCTGACTGGAAACTGTATGATATGAGGAAGGATGAGCCTTCCTCCTATTGGATCAGGTCCCTGGCATCCTTTCTACAAGGCAGCTGTTACAGAAGCTGCAGTAGCAAGCACAGGCTGATTACAGCAGATTGGCTATTTAAGCTACTTTTATTTTTCTCTGTGATATAGCTAATTTTAGTGGCTCTGAATGTAGTTTCCAGGTACACTATTTCCTCTTTGGTTTCTCTAGTGGAAGATGGTAATGGCTTCGTGCAGTTATGAACCTTTGTAACCAAACCCTGTAATATATATTCTTTCTCTTTGAAATATCTGATTATCTGAACCAGAATCAACTCTGAATGGATCAAAGACCTCGAAATAAAAGCAGACACCCTGAAAACTTTACAGGAAGGAATAGGAGAAACTCTAGGGCTCCTTGAAACAGGCTGAGATTTTCTAATAAACACCCAGAAACGGAACAAATTAAAGAAAGGTTGGACAAATGGGATTGCATTAAATTGTAGAGCTTCTGCATGGCAAAGGACATAGCTAGCAAGATCAATAGAGAGCCCACTGATTGGGAGAAGACCTTCACATATAACAGACAAGGGCCTCATATTGAAAACTCAAAAAATTAAATCCTTCAACAATAAATCCTCAAAGAAACAACCAACCCATTGATAAGTGGGCTAAAGACTAAAAGAGAGACTTCTTGGAAGAGGAAATAAGAATGGCCAATATACACATGAAGAATTGTTCAACATCAATGGCCATAAAAGAAATGCAAATCAAAACAACAGTAAGATTCCATCCCACCCCAGTTAGAATGACTATAATCAGGAAATCTAATAACAGATACTGGAGGGGATGTGACCAAAAGGGAAAACTACTACACTGTTGGTGGGAGTGTAAACTTGTTCAATGACTCTGGAAAGCAGTATGGAGGTTCCTCAAAAGACTCTGCATAGAGCTCCCCTATGACCCAGCAATCCCACTTTTGGGCATTTACCCAAATGACACACACAAGGTCATACTAAAGCTACCAGCACAACTATGTATATTGAAGCATTATTTACTATAGCTAAGATATGGAACCAACCCAGATGCCCCTCAGTAGATGAATGGATCAAGAAAATGTGACACACACACACACACACACACACACACACACACACACACACACACACACACACACACACACACACACACACACATTGGAATTCTATGCTTCCATCAGAAAGAATGACACCGCCCCATTTGTTAGGAAATGGAAAGAACTGGAAAAAAATCATATTAAGTGAAGTAAGCCAGGCCCAAAGAAACATAGGTCTCCTTATTTGCAATAAATAGTATACATCTAGGACAACCTTAGCAGATGAGCAAAATAGCTCAATAGCTATGTATGTATCATATAAGATGATGCTAAGTGAAATGAACTCCAAGACATGGACACAAGAGGTTTTTCTTTGTTGTTGTTGTTTTTAATGTACTGCATGTCATGTTTCTTTTGTATGTTCTTCCCCTTTGGTATATCCTCTGTATTTGATTTTGGTTCCCTGTATTGTATATATGTTTATCTGAATCAGGGAAGGGAAAGGGAACAACAGAATGGTGAGACAAAGGACAAGGGACCAACCAATGCAACAGTGATATTCACAAGACAATATGTTGGAAATGAACTCTACAATTTGAGGGTGGGGTCTGGGGTGGGGGGGGGAGAAAGAAAGTGGAGGGAAAATGAGGGAAGGGGTAACAACTTGGAAAACAGATGTACTTATTACCTTACGTACTAACTGTAACCCCTCTATACATCACTTTGATATAAAAAATTTTAAAAAATCAATAAAAAATAAGAAAAATAAGAAATATCTGGTTATCTGGTTATGCTGACTGCTCTGCATTTGAGCAGAGGCGCATCAATAGGTTTGGCTACTCTGCTATGGTGAGAGAGAAGCCACCATAGAGTGTGGAAAGAAGTTGAGCTCCATTCAGAAATTATTAGAAAAGGGAGGGGCAGGAGGAGCGTGGGGGAGGGGGAGGGAAGGGATAGTGAGAGAAGAACAAAGGAAGGGGTCAAAATGATGGACAAGTAATGTACTCATTGCCTTACTCATGTAACTGTAACCCCTCTGTGCAGCATCTTTACAATAAAATAAAATTAAAAAAAGAAATTATTAGAAAATAATCCCTGTGGCAACTAATGTGAACTGGGTCCTGCGTAAAGAGTGGCCACAGTATGGATATATTTTGCATGTAGTGTCTCAGGATTTGCCTAATGCCCTTTAGAAATATGAGAGCAAAAAGATGGGAGGAGGAAACAGGAGAGAATGAGGAAACAGATGATACTCTGCAAAAGGAAGGAAATACATGTACAGGTAACCTTGCTGTATATCACCTCTAAAACAACAATAAGGTAATTTAAAAACAGAAATAGATATGCAAAACATAAGTACATCTGACTGCTTGGCTACCAGTTGGAACAAGTTTAGAATAGAATATCTACTTCCTCTTCAGTGAATACAAAATTTTGCCAGTGAGTTGGGCAGGCTCAGGAGCAGTTTAGGTCAAGGTTAGCCAACTGGTCCTTCCAGGACTCTAAGAATTCCTTCAGAGCTAGAAACAAACATAAAGAGCAAAATATGTTATCAAGATACTGAGATTAGAATATGCTACATTCTTTGAAAGCTCAAAAAGTTTTGCATGATTTTTAAAATGTAGTTAGCTGGAAGTGGTATCACATGCCTGTAATTCTAGCACTTTTAAGGCTGAGGAAGGAGGATCTTAATTTTGAGACTGGTCTGGGCTACATAGTAAAATCTTGTCTAAAAATATTATACAGGCAATCATTCATTGAACAATGTGTCACTGGTAATGTTGCAGACATTTGTACTAAGTCCTCAGAATACAAAAACAAACAAAGAATGAGTATTTGTGATGGATAAAATAAAAGTCTCAGCATGATCTTGTATTTAAAGAATCCCATAGACTCCACTCCCAAATTACTCAAGCTGATTCAAAACTTTGGCAAAGTAGCAGGTTATAAAATTAACCCCCCAAAATCAATGGCTTTTCTGTATGCCAACAATGAGAAAAGTGTGGCTGAAATTAGGAAAGCAACTCCATTTGTAATAGCCTCACAAAAAATAAAATACCTAGGAATTAACTTAACTAAAGAAGTGAAGGACCTCTATGATGAAAACTTTAAAATCTTAAAAAAGGAAATCAACACAGAACTTAAAAAATGGCAAAACCTCCCATGCTCCTGGATTGGAAAGATTAACATTGTGAAAATGGCAATACTTCCCAAGGCTATCTACAAATTCAACACAATACCTATCAAAATTCCACCCTCATTCTTCAAGGAAATAGAAGAGGCAATCCAAAAATTCATATGGAACAATAAAAGACCCCGAATAGCAAAAACACTCCTCAATGGAAAGAACACTGCTGGAGGAATATCAATACCAAACTTCAAACTCTACTATAAAGCCATAGTAATCAAAACAGCTTGGTATTGGCATAAGAACAGACCTCAGGACCAATGGAATAGAATTGAAAACCCAGAAATGAACCTACAGACCTATAGCCATCTAATCTTCGATAAGGGAGCTAAAACAATAGAATTGAAGAAAGACAACCTCTTCAGTAAATGGTGCTGGCAAAATTGGTTAACTACATGTAGAAAACTAAAGCTAGATCCTTATATATCACCCTGCACCAGAATCAACTCCAAATGGATCAAAGACCTTGAACTCAAAGCAGACACTCTGAAAACATTACAGGATGGAATAGGAGAAACCCTAGGTCTCCTTGGCTCAGGCCGAAATTTTCTGAATAGAGACCCGGAAACACAACAAATCAAAGAAAGGTTGGACAAATGGGATTGCATAAAGTTGCAGAGCTTCTGCAGGGCAAATGACATAGCTAGCAAGATCAATAGAAAGCCCACGGATTGGGAGAAGATCTTTACTAGCCATACAACGGACAAGGGTCTCATATCTAAAATATACTTGGAACTCAAAAAATTAAACCCCCCAACAACAAATCCTCAAAGAAACAACTGCCCAATAAATAAGTGGGCGAAAGACTTAAAGAGAAACTTTTCTGAAGAAGAAAGAAGGATGGCCAATAGACACATGAAGAAATGTTCAACATTCCTAGCCATAAAAGAAATGCAAATCAAAACAACATTGAGATATCACCTCACTCCAGTTAGAACGGCAAAAATCAAGAACTCTAACAACAACAGATGCTGGAGGGGATGTGGACAGAAAGGAACCTTACTTCATTGTTGGTGGGAATGTAAACTTGTTCAACCACTTTGGAAAGCAGTATGGAGGTTCCTCAAAAGACTTCACATAGAACTCCCCTATGACCCAGCAATCCCACTTTTGGGCATTTACCCAAATGTTTACAAACAAGACCACACTAAAGCTACCAGCACAACTATGTTTATCGCAGCATTATTTACCATAGCTAAGATATGGAACCAACCCAGATGCCCCTCAGTAGATGAATGGATCAAGAAAATGTGGTATATATACACAATGGAATTCTATGCCTCCATCAGAAAGAATGACATTGCCCCATTTGTTAGGAAATGGAAAAACTTGGAAAAAATTATATTAAGTGAAGTAAGCCAGGCCCAAAGAAACATAGGTCCCATGGTTTCCCTTATTTGTAATAACTAGTAGATGTATGAGTCAAGTGGAAAAGGTCAGATAATGTGATGTCAGGAAAATGAACCCTTAGATATGTATTTTAATGTTTTTTTCTTTTATGCATGTGTTTCTAACGCATTTATAAGATTATCTCTTTGTTGCTTTGTATGTCCCTCCCCCACAGTATAACCCCTGCTTTCACTATATTTGATGTCAGTATAACATGTGGAGGAGATGGGGAAAAACCAGTTGTTTAAGGATACAGGTGGACCTGTTGCAACAATGAAAAGTACAAGTTGTCATGTCCAAAACGAGCTTTACAACGTTGGTGCGGGGGGGGGGGGGGTGGGGGGGGGAGAGGAGAAGGATTGGGATTGGGGGGGAGGGGGGAGGCTGGGAAGGGATGTGAAGGGTAAACAAAGGAGGAGGCTGCAATGCTTGGTAAGAAATGTACGCATTATCCTGCCCATGGAATTGTAACTCCTCTGTACAGTATGTTCACAAATAAAATAAAATAAAATTAAAAAAAATAAAAGTCTCGGGTTTCTAGTCAATGTAATAAATAAATTCATTTATGATGGTAAGCAGGTCACACTCACCAACACAGCAAATCATCTCATCAATGAAATTAATTCGGTTTACCAATCACCTCTTAGTTCAATTTCTGATGTTTCTTTTTCTACCACACGCATTCAGAGTAAACAGTCAGTCCTTTCTATGGCTTGGAATGAACTTTTCCCATAGAGAGCTCTTGTTGAAGGCTCAATCAGCAGCTAGTAGGTTCAATTATTGAAAGATGGTTAAATGATGAGGTTTTAACTTGATCAATAGATCAATCCACTGATGGATTCATAATTTGGTCACATTATTGGAAGGTGAAGGAAACATTCAGAGGTGGATCCTGGTTGGAGGGTGGTCATTGAGGACATGTCCTTGAGATGTATACCTTGTCCCAGGTCTTTCTCGGCTTCTTGGCTTCTGGTGGTTAAGCTGCTTTTCCCCCACCCTTGTTCCTGCTGCCATTGTGTTCATTCTCACAACAGATGTACAGCAATGCAGCAGGCCCATCATGGACTGACACCTCTGAAGCCAGGAGTCAAAACAAATCTTTCTGCTTTTAATTGGTCTGTGTCAGGTATTTTGCCACAGTGATGAGAAACTGGTGGCATACTCCTTTCTGTGATTTTCATAAACAGCTGGAATTATAAGGTGTTGTTGAGGCAACGAACTGCCTGCAAATTGGACATTTATGTGAGGATTGAGAATGCAACAAAGGGGCTGCTTGGCCACTAGAGCTATGCTGAGGGCTCCTCCTCAGAGAAGGAGAAACTTGAACTCAGGGCTGCATGCTCTACACTTGAGCCACTCATCCACTTGTGGCTTTTGCTGGTTAATTGGAGATAAAAGTCTCGCAGTCTTTTCTGTTTGGGTAGGCTTTGATCTTCAGATCTCAGCCTCCTGAATAGCTAGGATTATGGTGTAAGCCAGTAATTCCTAGATCTATTCATATCTTAATCACTGTATTAAACTTATACAAATAATGTATTTCATTATGACATTTTCATACATGCATAGAAAGTATTTTTTAATTGTATTTGTCCTTGCTGATAGCTATACTTATTGTCCATCTATTTTCAGGTCTTTTTTTGGTCTTTCTCTTTTTTGATTCTACGCTTGAAGGAATCATGGATACTTGTCTTTCTGAGTCTGTCTTATTTTGTTCAACATAATGCTCTTCAGTTCTATTAATTTCCTTGAAAATTATATGCTTTTGTTCTTTTATATAAATGAATATTCCACTATGTCTGTATGTCATATTTTCTTTATCTGTTCACCCACTGATGGGCACATCTAGGTTGATTCTATAACTTAACTATATGAATAGTGCAACAGTAGACACACACACACACACGCACACACACACACACAGAGTGTATGCTTAATTCTTGTGGTTATCCACCCAGGGAGTGGTATAACATAGTCATATGGTAGTTCTATTTTCACTTTTCTGAGGAACTTCTATACTGATTTTCATAGGAGCTACACTAATTTACATTCTCACCAATGGTGCATAAGTTTCTTTCATTTCTGATGACTCCAGGTAAGATCTCCATTGAAGAATGTGTCACATTTAAACATTTTTGAAAACTGCACTCAGCATTGACTCTGTGACCTATACTTTACCTTTCCAGGTTAAACTAGCCAAAAACATAAATTAAGCTTCAGTCATAGGGAAGATGATGGTTTCTTATTCTAATTCTTAAGCAAATATAAATCACTCTGGCAATAAATTCATATAGATGAATGCTGGTGACATTTCTAAAAAAAAATCTGAGTTTAATCAGAGTAAATTCTATGCTAAAAGTAAATCTGGGAAAAAAAAAAAGCTCACAGTTGTTTTTATCACCTGTCCTCATTAGTTGCGGCTCCTCATTTTCTAATTAAACACAGTAATTATAGAGAGTTCACATTCATGCAATTATATGAGAAAAATGGAGTTATGCCAGTGTCAAAATTATGGCATATAATTACTGCCTGTGTTAAAGAACATGCAAAACCAGAAAAGAAAATACGTGGAGCCATTGTACAGTAGAGATGGAGGAAGAAGTGTCAGCATTTATCTCCATTAGTTTCATGGGGTTCCTTTTTGCTCAGTCTCCTTACAGTCATTTTTACCCAGTCCCTGAGAACTTTTTCCCCCTAACAAGGATTATTTCTCAAAAGACTTGGGCCATTAATTCCCACTAAGGTATAAATGATTTATAGATAATTAACCACTCCTATTCTTTAGGGTCAAAGTATTATATTTTTGGAAGCTTTCTGTGTGTCCGTTTACATGTAAGACACAAGCAGCTATGAAGATGAACGAGATAAATCTCCCCTCAAGGACATCTTGTTTTCAAAGGAACCCAAGATTTAAATGAATTTTGTGAAAATAAAATAATAGGTGTCAGAAAAAGGTGGTGGTGGATAAGTCCTGTGCCTCATCCATCACTGTATCCCAGGATCTTCTCATAGATGGTCAATAAATATTTGGTGATTTATTGTTTCCAGAGATAGTACAATTGGTTCTGTCCTTGGGGCCTCCAGTGTATTGCTGACTTTTGGAGCAAGGCCTCAGGAAATTTTCACAAGTAGTCAACTTCTTAAGTGACTCCCAAGTTGGCATAATAGCACACACCTGTAATTCCAGCACTGAGGAGTCCAAGCAGGAATATCTTGATCTTGATCTTCAGGCTAGTGTGGACTACATAGCTAGATCTTATGTAAAAACAAAACAAAACAAAACAAAAACCCCACAAAAGTCATCTTTATAATTTCAGTGATGTCCATGTTTTGAATTTCCTGGCTAGTATAGTTGCCAAAGTATGGACTAGATGTACTTAGTAGCTTGCTTCTGACAAGTAGACCTGGCTATGGCGGGTGGGGAAGATGGCTCAGTGGTAGAGTGCTTGCCTTGCATGCATGAGGCCCTGGGTTCGATTCCTCACTGCCACATAAGCAGAAAAAGCTGTGGCTCATGTGGTAGAGCACTCGCCTTGAGCTGAAAAGCTGCGGGACAGAGCCCAGGCACAGAATTCAGACCCCATCCCCCCCCCCCCCCCCACAAAGACTTGGCCAGTAAGATGTGATAGAAGGTTAGACAAGACAGTGACTCTCTGGCTTGTTCACTTGATGAAGCCAGAATCCCTATTATAACCTACATTTTCAAGGGTCCACATGGCAAGAAGAGAAAGTATGCTATATCCAATTGTCAATAGGGAAATGGAGGCCCCGTGTAAGGGACCTGCCAGGAACTGAATTCTGCCAATGACCACAAAGTAAGCTTGAAAGGGGCCCCTTCACCTGTGGACTGTAATCATGCCGGCCAAGATTGTAGCCAGGAAGAGAGCTGGAGTCAGAGGCAGGCCCATACCTCTGACATGTCTAAACAGAAATTCTGAATAATAATAAACTCTGTGTCAATAAAGTTAGTTTTGAGACAACTTGTTACACAGAAATGGAAACGAATACAAGGTAAGACTGCCTTCTGCCTAGGTAGGTCCTTCTTGTTTTCGTCTGTTTATTTTGGATTTTTTTGCATGGAGAGAAAATTTCACAAGAATTGTTTTTTTGTTTCTTTGTTTGTTTAATGCTCAATTTTTTTAAGCTCCTGAGTCGGATATCAAAAAAACTGAAAACCAATTTTTATTGGGCTGTTTAAACATCAATTACAAATTCATTAAGCAAATTTTAAGCAACTGTAATTATGCATTTAAAATGGGTAATCACTTATAAATACTTCAAAACCTTAATTCTCAATTGTGTAAAAACAAAGATAACAGAAGTGTATTGCTATAATTTCTCTTACATTTCTCTTGATGTTTGTTCTTATTTCTGTGCTTGTTTTCCTGCTTTTTGGTATACCCTCAGAGTTTCAATGTTGTTGTTATTATTGTTGTTATTATTATAACACGGTTATCATTTTAGTTTCTGTAGCTACAGAATTCTTAGCAGATCCAAAGAAGAGATTATCTCCTCAGAGGAGCTTAGAGTATAGGATTTGGTGTATTGACTAATTAATTCTTTGCCAGGCTTGCTTGCTTTTCCCAAGGTGATGCCAACCCAAACAACCTTTCATAGTAAGTTTTTCTATAGTTCAAAGATACCTGTCATGTTATTGATACTATTCTGGGCCTTATTTTACGTCTAAGGTTTAATTTTGCAATCTAGTGAATTAAGTGGTAAATTGGCTATTGTTCTGTAACTGATTATGCCATTATAATCAAATATTGATTTGGTCTCTCAGCACTAAAAGCTGACATGTTTCTCATTAGCATGGGATTTAATGTCCTGGGCTTTGAAGGATTTGAGTCTGCATACTTAGCATTCCCTTGCAGGTTATCTGTCAATTCATTAATTTGAAGTATTTTTTCTGGCTGGTTACTGAGGTCCCACGGAAACTGAATGGGCCTTCCTAGCTTGATGTTTACTCTTTATGGGACTTTTTGACTTGCAATTTCTCCGTAAGTGGATAGAGAAAGGAGATGACTATGGCCTTAGGCATACAAAATCAACAGAAGAAATATCAAGGTCTCCTAATTATTAAAAATCAATGAACAGAATAGTTACCTTTTTTTTCCAGTCCTGAGATTTGAACTCTGGGGCTGGGCACTGTTCCTGAGTTTCTTTTACTCAAGGGGAGTGCTCTACCACTTGACCCACAGTGCCATTTCTGGCTTTTTTGAGTAGTTTATTGAAGATAGGAGTTTCATGAAGTTTTCTGTTCTGGCTGGCTTTGAACTTCAGTCCTCAGATCTCAGCCTCCTGAGTAGCTATACCACCAGCGATGGGCCAAGTCACCATTTTAAATTATAATGACCATTGGAACAGTCTTCATATAAAGTTTTCTGTCTTAACTGGTTGCTCATACTTGTAATTCCAGCTACTCACAAGGCCAAGATCCGTGGATCAAGATTCAAATAAGTCTGGGCAAGAAAAGTCTGCAAGACACATCTCCATTTAAACTATTTAAAAAAAAAGCTGGATATAGAGGTGTGGTTCAAGTGGTAGAGTGCAGCCTTGAGCCTTAAGCATTAAGGGATGGCAGCCAGGTTCTGAGTTCAAGCCCCAATATTGGTGTGCCCACATCTGTGTGTGCACACACACACACACGTGCACGCACGCACACACGCACACACACTTTCCTAAGTCATTTTGAATTCATCGACATCCACAAGACTCATTCTGTTCCTATAAGCGATGATGATAATGATGTCCATAATGATGGTAGAAGTGATAGAACTTTACAATAAAAGAAGTTATCACTATATGAGTAAACACATACAGAATAGAATGATGTTGGAACGAGGCTCATTAAAGGGATTGGGGGGAGTGAAAAGTCATATAATTTTTTTTTCACCTGGGCAGGCAGCTAGTTCATCTTAGTTCTGTTATTTTGCTTTAGGTTTACAGTACACATTTTACTATAAATCACTGCCACCCTATGGTCAGTGTAATGGCCGGGCCTTTGTGTTATCTTCCTCACCATTTATTTACTGACTTGACATCCTTGAAAATGTTCTTACCACAGTAAGATAGTGGAGAAAACATTCCTCCACTATCTTTTTCCCTCCTACATCACGCCATTAGCTATCCCCTGAGGGACTGTCACTCCCTTTAGTAGGAAGCAGTGTTCAGGCTCAGAAGCCAGGTCCTGCTAAAGCATGGGACTGTGCAGAGAGCCAGTGTGCTGCAGATGCTGCTGCTAGGTCATTTTGAGCTGAAAAGGACTTTAAAGGTCATCTTTTCACATCGATAGTTCCAATATAACTTTCTAGGTTGCTATTTCATACTTTTCTTAGGTTACATATGGTTTCATCAACTTATAAACCGCTTCTCTAAATTGACAATCTACTTTTTTTTTCCTTTTTGTATGATGAGACTTATGGTAGAGCCCAGGTTTTATTTTTTTCTTTGCTTTGCCAAGTAATCCCCAATCTTCCATCATTCAGCTTATTCATAGTTTTTGCAATTCCACCCCCCCTCCAATTTATAATGCTCACTTTCTCAATGATTGCTTTCTTAAGATTTTAGCTTAAGCAGTAGTACCCATGCCACCATTGTATTTAATTGGTATGATTTTTGCCAGTCCTAGGGCTTGAACTCAGAGCCTAGGCACTGTCCCTGAGCTTCCTTTTTGCTAAAGGCTAGCACTCTACCACTTGAGCCACAGTGTTACTTCTGGTGTTTTCTGTTTATGTGGTACTGAGGAATCGAATCCAGGACTTCATGCATGCTAAGAAGCACTCTACCGTGAAGCTACATTCCCAGCCCTAAGTACTGAAATTTGAACAGACAAGAAATGTTATTTTATTTATGGCCATTTACTATGCAAGCATCAGGTTTAGCACCTTTCTAAGGGTAGAGCAAAGCAGAAAGAGAGGGCTGAAATATCAGCCTCATTATTAATGAAAACTGCCGTGGGGGGATCTGACTTAGGTGTTAATAGCTATGGGATTTTTAGGAGTGGACCTCAAGCTTGGACAGGCATTAACACTTACAGAGCTTTCTGTCAGGATGATCTCATTTACCTCACAGCTAAAAACAGTACAGCCATTGCCTTTCCCCAAGGTGACAGATTCCGCAAGGGCTGGGAGGAAAGAGATTGAGTCATTATACTTAGTTCAACTCAGACTGGAGGTATGGTTCAAGTGGTAGCATGCCAGCTGGGAGCAAAATAGCCAAGAAAGAGTAAAGGAGACCCTAGTTCAAGTATTGGTTATTGGGGCAACCACAAAAGCAAAACCAAACCAAAACCAAAACCAAACAAACAGAAAACACCTCATCAACTTGGTAGGACTGAATCCTTATTCAGACAGAGGCGAGGAACATTAAGCTAATTGATATTCCTATAATTAAGACAGTCAAGGTAAACGACCACTAAAATTACATGCATGTCCATGTAGTAAGTCTGCATATGTGAAATACATCCTTCAGGAAATTCTACTACAGTGTGATAGTAATATACTGTGAAGTTGGCCTTGTCAAATATTCCTTGCATACCTCTTCTGCCTAAGTTATATTTGAAGAAGCTTCATTAGTTATATTTGGAAGAAGAGATTTGATATGGAAGAGTGAAATCATGTTGATATTGCCATTTTGTGTGTCATCTGGGCCATTTTTCAGACACGTGTTGCTCTGATTGGCTTACCAGAGGCCATGTGCTCAATCCAGAAAACTGAGTTATCACTGTGGCCAGGGAGATGAATATGCTCTTCAGCTGGGTCTAGATCTTAGGTGTACCCCAGCAGTTAGTGAAGATAGCCATGTCACCAAAACACATAGATGAGAATGCAAGTAGAGTATTTTCTCCAGGAAGACTTGGGCACTGATTGCAGAAGAATGTGTCTGGATCCCAAGTAGGGACCCTCTGTGGCTCTTTTCTTTCTCTGTTTGAAGTCTTTTTCTCCTGAGAGTTTCTCTGGTTATATAGCATGTTAATTCTCTCAGTATTCCTTTTGTTTTTCATTCCAGGCTAAATCTGCAATTTGTATTTATGGGTATTGACTTGTTTTGCATCTCTTTCTCTCACTAGCAAGTAGGTGTCTCAGGTCTATTGTGTTCATCATGTTTTCAGTACCTAGAAAATGCCTAGTTGTATTATTTAGTAAAGGAAACAATGACAAGTACTATATGGATATTTACTAATTTTATTTTCTCTTTTTTAATATTTAGTGATTCTAAGGAGAATGTGATAGTATATTAGTTTTTCTTTGCCATGACAAATATCTGAGAGAAATACACACACACACACACACACACACACACACACACACACACACACACACACACACACACACATACACACACACACACATTTGAGTTTGAGCTCAGTTCTTTGTGCTTGCTAGGCAAGTGTTCTATCACTTCAACCACATCTCCAGACCTTTTTGATTTTGTTTTTCAGATAGGGTCACACGTTTTTCGTTTTCCGTGGGCCACCATTTTTTGGTTTCTACCTCCCAAAGAGCTAGGACTATAAGCATGTACTACCATGTCCAGCTCCTGAGAGAAACAATTTATACCAAGAGGTTAATTTTTGATCACAGTTTCACAGGCTTATGTTTATGGCCAGGAGATTCCACTGCTTTTAGGCTTGTGGCAAGTAGAGCATGATGAAGGAAGACCATGGCTGAGGAAAAACTCTTTGCTTCATGGCAGAAGGAATTAAAGGAGTAACAGGAAGAGGTGAGGGCCAGCTCAGATATTCCCTTGAAAGGCATGCTCCTTTGACTCATTTCCTCCAACTAGACTCCACAGTTGTATCACCTCCCAATGGCTACCCAAATTCTGAGTCCATCAGCAAATGAAACCATCAATAGGGTCAAAGCCCTTATGGTCTGATTGTCTCTGGAATCATTTTTACACAATCACGTCTTAAAATGTGCTTAACAATCTCCTAGGTGTCTCTCAATCCAATCACGTTGGCAATATATGTTAACCATAACAGATGGCTAGTTTTATGTGTCAAAGTGACTGAGTTAATGAGTACCCAGAAAACTGGTAAAATACCTTTTCTGGGTGTATCTTTGAGGGTGTTTCTGGAAGAAGTCAATATTTGAATGAGTAGACTAAATAAAGATCTCTTGCAAAAACATCCTATAATCTCTTGAAGACATAGATAAAACTCGAAGGTAAAGGAAGGTGAACTCACACCTTTCTATTGCTAGGACAAAGAGCCAACAGAAACACAGAGAAATACAAGTGGTTTATTATGGAAATTTCTATGTGATTTCAAACGCTGAGAAGCCCCCTGATCTGCCATCTACAGACTAAAGAACCAGAAAAGCTAGTGGTATAGCTCAGTTGTAGTCTAAAGGCCTGGAACCAGTGGAGATGATTTCAGAACTCTCGACCTAGGTCAAATACCTGAGAAGCAAGAGATGAGGACAACAAGGTACCTTATGGTGCAATAATCAGTACCAGAGACCTGGAGCTCTGATATTCATTATTTGAGTCACTGGAAGCCCGGAGCCAGTGGCTCACACATGTAATCCTAAATACTCCGGAGGCTGAGATCTGATCCGTTCAATGCCAGCACAGGCAGAAAGGTCCCTGTGAGACTCTTATCTCCAGTTAACCATTCAAAAAACCACAAGTAGTACTGTGGCTAAGTTGGAGAGTCCTAGCCTTTATCACAAAGAGGCTCAAGGACAGCACCCAGGCCCCGAATTCAAGCCACACAACCGACAAAAATAAAATAAAATAAAATAAAATAAAATAAAAGCTTCCCTTTGACTACTTTGTCATCATGATTATCTCTAAGACCATTACAACTGCCCTTCAGTAATGTCTGGTCTTCAGTCTGGTATGAGATCTGTCTTTCAAAACTATCTTCCAAGACAGAAAGATCATCTTAAATAGATGCTTTTAAAATGCACACCATTAATTGTCACTGCTATTACAAAGAAAATTTCCCCTTTGTACTTAACATGTGAGATGGGTGGCCTTAAAGGATGAAATGTTACCAAACTAAGTGAATAAAATTATTAGATTTCTAAACAGTGAAGGTGAAAACAAGGAGCCAAAAAAATGTAAGCAGCAACTTAACTTTGAAAGGTTTCGGGAGCTGGGCTGATTTGGAGAGAGCAAAAAAACAGAGCAATCCAGTCTGTGTTTTTCTTTTCCTTTTTCCTTCTTCCCTTCCTCCCTCCCTTTCTTTCTTGTTCCTTTCCTTCCTTCCTTGCTGATACTAGGACTTGAACTCATGGCCTGGGCATTGTTCCTTAGTTTTTTTTTTTTTTTTTTTCTCAAGGCTGGTGCTTTACTACTTGAGCCCTACCTCTTCTTGCTTAGTGCTACTTAATTAGAGATAAGAGTCTCATGGACTTTCCTGCCTGGGATGGTTTTGAACCATGATCCTTAAATCTATGCCCCGCCCTGAGTAGCTAGGATTACAAGCAGGATCCACCAGTGCTTAGCTCTTTTCTTTCTTTTTGCAAGAATAGAATTTTTCTCCGACATCATATTAAGTAGGAGTTTGAGTTCAAAGTGACAGAAAATTCAAATGAAGATAAGCATTAAAAGAGATTTACTAGAGGGATCCTGCTGGAGCTCAGAATATCCAAGAAGCAGTTGGGAGACACAGGGCTGGTTAGAGCTGGAGACTTAGTACCACCAGAAACTCTCATCATCTTTCATCCCTGCCTGTTTATGTCTAGTGTTATGTGTTAAACTGAATTATCTAAATCAATGGTGATGTCCTAACCCCCAGTAGCTATGAATGTGATTTCTTTGGGAAAGAAAGTTTGAACAGATGACCTAATTAAGAGGATGTATTGGTTTCTAGGGTTGTCATAACAACATACCATGGTCTCTAAGGACTGAAAAACAGAAAATTATTTCCTCACCTTGCTCGAGGCTGTGAATCTGAGATGAAGGTGTCAGCAGAGCTGGCTTCTCTTTGGCTTGTAGATAGATGACCATCTTCCTTTCTCTTCAAAACAGCTTTTTCTCCCTATATGTCTCTCTGCTAATCTCTTCTTAAAAACATAGGTCTTATTGGATTGGGATTTACCCTTCTAATCCCACTTTACCTCAATAACATATTTCAAAGCCCCTGTTTTTAAATAGGGTGAGATCAGCTTTAGTTGTTGCTCAGAGATGGTGTGTGAATTCAACCTCTCCCCCGCAACCCAAACCAAATAAGTAAGTAGTAAGATTATATCTTGAGGCCACTGGGGAGTGAGGAGTTTAGAGTGACACAGTTTGGTCCATAAGTGTTGAAATAATTTGGGCAGCTTTTAACCTAATATAATTGACTTCCTTATTAAAACTCAGCCACAAAAACAGATGTGTAGGGAAGCTGATGTATAGCTATGCTAATGAATACCTGAGACTATTTACTAGAAGCTGGGGGACAGGGCACAGGACACTCTCTCCCATAGACCTCAGAAGGAGCTCAGCCTGTTTTCAACACTTCACTTCTAACATCTGGACTCTAAAGCTGGGAGACAATCCATTTGTCTTAAGTCACTCAGTTTGTAACACTGGATAACAGCAACTCTGCAAAATGAACACAGCGGGATTTCATTCCTTCTACAGACAGGAAAGCCTTTCCTGGGTGGTGGTTAGTGAAATCCTAACCTCCTTTCTCTCTTAGTCTACTTTTTTTCTCTCACTATATCATGCCATCTCGACTTTTACAACAGACCCAGAGTCTACTGCTGTCCCTACCTTTTCTGGTTCCTGTGGTCCCAGCTACTTTGTCTCTTGTCTAAATTATCATAGCCTCTTTACTGGTCTACATATTCCCTTGTCTACCATCAACAAGGCAGTGACCAGAGAAGACATCATCAATATTCATAAATGTATCCTTGGTGGGAACTTCAGGCACTCTTAGAAATCAGATATTTGCTACAAAGAAGGTAGGGACTCCAGATGTGTGCATCAACAAAGCTAACTTGGTGCAGTGTGTAAGAAATGTCCCCTATCTTCTCTGTCTGTGGTTATTCAGAAAACACAAACAGGATGAAGAGTCACCAAACAAGCTTTATACTTTGGTGATCTAGGTCCCCAAGATCACATTCCAATCCAGTGGAATGTTAGATAAAATCATAAAGTTGAAGAAATACAGTTCTTAGAAGTTACGTCTGCTGGTATTCATCTGTAATCTTAGCACTTTGGAGGTTGAGGTAGGAAGGTCAACTCCATTGGCTTAAAGTCACTGAGTTCTCCATGACCTCCATATTTACTAAAAGCTGTCACCTTGGATTCTAGAAATCAGTGACAGGACTGCTGAGTAAACATCTTGTGAAGTCTCTGGTGGCAAAGACTTCCTTGTAGTACTAAGGCCCAGGCTGATCAACCCTGAGATAACAGTCCACCAGCCCATAACTTGGATTACACTGGTGACCAAGACTTCCTCTATTTAAAAGTAAAGCTTCTGTCAGTAACTCAAAAATGAGCAGAAATGCTCCCTTGACCTCTTCCTGCTCTACTATTTACCACCACGGTTTCTTTAATTGGCGTAGGGAGCATATAACTGGGTTGGCATGCTGGAACCCCAAGAATTGAGCTCTTGTCCTACAATTCTGGTGTATAATCTATTATCCTTTTTTCTTTTTTTGGTCGGTCATGGGGCCTGAACTCTGGGCCTGGGCGCTGTCCCTCAGCTCTTCAGCTCAAGGCTAGCACTCTATCACTTGAGCCATAGCGCCACTTCCAGCTTTTTCTGCTTATGTCGTGCTAAGGAATTGAACCCAGGGCCTCATGCATACAAGGCAAGCACTCTACCACTGAGCTACCTTCCCAGCCCGTATCTTTTTTTTAAAAAACTTTATTTTTTCCTTAGTACCCATCCCTATCATACTAGGTACTTTCCATATTTATTTGTTAGGCACTGGACTTTGATATACCTTCTGGACTCTCTGATTTGTCAAATAGTTAGATGAATTTCTGGCCATCTTGTCCAGAGATATTTTCCCTCTAAAGGATTGAAGCTTTTCAATTTCCTTTGAGTTTATTGTCAATCTATCTTACCCTGCCCCCCCCCTCTCTCTCTCTCTCTTTTATAGCCCCAAGGCTTGAACTCACGAAGCTTAGACAACATAGACGCAGTTCCGCTATTGCAGTTCCGGAGTTTTTGTGCTCAAGGCTAGTGCTCTATACTGGAGCCACTGCTCCACTTCTGGCTTTTTAGTGGTTAAGTGGAGATAAGAATTTCATTGACTTTTCCAGTCTGAGCTGGTTTCAGACTGAGATCCTCAGATCAACCTCCAGAAAAGTTAGGATTACAGATGTGAGCCACTAGCAACTGGTTTATCGATCTCTTTCTTAACTAAGAAAGAAAAGTCTGGATCATTGATGCTATGGATCTTACTTATCCTTATTAAAATTATTCTGAGATTTTGCTTTGTTTTCCCTGTAACTTCCTGTCTCATACCCTGGGTCCAGTCACCATATACCTGTGTCCTATCCTGACCTATGTGTTTAGTCAGTGTCTAAAGGGAATATGGAGATAGTCTAGACTGGCTCAGTCATTTTGCTGATGGGGAATCTAAGTTATGGGGCAGGAAGGAAACTGTTCAACTATATTATACCTTGGTCTAAGTACATAAGTACATAAATTTATGACATGTTTACTATGTGCCATGCCCTGGATAGAGAAGAATGAATAGCACATGGTATCAGTCCCTAAATCATAAAAGTCTAATAAAGAATTTACACACACTGACCATGATAAGGTGGGCCTGGTGATCAGAAATGTGAACTTAATCATTAGAAGGCAGAGGAGGAGGACAAGGAGAGAGTAAGGACTGAGCTCTCTGTCCACTTAAATCTCCCAGCGTTTATAAGGTTTCCACCACTCATTCATTCAATTAAAATGCATTGGATGTCTACTATTCAAATCATTGAGCTTCTTTCCAAAGATATAAAAGATATTTGGTGTCTTGAAGACCAAATAAGATTACATAAACTAAGGTTGGCCAGAAAACTTCCAAATTCAAGTCACTGACAATGTAAGACATTCAATTTCAACACAAAAGAAATTGGTTTCAGTTTTTTTACACCCCCAGGGTATATACATAGCAAGAGAGATTACTATTGTATAAACAAGCTGTGTTTCTAGTCTGGCATGCATTTCTATCTCTAAAATGCCTGATGTCCTTGAAATGGGCAGGTGATATTTGTTCTTAGACAAGTCACTCAGACACTCAGAGCCAAGAAGAAGTTAATAGTCAGAACTCACCCCTTCCTAATTAAGTCACTTCACTTTTCTATTATCTATCTCTCTGTTTTTCTCTCTATCCTTCTCCTTCTTCCTCTTGCTGTTCCTCTGCTTCTTCCTCTTTCTCTTCCTCCTCCTCCCTCTTTCTCCTTTTTTCTTTTGGTATGGTCTTCTTTTATAGCTCAGGTCTTGAAACAGTGTTGAATTCATTTGGAGTTCATGTTATCCTCAAATTCATGCTCTTCCTATCTCAGCTCCTCAAGTGCCGGTATTATACATGGGTACTGCTATACTCAGCTTTCTGGTGGTTCTTTCATTTAAAATTTAAGAACTGTTAGTATAAAGGTGATGTACAGAAAGGTTATAGTTACATAAATCAGGTAATGAATATATTTCTTTTTTTTTTTTTTTTTTGCTGGTCATGGTGCCTGAACTCTGGGCCTGGGCACTGTCCCTCAGTTCTTCAGCTCAAGGCTAGCGCTCTACCACTTGAGCCACAGAGCCACTTCCAGCTTTTTCTGCTTATGTAGTGCTGAGGAATCAAACCCAGGGCCTCATGCATGCAAGGCAAGCACTCTACCACTGAGCCACCTTCCCAGCCCCATGAATATATTTCTTTTTGGACAATGTCACCCTTCTCTCACTCTCCCCCAAGTTTTCCCTCTGGTCCCCACCCACAGTGTCTAATGTCCCTTTATTTCTGTGTCCCACACCCCCAACAGACAAATGAACAAACTAGACAGAAAAGAAAACAAAAACATTAACAAAGAAAAAAACCTTGTTTCCATTTTTTCTGGTGGTTCTTTATGTCTATCATATGTGGATGGTGGATGTATTATCATTGTTCCTAACTATAGTGACTTCAAGTTGGCAGCTTTAAACATGATAGCAGTATTACATCTCAGTAATTCGCAAACCTTAGAAATCAAGCTTATGTTTTGGTTGTCTAAAGGAGAGCTGCTTGTTAAGCATCTGTCAGTCCTCCCTTGGATTCAGAGAACAAGTGGAGTGATAAACCTAGGACTAAATGTTAACACGTCACCCACAGAGAACAGGAGACACTACTGAGTGACTGGACCAGTATGTTCAATATGTTTCTGACATTTTCAGTGAAAATGGTAATTGCCTGAGAATAAAGCTAGGAAAGGAAACATTAGAGTGGAGATTTCTATCCCCCTCCCTGACCTTCCTCCATCCCCCCTCCCACCCCATTTGTGCCAGGGCTGGGGCTTGAACTCAGGGCCTAGGCACTGTCCCTGAGCTTTTTCATTCAAGGCTAGCACTCCAGCACTTGAGCCACAGCACCACTTCCGGCTTTTTCTGTCTATGTGGTACTGAGGATTTGAGCCCAGGGTCTCATGCATGCGAGGCAAGCACTCTACTGCTGAACCCTCTTTGTATCTTTTTAAATAAATAAATAAATAAATATATTTATTGTAAGGATACTGTACGGAGGGTTACAGTTACATGAGTAAGGTAATGAGTACATTTCCTATCGAGCATTGTTACCCCCTCCTTTGTTTTTCCCTTATCATCCCTTTCCTCCCCACCTCCTCCTTCCCCGACCCCTCCCCCCAAGCTGTAAAGTTCGTTTTCAACATAGTGTCTTGTACATCTCGTTGTACAATAGGTCAACCTGTATCCTTGTTTCAGCATTTTGTTATTTCCCTTCCCCTCCCCAAATTGGAAAAATGTATATACAAGATGCAGGGCACCAGAATCAAAGACAGCGACAGCAGAGGTGGTACCGTGGGGGAAGAACATACAAAGAAACAACAACAACCAACTCACAGAGTACATTATAAGTACATTAAAAAGAACAACAGGAAAGATACAATCCTTTGTTCGTGGCTCCGCGGTGTTTAACCTCCAACGAGCAAAACCAACTTTCTAGGAAAGTTGGTTATTTCTAGGGTTATTTCCCGGACCAGAGTCCGCCGGTGGCGCGGTGGACCCACGACTAAGACCGACGGGCCCGGGGACCCGGGATTTGTTACTAATGAACAGTTTCTTCTCGGCGGTTTAGGTTTAATCTGAGACTCCAGAGAACGGACAGGACGCCAGGAAGTTCAAGGCTGGGTGTGGGGCCCGGCCTGGCTCGTGGGCGGGGAAGCGGAGGCGTGGCCGGGGCGGGGACCGGGGCGGACGAGGCTGGGCGTGAGCAGCCATCTGCTCGCGCCAGTGGACAATAAAGTTCGCCGAGTTTGAAGGAGGCCACAGGCAAGTCCACGCCCCGCTCCCGGGCCGCCCGAGCCGCGGGCCTGCGCCGCCGGAGGCGTGGCCGGCCGGAATGGGGGTCACCGTGGACGTGCGCCAGGTGTACCAGTACCCCTTCGAGCAGGTGGTCGCCAGCTTCCTCCGCAAGGTAGCCGTCCCCTCCGCGGCCCGGCCCGGAGTGCGCCCCGGCGTGCGCCCCAGCGTGCGCCCCGCGCGCCCCAGCGCCCCCGCCCCGCGCCCCAGCGCCCCCGCCCCGCGCGCCCCAGCGTCCCGGCTGCGGTCCCCGACCCCCGGCCGACCATTCCCCGCTCCTCCCCTCTGCGGCGCCGGGTCGATTCGCTGGGGAGGGATGGAGGGTGGCGTGGGGTGTGTGTGGGTGGGGGAAGGGAGAGATCCCCAGAATCTGCGCCCCGGGGTGCGGGCGCCGGCGGAGTGCTTTGCGTCACGTTCACACCCTGCCCAGGACGCAGCCGCCAGGGAGAGGGGCTCGGCCGGGCTGAGCCTGGCGGGGCAGCTGCGGCGTGGACCGACCGGTGGGCGGGTGAAGCCTTACTCCTGCTTTCCTGGGCCGAGCGCTGTCTGATTCTTGAAGCGCGCCGTGGGATTTAGGGCCCCTGGGTCTTCAATTGGTCTGTCTGTAACACGAGGAAAATAATAGTATCAGCGCACCAGATGATGCACAGGAGTAAGGGTTCCACCTACTGTGGGTGTCGTTTGTGGTACTGCCACTGTGAACCCTCGCACCGTGCTCAGTGGTCCTTTTATTTATCCTCTGGGGATGGGGCGCTTCATGCTTCTGGAAGCATGGGGAAAATGTTTTGAAAAACCTTTAGTATTCTGTATGGCCAATCGCTTGTAGTCTGGTTCTCTACTTATCTGTCCGGATGATACTGGCCAAGGGTCTTCTCACTCAGATTTAGCATTTAATCTATAAAATGAGAGTGTGGAGGGGAGTGTTGGTACACACCTGTCATCCCAACTACTTGGGACAATTCTCAGAGTTTGAGGCCAGCTTGGGCTGCATACGTGAGCCCTCTTCTCAAAAACCCAAACCAGAAGGGTTAGAGGTGTGGTTCAAGTGGTAGAGTGATTGTCTAGCCTAGTTCAAGACCCTGGGTTTGACCCCTGAGTCCTGAACAAAAAACAAACAAACAAAAAAAACCAAAAAAAAAAAAAAAAAAAAAAAAAAGAGGAGGAGGAGGTTGTACCAGAAGTCTTTTAAGTCCCGATTAGCTTTCACATTCTGTTGTGTATGTGTTCACATATGCTGGTACTGGAACTTAAAACTCAGGGCCTCATGCTCAAGGTTGGGGCTCTACTATTTGAACCACAGCTTTACTTCAGCTTTTTGCTGGTTAAGTGGAAATAAAAATTTCACAGGCTTTTCTGCTCTGGGTGTCTTTGAACTGCAATCCTAAGATAGTCTCTTGAGCAGCCAGGCTTATAGGCATGAGCTACCAGAGCCCAGCAGTTTTCATATTCTTAAGCAAAATTGGCAAAGATCTAATTTGCCTTGGACAGCAGTCACTGGAGAATAGAATTTACATGCCACTTGGATTCAGGGAGATGCTGGGGAGATAATTAGGCTTCCCACTCATTACAAAAGGTGGACAGTCTGGGTTCTTGGTCACCCAGGGGAGAGTAAGGTGATGCTAGAGAAGGCCACTTTAAAGAGAGTTCCACCCTGATAATTGTTCTTGAGCTCTGGTATCAAAGATGGTGCCTCACACCTACTAGGAAGGCAGTCAGAAAAGTTGAAGAAAAGCATGAAGCATTTTTTCTTGGGCTAAATTTCTGGGTTCAGAACAGAATAGCTTGCACCCCACTTTTTGTCCAGACCAGTACATTGGAATGTGCCACTTGTGCTAGTCAATTTTCCATTATAATAAGGAAATACTGGAGACAATTAATTTGTAAAGGAAAAGGTTTCTTTGGACCCACCGTGAAGGGCCAGTCCCTGATCAGTTGGTTGGGGTGAAGCTACCCATAGTGGCAGGAGCCCATGGTGGAGTGTAATCTCAGTCAGGAAGAAAAAAAGAGAGTGAGGAGTAGGCTGAAGTCCCACAGTACCTTTCAAGGGCATACCCACGGTGACCTAAGTGTCTTCCTACAAGGCCTGGCCTCTTTAAGGATCCATGCAGACCTGGTGCCACCCAAGAGCCAGCCTTCAGGTAACACCAGAATGATGATACCTCTGCTTCTTTGGAAAACTGCTCTGGAGTATCATCATGATGGGGTCATCGCCTACTTTGTCCCAAACTTGAGGGACATTTGTCCAGGCCTCACTGATCATCTGAAGGACCAGAAGTTTTACTTCTGTGTCTGTCTTGCTCCTGCATTAGACACTAGGCTTCTCTCAGTTCTGTGGAAGTGTTCACACAGTACCATACACTCAGGAGTAGACCTCGGGACACCTGCCATCTTCAGTGAAAGGTTTTTCTGCCGGTCTTCAAGGAACTAGATTATTGTCTTCGGTGTGCCAAGGCTCTGCACTAGGTGCCAAGAGAACACAGGAGGGCACAGCCAAGCCTCTTCTAGTGGAGTTGATGGTCTCTGTGGGTGAGACAGGCATTAATAAGTTATTAATTCATGAATACATCATTAATAAAGAAATGAACACATAGCTTCCACAGCATGTGCATATGTGATATGGTACAGTGACCCAGGGGTGGAGGGAGGCTTGCTGAAATCCCAGAGAATGGTCCTTAGGGAGACTTTCCCACAGCAGTGGGAGATTACCATGCATGCATAGGAGTTTTCTAGGTCAGCCTCTGTGTGTGTGTGTGTGTGTGTGTGTGTGTGTGTGTGTGTGTGTGTGTGAATGTGTATGGGTGTGTATGGGTGTACATACTTGTGCTCTCCACATAATATTGTCTTGGGATACCAGGGATTGATCTCAGGGGCTTGTGCTTGCTTGAAGGATCTCTGCCATTTAAGACACGTGCTTAGCCTTTTTGTTTGTATAATTATTATTTTCAACATTATCACTGATTATCATTATTTGCCCTTACTAGAGTTTGATCTCAAAGCCTCAAACTTGCTCAGCTTGCTTGATTGGCTGGCACTTTATTACTGGAGCCATGTCTCCAGCCCTACTTTTTGCTAGTTATTTTAAAGATAGAATGTTGAGACTTTCTTCTCTGGCTAGCATCAAAACTTGATCCTCCAAGCCTCAGCCTCCCGAGTAGGATTACAGATGTGAGACACAATGCCAGCTCCATATTTTGATATTTGACCTAGGACTTGCTAATTTTGTTCAGTCTGGCCTTGAACACATAATTCTCCAGCTTCTGTCCCCTGAGTAGCTGGATTACAGGCAGGAGCCACAGTACCCAGCATTCCATACAATATTATTTTCCTCTGTCCAGCTGCCTTCTAAGTCATTATGGCTGCCTTTCTTTCACGGTATGGAGACATTGAGGTTCTGAGTTTTCACAAGTTTCTCAACTTCTGCCAGCCTGCCGAGTAGGAGAACCAGGGCTTCAATACAGGGGACTCCAAGGCCCATACCCTCACCAGCACCCTACACTGTCCTGCCTTGTGTATAATGGGTAACATGATGAATTGTGTGTGAGGACGGTGGCTCAGCCACTTTCTCCAGTCTCAATGTCCCATGCCCGAGATAGATGTCCAGCTTAGAATGTGTGAGCCTGGGCACCTTCAATGCTTCCTTTTTCCATTTTGGTGGAGCAGCTCATTCCAAAACATAGTGGCTTAGTCAGTGGCAGACTTTTAATTCTCACAATTCAGTGGGTTGAGTGAGCTCACAAGGTTGGGTTTTGTGTGCCATGTGGTGAAACTGAAGTTTCTTTGTAGCTCCATTGTGTTAGGATCTGGTGCAATTCTAGCAAAGTGCCTGAAATGTACAGAAACAGAGGCTGGAATCCTAGCAACTCAGGAGGCTGAGATCTGAGGATTGAGATTCAAAGCCATGTTGGCCAGGAAAGTTTGTGTGACTCATTTCTCCATTAACCACCAAAAAAGCCAGAAGTGGAGCTGTAGCTCAAGTGGTAGAGCACCAGCTTTGAGTAAAAAGCTAACGGATAGAACCCAGGCCCTGAGTTCAAGGCTCAGGACTGTTAACAGGCAGGCGCACACACATGTACACACACACACACACACACACACACACACAGAGGCAGGCGCACACACACACACACACACACACACACACACACACACACACACACACACACACACACACACACACACACACACACACACACACACACACACACACACACACACACACACACACACACACACACACACCACACACACTGGTTCTGGTTCTTCCTTTAAGTGGTACCACCCATGAGCCTGGCTGGCCAGGGTCTTTTGTATGGTTAACAACCTGAGCAACTGTAAAAAAGGGCCCCTGTTTTTCAATTTGTAGTCGTTATGTCATTCATCCCACCTACCTTTTAGGGCTGTTGTGAGGATCAAAAATGTAACAGTTTCACAAGCACATACTTTTTCTTTTTTCTTTTGTAAGCCTGAGGTAGTAAGAATTACCTTTTTTGAAAAATATGCTTTTATATTTCTTTTGTAGTCTGTGATTTTTTTTTTTTTGAGGGGAACATTGGGCAGCAAGGACAATCATGCAAGGATCTCTGGGAAACATTTAATCTGGTTTTTCACAATGGTGTGTTTGAAGTTGCTTTAGAACTGAGGAAGTTCTATTTTAAATAGAATGTTCTGATCTGTGGCTTTTGGTATGTTAGGACTTGCCTTCCAAGTTATAATGCACTACTATTTTTAAAACCAGAAGAATGTTTGCTCTTCTTACACCTGTCTGTTGGACATCATAGTCAAAATATTAGCTCCATGCTTCCCAAGATAAGAGGCACCTTGAAAACAAATAGCACAATATTCTTTGTCGGTGAAACACAGTGTTTCTCCATTAGGTCTTTATGGAAAAACACTTGTGAAACCCAAAATGGTTTATTCATTAGATGCTAAACTATACAAATCAATGCACTTGTCAATGTGTTTTGGTCTCTTTCTTTGACTGAGTCTTATTTTACCTGCTCATCACTTACAGCTTACAGACTTAAAACCATCTACAAAGAGAACATTAAGTTGGATGGATAAACTCAGCAGATAAACTCAGCAGAATAGAAGTCCTGACTTTCCTGAATGCCCTGTGGGCTCTGTGTGTGTGTGTGTGTGTCTGTGTGTGTTGTGTATATGTACTACAGCTTGAATTCAGGACTTGGGATCTTTCTCTTAGCTTTTCTGTTCAATACTAGTGCACTACCACTTGAGCCATAGCTCTGCTTTCAGCTTTTTGGTGTTAAATGGAGATTAGAGTCTTTCAGACTTTCCTGTCCAGGCTGGCTTTGAGTAGCTAGGATTGCAAGTGGGAGCCACTGCCCCCTGGCTTCACGTGTCCTTTCTAATGGCCTTGCCCTTTCTGAGTCAGGTACCAAGAGACTTCTTACATTTCATCTACCTGCAATTTTAAGTACTTAAACGGACCCAAGTGAAGCACTACTTTGATCAGATTTTCTTGCACCTATTTATATGAAGGATGGGAGGGAAGTTGCTCAGGTTGACCTTCCTTATATGCTGTGAGGAAAGAGTCACTGGGAAGGAGTAAAGCTCTTTCTCTGTCTCTGTCTCTGTCTGTCTGTCTCTCTCTATCTCTGTCTCTCTGTCTCTCTCTCTCTCACACACACACATACACACACACAGGCACACAAAATAAATTCCACCAACTTTAGTGTAAGGCTCAGAAACATGTCCTTACTTTGAATACTGTAATAAAATAGACAGATTAAAATAATTTCTTTGCTTCTGTCCATGACCCCAGGCGTTATTTATGCTAGCAGGGCGCCTGATGCTCCGAGTGAAATGACTTGAATGTTTACCCTTAAGCTCATAAAGGGGATTTATGAATGGCTATTTCCATTTAGAGTAGAAAGTTGATTGGGTAATTAATAATCTTTCCATTTTGGATCTGATCTTCTCTCTCTTGCAAATCTGACACTTAGTTACACATGTGAACATCTTTCCCAGCCTCCAGAAACATTTAGGGCCTGCCTGCATTTCCCAAGTAAATGGTTTGAGAAGACTTCAACCCAGTGCACTGTAATAGTTGTTTGCAGAATATGCTCATCTTCACATTTATCATCCCCTCCTCAGTTCTAGGTGAGACGCAGTGAGGAGGAAGATGTCGTAGGTGAGAGCAGGGCTCTGACATCAGGCTGGAGTGCTGACAGCCAGGAATGCACAGAGAAGCTTGTTCTGTGCCCCCCGCTCCCCCCACCGTGTATGCCTCAGTTTCCTCAGCTGCAAAATAAAAATGATAGTGATGATTATATAATGTATCTATTCTGGAGTTATTAGGGAAATGAAATTGGATAATGTATTATTCATGTTTGTGTTGGGACCCAGTACATGCTTTTTGGAGGGGGCAGCACTGGGGTTTGGGCTGAGAGCATACATGCTTGCTAGGCGGTCCCTCTACCACATGAGCCACATTGCTCCGATGGGGTTGAGAGGAACATAGGTGCTTTTAAAGTGCTTGTTGAATAATGGTAAAAAGAATTCATTGTGTTTACTCCATGAACTTGAAAATAAAAAGCTGAGGGAGGTAGTCTGGAGGAATATCTATTAACTTGGAATACTACGGAGGGGTTAATCATGAACAGTGGCATACTTTTGTATGAAATTATTTTTAAAATGCAATTTAAATAATTTTAAAGTGTAGTTAGCAGCTTTTCTAGTGTCAGCTTATCTAATCCATACTGAAGTTGATTGCACAATAAAAGCCAATGCTGATTTTCTTTAAGTTTTTAGCAGTATTGATTTTTTCTTTTCTTTTCTTTTCTTTTCTTTTTTTTTTCTGGTGGAGGTAGGGTGTGAGTTCAGGGACTTCTCTCTTTGCTAGATAGGTAGATGTTCTACCATTTGAGTTATACCCAGTTCTTTTTGCTTTATTCATTTACTCTCTTTTAAAACCTTATTAAGGAGTTACAATGACATGTCAGATTGTGAGTACAATGCTCCTTGGTCAGTGTCACCCATTTTGATTTATTTTTTAGGTAGGGTCTTATGTTCTGCTTAATCATGGCCTTGGACTTGGATCCTCTTGATCTCTACCTCTGGAGTAGTAGAATTGCAAAGCATGAGCCACCACAGCCAGCCACTGTCTCATTCTTTTTTTAAATTTTTAAATAAGTTTTGTGAAAATACTGTATGGACAGAAGGATTACAATCACATGAGCAAGGTAATGAGTACATTTCTTTTTTTTTTTTATTATTGTGAAAATACTGTACAGAGGAGTTACAATTACATGAGCAAAGTAATGAGTACATTTCTTTCTTTCTTTTTCTTTCTTTCTCTCTCTCTCTTTTTTTTTTTTGGCCAGTTGTGGGGCCTGAACTCTGGGCCTGGGCGCTGTCCCTCAGCTCTTCAGCTCAAGGCTAGCACTCTACCACTTGAGCTACAGCGCCACTTCCAGCTTTTTCTGCTTAAGTGGTGCTGAGGAATCGAACCCAGGGCCTCATGCATGCAAGGCAAGCACTCTACCACTGAGCTACCTTCCCAGCCCATGAGTACATTTCTTATCCAGCATTGTTGCCTCCTCCTTTGTTTCCCCTTCCTATCCATTCCCATCTCCCCCTGATTTGAGTTTCTTTTATGGTTAGAGAGGTTGAGCATTTCTTCATGTGTCTATTGGCCATTCTTATTTCCTCTTCAGAGAAGTTTCTCTTTAAGTCTTTAGTCCACTTATAATTGGACTGTTGTTTCTTTGAGGATTTGTTGTTGAGAGATTTAATTTTTTGAGTTCCAGGTATATTTTAGATATGAGACCCTTGTCCATTGTATGCTAGTGAAGATCTTCTCCCAGTCTGTGGGCTTTCTATTAATCTTGCTAGCTATGTCCTTTGTATGCAGAAGCTCTGCAACTTCATGCAATCCCATTTGTCCAACCTTTCTTTGATTTGTTGTGTTTCTGGGTCTCTATTAAGAAAATTATGGCCTGCGCCAAGGAGACCTAGGGTTTCTTCTATTCCATCCTGTAATGTTTTCAGGGTGTCTGCTTTGACTCCAAGGTCTTTGATCCATTTGGAGTTGATTCTGGTGCAGGGTGATATATAAGAATCTAGCTTTAGTTTTCTACAAGTGATTAGCCAATTTTGTCAGCACCATTTACTGAAGAAGCTGTCTTTCTTCCAGTCTAATTTTTTAGCTCCCTTCTGAAAGATTAGGTGGCTATAGGTCTGTGGGTTCATTTCTGGGTTTTCAATTCTATTCCTTTGGTCCTAGGTCTCTTCTTGTGCCAGTACCAAGCTGTTTTGATTACTATGGCTTTGTAGTACAGTTTGTGATTTGATATTGATATTCTTCCTGCACTGTTCTTTCTGTTAAGGATCGTTTTTGCTATTCGGGGTCTTTTATTGTTCCATATGAATTTTTGGATTGCCTCTTCTATTTCCTTGAAGAATGAGGTTGGAATATTGGTAGGTATCATATTGAATTTGTAGATAGCCTTGGGAAGTATTGCCATTTTCACGATGTTGATCTTTCCAATCCAGGAGCATGAGAGTTGTTTTTATTTTCTCCCACTTTCTAAGTTCTGTTTTGAATTCCTTTTTCAGGTATTGAAAGTTTTCATCATAAAGGTCCTCCACTTCTTTGATTAAGTTAATTCTTAGGTATTTTATTTTTCTGTGGGAACATTACAAATGGAGTTGCTTTCCTGATTTCAGCCCCGCTCTTCTCACTGTTGCCATACAGACAAGCCATTGATTTTTGAGGGTTAATTTTATACCCTGCTACTTTGCCAAAGTTTTGAATCAGCTTGAGTTATTTGGGAGTGGAGTCGGTGGGATTCTTTAAATACAAGATCATGTCATCTGCGAAGAGGGAGAGTTTTACTTCATCTTTCCCTATTTGGATCCCCTTTATGTTTTCATTTTGTCTTATTGCTGTAGCTAGGCATTCTAATACTAGATTGAAGAGAAGTAGAGAGAGTGGACATCCTTGTCTCGTTCCTGGGTTAAGAGGAAATGGCTTTAGTTTTTCACCATTAAGTATAATGCTGGCTGTAGGTTTGTCATATACAGCCTATATTGTATTGAGGAATGTTCCATGGATTCCTAGTTTTTCCAGAGCCTTCATCATAAAGAGGTGTTGGATCTTGTCAAATTCTTTTTCTGCATCTATGGAGATAACCATGTGGTTCTTATCCTTGCTCTTGTTGATGTGATGAATTATATTAATTGATTTGCATATATTGAACCAGCTTTGCATGCCTGAAATGAATCCTTTTTGATCGTGGTGTATGATTTTTTGGATGAATTGTTGAAGTCGATTGGCCAACATTTGGTTGAGAAGTTTTACATCTATGATCATCAAAGAAATAGGCCTATAATTCTCTTTCTTTGATGAGTCCCTGCCTGGTTTTGTGATGAGGGTTGTGATGGCTTCATAGAAAGAGTTTGGTAGTGAACTTTCTCCTTCAATTTCATTGAAGATTTGAAGGAGTATTGGTGTAAGTTCTGCTTTGAAGGCCTTCTAGAATTCCAGTGTAAATCCATCTGGTCCTGAGCTTTTCTCAGATGGGAGGTCTCTTCTTGGTGTTTCTATTTCAATGCTTGATATGGGCCTGTTAAGATGGTTTAGCTCATCTTGGTTTAGTTTTGGCATGTTGATATTTGCTAGGAAATCATCCGTTTCTTCCAAGTCCTCAAACTTATTAGCATAAAGGTTTGAGAAGTATTCCCTTATAATGTTCTGAATATTGGTTGTTTCTGTGGTGATGTTTCCATTCTCATCTCGAGTTTGTTTATTTGGGTGTGTTCTCTTCTTTTTCTGATAAGATTTGCTAAGGATCTTTCAATTTTGTTATTTTTTTTCAAAGAACCTACCCTTTGTTTTATTGATTATTTCTATGGTTTTTAAAAAAATTCGAATTCGTTTATTCTGATTTAATTTTAATTATTTCTTTCTGTCTACAGGATTGGGGTTTAGCTGGCTGTTGTTTGTAAAGGAGGGCCATATGTCTCATTAAATTTTTGGTTTCAGATCTCTCCAATTTGTTGATGTAGGAACTCAGAGCTATAAACTTGCCTCTGAGTACTGCCTTTGCTGTGTCCCAGGGGAGCTTGTAATTTGCGTGTTCATTTTTGTTGAATATCATGAACATTTAAATTTCCTTTCTAATCTCTTCCATGACCCACTGGTGATTTAACAGTGTGTTGTTCAGTCTCCATGGGTTACAGGGCATTCTTTGGTGGCTTTTGTGTTGAGTTCTAATTTTATTCCCTTGTGGTCTCAGAATACAGGGCATAACTTCAATGTTTCTGAATTTGGACAAGTTTGCTTTGTGACCTAAAATGTGGTCTGTTTTTGAAAATGTTCCATGTGCTGCTGAGAGAAACGTGTGTTCTGATGCTGCTGGGTGAAATATTCGGTAGATTTCTGTTAAATTTAATTGATGTATGCAGTTATTTAGATCTGTGGTTTCTCTGTTGAGTTTTTGCCGAGTTGATCTACCTAGTGGGGATAGTGGTGTGTTAAAGTCCCCAACAATTAATGTCTTTGGCTCTATGGGGGATTTGAGGGAAAGTACTCTTTCTTGGATGAATTTGGGTGTTCTGTTGTTTGGTCTTTCTTTTTTTTTTTTTTTTTGTGGTACTGGGGCTTAGTGGAACTCACAGCCCTGTGCTTGCTAAGCAGGCTCTCTACTGCTTGAGTCCTGCCTCCCAGCCCTGATTCATTTTTTAGAACTACAGGCAGCTGCCATTCACTTAGAGCGTTTTCATGGTGTTTGGGATTATTTACTTTAATTTCCATAACAGCTGTTTGACACAGGGATTTATTTTTGTTTTACTGCAAAAGAAACAAGCTCATCAGAGTAATTTGCCCATACTTCACAGATGGACTTTAAGCTCAGGTCTCTTAGATTCTGCATCATTCTGTGTATATAAATTGGTTGTACTTTTAAACTTATTTAGATATATTTTGACTCAACACATTGCAAAACATTCCCTTTCTTAGCTTCCCCAAATCATAGTATAATTTTTATCTTATTTATTCAGGGCTAGGGATTGATCCGAGGGCTTTGCACATGTTACATATACACAGAACTGCACTCAGAACATGGAAGTTAATGTTAATACAACGTATTAATGTAGGAACTTTGTTGAAATTTTACTAATTGTCTATTAATATCCTTTCTCTTTGGCAGTACTAAGGGTTGACTCAGAATCTCAAGCTTGCTGAGCAGACAGTTGGCCACTTAAGCCATTTTATCAGTTCATTTGAAATAAGGTGTGGAGTTGTGCCTGGGACAACCTGGACTGTGATCCTCCTATTTGTGCTTCCCCATGTCATTGGGATGATAGGTATATGCCACTTGCAATCAACCATTGGTAGAGGATTTTTAAACTTCTATGGCCAGGTTGGCCTTGAGCTACCCCCCACCCTCATCTTCACCTTCAAAGCAGCAAGAATTACAAACTTGAGCCACCTGCCTGCTTAAACATCCCTTTTTCTTGTGTAGTGTCCATTACTGGATCCTACATTGCATCTCATTATCATGCCTCCAGTGGCCCTGAACGTGGACAGTTCTCAGTTTTCCTTTATCATTCTGAAGCATGGTGCTTTTCCTTTTTTATTTCATATATTATTTTTGTTGTTCTGGTACCTGAGCTTGAACTCAGCCTTGCGTTCTTGCTTAGATTTTGTGCTGATGGCTGGCAGCCACACCGCTGGTCCAGCATTTTGCTGGTTAATTGGAGATGGAACCTCATGTATTTTTCTGCCTAGGCTGGCATTGAACTGAGATCCTCAGCTCTGGGCTTCTGGAGTAGCTAAGAGTGACATGCCTGAGCCATTGGCCCTGGGCTTCCATGGTGCCTTGGAAGAATGCTAATCAGTTATCTTGTAGATTTAGATTATATCTTTAAAAGATCTGGGTTTATCTGCACAAATCTGAAAAAAAGAGAATTGTCCTCTGTTATAGAATTATAAACTATCCTTTAAAAATACCTTTTTGTTTTTTGGAAGACTTCTGAAAGGAAGTGTGTTGGTCTACCTTGTATAAAATCATAGTTTGTCCTGAGAGGAAGGATCTTGAAGGATCATTGAGATTTGCTGCCTGGCTATACAAATACCAGCATCAGGGTCTGTGGGTCAGCTTCCCATCCTCTGTTCCTTCTGCTTATTATTCTGCTGTTACGAATGACCAATTAGAGCAGCCATTAAAAAAGTCCATGGACTTAAATACATTTATGTTTAGTTCTTCATTGGTTGAAGGTTGTGGGTGTATGTATGTATGTATGTATGTATGTATGTATGTATGTATGTATGTATTTTCGTGCTAGTCCTGGGGCTTGAATTCAGGGTCTGGTGCTGTCCTTGAACTTTTGTGCTCAAGACTAGTGTCCTATTAATTCAGCCAGAGCTACACTTCCAGCTTTTTTTTTTTTTTTTTATTGTGAAAATACCATACAGGGGGTTTACAATTACATGGGCAAGATAGTGAGTACATTTCTTATCAAGCATTGTTGTCTCCTCCTTTGTTTCTCCATACCATCCCTTCCCTTGTCCACCCTCCTCCCCCCAACCCCCCATACCACCCCCCCCACCAAAGTTTTAAAGTTCATTTTTCCACATAACGTCTTATACATCTCATTGTTGTAATGGGTCCACCTGTAACCCTATTTAAACAATTTATTTTTTCCCTTCCCCTCCACAAATTATATTAACATCAAGTACAGTGAAAACAGGGCTTATACCATGGGGGAGGTACATATAAAGCAACAAAGAAATCATTTTATAAATATGTTGGAAACAATCACAAGAAAGAAAAAAAAACATTTGAATCCTTATCTTGGGGTTCATTTCGCCTAACATCAACTTGTTTGACAGTTTCTGTTTGTCTCAGACATATACTAGTTATTGTAAATAAGGGAAACCATAGGACCTATATTTCTTTGGGTCTGGCTTACTTAACTTAATATAATTTTTTCCAAGTCTTTCCATTCCCTAACAAATGGGGCAATGTCATTCTTTCTAACAGAGGCATAGAATTCCATTGTGTATATATACCACATTTTCTTGATCCATTCATCTAGTGAGGGGCATCTGGGTTGGTTCCAGATCTTAGCTATGGTAAATAATGCTGCAATAAACATAGTTGTGCTGGTAGCTTTAGTATGGTCTTGTTTGTAAACATTTGAGTAAATGCCCCAAAGTGGGATTGCTGGGTCATAGGGGAGTTCTATGTGGAGTCTTTTGAGGAACCTCCATACTGCTTTCCAAAGTGGTTGAACAAGTTTACACTCCCACCAATAATATAGTAATGTTCCCTTTTGTCCACATCCCCTCCAGAATCTGTTGTTATTACAGTTCTTGATTTTAGCCATTCTAACTGGGGTGAGGTAGAATCTCCATGTTGTTTTGATTTGCATTTCTTTTATGGCTAGGGAGGTTGAGCATTTCTTCATGTGTCTATTGGCCATTCTTCTTTCCTCTTCAGAGAAGTTTCTCTTTAAGTCCACTTATTTATTGGGCAGTTGTTTCTTTGAAGATATGTTGTTGGGGGATTTAATTTTTTGAGTTCCAGGTATGTTTTGGATATGAGACCCTTGTCTGTTGTATGGATAGTGAAGATATTCTCCCAATCCGTGGGCTTTCTATTGATCTTGCTAGCTATGTCCTTTGCCAAGCAGAAGCTCTGCAATTTCATGCAATCCATTTGTCCAACCTTTCTTTGATTTGTTGTGTTTCTGGGTCTCTATTAAGAAAATTTTAGCCTGTGCCAAGGAGACCTAGGGTTTCTCCTATTCCATCTGTAATGTTTTCAGAGTGTCTGCTTTGACTCTGAGGTCTTTGATCCATTTGGAGTTGATTCTGGTGCAGGGTGATATTTAAAGATCTAGCTTTAGTTTTCTACAAGTAGTTAACCAATTTTGCCAGCACCATTTACTGAAGAGGCTGTCTTTCTTCCATTCTATTTTTTTTAGCTCCCTTATCGAAGATTAGATGGCTATAGGTCTGTAGGTTCATTTCTGGGTTTTCAATTCTATTCCATTGGTCCTGAGGTCTGTTCTTGTGCCAGTACCAAGCTGTTTTGATTAGTATGGCTTTGTAGTAGAGCATGAAATTTGGTATTAATATTCCTCCAGCACTGTTCTTTCTTTTAAGAATCGTTTTTGCTATTCGGGGTCTTTTATTATTCCATATGAATTTTTGGATTGCCTCTTCTATTTCCTTGAAGAATGAGGTTGGAATATTGATAGGTATCACATTGAATTTGTAGATAGCCTTGGGAAGTATTGCCATTTTCATGATGTTGATCCTTCCAATCCAGGAGCATGGGAGGTTTTGCCACTTTCTAAGTTCTGTTTTGATTTCCTTTTTCAGGTTTTTAAACTTTTCATCATAGAGATCCTTTACTTCTTTGGCTAAGTTAGTTGCTAGGTATTTTATTTTTCTGTGGGAACATTACAAATGGAGTTGCTTTCCTGATTTCAGCCATGCTTTCCTCTTTGTTGGCATACAGAAAAGCCATTGATTTTTGTGGGTTAATTTTTTTTGGAGGGTGAATTTTTATACCCTGCTTCTTTGTCAAAGTTTTGAATCAGCTTGAGTAATTTGGGAGTGGAGTCTGTGGGATTCTTTAAATACAAGATCATGTCATCTTCAAAGAGGGAGAGTTTTACTTCATCTTTCTCTATTTGGATCCCTTTTATGTTTGCATCTTGTCTTATTGCTGTAGCTAGGCATTCTAATACTAAATTGAGGAGAAGTGGAGAGAGTGGACATCCTTGTCACGTTCCTGAGTTAAGAGGAAGTGGCTTTAGTTTTTCACCACTAAGTATAATGCTGGCTGTAGGTTGTCATATACAACCTTTATTGTATTGAGCAATGTTCCCTGGATTCCTAATTTTTCCAGAACCTTCATCATAAAGATGGAGCTCACTTCCAGCTTTTTGGTGGTTAATTGGAGATAAGAGTCTCATGGCCTTCCTGCTCTGGCTGGTTTTGAAGTAGGATCTTCAGATCTCAGGCTCTTCAGTAGCTAGGATTACAAACTTGAGCTACCAGCATGTGGCTTCTTCTTCTCTTTTAAAATTCATCTAGACTGAACTTGAACTCAGAATCTTTCAGCCTTAATCTCCCGAGTGTGGCTGATACTACATGCTAGTTTGGCCACATCCTGCAGATCATTGGAATTTTGCTTGAACTTTGCTCTTCTTCAGAGATAAATTACTTTATGGAGACTGTAAAAGAGATATGGCAGCCTATGGTGATTCTGGTGATTTTTTTCTTTCCTTTTAAAATAAATTTTATTGCAAAGGTGATGTACAAGAAGATACAGTTATATGACTCAGGTAATGAGTGCATTTCCTTTTGAACAGTGTCACCCCTTTCCTCATTCTCCTCCCAGGTTTCCCTCTCCTAACTTTCCCCCAAAGTTGTATAGTTCATTTCCAACATAGTGTCTAGTGGATTTCACTGGTGAATTGGTTCACCTTTTGTCACACTGTTATTTGATTCCCCTTCTCCCACATCAGATAAACACATGCAAGACAGAAAAATATGCAAGACAGGGTACAGAAATCAGACAGTGACAGAAGGAATAAACCAAAGAAAAAAGGAAAGAAGAGGGAAAAAAAACCCCTCGAACAGTATAATAAAAAACCCCTCATGATTAATTAAACAGCAATCTAAACATTCGCACAGTGAAAATAAAGGAGGATATTCTTAGGAGAGGATCACAAGGGCTCAATAACTACGTACTTAAGATCATTTAAAATGATGCTTCTCAAAATGAACTCCAGGTATTGCTGATTTCTTTTTGTTGCTGAACATGAGATCTCTTTTCATCAGCTCAGTTGCTTTGTACATACATGGTTGGAGGCAGCTGGGGGAAAGCAGATTTCCTTAATAATATGTGTGCGCTTTTGTGCCAGGCTTTCATTTAGAATCTCCTGACTTCCTCCCACAGCTTATCAGCCACATCAGTCAGCTCACAAGCTGTGCTTTCTTGGCTAACCCTAGTTGAAAGTTGGTATTCAGTGACTCCTTGATTGGTTACTGACCTTTTAGGGAAGGAGCTTTAAAAGGCCAACATTTCTAGAAAGTTCATGAGATTTTTTTTTTAAACATACTTTTTCTTTTTTTGGTCATTCCTAGGGCTTGAACTCTGGGCCTGAGAGCTGTCCCTCAGCTCTTTAGCTCAAAGCTAGCACTCCAAGCTACAGTGCCACTTCCGGTTTTCTGGTGGTTTATTGGAGATAAGAGTTTTACGGACTTTCCTGCCTGGCTGGCTTTGAACCTCGATCCTCAGATCTCAGCCTCCTGAGTAGCTAGGATTACAGTTGTGAGCCACCGGCACCTGGCTAATATATGTTTTTTATTGTAAAAATACTGTACAGAAGTTGGGCGCCAGTGGCTCATGCCTATAATCCTAGCTACTCAGGAGTCTGAGATCTGAGGATCGCAGTTCAAAGCCAGCCGGGCAGGAAAGGCCATGAGACTCTTACCCCAATAAATCACTGGAAGTGGCACTGTGGCTCAAGTGGTAGAGCGCTAGCCTTGAGCTGAAGAGCTGAGGGACAGTGCCCAGGTCCAGAATTCAAGGCCCATGACCGTCAAAAAAAATACTGTATAGAGGGGTTACAGTTACATGAGTAAGGTAATGAGTACGTTTCCTATTGAGCATTGTTACCTCCTCCTTTGTTTTTTTCTCAACCATCCCTTCCCTCCTACCTCCCCAACTCCTCTCCCTGCCAAGTTGTAAAGTTCATTTTCAACATAGTGTCTTGTATATCTCATTGTTACAGTGGGTCAGCCTGTATCCTTATTTAAGCATTTTGTTATTTCCCTTCGCCTCCTCAAATTATTTCATGACACTCATATCTCCAACTGTCTACCAAAAAGCTAGAATTGGAGCTGTGGCTCAATCAAGTGTTAGAGCACTAGTCTTGAGCAGCCTCAAGTTCAAGTCGCAAGACTAGTATCAAAAAAATCAAAAGGCATTTTCTTCTGTGGTTTTTGGGAAATTGATTATTTTTTTCTCTCTCTCTCTCTGTCTCTGTCTCTGTCTCTCTCTCTTTCTCTCTCTCTTTATTGGGGGTGGGTGCTGGGGCTTGAATTTAGGGCCTTGCATTTTACTTAAGCTTTCTTACTCATGGCTGGTATGCTTTTAGCTATGCTTTTAGTCTGGCATTCTGCTAGTTAATTGGAAATGGTGTCTCATAGACTTTAATGCCTAAGTTGGATTACAGATGTGAGCTATTGACACCCAGCTGATGTTCTACTAACTCTTTGATGGTACTGGGGTTTGAATTCAGGGCTTCTTGGTTGCTAAGCAAGTGCTCTACCACTTAAGCTATAGCCCTAGCCCAATAACTCCTTGCCCTTAGAGTCGGCTTTCTAAATTACACGTATTCACCTTAGCAGATAAGAAAAGTAAATGCAACATTATCATAAAGCTCCACCTGCAAGTATATTAAATATTATTCCTATTATTAGGTGGCCTTAATTTGTTGGTCCTCATTTTCATAATTATGTGTTTGTTTTAGTGTACACTTCCCCTGGCATTGTGCTATTTTTGCTTTCTTAATTTCTAATAAAAATTAAGTGAAAGCAGGTATACATGCAGCCTTAGGACAGTGTACATTTTACCTTGGACTGATACATACATACAACCTGTACAGTGATTTTTGTAACTAATTTGTGATTGACTACTGTCTTGGGAAAGGGGAAAAAGTTAGTTTACTCTTCCTGTGAAGAAGGTTAATTCACAAAGAACATGAAGATAAAGTCCAGTGTGCTTTGAAAAATCCCTTAATTCACCCTTAAACTATAATCTGTCTGGCGTCTATATGTGCATAATAGTTATGCACACACTTGAACATATGTATACATGCACATGTACATACACGTACATACATTGCAGATATGTGGATGTGCATATCTATGTATACATTTGTGTATTTACGCATATATATGTATATATCCACACCCGTATGCACTGTTATGTGCATGTTCTTATACACGCTGTAGTTTATGAGTCCTCGAACCAGGTTCAGGAAAGACAAGGGCTTTAAGCAGAAATCTGGGTCATCTGACTGCTTTGCTTCAGAAGTCTCTAGAGTGGGTGGTGCCTGGGGAAGTCCAACATGACCTGTTAGCCTGCAGTTTTCACATTGACTTTTTAGCACAAAGGCTTCATGTCTTTACATTTTGTGAATAGGGGATGGAGGACTCTCATCTGTGGCAACCTCTGCCCCACACACCCTGCATGGATGCAGTAGGTACTCAGTAAGTCTTTGATTGGTCAGAAGCGGGTCTGGTTAGATCAAATTCACAGCCATAGTGTGTTTATAAAGGTGACCAGAAAAAAAAAAAAAAACAGCACCCAAAACTGGCCACCTTTCTCCTGTCTTCCAAGGTTGGTGTTCCTAGTGGTGATCTCTGAGCAGGCTTTCCTGTCTTAACCCCTTGTGGGACTTTCGATAAATTTTGTGAATTAAACGATGAATATTCAAATTACCACAAGGTGGCACCAGATAGTTTGAAGTGAAGGCGGACTGGGGATGGGGGCAGCCCTCAGTTGGATACATTTTCCTTTTAAGTTATATACATACCATTCATGTCATGGTATTTAGCTAGTGTGTACGAACCTCTAGTTTTACCATCTTCCATGGAAACTTGAAAGTTTGTTTCTATTCAACTCCAAAAGAGTTGGATTTTGCAAATGATTGTTGGCTAGAGTGAATAGTTCCTGGTCTCTTGTGTATAGCTAATAATACATTTATTTTATTTTGATTATTTAAAACACTGGCTAATGAAGTATTTTATAAGACTTCTTCCATGATTTTCTGTCTGTCATACCTCCGTCTGATTTATTTTCTCCTGATCTGGTCTGATGTGCTTTATTATTTATTCCCCCTACTTACATGTCAGCTGAGAGTCTGCTTTTCTGAGTTTCATTACTTTATCTTTAGTGCCTGCAGCAGTATTTGGCACAATATGTCCTCAAGAAATTCAAATGAAGAATAGCTTCAGAGTTTTTATTATCATTTGTCACTACCCCTTGTCTTAATAAAAATATTAAAATTACGTAAAAGTGAGATGCTTGAGTTTATCATCTTTAGGAATTTCACTGGAATAATTTAGGGAAGTAATCAGAACTTGCAAAGTTTTATCAATTTGCTTCTCTGATGATCACATTTCCAACTCTTACATAATTTAGATTAGTAATCTCCCTAACTTAGAGTGCATTTGTGATGTCCAATCAGGATGCATTTATGCTATATAATTACTGAATTGCAATGTAGCAAAGGGAATCCTTGTATTATGTTAATATGCACATGATAATTTACACACCTGCACATACAAGTCAGAACACCTGTGTTGAGTCTCTGATGTCTCTTGCAAGAGCACTATCAGTGAACTTGTACTCTGCTGGGAACACAGTATCAGACCTGGACATATATCTTGAAGGACTGAAACTCAAGAAAGCAGTCATAATTTTGAGTCTTTTAGGGCTAAAATGAAGGAAGGAATGGATTGGTATTTTCATGCATTTTTTTTTTTTTTTGGTCGGTTGCAGGGCTTGAACTCTGGACCTGGGCACTGTCCCTGAGCTCTTTAGCTCAAGGCGAACACTCTACCACTTGAGCCATGGCACCACCTGCAGTTTTCTGGTGGTTAATTGGAGGCAGAGTCTCAATGACATCCTTCCTGGTCGGGCTTTGAACTGCCATCCTCAGATCTCAGACTTCTGAGTAGCTAGGATTATAGGCGTGAACCACCAGCATCGGCTATTTTCATGCATTTTTATTTTATTTTTTTAAATTTTATTTTATTGTAAAGATGCTATACAGAGGGGATACAGTTACATGAGTAAGTTAATGAGTATGTTTCTTGTTGAGAATTGTTACTCCCTCCTTTGTTGTTCTTCCAATATCTTTTCCCTCCCCACCTCCTCATTCTGATTTCATGCATTTTTAAAGACCAGGATTTTCTTTTTTTAAAAAAATATATTTTTATTGTAAAGATACTATACAAAGGATTTACAGTTACATGAGTAAGGAAATGAATATACTTCCTATTAAGCATTGTTACTCCCTCCTTTTTTTCCCCCTGCTATCCTTTCCCTCCCACCTCTCCAAACTTCTCTCTCCCCTCCCCCCAAGCTATAAAATTAGTTTTCAACATTGTATCTTGTACATCTCGTTGTTACAATGGGTCAAACTGTATTCTTTATTTTATTTTTATTTATTTTTTATGATTTTTAATTGTGAAAATACTGTACAGAGGTGTTACATTTACATGGGCAAGATAATGAGTACATTTCTTATCAAGCATTGTTGCCTCCTCCTTTGTTTCCCATTCCTATCCCTTCCCATCTCCTCTCCCCCCATTTCCTCCTCCCCCTTCCAAAATTGTAAAGTTCATTTTTGGATATAAGGACTTGTACATCTCATTGGGCAATGGGTCCACCTGTATCCCTTTTAAACGATTTGTTTTTTCCCTTCCCCTCCACAAATTATACCAACATCAAATACAGTGAAAGCAGGGGTTATATAGTAGGGGAGGGACATAAAAAACAACAAAGAAATCATTTTATAAATATGATAGAAAGAATCACATGAAAGAAAAAAACATTTGAATACTTCTCTTGGGGTTCATTTCCCAACATCAACTTATCTGACCTTTTCTGCTTGACTCAGACATATACTAGTTATTGCAAATCAGGGAAACCATGGGGCCTATGTTTCTTTGGGCCTGGCTTACTTCACTTAATATAATTTTTTCCAAGTCTTTCCATTTCTTAACAAATCGGGCAATGTCATTCTTTCTGATGGAGGACTAGAATTCCATTGTGTATATAAATAAATAAATAAATAAATAAATATATATATCACATTTTCTGGATCCATTCATCTACTGAGGGGCATCTGGGTTGGTTCCATATCTTAGCTATGGTAAATAATGCTGTAATAAACATAGTTGTGCTGGTAGCTTTAGTATGGTCTTGTTTGTGATCATTTGGGTAAATGCCCAAAAGTGGCAGCTCTATGTGGAGTCTTTTGAGGAACCTCGATACTGCTTTCCAAAGTGGTTGAACAAGTTTACATTCCTACCAACAATACAGTAGGGTTCCCTTTTGGCAACATCCTCTCCAGCATTTGTTATTAGATTTCTTGATTATAGCCATTCTAACTGGGATGAGGTGGAATCTCAATGTTGTTTTGCTTTGCATTTCTTTTATGGCCAGAGAAGTTGAGCATTTCTTCATGTGTCTATTGGCCATTCTTATTTCCTCTTCAGAGAAGTCTCTCTTTAAGTCTTTAGCCCACTTATTTATTGGACAATTGTTTCTTTGAGGATTTGTTGTTGGGGGATTTAATTTTTTGAGTTCTAAGTATATTTCAATATGAGGCTGTTGTCTGTTGTATGGCTAGTGAAGATCTTCTTCCAAAAAGTGGGCTTTCTATTGATCTTGCTAGCTATGTCCTTTGCCATTAAGACGCTCTGCAGCTTCATGCAATCCTATTTGTTCAGCCTTTCTTTGATTTGATGTGTTTCTAGGTCTTTATTAAGAAAATTTTGGCGTGTGCCAGGGAGTTTCTCCTATTCCTTCTTGTAATATTTTCAGGGTGTCTGCTTTGACTCTGAGGTCTTTTATCCATTTGGAGTTGATTCTAGTGCAGGGTGATAGATAAGGATCTAGTTTTAGTTTTCTAGCACCATTTACTGAAGAGGCTGTCTTTCTTCCAGTCTATTTTTTTAGCTCCCTTATCGAAGATTAGGTGGCTATATATAGGTCTATATATAAGCTATATAGGTCTGTGGGTTCATTTTTGGGTCTTCAGTTCTATTCCAATGAAGACCAGGATTTTCATTAGTGGACACAATGGCAGTTGTGGGAATGAAAGTGTGGATGTGTGTGCACACAGGGGATGTGACAATGTGAAGAGGCCACAGAGTTGTGAGCTGTTTTCCTACATTCATCCCTGGGGAGGAAGGCTCTCCTAATTCAATCCCTGAGTCCAGCAAGGCCCATTTTCCAAATCAGTTATTCATTCAGCAAGTAGCCATTGAGTGCTTCTTACGTGCCAGAAACTGCTGATTAGTGGAGACACAGGAGAGACCTAAATAGACAATGCTTCTTCCTTGGAAAGCTGATATAATCAGCTGATATAATCAAGTGCCTATAGGGCCACAGATACCTTGAAAAATGTGTCTTTCTGTCTGTCTGCCTGCCATATACAAAAAACACACACAGACATAGGGTGCATATAGCTGCTGTGGGAGGAGAGAGACCCACACTCATACTGTTCTGTTCCCTTTCCTGGGATTCAGAGAGGCACCTCATCAGGGATTCTGGATGAGGAGACTTCAACTCATTTCCTTTATGGCTTTATCACACATTGAAGCAGGAAGCCTCTCTCTCTCTCTCTCTCTCTCTCTCTCTCTCTCTCTCTCTCTCTCTCTCTCTCTCTCTCTCTGTCTCTCTCTCTCTCTGTCTCTGTCTCTCTCTCTTCCTTAGCTACCCTACTTCCCGAAGTGACTTTCTCAAAACCCTGGAATAAGGTGGCTACCCTTTCCTGAATAGTGGAAGGATTATTAGGTTAGAGTAACTCTGAGGTGATTCTGTGGTATGTTAGAGAGCAGGCTTTGGAGAAAGGCAGTCTCCAGGGTAAATTATATTACCCAGATTCATTATTCTTCAGCCACTCTGAGTAAATTATTTAATTTATCCAATCTGAATCAGAGTCAGACCCTTTGAGACAGGGTCTTACTAACACCGGCCGACTTTGAAGTAACTCCTCCTGCCTCCTCTTTGAGTACTGGGACTGTAGATGCCCACCACCAGTCTTAGCTAAAGCCTTCCTTCTTTTCTATAAAATGGGGAAAATAGCATTATTTCTGTGAGGTAATTTTAAGAATTAACTGAGATACTGTTTGAGATTGCCTCGGATGAAAAAAAAAATGGTAGCTATGGTCTATCTTGTCATATCTAACCTGTCTTTCAAGAGAATAAAATAAGCTAATCAAATATTGATTGAGCACTTATGATATAACCTGGTTAGTATATTAAGATGGCTATTCTGATTTGCTAACTCAGCCACAGGCAGTGGTGTAGGACATTGGTGAAAAAATTTCTCAGTGAGAAACAAGACTGATTTAGTTTTCTGGCTTTACCAGGAGCCAGCTGGTGGCTCTCAAACAATCCAAACGTTATGCTGTTTCCATTTTTGAAAAATGAGGATAATGATATCATTCCACCAGAGAGTAGCTGTTAAGTTTAGACGAGATCATACAATCGAAGCATTTAGCACAGTGTGGGCACAGAGGACAATTATGACTTGTTAGACAGGTCCAGTATTAATTGTAATTATTTTTAATTAGCTTCATGTCCTTCCCCCTCTGTATGTTAGGTTGGATATAAATTAAGTTTTCCCTAGATTTCAAACAAGTCCAGGCCCAGGTGGTCAAATTAAGAGTGTTGATTGAAACTAGACTTTCCTTAAAGGTTGCTTGACTGATAGTTTAGTATTCCTGTGAATAGTTGTAGTTCCTACTATAATGAAAGATAAATGATAATTTTTCTTTTATGTGTTTTTATTTAGTACCCGAACCCCATGGATAAAAACGTTGTGTCTGTAAATATTGTGGAGGAAAAAAAAGGTAAGTCCTCTGAATGTAACCCCATCATTTATGTGATGATTGTTAAATGATACTGACTCTGTAAAGATGTATGCGTTCATGTGCACATTTGTGTGTGCCATGTATGCATGTGTGTGTGTATGTGTGTATAGGTGCATGCTTTGTGTGCATATGGTCCTCGGTATGATTGTGTATGCATGCGTGTATGTGTCTTAGTATAGCTTAAAGCAGTGCTCTTGTCACTTTCTACATTAATAGATGATGACAAGATTGTACTACACTGAATTTCAACCAGGTAGTATTTTAGGAACTGAATATGTGCCAGGCACTCACTTTTTTTTAACCTATTTTATCTTGGGAATATTTGAGATATGTTTTATGATTATTCCTATTTAATGAATGAAGAAATTGAGCACGGAGAGACTAAATAACTTGCCCAAGGTCAGATAGCAATACCCCATCATAAAGTTTGATTGACTCTAGATGGAATGGGACAATACAATGATTAGACTATGCAATTATGACTGAATTTTGGCAAATTATGGCTCATGCTGCCTATTTTGTCAATAAAGTTTTATTGGACTACAGCCACACCCATCCATTTATTGTCTACGGCTGCATTCTCCCTGTTACAGCAGAGCTGAAAATTGGCATTGGAGGCCTTATGGCCCACAAAACCTAAATTATTTATCATCTGGCTTCTTTCAGGAACCCTTTACAAACCCCTGGGTGTGGTTGTCTCCACTGTTCTTTGCAACCCTATTCCCAGTGGACACATTGTCACGGTCACTGTTGGACCTGGATGAACCATCAGTGCTCCGTAATCAATGTTTAAACCCATGCAGACAACCATGTCCCTGACCAACATGCTCTTCTGCCTCCTTAGTATTTGAAGGTGTTGTGATTTGTGACCGATAAACATAAAGCTGTCTCGTTTGTGAATGTATTTTCTGTACTTTGGTGACTAAAAGGTATTACAAAAAGAACCTTTTTCATTTAGCTACACGTAGAGTTGGAGGAACTTGTTATTTGACATGAGACAAATTTGATTTCAAGTCCTGATTTTGTTACTAGTTATGCACTATTTGGAGGCCGTGTTTTTTTTTTTTTTAATCTTCCAAATGGGAATATTGTAAGCTGGTGCTGGTGGCTCACGACTGTGATCTTCACTATTCAGGAGGCTGAGATCTGAGGATTGAAGTTTAAGGTCATCCCAGGCAGGAAAGTCTGTGAGACTCTTGTCCCTAATTAACCAGCAAAAGATTGGAAGTGGAGCTTTGGCTGAAGTGGTAGAGCACCAGCCTTGAGTAAAGAAGCTGAAGGCTAGCACTCAGGTTCTGAGTTCAAATCCTATTACTGGCACACACACATTACCTCCCCTACCCCCCAGATGGCCGAAGGATCTTGTTTTCAGGTTGCTGTGAAGATGGAATAGAAAACAATAGGAATGTTGGTTATAATTTCTTTCATTGTCAGGGGTATCTTTGCCTCTGAGTGTAGCCAATGTGTATGTGCTGCAAACATTGTATCAGATGGCCAAAGGGACTTCCAATGCATGGAGAGTTTCTGGTGCTCTCATCAGCTACCCATGTTTGCAACAGAAGTTGAAGTTGACATAGTCAGAGCTTTGAGAAACATGGTAGTAGTGTGATGAGGAAATGAGAGTACTTCACAGTTTATCTGTTTCTAGACTTCTGCCTCTTTTTCTTAACTAACATTAATTTGTGTTCATTTACTTTGCCTGCTTCAAATTAAGAAACCTCTGCCCAGAACAGAATGCTTCTGATCACTCCTCTATGCGAGAAGAATATGTTTAATATAATTAGAGGCGCACATTTTGTAAGTCAGAAATCTATGCTTGGTGGTATAGAAAATACAGAATCAGGCTTTCCAGTTATTGCTCACACATGGTCTGTTGGGGTTGAGCAAAAGGCTCATTAGCTACTGTCATTGGACAGTGGTATTGACCTGACATTGATATTGAACAATTTGTGATTAAAAAATTTTTTTTACTCTGGACTTTCACATGTACATTCTGAGTTGCTATTTTCCTCCTATTCTTTGATCACAGATCAGGAATATGTAATCTGGCCCAGATGAAGTGGTCAGGAAAACTGAGTTTTGAAAAAGTTAAACATTTTCTCTAGGAATCTACATGTAGACTTTGACGCCCTGCATCTTGTATATACATTTTTTCTAATTTAGGGAGGGGAAGGGAAATAACAAAATGCTGAAACAGGGATACAGGTTGACCCACTGTAACAATGAGATGTATAGACACTGTGTTGAAAACAAACTTTACAATTTGCAGGGTGGGGATGGGGGAGTTAGGGAGGTGGGAGGGAAGGGATGGTAGGGGAAAAACAAAGGAGGAGGTAACAATGCTCAATAGGAAATGTACTCATTACCTTACTCATGTAATTGTAACTCCTCTGTACACAAATTTTACAATAAAAAACATAAAATAATTAAAAAAAGAAAAATGGAGCTTGATTTAAAGACAACAGTACATTTTGTTAAGTAATTTTTTTGTAAGTATAAAATTTTCTTTTTCTAGATGAATCAACAGGAATCATCTATAGAAAGAGAATTGCAATCTGTCGGAACGTGGTTCCAGAAATTTTAAGGAAGGTAAATTCAGTTCAAAATCTAACCACAGTGGATGCAGTATGGGTAGTTTCCTGATGTAAAGGTGTGTTGGGGTTCACTACCCTGCCACATTGTAGCTCCTTAGAGAAGGAAATGCTTCATAACCAATCAGCTTTAGCAGATGCTATGGAAATAGGATGTTTAAGTCTGTCCCCTCTGAAGGGTCTTGATGGAGGTAGCTATGTTTTATGATTACTTTGAGGACAATGTCTGCATTATATATGAAGTGACTATCATTTCTAGCGTGTTCATGGTTAGAAATGATTGTGATAAGACAGATCAGAAGTTGGAAGATATTTATCTCATTTTTAATAAGGAAGTGAAAGCTTTGCTTTTTAATTTACTGTGAGAAACAATAGTTATTTGAGACTGCAATATTTGTAGTGCTCTATGGTAGTCTTTCTGTGTGTGTTTCTGTAAAATGTTATCATCATAGATAAAATTCCATGATAGTCAATTGATTTCTCTCTTTGATACCCTTAAGCACTCTGGTGATTCTTGGTTGGAAAAAGGTGAGTGGAAATCTTATTTAAATACCTTTTTTGAGCCCTAAGGGATTGTTGACTGGGCTCTTTTTTGAATTATTAGGAAGAGGAGATCTCATGATAGGTACTTTCAGAAATGTCTGGGATGGTTCTGTCAACCCGGAAGAGATTCTGCATGGTTACATAGGACTCAGCTTGGTGCCTGCTGCTTAGCTTGCAGATCAGATTGCTGTGCAGTACATAGGTATCTTTCATCACTTTCTAATCATGGGTTAAAAGACTCTGTCACATTCGTACTGGAAAGAAGGCTAATATAACAATGCAAATGAACTTTCTTTTATTTTTCAATAAAATGTGCTACACAGTAGAAGGAAATTATTACTGGCATTTTCCACAGAGTTCATACTCTTCCTTTGCCCTATATACTCACTTGAATCTATTATTAAAAGGCATTCAACTTTGTCTTGTATCTCAATTCTTAAATAATTTAAGGATATAGCTCTGACTTGTACAATTCTGCCTTTGTAGTTTTCCATGTCGTCTTCATCTAGGAGAGCACACACTTTGAGGCATTGCACAGAGTTTAAAATGAAGTTATTTCACCTGCTAGCTTCTTGCACATGGTCCTGTAAGTGGGCTCGATTAGAATCTATCAATTTAAGGAGGCCACAGCCAGCCCTAGAGGAGATGTGAAGGAGGATGGCTGATAATTTGCTTAGTATTTAGCACTTAGGGAAATCAGGCCAGGGACAGCACAAGAACATAAATCCTGAGCCATCTGCATGTCCTCTCCAGCTCTTAGTAAGGTTATGGTAGGTTTGATTATCAAGGACTCAAGGCCATCTGTATATCAGTTTTGCTTGTCTTCTTTATTACCCAAGCCTGGACACAGTTCTAGACACAGCTCCTTTTATAACAAGCTTTTCCTGCATTGAAAAAGTCATTCTCCTTCTGTTGGACAGGTGAGCATTTTAAAGGTACCTAGTATCCAGTTAGAAGAGGAATCATGGCTCAATCTTCAGGAAAGAAACATGGCTATCCGGAGTCACTGCCTTACTTGGACCCAGTATGCATCCATGAAAGAAGAGTCTGTCTTCCGGGAAAGCATGGAAAATCCAAATTGGTAAGATCCCGTGTGTGTGTGTGTGTGTGTGTGTGTGTGTGTGTGTGTGTGTGTGTGTGTGTGTGTGACACACACACATAGATCCTATTTACTTGAAATGTCTAAAGTAGGCAGATGCACAGAACAGAAAGTAGATTAGTGGCTGCCGTGGGCAACACTAACGGATGAGTGGGGATCTACCCAGATGACCTGGGGAAAGAGTCCCATCTCCTATTACCTTCAACTGTGTGTTAAAGTTCACACACACACACACACACACACACACACACACACACACACACACACACACACACACACACACACACACACACACACACACACACACACACACACACACACACACACACACACACACACACACACGTTTCCACATAGGATTTTGAGGGGCAGACAGACATATATTGCCCTCCAATGTGTTAATACATTAATTTCCCTTCATTAACAACATATAAGTATACATTGCCCTACATCATGGCTAGCACTTACATTAGTATGCTTTTCTAACTTTTGCCAGCATGATAGATTAAAAATCATTAATTATTTGGGAGATTTAAAAAAATGTTATCAGTAGTGGCGCTGTGGCTCAAGTGGTAGAGCGCTAGCCTTGAGCTGAAGAGTTGAAGGACAGTGCCCAGACCCAGAGTTCAAGCCCCATGACCAAAAAAAGAAAAAACAACAAAAAACCCAACAACAAAAAACCGCAGATAAAACAAAAACAAAATGTTACCAGACACTAGTGGCTCACATTTGCAATCCTAGCTACTTGAGAGGCTGAGGTCTCAAGGACTGTGTTTTGAAGCCAGGCAGAAAAGACTGTGAGATTCTATCTCTAATTATCCATAGAAAAGTTATGGTAGGGCTAGGAATGTGGCTTGGTAGTAGAGTGCTTGCTTAGTGTGCATGAAGTTCTGGGCTTGATTCTTCAGTACCACATACACAGAAAAAGCTAGAAGTGGTGCTGAGGCTCAAGTGGTAGAGTGCTACCCTTGAGCAAAAAGAAGCTCAGGGACAGTGCCCAGGTCCTGAGTTCAAGCCCTAAGACTGGCAAGAAAAGAAAAAGAAAAACTAGGCTAGAGATGTGGCTCGAGTGCTCAGCCTTGAGTTCAAACCCTGGTACTAGCAAAACGATTTTGCTTTTGAGACAGGGCCTCACTATGTTCCCTAGGCTGGTCTCCAACTGTGGGCTCAAGTGATAGTCTTGCCTCAACTTTTTGGGTATCTGATAGTACAGGCATGTGTCATCATACCCAGCTCTTGAAAGTACATTTTCAAACAAAAGTAAACTACCACAAGTACGGTTGATAGTAATTATTGAGCTGTCATTTCAGAGGATAATTTACTATTTTCTTTGTTATTGTTCTATGTGGCTTCAAGTTTTTATTATGCATCTATCATTTTAATGGAAATGGTAAAGTTTTCAAGAGCACATTAACTAAAACTCCCAAAGCTCGAAGTTATCCTTAACCACCGCTTTCTCCAATCATAGGAATGTCATGATACTCATAGGTACTCCAGCCTTCCACTGGATGGATGAGAATGCCAGATCTTAGCATCAGGACTGGGTTTACAGAACCACTGAGCAATTACTTTGCTTTTGAGGTCACGGAGAACATGGATGGTTGGGAATAAGTACACAGGCTGTGACCAGAGAACAGAGATCTTTTGTTTGCAATAATAGTGAAACAATGGAATTGTCTGATTTTATGCCAAATAGATCTCTATCTACTTTATATTTTAGTATGAAATTTAGCAAGGAATTTTGGCTATTGGCCAGTTCAAAAGCTAACCTGAACTTTCATCTGTTATAATAACTATCTCTGATAGTTATTATATTTTCCCAGGGAAAATATCCTTCAGGGAACTCTTTCACTTAGTTCATTTCATAAACATTATTTTAAAAAGTAATTTTGATGTTGGAAAAAATGATGGTGTGCCTCATAAAAATGTTAACCAATTATGGAAAAAAAGACAAGTCCTCACCTAGGGTGGTATGTGTTTACATAGTAGTTTTGGTTCATTCCTAATTGACACTTAGGTTGTTTCTGAACTTTTGGCTGTGACAATGCTATAATGACTGTCCCTGTTTTTTTTCTCACTTATTTGTGTGTGTGTGTGTGTGTGTGTGTATGTGTGTGTGTGTGTGTATGCGTACATGTGCTCATGCGTGTGTGTGTACGAGCTAGTACTAAGGTTTGAACCTAAGTCCTTGCAGTGCCACTTTGCCTTTTTATTCAAGGGTGGCACTTTATCACTTGATTCACAACTTTAGTTCTGGCTTTTTGCTGGTTAGTTGGAGATGAGTCTCTTGGATTGTCTGTCTGGGCTAGGCAGGATCCTCAGACTTCAAGTCTCCTGAGTATCTGGATTACAGGTATAAGCTACTAGTGCCAGCTTCAGCTGCCTTTTAAGGTAGGTTGAACAAATGAAATTTCTGTTTAGAGATTATATGTTTTTTTTGTTGTGTTTTTGGTGCTGGTTGTGGGACTTGAACTCAGGGCCTAGGTGCTGTTCCTAAACTTCTTTTGCTCAAGGCTAGTTCTCTACCACTTGAGCCCTAGCTCTACTTCTGGATTTTTGGTGGCTAATTGGCGATAAGCGTCTCCTGCCTGCCTGGCTTTGAACCACAATCCTCAGATTTCAGCTTCCTGAGTAGCTAGGATTACAGGTGTGAGGCCACCAATGCCCAGCTTATTTATTTTTATTTTTAATCGCTAATGCCAGTATTTATTGGTACCTACTATATCAAGGTCAAAGCTAGATCTTTTCAGTGCAGCTTTTCAGTCCTAGATAAACAGTTTGTCCAAAAGTGGTATAGCCATTGAACCCAGATATGGACCTAGGAGACACCTTGGGGTGGCTGCATCTTGAGCTAAGGAGTGAGGTAGGAATCTGGAAATCTATAAAGTATACTGAGATTTTATAGTAAGACCTTGTCTCAAAACAAATTTGCATGGTTTTTAAATATTCGAATCTACAATATGCATTTGTTTTCCCATAGAAAGAGTATTTGTAATCATTTCCCTTTCCTGAGAAGCATGCTCCATGCATTTGCTCTGTACACAGTCCTTAGGATCATGAGACCAGGAACCTTCAATGTTAGTTTCAGAATGAGATTTAAGCACTGGAGAGAATAATATTCAGGGGTGAACATCAGTATTTGGCATGGACAGAATTTTCTCATATCTTGGTTCTTTAAATTACTGTACTACATGCCTTTAATCCTAGTTACTCAGGAGGCTGAGATCTGAAGATCAATGGTTCAAAAACAGCCCAGGCAAGAAAGTCCCTGAGACTCTCATCTCCAATAAACTACTCACAAAAAGCCGGAAGCTCAGGGACAGTGCTCAGGGCTAGAGTCAAGCCCCAGGAGCAAAGAAAACAAATAAATAAATAACTGTAGTTGTAGGGCCAAGGTCATCAAAAGGATGCTTTATATTTATTATTAATTAATTACCTCATTTTTGATGCTGGAGATGAACCATTGCTAGATGAGTGAGTGGTCTACCACTGAGCCTAGATAGGAGTGCTTTGATCAACAGCCTGAGAGCCTAGAGTCAGAGCACCCAGGCTATTGCTCTTGCTTTGCATTAAGACTCTTGGAGCAAATGAGAAAATAGAAAAGCGAATCTTTATCTGATTAAGATCAAAAATGAAAATGAAATTTCAAAAATAAAATTAAAGTGAACTCTTGTGGAAATATGCTTTACTTATGACATAGAGCAGGGCACAAGTATTTACTTTGGAAAATAGAGAATTGACCGTTTTAGGTTTGTTTAGGAGAAAAAAATGGAAAATCATGTTTTCTGTATTCTGAGTTAGGCTTATTAATTTCTTAATTTATATATGCCCTCTGAAATATATTTATCTATTTATTAGTTTAGAATTTCTCTTTATGCTTCCTTTGTTTTAATAGAGTTTTATTATACTTGGAGCTTAATTTTAAGTTATACTATGAATAAAACTTCATCTGACTTGAGTTTATTACATGATATGTTTCCAAAACAGCATAATCCTTAAAGATAGACAAGCAGGGCATTGGTGCCTCATGCCTGTAATCTTAGCTACTCAGGAGTATGAAGTCTGAGGATCTAGTTCACAGCAAGCTCATTCAAGAAAGTCCATGAAACTCTCCAGTTAACTAACAAAAAAGTGGAGCTGTGGCTCAAGTGGTAGAGCACCAACCTTGAGCAGAAAAGCTATGGGATAATGCTAGGCTCTTGACTTCAGACAATAGTTCTGGCACACCCACACACCCACATACCCACCCCCACACATACACAATAATGATCATATTCTTGTCAAAAGGATCAACTGTCCTTTCACCATAACCAAACATTATTATGGCAAGTGATTAGTTTAATAACTTCATTATTTATGTTATTATTGAAATTACTCATATAGATATTACTGATTCTACTAAATCAGTATATCATTTTTTTGTGATATTTGAGTTTTAAATTTGTGGGTTAACACATCCCAAGTTTCTCACAAACAAGGTGATACTAAAGCTACCAGCACAACTATGTTTATTGCAGCATTATTTACCATAGCTACTATCTGTAACCAACACAGATGCCCCTCAGTAGATGAATGGATCAAGAAAATGTGGTATATATACACAATGGAATTCTATGCCTCCATCAGAAAGAATGACATTGACCCATTTGTTAGGAAATGGAAAGACTTGGAGAAAATTATATTAAGTGAAGTAAGCCAGGCCCAAAGAAACATAGGTCCAACAGTTTCCTGCAATAACTAGTGTATGTCTAGGACAAGCAGAAAAGGTCAAAAGCTATGTACATCTGACCAGATAAGGTGATGTTAAGTGAAATGAACCCCAAGATAGGGACACAAGTGGTTTTTCTTTCTTGCTATTATTTTTAATGTATTTATAATTTACAATGTGATTTTTTTTTGTTTCTTTTGTATATTCTTTCCCCATGGTATAGCCCCTGTTTTCACTGTATTTGATGTCAGTGCCCTGCATCTTGTATATACATTTCTCTAATTTGGGGAGGGGAAGGGAAACAACAAAATGCTTAAATAAGGATACAGGTTGACCCATTGTAACAATGAGATGTACAAGACACTATGTTGAAAATGAATTTTACAACTGGGGGGGAATTGAGGAGGTGGGGAGGGAAGGAATGGTAGAGGAAAAACAGAGGAGGAGGTAACAATGCTCAATAGGAAATGTACTCATTACCTTACTCATGTAACTGTAACCCCTCTGTACAATATTTTTACAATAAAAAACATAAAGAAATCCCAGGTTTCATGAAAGCAGCTGATAAATCACAGGTATTATAATCCATGTATTTGGTGGGGGGGCAGATAATTGTTGAGCTTTGTTCTTTGTGTATCCATCTTTACCCCCATTTTGGAATCTTGTTTTTTTCTTTTTGTTCACCCCCTAGGAGCAAACCTAGCATTTAGGTAGCTTCTTTGTGTTGGGCTTTTGATTGACCTCCGAAGTTGCTTTTATGATCATTCTCTTGTTCTGGTAACTTTACTCAGGAACTATTTTCAAACCTCAGTCCTGGTGCTAAAGGATGTAGTTATCTATAGCCTGAGTACATACGTAATACTGTCTTTGTCTCAAAACACAATTCCCTGTCCTCACACTGTACCCAGAGGGTGATCAGTTAGCAGAATACATCATCGATGATGACAGTCGAAGCCAATGGCCTTTTCTGTGAAGATTTGACACCTGGCCCTCCCATTTGCCCTCTGATACTCAGCCATCTTTCTGGTTCCTCACTGCTGCTTTCTGACTTTTGGAGATTGTGTGTACCATGGTCTCCCCAGGATCTGGCATGGGGGGTGGCTCACAGTGGATGCTCCATGGCTGTGTGTTAGGTGATGAATCCTCACAGAATACAGACAGTGCTTCTGCACCAAGATGAGGATGAGGAGGGAAGGGAAAAAGAACAAAAGGCAAGGGCAGTTTGGGAAACTTGGATAGGATAAGATTTTGTAGGAAATGCCATCTGGAAGGACTCCTGAGGAAGGGCTGTGGAGTCCGCTCTTCTAAGTGCTTCTTGGGTTTCTCACATGCTCTTTGACTATAGGAAAAGTTGGCTTGTGCTCTATCAAATAGTGATGTAAAGATGTTTTTTCCCCCAGTACTGAGGCTTGAATTCAGTGGTTGATTTGTATCCCTTAGCTCTTTCTGCTTAAGCCTGATGCTCTTACCATTTGAGCCATACCTCTTTTCTTGTTTTGTATTGGTTTTTGTGTTTTGTTTTTTTAGTGGTTAATTGGAGGTCTGAGTCTCACAGACTTTCCTACCTGTGTTGGCTTTGAACTGTGACCTCAGCTCTCAGCCTCCTGAATAGCTCTGATTACAAGTATGAGCCACTGGTGCCCAACTGAAGATTTAATAAGATGACAATTAGTTCTGCTGTATGTTTGGAAATATAAAATAGTAAATAAATGTAAGTTGGAACTAATGATGAATAAATGTTTTCAAAGTAGAATAACTCTTTAAAGGTACTGCATTAAAAACAATCTATTTTTACTGAAGAAGAAAATAATAATTGCACTAGAAGCAATCATGTTTGGCTCAAGAGAACAACATTCTTTAACATTTAAGATCTGTGTGTGTGTGTGTGTGTAAATACTGTACAGAGGGGTAACAATTACATGGGCAAGATAATGAATACATTTCTTATCAAGCATTGTTGCCTCCTCCTTTGTTTCCCCTTTCCATCTCTTCCCATCTTCCCCCCTTCCCCCCCAGCCAAAGTTGTAAAGTTTGTTTTTTTTTTGGTGGGGGGTTCTGGTCATGGGGCCTGAACTCTGGGCCTAGGTGCTGTCCCTCAGCTCTTCAGCTCAAGGCTAGCACTCTACCACTTGAGCCACAGTGCCACTTCCGGCTTTTTTTCCCTGTTTATGTGGTGCTGAGGAATCGAACCCAGGGCCTCATGCATGCAAGGCAAGCGCTCTACCACTGAACCACCTTCCCAGCCCAAAGTTCGTTTTTTGACATAATGACTTGTACATCTCATTGTTTCAATGGGTCACCTGTATCCCTATTTAAACGATTTGTTTTTGCCCTTCCCCTCCACAAATTATACCAACATCAAATACAGTGAGAGCAGGGGTTATACTGGGGGGGGGGAGGGACATATAAAGCAACAAAAAATCATCTTATAAATATGTTAGAAACAATTGCATGAAAGAGAAAAAAAACATTTGAATACTTATCTTTTCCTTTTCCTTTTTATTAACTTTCACATCGATTATAAATGAAAATTTAGCATTAGAATGATAACATTTTTAATCAACTAGACATTGATAAAATGCACACAGCCTAAAGATCTTGAGACAGTTGAGAGGAACACAGTGGTAACCTGCTTAGCCTCAGGATCTGCCTCTGCCAGGCTGTGCATCAGCACCTGCTGGGTTGTTGTCAGGACTGTGGGTTTATTTATTTATTTTTAATTTGTTTGTTTTGTCAGAGTGATGAAGTATGAGATAAAAATCCACTTACAGGAGGAAAGATTTGTTTGCCTTTTGTTCTGAGGTTTCGTCTATGGTCTGCTGACTCTTTTGGTCTTAGGCCTGTGGTAGGGCAGACATGACTGTAGAAACATGTAGCAAAGGACAGCTGCCTACTTCATAGCAGCTGGGGGGAAGAGAGAGAAAGGGAGAGGAAAGTGAACCAGGGAGGGAGGGAGGGAGGGAGGGAGGGAGAGAGAGAGAGAGAGAGAGAGAGAGAGAGAGAGAGAGAGACAGACAGACAGACAGACAGACAGACAGACAGACAGACAGACAGACAGACAGACAGACAGACAGACAGACGATAGACAGACAGAGATAGAGATAGACAGGGAAACAGATGTCTCTCACTCCCAGTGACCTACTGGCTCCAATCATGTCCCGGCTTCCCTAGTTTGTACTTCCTCTCTTAGTCATCCATTCAATTATGAATCCATCAATGGACCAATCTACTGATTTAGGTCAGAGAATCCTGATCCAGTCACTTTCCCTGCCCCCCACCCTGAACATGGCATTTGTAACCAAGCTTTCAAGCATGAATCTTTGGGGAACATTTCCTATTGAAATCATCACAAGAGATGATATTTGTAGCTAGGTATGGAGAGAGAGAATAGAACTGACAAGCTGAGGTCAGCTTCCAGGTTTGCTGTAGTTTAAATTGTTTTCTGTGCTAGGGATGGAGGCTGGTCTGTTTTCTGTGTGTCTGACCTTAAGAGAATTGTGGCGATAGAAGGAGTCGACCTGAGCTATTTGGTCCCTTCCTCCTCCCTTTGCCTGAGGTGATTCAGTAGGCTCTTATACAGAGACAGGAAAATCTCTGAGCCCTCACATGCTCTAGTTGGCAAAATTAAGAGTTCCTTGGAAAATCTCTGTCCATTCAATTATGAATCCATTAGTGATTTTTTAAAAGTATTTTAAACTAACTTTTTACCATTTTTCCCCAAGTTTTTTTTTTTTATTGCATGTTTACTGTAGGAAAGTTTTACAGAAATTACTGGGAATGTGGCATAGTGATAGAGTGCTTGCCTAGCATGCATGAAGCCCTGGGTTCAATTCCTCAATACCAAATAAACCGAAAAAGCCAGAAATGGTGCTGTGGCTCAAGTGATAGAGTGCTAGCCTTGAGCACAAAGAAGCTCAGGGACAATGCCCAGGCCCTGAGTTCAAGACCCAGGACAAATGTCAAACAGAAATACTACAGTGAAAATAAGGGATATATTCTTGCTCTTCTTAGTTCTACACCATTCCCAGTTAGCCAGTCAGAGGACATCTGTACTTTAACTTCTGGTAGATTGGTTTTACCTGCTGTTGATCTTCATGTGGAATAAGGGAGTGAGATGGCATATACTGAATGGAATCTGTTCAACACTGTGTCTGTGAGTAGCAGCATCTTTCTGTCAGATTGGCATGTTGCAGTTGTTACAGCTCATCTGCTTATTCTGCAGAAAGATGTCCCAGCATCAATATAGCATCTTCCTCACAAAGCTCTCTGCCTTTACATTACCTTCATACTACATTTGGATGTATCATCATCATCATCATCATCATCATTTTGCTAGTCCTGTTTTTAGTGCTGGTTCTGGGGCTTGAACTCAAGGCCTAGGTGTTTGTCCTTGAGCTTTTGTGCTCAAGGCTGGCATTCTACCACTAGTTGGAGATAAGAGTCTTTACTATTTAGGTTGGCTTTGAACTGTGATCCTCAGATCTCAGCTTCCTGGGTAGATAGGATTATAACCACCAATACCTGGCAGTACTGTTGTTTGAACTCAGGGCCTTCTATTTTCTGGCCTTGCTTGCTGGGTTGATGCTCTACCACTTATGCCATGCCTCCAGCCTGGCCTTTTCTCATTATTTTACAGATGGAGTCTCAAGGACTTTTTTGCCCAGGCCAGCTTCAAACTTCCATCCTCTGGATTTTAGCCTCTTTATTAGCCTATAATCCTTTATAGGCATGAGATACCTATTTCTGATCTCTCATTATTTATGTATCATTTATAGTGATTTTTTTTTGCCAGTCTTGGGGCTTGAACTGAGGGCCTGGGCACTGTGTCTGAGCTTCTTTTGCGCAAGGCTAGCACTCTACCACTTGAGCCACAGCACCACTTCTGGCTTTTTGTGATTATATGGTACTGAGGAACGAACTCAGGGCTTCATGCATGCTAGGAAAGTACTCTACCACTTAGCCACATTCCCAGCCTCTAGTGATTTTTCAAATGGCTATTCAGGTGTATTCATGGTATCTTATTATTACAGTTGTTTTATTAAGTGTCCAAGTTATTGGACATATGTATTGTTTCCAATTATTTGCTCTTACAGAGAATGATGTGATGAATCTGTTGGACGCAGATTTTCTGGGTTGATTTTTATGGGCTGAAGGGCTTTCAGGCTTTTATTAGTTATTGCCAAATGGAAGCACAGATTCCTAAGGGTTCTAGAAAAGTCCCCAGGAACATGACCCTTGGGCCTTGTGTGTAGTGTTGAAGGTGATTCAGACTTTCAAGACATTGTTGTGAGAATATTCAGCCCAGTGTGTGGCCATTATGAACTGAATAAGCCCTCTGTGACAGATAATAAATCTGCAAGACCCACCATGCGTGGGATTCCTGTACTGGGCCTGATAGCAGGAGACAAGCATCCAGTTGGCCCCATTCACAGACGATTGTATGCCTTGATGCTCTGCTCACCAGCTCACAGTATCTGTCAGCTTTCATTGAATAGGCATTTTTCCAGGTGCTAGGATTATGGGAAAGGCTGTGAAATCTGAAATTAGCTCTCTGATTCAAAGAGTGGCCTGCCATTTTTTTCTGTGTGACCTTCAGCAAGTTTCCCTCTTTTATTTTTTGGTGTGTGTGTGTGTGTGTGTGTGTGTGTGTGTGTGTGCGTGTGTGTGTGTGTGTGTGTGTGTGTGTGTGTGTGTGTGTGTGTTTGAGATAGTGTGGCAGTATATAGCCCAAGCTGGCTTGAAACTCATGTTCCTTCTGTCTCAGCCTTCTGAGTGTTGAGATTACATGTGCACCTTACTACGCCTGGCAAGTTTGTCTCTGAATCTCAGTTTCTTGTCTGTAAGATGGATCAGTGTTATCTCACCCACATGTGTCTGGCTTGTCTTTTTATAAATATATATGTATATATTATATCTCTTAATGCGGCATTCACACACACACATGGCATCTATTGGAGGCTCTATAGATTAATGGTTCTCTGAGGAAGTGCAGTTCTATAACACAAATGTGCCAGGCAGATGGCATGGAGAGACCATACAGTGGTGTGGTGGCTGTGCATGGGAGCTGGGCAGTGTCTACAGCAGTGTTAGATTTCCAGGGACTCACGCAGTGGCTGACCCTGCCACTGACCCTCCTTGCTTTTCCTTTGGGGTTACTATTCCCTTTTCTGTGTGGTTACGTAAACTCCCAAACACTGTGGTTATAACTGAGGTATCATCTCAAGAAGAATATCAGTGGAACCACTTTCTCTCTCCTCACAGATGCTTTAATTAAATTCCCATCATGAAAACAATTAGGCAAAGATTTGCTCTACCTAGCCAGTCAATAATTCAGGACAGAATCTCATGAAAAGCTTTTGATGTTCTGGAAAGTGCCATGTAAAGAATTCAGAGGTGGTAGGCTTTACAGGGATGAAAGGCAGGTGTAGGAAAATCCAAATTGTCCTATCTCTTGAGTGAAACACAATACATTTCAAAGCTGTGGTGAAAAGAAAGGCTCAGGACAAAAGGCTTGAAGTACTGAGATTCTATATTATAAGAAAGGAAATCCAAGAGCTAAAGTCATCTCACTTAAAGTCTCTTTTAAGTGAAGGGTGGGCCCAAAGTTAGCAACTTTGCCAAAAATGGTTCTTGATAGCACAGTGCCAACATTTATTTCTATAGAAAACTTTTTGTATATTCCTAAAATGATGCACAGAAGGACATAATAAATAAGTAGCCTCTCTCCTTCAAATTCCCAGATTCTGTTTGTTAACAACTCAGTGTGTGTGTGTGTGTGTGTGTGTGTGTGTCATCTGTTGGGTAGCTCTTTTCCATCCATCCATCCTTGGATACATCCCCCATATCCCTTCATCTTTTACCCTCTCTGAGCTGAAACTGTGTATTGTATAATCTGCTTTGTTTTATAGAAGAATTTGTAGTCTAATTCTAGAAAAGGATTTAAGTTTGTGATGTATAGCAAAGAGAAAATGTCTAATTTGCTTTGTCTGTGAATGTTGAGGGAAGGTATAACATTTTCTTCTGTCTGTCTCTGTCTGTCCGTCGGTCTCTGTCTCTCTTTATTCTTTCAAGACTCAGACTAGAGGGGAAGGTGGCTTAGTGGTAGAGTGCTTGCCTTACATGCATGAGGCCCTGGATTCAATCCCGTAGCACCACATAAACAGAAAAGGCCAGAAGTGGCTCTGTGGCTCAAGTGGTAGAGTACTAACCTTGATTTGAAGAGCTCAGGGACAGTGCCCAGGCCTAGAATTCAAGCACCACAAATGACCAAAAAAAAAAAAAAAAAAAAAAAAAAAGACTAGGACTAGAACTCAGTATCTGCTGCTTTCACTCATTGGCTGCTACTCTTCTTATTACCTGAGCTCCACCTCCAGCCCCAAGGGTTGATTATTTTTTTTCTCTGACTCTCTTAAAATATAATGGGGTAAATGCTCATCTGGTTGATGTTGAGGGCATGCCCCATTGTTCTCTGATATGTGGACAAGCTCTGATCCTATTTTTCTGAAGACTCACCCCTCATCCCTCTAGCAAAAGCTGCAGAAAGAAATTCTGGTTGAAATATGATGCCAGGGAGACTTTTTATTAATCTCTTGCCTACACTTGCCTTGATAACTGAAGAGTTCATCTCTCCTGAGAATGGGAGACTGCTCAACTTTTCATTTTTAAATATTGAAATCACTGTAACATTCTACTCTGACTACTCAGGAATAGACAGGAGAGATTAGTGTCACTAGGATATAGTTTTACTAGAGAAAAATCATTTTAAATAGGCTTAAATCTTAGAAGCTGCTTAGACTGAAAGTATTTGTGTCAGATTGGGTGGGATAATTGTGTGTGTGTATGTGTATGTGTACGTGTGTGTGTGTATGTGTGAGAGAGAGGACATGGAGAAGGAAATAAAAAGAGGGGGGAAGGGGGAAGAAGTTCTAAAGGCTTTCTTTCACTATGTACATGATCTGAATACTGAGTATAGAGGCTGTTACTGGAGAGAAGATCTGAGGGAGAGGTCATGGGCAGGGGGTGTAGGTGAGCGCTAGAATGACTGCCTGGCATGTGTGAGGCTTTGGGTTCCATGCTCAGCACTGAAAAAAAAAAGTTTTGTTTCTTTAAAAAAATTATCTTTACCCAGAAATGGAGAGTCAAAGAGTGAACACATGCTACAGTCGTATTCACTAGACATTATGTGGAAAATGAACTATACAACTTGTGGGTGAGTATGGGAGGGAAAGGGGGACACTGTCCACAAAGAAATGTACTCATTACGTGACCCATGTAACTATAACTCCGCTGTACATCATCTTTATAATAACAATAAAAATTACCTTTTAAGTAGGTATACAAAGGAGTTGCCATTTAACAAAGGAGCTTAGAGCTATGATATCTTGATCAGTGTCATTCCTTTCAAAAAAAAGTCTTTAGTAGCATTTCGATTATAGCCATAGCTTGTTGGATCTGGTATTTTTTCAGAATACTTTTTCTCATGCATTTTTAAAATTGTTATTATAAGGGGGGTTTATAGTTTTGTTATTAAAAAGGGGGTTTATAGTTATGTAAGTCTGGTAAATGACCGTTGACTATTAACTAGCCACAGGTGTTTTATTTATTATTATTATTTCTCTGAGCTCATTGATTATTGTCTGTGACGTTGGTGTTTGAAGACAGAAGACAGGAGAGAATTCTGTTGCCTTCAGGATTAAAATCCAACTTCAAAGCCCCAGACCATTTTCAGTGTGGTTCTTAATTCCTCTTTCAGCCTCATCTCCTGATATCTCTTACATCTATCTTTTGCCCCAGAATTTCTGGCAAGATGTGGGAAGACTTCTCAGGCCCATATTCTATACTGCATTTTTAGATAATACATGACTCCTCCAACAGTCTCTGTTGCCTTCTGCCTCTTTGCTTGGGTTTCTTCTGGTGGCATTGTGGTTGACTTGTGCTTTTGCTCTGGTGGAAGGCTTTTGTCGCCATTTGCTGACATGTGCCCCGCTGTTCCCACTAGTCAGATCCAGCGGATAGAGATTCTTTCCTTTGCAATGGCTTCTAGCACTCAGTAGGATGCTTAGTATCTATTAGCTGTGCAGTCAGCACAGTGAACAGATGAATGTGGCAAAGTTATGGGTTTATGATGCTGCCTGTGTTCAGCTTTTGTGTGTTTGGGTAAGTTGTCATTTCTCCTGTGTTTTATTAGTGTATATTAATAGCACAAAATAATGGGTTTTATTTGACATTTTCACTAATGCATATAACTACCTTGATCATAGTTACACTCTATCACCCTTTCTTATTCCAAATAATCTCTCTTCTCTTCTCTTTGAAGGATTTGTACATGTTTCTTTTAGCATTTCTTTTTTTTTTTCTTTCTTTGTGCCAATCCAAGGGCTTGACCTCAGGGCCTGGGTGCTGTCCCTGAGCTTATTTGCTCAACGCCCACTAAGAATCGCACAGACTTCCTGCCTGGTCTGGCTTTGAACAGCAATCATCAGATCTCAGCCTCCCGAGTAGCTTGGTTTACAAGTGTGAGCCATCTGTACCTTTCTCCCTTTCAGCATTTTGAATATATTATTTAGTTCTCTCTTGACTTGTAAAGTTTCTATTGAAAAGTCTACTGACAATCTTATAGAAGCTCCCTCTCTGATATATGATGAACTGCTTTTCTGTTGTTTTCAGTATTCTGTCTTTGTGAGTTTCCTCACAGTGTGTCTTGGTGTGGATCTCTTTGGATACCAATTTGAGTTTGTTGAGGTTTTTTAATTTGTATCCTATGTCTTCTGTTGAGCTTAGGAAGTTTTGGTTGTTATTTCTTTATACAGGTTTTCTGTTCTGTTCTCATTTTCTTTTGAGACTCCCATAATATATATAATGATCTCCTTGATGATGTCCCATAAATCTTAGTTCTTGTCACTTTTCTTCATTCTGTTTGTTTTTGCTTATCTGACTCAATTTTTTTGGTTCATTCTTTGTGTTTGTTTTGTTTTGTGTTTTTTTTTTTTTTTATGTCGGTCATGGGGCTTGAACTCTGGCCTGGGCGCTGTCCTTGTGCTCTTCAGCTCAAGGCAAGCAATCTACCACTTGAGCCACAGCACCACTTCCTTGTTTTGTGTTTTTGTGGCAGGGTCATGCCAGGTAGCCCAGGCTATCCTTGAACTTGATATCCTTCTGCATCACCCTCCAAAGTATAGATCACATAGATGTGATTCACTGAACCTAGCTAAATTTGTTGCTTCTTTCTGTTTGATAAAGCTGCCATTTTTCAACAACTGAATTTTTGTTTCTTTTATTTTATTGTAAAGATGCTGTACAGAGGGGTTACAGTTACCTGAGTAAGGCATTGAGTACATTTCTTGTCAAACATTGTATGTTTTTAATGTTTCTTTTCTATTTCTTTTTCTTCATGCCATCATTTTCCTGATTTAATTTAATAATCTGTGTTCTTTTTTTTAGTTCACTGTTTTAAAGAAGAGTATTCGAAATATTTTGTCAGGAAGTTCATATATGGGTCTGTTTTTTTCTTTTTCTTTCTTTTTTTTTTTGGTCCCTTGTGGAGCTTGAACTCTGGCCTGGGCACTGTCCCTGAGCTCTTCAGATCAAGGCTAGTGCCCTACCACTTGAGCCACAGCACCACTTCTGGTTTTCTGATGGTTTATTGGAGATAAGAGTCTCGCAGACTTCCAACCTGGTCTAGCTTTGAACCCTGATCCTCAGATCTCAGCCTCCTGAGTAGCTAGGATTTCAGGCGTGAGCCTCCCACACTGGGCTAGATCTATTTTTTTAAGCTTAGTTTCTAGATATTTGGTTTTATGGTTGGGTCATGTTTTCTTGTTTTGTTGTGTGTGTTGTATTCGTCTATTAAACTTTGGGCGTATGGGGAAAATCTGGCTCTCCCAGTCTTTATGTACTGAGGAAGACCTTCATCAGTCAGCCCAGCTAGAGCTCTAGGGGCTTCTGACACATTTGAGGACCTGTCTTCCTTCTGTGTGATTCTTTCCACTCGAGGAAGTTTGCTCTATTTTCAAGAGCCATAATCAGTGATCCTTTTGGTAGTCTGTCCAAGGCACTGCAGGCTTTCTGATGTTACAACAAGTAACATGTTTGCTTTTACTCTGGTGGCAACCAGGCATGCCAAGTCTACTGCTTGCTGTTCCCCTTATGACTCTTGCTAAGTCAATGGCTTAGGCCTCCCCCTTACAAAGCCAGAATGTGGATGTACGCTAATCTCTTCTCTTTCTGTCCTGATGGAGAAGCCAGAGGCTAGGAGTTTTTCTCCTAATTGTGCAATGCTGTTTTGGTTAGGAGAAGGTTACCTTGGGTGCATGCAACAGACTTGATTATGTTTTGATGCAGCTCTTCTTGGCTTTTGCATTCACCTGGGGTGCTGACACTTCTTAATTGGTTTTTGGAGTTCTTGCAAAGGCAATTTGGTTTCGTATTTCTGTTAAGTCAGAGTCTCCATTGGGGAAGGAGGGCTGGGGCTTCCTGTTTTGTGTCTTACTTATGTCATTCTCAAGAGTAGTTGAAATCTCTGTCTTATGAGATGGATATAATTAATTTTGATAGAAATTTGATAACTAATACTGGTGGGGATGGCAGCACATCTGTTCTCTCTCATTCTCTTCTTTAGTCAAGGATTAAAGAAGTCATTCCAGATTTCTGACAATGTTATCTCTGTCTTTGTCTGCTTGTCTGCTTTAATATCAGAAGCTAATGTTTCATAAAAGCAAGTTATGTCAGTCATTCCTATATTGCTATTACATGTACTAATTCCTTGTTCATAATAGGTATAAAAAGGAGATACATGCTGTGATTATTACTATTTTATATGTGAGAAAAATGAGTCACAGAGAATCTAAATAACTAACCCAAGCTCATAAGGCTGATAAGTGTATGTATCTTTATCTATGTATTTATCCATTCATCTATCCTGGGAGATGGACTTCAAGGCCTAGTACTTGCTTGCTATGTAGGCACTCTACCATGAATAGCTGAGCCAACAGCTTTTGTCTTTTAGTTACTTTGGGATAAGTCTTTTGGTTTTGCCCAGGCTAACATTAACCATGATTCTTCTGTTATGTTTTCTATCTAGCTGGGAAGACAGGTAGATACCGCCATGCCTAACCACCAGATCCTTATTGGTTGAACTCCTACTGATTTGTTGAAATCCCACTAACTTTTTGACAGGGATTACCTTCCACCATGATCTTTATAAATCTCTGCCTCCTGAGTAGCTGGGATTGTAGGTGTGCACCATTGCACCCTGGCCCTTCACATTCAATAGTGATGGAGTACTTTACAACACAAAATGGATATTCTTTAATTCATGATTATTGTTTATTTAACTGTGAGCCAATTTTAAATAGTATCTATTGTTGCAATAGACAATTATGATGGATATTATTTTTTGTGTATTGTAAGTTGGAATTGTGTTGCTAGAAATATCTATAATTTATATTTCCAAATGTAGTAACCTCCACGTTATATTTTTAATTTTATTTCTTTTTTTCAGGACAGAGTTTACTCAAAGAGGGAGAATTTCCATCACAGGGGCTGGATTTCTCAACTGTATTTTGGAAACTTTTGCCAGCACATTCTTAAGACAGGGAGCCCAGAAGGTAAGCTTGCTTACATTTTGAGCCAACATTCATTTTAAGAAACAGTAATGAATAAGACATAAAAAGACACACAAGAAGAAAAATCTGGTTAATAGACAAATATATCTAAAACCAATTCTTCTTAATAATTATTATTAAATGCAAATCAGGGTAAAACTCAAGCACTACTTCTGGCCCATTAAATTAAACATATGCCAATGAAGAATAGGTGATAGTATGTTGAATACTTATAGTTTAATTACAAGAAATAATCAGAATAATTATGTTATATGAATATAGCAACAGTTTAATAGAAAAGATAATTGCTAATGTTTATAGAGTGTATACTATTTAGTACTGAATATTGAAAGAATTTTTACTTAGTTTTTCTTCGGTTCTCATAAGGATTTGAAGTAGATATTGCCATCATATAGCCTGGATAAGAAAAATATTGAGACATGTCCATTCTATTTTTCCCTCCAGACCTAGGGCTTGAACTCAGGCACTATCTCTGAGCTTCTTTTGCTTTAGGCTGATAGTCTACCACTTCAGCCACAGTGCCACTTCCGACTTTTTCTGTTTATGTGGTACTGAGGAATCGAACCCAAGGCTTCATGCATGCTAGGCAAGCACTTACCACTAAGCTACCTTCCCAGTCCATGGCTATTCTTATAGTTTGTAGAAGAAACTAAGGGCCTCTCTGATGGTGCTTCAGAGACCCTTGGCTGGTTCTGATGCTGGCATATCATGTTTTATGTAGATCTTTTCTCTTTTCTCTGTCTTATATGGTAATATACAGGACATTTAACTATCCTATATTCTTGCACTGGCATTATTTTCAGTGTATTCTTTATGCATGCTTATATGCCTACTACAGTGCTGAGTATGTTTCTACATTCCTAGCTGAATTTGCATCAATAATAATAATAATAATAGAATATGCAATTTTATAAAATAAGCCTCTGCATCTTTTGCGGGAAGCAATAGCATTTAAAAGCCAAATTAGGGTTCAAAGTTTTTCTTATCAAATTGATTACAAGTGTTCTCTTATGAAAATCATTTAATCTGATTGGCCTTATAAAAACAGACAGTGGACTGAGTTTGGTCTGAGTACTATGGTTTGCCAACTTCCACTTTAGATAGATAAATATTGCTCAGTTAACATAAGCACATCCGCATTTGATATGCCCACCAATCTCAACCTCTTCATGATTTTTAATCATACAGTGATTGTGTACATGTTGACTCCATGAGATACCAAAGTGATTCGCTTTCTCATTTTATTAATGACAATTGACTTGAAGAGTTAAGTGTGCTCAATATGTGAGTAACGGCTTGTCTACTTATTCCCAAATACATCTTGAACACCCACTCTTTGCTAGACATGTACTGCTAGTGGGCTAAATTGATTGCCCAAGTCATAGAACTGGACTCTGAACTCACTCCCTCATCTTCCCTTAACAAGACTTACCTCCTGACCTGCTGTTCTACTGGATAGCCCTCCGTTGACAGAAACCTTACCTTCTCAGAACTAAGGCTTTCACAGTCCTATTGTGCATTATGTGAATGTGTGGTGGCTTTATGACGCTTGTATTTGTTGGGATTCTTTGGCTTCAAGTAATGGAAACCACTTTAGGCTTGCTTCTTGTACAGCTCCAAGACTGGCAAGATTGGCAGGCTTCAGGAAGATTGATGACCTGAAAGCTGCCAACCACCTCCATGGGATTCCATCTTCAGCTCTTCTGTAAAGTAATATGTCTCCTTCTCTGAAGTTTTGTCATCTATGCTTTTGAAGCTATATATAGTGGGATGTGAGTCTTCGCTGTCCAAGTGGATATTTTTTATATAGAGTGTTGGTGAAATCATGGCACGTTCACCATGGCCATGGATCAGAGTTGAGAGTTACTCTCGGATAAAGAGCAGATGAGAGGGGTAAATGTTTCCGAAGTCTTCTTTTTCTCCAATGTTTCTACAGTACATTTAATGTTCCTTGTAAGAAGAGAGTTGTGTGTGTGTGTGTGTGTGTGTGTGTGTGTGTGTGTGTGTGCGTGCGTGCACAATTTTTTTGTCAGTCATGGGGCTTGAACTCTGGGCCTGGGCGCTGTCCCTCAGCTCTTCAGCTCAAGGCGAGCACTCTATCATTTGAGCTATAGCACCACTTCTGGTTTTCTAGTGGTTTATTGGAGATAGGAGTCTCATGGTCTTTTCTGCCCGGGCTGGCTCTGAACCAAGATCCCCAGATCTCAGCCTCCTGAGTAGCTAGGATTACAGGCGTGAGCCACCGGTGCCCAGCTTTGTGTGTGTGCAATTAAAAAAAAATAATTTAATTTTTTTTTTGTACTGGTCCTGGGGCTTGAACTCAGGGCCGGGGCCTTGTCTCTGAGCATTTTTGTTCAAAGCTAGAGATCTACCACTTGAGCCACTTCTAGTTTTTTTGGTTGTTAATTGGAGATAAGAGTCTCATGGACTTTTTCCTACCTGTGCTGGCTTTGAACTGTGATCCTCAGATCTCAGACTCCTGAGCAGCTAGGATTGCAGGCAAGAGCATTGGTGCCCAGCTAGTTTCATTAATCTGAATCCTAATTCCTAACCTGTAGTACCTTGGACAGTGTTCAATATGTTTTGTGCCAAAATGAAGAGAAAAGAAGAGAAAGGAAATATTTACAGTGAAGTCCATACTTGGTTTCTGATGAATATTAACTGGATTAAAAAAAATCAAGCCAGGGACTGGTGGATCACACCTGTAATCCTAGCTATTTAGGAGACTGAGATCTGAGGATCACAGTTCGAAGCCAGCTTGGGTAGGAAAGTCTGTGAGACTCTTGTTTCCAATTAACCACTAGAAAACTGGAAATGGCACTATGGCTCAAAGTGATAGAGCACTAGCCTTGAGCAAAAATGTTCAGGGACAGTGCTGGGCCCTGAGTTCAAGATTCATAACTGAAAAATGAAAATCAAGTGACTTTTTTTTTTTGTCAGTTGTGGGGTCTGAAACGCTGGTCTGGGTACTGTCCCTTAGCTCTTCAGCTCAAGGCTAGTGCTCTACCACTTGAGCCACAGCACCACTTCTGGCTTTTTCTGCTTGTGTGGTGCTGAGGAATCAAACCCAGGGCCTCATGAATGCAAGGCAAGCACTCTACCACTGAACCACCTTCTCAGCCCCTCAAGTGACTTTTTAAAGTGACAAATTCCAGTGATTTCTGTTTATTCTATTTTTCTTACTATGCTCAGAAGTAAGGCTTTTGCCTTTTCCTAATTTTACTTTTTCTTTCCGAAAAGGCTAAGTTTAATTAGCTTTTCAGGTTTAGAAGCCACTCATGCTAAAGTGTCTTTTCTCTTGTATCCTGGGGAGATGTTTCCAGTACTAGCCTGACTTCCTGAAAACCTTCACAGCTGAGCCTGCATAAATGGCTTTAGCAGGTGCCCCTGAGAATGTGTTAGGTGATTTTATTTTCACTTTAGGACTTTATCCCTGAGGCTGTTTAGTAATGGTAAAGATGAGCTATGATAGCTATCTTTTCTTTGTTTCTTTTTTTTCCTGTAAAGGCAAAACTAGGCATTCACAAACTATTGTTCCATGTTGTTTGTAAATTATAATCTGGCTCTAAGTACAGATTCTCAAACAAGTCACTTGTGTGGCTCTGGGGACTTGTTCAATTGCTTCTGTTTCTTTCCCTTTACTGTGAGGGAGCTTGCAAGTCACAGACCTTTCTGACTCACATGTTGGCTTTTTACACACCTGGTACCTACAGTGTGGCCAACAGATTTCCCTTGGGTAGTCCGGCTGGCAGTTGTGCCCCAGAAATAACAGCAGTTCTGAACTTACTTCCTCCCTTTGCTTTTGTGGTACAAGATTCTGTAGCCCCTTGTCCTGTGTTTGTTCATCCACAAAAGAAGAATCCTAATACAGTGCCACACATATATATGTGTGAAAGTTATTTTTTGATAAATTGAAAAACCCAGAACAAGTATACAAAACATATTCTCTTTCTTTTTTTTTTAACTGAAGAAAATAAAGTTCTTGTTTCCATTTTCTAGCATATTTGCTTTAAGTATTAAAAAAATCCTGATCACTTCCTTTTTAACAATATTTTCTTTTTCTTTTTTGGCTGTTTTAAAGATAGTGTCTGACAGGCTGGCCTCAAAGTTTTATCCTTTGGATCACAGTCTCCTGAGTAGCTAGGATTATAGGCATAAGCTATTAACACCTGGTTGTCATACTTCCTTTTTGTTGTTCTATTTTTTTCCTTTCATAGTCATGTGAACATATATAATGTATACAACTGGAGTTTTAAATTCATTTCAACTCCATAAGGACTTTTCCCATATCAGTTGTGTGCCAGACACTGGGTAGGATACTGGAGAAATGTGTAGGAATAAGATAAATAGATTGGTTTATGCAGCTTTGACGCTGGGACATCTAGCCCTGGGTGGTAAGCATGACATACAATGAGTATGGATGTCAACTGATGCTGGAAACATGGAGCCCTGCCTGGTGCTCAGTGCTGGGCACTGTGATCACTGCTGCAGAAGGAATTATAATACAGCTCCCGCTTAGAAGGCCTTAGTAGATCGAAGCACTGTGCTTACCACCCATTACCTGGTCTGCTTTGCTGGAGAAGAATTGTTTTCCTTATATTCTAGTCTTATGTGTAGGGAAATGGAAGACCCAAGTGGCAACCACAGTTTTCTCAAGGTAATGGAATTTGAAAGTGGTACAGTGGAATTCTAACCAAAGTCAGCCTGACTCTGGAGTCACTCTTGATCCTGTTTGAGGCACAATCTCTGCACTGTAGGCATGTGTGTGCTTGATTCAGCGAATGCTGTACAGTGAGGATGAACAAAGGTACAGCTAAGGATCTCAGTTATGATGGGGGAAGTTAGAGTAGGGCAGAGGAATGGGGGCCATACTGCTTGGATGGGCCATTGTGTACTTAGCATGTCCTGCCTTATGTTTGGAGCCCATGGCCTCTGATATTGTCCAGATGACAGGTGCTCTACATTCCAGACTGGCACAGGCTGAGGAGATAGTTACTGATATATCAATTATATTTCTATAATGGTTTAACTGGGGTTTAGACTCAGGACCTTATGGTTGAGCCATGAACCTAGCCCCTAGGTATATACTCAGAGATAAAATAACTGAATTATATGGTAATAATATGGTAAAGTTTCTGAGGAGCCACTTAAAAGATTTAATTTTTAAAAGCTGATAAACTATAATGCATTTATGGTGTATGATCTGATGTATGTATACAACATGGAAAGATTCAGTAACCTAATTTACATATTTATCACATTACTTAGTTATATTTTTTGTGGTGAAAATATTTGAAGATTATTCTCTAAACAATTTTGAAATTTATAGTACATGATTATTAATTACACTCACCATACCTGAATGTATTTCTCAAAAATGTATTTCTCTAGTCCAACTTTGTATCCTTTGCCGAATGCCTTCCACATCCTCTATTCAAATCCACAACCTCTTTCCCCCCTCACTCAATTTAACCTACATAACCACCTTCAACCTACATAACCACCTTCTGTGAGAGAATTTTAGATCTCATATTTCATATGGGATTTCATAAGTATTTATTTATTGTGCCTGAGTTATTTCATATAACATTATGTCCTCCAGGTTTATCCATTTAAATGGATAAACAAAATGACAAATCCTTTGTTTTTAGGTCAAATAGTATTTATTCTATTGTGTATATATGACACATTTTCTTTTCTTTCTTTCTTTTTGTTGGTTGTGGTGCTTGAACCTGGGACTTGGGCACTAACCCGAGATCCTTTGCTTAAGGCTACAGCTTTACCATTTAAGCTATAGCTCTACCTCAAGTTTGTTGGTGGTTAATTGGAGATAAGAGTCTCATAAACTTTCCTACCTGGACTGGCTTCAAACTGTGATCTTCAGATCTTAGCCTTGTAGGTGGCTAGAATTACAAGTTTGAGCCACCAGTGATTGGCCAAATTCCACACTTTCTTTAACCATTTTCTGGGCACAATTAAGTTGATTCTCTATTTTTGCTAACATGAATAATCCTGCAATAAAAATGAGTATGCATCAAAGCAGAACTCACACCAATACTCCTCCAACTCTTAAATGAAATTGAAAGAGAAAGTTCACTACCGAACTCATTCTATGAAGCCATCATAACCCTTATCCTCAAAACAGGCAGGGACTCATCAAAGAAAGAGAACTATAGACCCATTTTTCGATGAACATCAATGTAAAACTTCTCAACAAAATTTTGGCCAATCGACTTAAACGATTCATCCAAAAAAATCATACACCACAATCAAAAAAGGATTCATTTCAGGGATGCAAAGCTGGCTCAATATATGCAAATCAATTAATATAATTCATCACATCAACAAGAGCAAGGATAAGAACCACATGGTTATCTCCATAGATGCAGAAAAAACATTTGACAAGATACAACACCCCTTTATGATGAAGGCTCTGGAAAAACTAGGAATCCATGGAACATTCCTCAATACAATAAAGGCTGTATATGACAAACCTACAGCCAGCATTATACTTAGTGGCGAAAAACTAATGCCATTTCCTCTAAAGTCAGGAATGAGACAAGGATGTCCACTCTCCACTTCTCTTCAATTTAGTATTAGAATGCCTATCTACAGCAATAAGACAAGATGCAGACATAAAGGGAATCAAAATAGGGAAAGATGAAGTAAAACTCTCCCTCTTTGCAGATGACATGATCTTGTATTTAAAGAATCCCATGGACTCCACTCCCAAATTACTCAACTTGATTCTAAACTTTGGCAAAGTAGCAGGGTATAAAATTAACCCTCAAAAATCAATGGCTTTTCTGTATGCCAACAATGAGAAGAGCGCAGCTGAAATCAGGAAAGCAACTACATTCATAACAGCCCCACAAACAATAAAATACCTAGGAACTAATTTAACCAAAGACGTGAAGGACCTCTATGATGAAAACTTTAAAAACTTGAAAAAGGAATTCAAAACAGAACTTAGAAAGTGGAAAAAAAAAACAAACTTCCCATACTCCTGGATTGGATCAACATCATGAAAATGGCAATATTTCCAAAGGCTATCTACAAATTCAAGGTGATACTTATCAATATTCCAACCTCATTATTCAAGGAAATAAAAGAGGCAATCTAAAAATTTATATGGAACAATAAAAGACCCCAAATAGCAGAAATAATCCTTAACAGAAAGAACAGTGCTGGAGGAATATCAATACCAAATTGCAAGCTCTAATACAAAGCCATACTTATCAAAACAGCTTGGTACTGGCACAAGAACAGACCTCAGGACCAATGGAATAGAATTGAAAACCCAGAAATGAACCCACAGACCTATCGTCACAGAATCTTCGAGAAGTGAGCGGAAAAAAAAATAGACAGGAAGAAATCAGTAAATGATGCTGGTAAAAATGGTGCTAGATCCTTATCTATCACCCTGCACCAGAATCAACTCCAAATGGATCAAAGACCTTGGAGTCAAAGCAGACACCCTGAGAGCATTACAAGATGGAACAGGAGAAACCCTAGGTCTCCTTGACACAGGCTGGAATTTTCTTAATAGAGACCTAGTAGCACAACAAAGCAAAGAAAGGTTGGACAAATGGGATTGCGTGAAGCTGCAGAGCTTCTATATAGGCAAAGGACATAGCTAGCAAGATCAATAGAAAGCCCACTGATGGGAAGAAGATCTTCACTAGCCATACAACAGACAACAGCCTCATATCAAAAATATACTTTGAATTCAAGAAATTATATACCCCAACAACAAATCCTCAAAGAAACAACTGATAAATAATGGGCTAAAGACTTAAAGAGAAACTTCTCTGAAGAGGAAAGAAGGATGACCAATAGACACATGAAGAAATGCTCAACCTCTCTAGCCATAAAAGAAATGCACATCAAAACAACATTGAGATACCACCTCACCCCAATTAGAATGGCTAGAATCAAGAACTCTAATAACAACAGATGCTGGAGGGAATGTGGCCAGAAGGGAACCCTACTGCGTTGTTGGTAGTAGTATAAACTTGTTCAACCACTTTGGAAAGTAGTATGGAGGTTCCTCAAAAGACTCCATATAGAGCTGCCACTTTTGGGCGTTTACCCAAATGTTCACAAACAAGACCACACTAAAGCTACCAGCACAACTATGTTTATTGCAGCATTATTTACTATAGCTAAGATATGGAACCAACTCATGCCCCTCAATAGATGAATGGATCAAGAAAATGTGGTATATATAGATATACACTGGAATTCTATGCCTCCATCAGAAAGAATGACATTGCCCCATTTGTTAGGAAATGGAAAGACTTGGAAAAATTATATTAAGTGAAGTAAGCCAGGCCCAAAGAAACATAGGTCCCATAGTTTCCCTTATTTGCAATAACTACTATATGTCTGGGACAAGCAGAAAAGGTCAGATATGATGACATTAAGTGAAATGAACCCCAAGATAGGGATACAAGTGTTATTTTTTCCTTTCTTGCTATTGTTTCTAACGTATTTATAAGGTACCATGTGATTTTTTTTTGTTGCTTTGTATGTCCCTCCCCACAGTATTAACCCCTGTTTTCACTGTATTTGATGTTGGTATAATTGGAGGGGAAGGGAAAAATTGTTTAAATAGGGATACAGGTTGACCCATTCCAACAATGAGATGTACAAGAAGCTATGTTGAAAAACCAGCTTTACAAAATTTAGGTTGGGGGGGGGTGGAAGGGATTGGGGTCGGTGGTGAGAGGTGGGGGGGGAGGTGGGAGTGTTCTTTAGGAGGTGGGAGGGAAGGGATGGTAGGGGAAAAACAAAGGAGGAGGCAACAATACTTGATAAGAAATGTACTCATTACCTTGCTCATGTAACTGTAACCCCTGTGTACAGTATTTGCACAATAAAAAAAACTTATTTTTAAAAAGACACATTAAATTGAGTATGCAGGTGTCTCTTTGATGAATGGATCTCAGATTATTTGGATCTATACCCATGAGTGTATTGCTATATTTTATAGTAGTTATTTTATATTTATTTTTTCATTTTTGCAGTGCTGGGTTTCAAATCCAGGCCCTCATGCATGTTAAACTAAACAAATGTTCTATCACTGAGATACATCTACCACTACAGTGGTCTTACTTGTAGTGCTTCAGGAAATCTCCACCAACACTGTACAGATGTTTCCTTTGTTCTACATGTGTGCCACACTTATTAGGTTTTATCTTTTTAATAATAGCTATCCTGAGACGTGTGAGATGCTGTGTCATCGTAGTTACACCTTATACTTTCAATTAATGATATTGAACAGTTTTTAGATTGATTGGCCATTTTTCGTGTTTTGAGAATTACCTATTCAGGTCCTTGGTTCCTTAAAATTTCTTTTGTTGATGATTTGTTTGATTTCCTTAGATATTTCAGATATTAATTCCTTTTCAGACTCGATAGGAGGTTTTGTAAATACTTCTCCATATGCAGCTCATGTCTTCGCTGTGTTAACTATTGCCTTGGCTGTGCAAATGCATTCCCTTTTGTTTATTTTTGCTTTTCTTTTGACTGTACTTTTATGGTTAAATCTTGAAAACTGTTGTCCTGGCCATGATCATGAATCTTTTCTTATGTTTGCTACTAGTCGTTTCAGCTTCTGAAACTTACACCTTCAGTGGTTATTGATTTGATTTTTTTTTAGTACGTGTGAGGTAGGGGTACAAGTTCATTCTTCTATATGTGTTTATCCAGTAGTCTCCACTCCACTGATTAAAGAGACCATTCTTTTCCCATTATGAAGCTGATGGCACCTTTGGTTAAATTTGAGTGACTGTGAATGTGTAGGTTCTTTTCTGGTCTCTGCTCTGGCCCATTTATTCATGTGTTTATTTTTGTGACAGTACCATGCTATTTGATTCCTATTGTTTATTTTGTATCAGGTAATTTAGAATCAAGTATTTGATGCATTCTAGTTTGTTCTTTTTCAATATTGCTTTGGCTTTTTTTGTGTGGTCTCACAAAAATTTTGGGATTATTTTTCTATTGCTATGAAAACTGCCATTGGAGTCTTGATGAGGATTGCATGGAATCTGAAGATGGTTTTGGATAACATAAACATTGAAAAATATTAATTCTTCTAATCCATGAACCTTGGATAGGTTTCCATTTGTTATGATCATTAATTTCTTTCATCAGGGTTTTATAGTTTTCAGTGAGGAATCTTTGACCTTCTTGGTTAATTAATTAAACTTTATTTATTTATTTATTTATTTTTGATGGTCCTGGGGCTTGAACTCTGGTCCTGGGTACTGTCCCTGAGCTCCCTTTACTCCGGGCTAGTGCTCTACCACTTGAAGCAGTGCCACATTTGGCTTTTTCTGTGATTAATTGGAGATAAGAGTCTCAGAGTGGGCTGGGAAGTTGGCTCAGTGGTAGAGCGCTTGCCTTGCATGCCTGAGGCCCTGGGTTCGATTCCTCAGCACCACATAAGCAAAAAGAAAAAAGCCGGAAGTGGCGCTGTGGCTCAAGTGGTAGAGCACTGGCCTTGAGCTGAAGAGCTGAGGGACAGTGCTCAGGCCCAGAGTTCAGGCCCCACAACCGGACCAAAAAAAAAAAAAAAAAAAAGAAAAGTTAAAAAAAAAAAAAAGAGTCTCAGAGACTTTATTGTCCAGGTTGGCTTTGAATCACTATTCTCAGACCTCAGCTTCCTGAGTAGCTATGATTACAGGCATGAGTCACTGATTCCTGGTTGGTTAATTTATTTTTAAGTGTATTTTTATAACTTGCAAGTTGTTTTTTAAAATACATTTTTTTGAAAAATACTGTACAGAGGGCTTGCAGTTACATGAAAAAGGTAATGAGGACATTTCCTATCAAACATTGTTACCTCCTTTGTTTTTCCCCTACCATCCCTTCCCTTCCACCTGCATAACTACGTGCCACCCCTTCCATGCCTAAATTGTAAAGTTCAGTTGTCAACATAGTGTCTTGTGCATCTCATTGTTACAATGGGTCAACCTGTATCCCTATTTAAGCATTTTGTTTTTTCCCCTCCCATAATTAGAAAAGTGTATAATATACAAGATGGAGGGCACCAATATTAAATATAGTGAAAACAGTGGTTATACCATGGTGGAGGAACATACAAATAAACAAAAAATCACATAGTACATTATAAATGCATCAGAAACAATAGAAAGAAAGAAAAAAACCACTTGAATCCCTATCTGGGGGTTCATTTCACTTAACATCATCTTATCTGGTCATATGTACATAGCTTTTGACCTTTTCGGCTTGTCCCAGACATATATTAGTTATTGCAAATAAGAGAAACCATGGGACCTATGTTTCTTTGGGCCTGGCTTATTTCACTTAATATAATTTTTCCAAGTGTTTCCATTTCCTAAAATGGGGCGATCTCATTCTTTCTGATGGAGGCATAGTATTCCATTGTGTGTGTGTGTGTGTGTGTGTGTGTGTGTGTGTGTGTGTGTGTGTGTGTGTGTGTGTGTGTGTGTGTGTGTGTGTGTGTGTGTGTGTGTGTGTGTGTGTGTGTGTGTGTGTGTGTGTGTGTATGTGTATGTATCTGACATTTTCTTGATCCATTCATCTACTAGGGGCATCTGGGTTGGTTCCATATCTTAGCTATGGTAAATAATGCTGTGATAAACATAGTTGTGCTGGTAGCTTTAGTATGGTCTTGTTTGTGATCATTTAGGTAAATGCCCAAAAGTGGGATTGCTGGGTCATAGGGGAGCTCTATGTGGAATCTTTTGAGGAACCTCCATACTGCTTTCCAAAGTGAATGAACAAGTTTATACTCCCACCAACAATGCAGTAGGGTTCCCTTCTGGCCACATCCCTTCCAGCATCTGTTGTTATTAAATTCTTTTTTTTTTTTTCATTTCTTTAATTTTTTTATTGTGACAATACTGTATAGAGGGGTTACAATTACATGGGCAAGATAATTAGTACATTTCTTATCAAGCATTGTAGCCTCCTCCTTTGTTTCTCCTTCCTATCCCTTCCCATCCTCCCCCCCAATCCTCCCTCCCCCCCACACACCAAAGTTGTAAAGTTCGTTTTCGACATAACAACTTACACATCTCATTGTTGCAATGGGTCCACCTGTATCTCTATTTAAACGATTTGTTTTTCCTCTTCCCCTCCATAAATTATACCGACATCAAATACAGTGAAAGCAGGGGTTAAATTCTTGATTGTAGCCATTCTAACTGGGGTGAGGTGGTATCTCAATGTTGTTTTGATTTGCATTTCTATTTTTTTTTTTTAATTGAGAAAATACCAGAGGGGTTACAATTACATGGGCAAGATAGTGAGTACATTTCTTATCAAACATTGTTGCCTCCTCCTTTGTTTTCCCATACCATTTCTTCCCCTCTTTACCCCCACCCCTACAGCCCCCTACTAACCCCCACTCCCCACATGCCTCCACCCCGCCAAAGTTGTCAAGTTCATTTTTTTTGTGAACATACTGTATAGAGGGGTTACAATTACATTGGCAAGATAATGAGTACATTTCTTATCAAACATTGCAGCCTCCTCCTTTGTTTACCCTCCACATCCCTTCCCAGCCTCCGCCCTCAAGTTCATTTTTTGACATAACATCTTGTACATCTCATTGTTGTAATGGGTCCACCTGTAACCCTATTTAAACAGTTTGTTTTTTCCCTTCCCTTCCACAAATTATATCAACATCAAATACAGTGAAAGCAGGGCTTATACCCTGGGGGAGGTACATACAAAGCAAAAAAGAAATCATCTCATAAATATGTTGGAAACAATCTCAAGAAAGGAAAAAAAAATTGAATCCTTATCTTGGGGTTCATTTCGCCTAACCTCAACTTGTCTGACAGGTTCTGTTTGTTGGCTTGCATTTCTTTTATGGCTAGAGAGGTTGAGCATTTATTCATGTATCTATTGGCCATTCTTATTTCCTCTTCAGAGAAATTTCTCTTTAAGTCTTTAGCCCACTCATTTATTGGGCAGTTGTTTCTTTGAGGATTTGTTGTTGGGGTATATAATTTTTTGAGTTCCAAGTGTATTTTTAATATGAGGCTGTTGTCTATTGTATGGCTAGTGAAGATCTTCTTCCCATCAGTGGGCTTTCTATTGATCTTGCTATGTCCTTTGCCATGCAGAAGCTCTGCGGCTTCATGCCATCCCATTTGTCCAACCTTTCTTTGATTTGTGTTTCTTGGTGTCTTTAGAAAATTCCAGCCTGTGTGAAGGAGACCTAGGGTTTCTCCTGTATGTCCTGTAATGTTTTCAAGGTGTCTGCTTTGACTCCAAGGCCTTTGATCTGTTTGGAGTTGATTCTGGTGCAGGGTGATATATAAGGATCTAGCTTTAGTTTTCTACAAGTAGTTAACCAATTTTGCCAGCACCATTTACTGAAGAGGCTGTCTTCCTTCAGTCTATTTTTTTAGCTCCCTTAGCAAAAATTAGATGGCTATATGTCTGTGGGTTCATTTCTGGGTTTTCAATTCTATTCCATTGGTCCTGAGGTCTGTTCTTGTGCCAGTACCAAGCTGTTTTGATTGGTATGTCTTTGTAGTAGAGCTTGCAATTTGGTATTGATATTCCTCCAGCACTGTTCTTTCTGTTAAGGATTGTTTTTGCTATTTTGGGGTCTTTTATTGTTCCATATGAATTTTTGGATTGCCTCTTCTATTTCCTTGAAGAATGAGGTTGGAATATTGGTAGTTATCACATGGAATATGTAATAGCCTTGGGAAGTATTGCCATTTTCATGATGTTGATTCTTCCAATCCAGGAGCATGGGAGGTTTTTCCACTTTCTAAGTTCTGTTTTGATTTCCTTTTTTCAGGTTTTTAAAGTTTTCATCAGAGGCCCTTCACTTCTTTGGCTAAGTTAATTCCTAGGAATTTTATTTTTTGCAGGGCTGTTATGAATATAGTTGCTTTCCTGATTTCAGCTATGCTCTTCTCATTGTTGGCATACAAAAAAGCCATTGACTTTTGACGGTTAATTTTATACCTTGCTACTTTGCTAAAGTTTTGAATCAGCTTGAGTAATTTGGGAGTGGAGTCCATGGGATTCTGTAAATACAAGATCATGTCATCTGCAAAGAGGGAGAGTTTTACTTCATCTTTCCCTATTTTGATTCCCTTTATGTTTGCATCTTGTCTTATTGCTGTAGCTAGGCATTCTAATACTAAATTGAAGAGAAGTGGAGAGTGTGGACATCCTAGTCTCATTCCTGACTTTAGAGGAAATGGCTTTATTTTTTCACCACCAAGAATAATGCTGGCTGTAGGTTTGTCATATACAGCCTTTATTGTATTGAGGAATGTTCCATGGATTCCTAGTTTTTCCAGAGCCTTTATCATAAAGGGGTATTGGATTTTGTTAAATGCTTTTTCTGCATCTGTGGAGATAACCATGTGGTTCTTAATCCTTGCTCTTGTTGATGTGATGAATTATATTAATTGATTTGCATACATTGAACCAGCTTTGCATCTCTGAAATTAATACTGTTTGATCATGGTGTGTGATTTTTATGATGAATTGTTGAAGTCGATTAGCCGACATTTTGTTGAGAAGTTTTGCAAGGATGTTCATCAAAGAAATGGGTCTATAATTCTCTTTCTTTGATGAGTCCCTGCCTGGTTTGGGGATGAGGGTTATGATGGCTTCATAGAATGAGCTCGGTAGTGAACTTTCTCTTTCAATTTCATTGAAGAGTTGGAGGACTATTGGTCTGAGCTCTGCTTTGAAGGCCTTGTAGAAATTCCATCTGGACCTGGCTTTTCTTAGATTGGAGGTCTCTTATTGGTTTATATTTTGATGGTTGATATGGGTCTGTAAAGTTGGTTTAACTCATCTTGGTTTAGTTTTGGCATGTTGATATTTGGTAGGAAATTGTCCATTTCTTTCAGGTTCTTATCCTTACTAGCATAAAGGTTTGATAAGTATTCCCTTATAATCTTCTTGGTTGTTTCTGTGGTGATGTTTCCATTCTCATGTCTGAATATGTTTATTTGGGTGTTCTCTTTTTTTTTTTTCTGGTAAGATTTGCTAAAGGATTGTCAATTTGTTAATTTTTTTCAAAGAACCAACTCTTTTTTTGTTGATTCTTTCTATGCTTTTTTGGATTCTAATTTCTTTAATTCTGATTTAATTTTAATCATTTCTTTTCGTCTACAGGATTGAGGTTTAGCTTGTTGCTCTTTTTCAAGGAGGTTCAGATGTCTCATTAAATTGTTTGTTTCAGATCTGTCCAATTTGTTGATGTAGGAACTCCAAGCTATAAACTTGTGTCTGAGTACTGCCCTTGATGTGTCCCAGAGGAGCTTGTAATTTGTGTGTTTGTTTTGTTGAATATCATGAATATTTGAATTTCCTTTCTAATCTCTTCAGTGACCCTTTGGTGATTCAACCTTGTGTTGTTCAGTCTACATATGTTACAGGAGTTTCTTTGGTGGCTTTTGGTGTTGAGTTCTAATTTTATTCCCTTGTGGTCTGATAGAGTGCAGGGTCTAACTTCAATGTTTTTAAATTTGGACAAGTTTTGCAAATGGTTTTGAAAAGCTGTTTTAAGACAGTTGGTTGTGAGTGTACAGAAATACTACTGAGTTTTGCATATTTACTTTTTATCTCAACACTTTACTGAATTTATTAGTTCTGATTAGTTTTTTTTTTGTCAGTTGTGGGACTTGAACCCAGGACCTGGGCATTGTCCCTGAGCTCTTCAGCTCAAAGCTAGCACTCTACCACTTTAAGCCACAGTGCCATTTTCAGTGTTCTGTGGTTGATTAGACATAAGAGTCTCATGATACGTTCCTGTCCCTGGCTTTGATCCATGATCCTCAGACCTCAGCCTCCTGAGTAGTTCGGATTACAGCCATGAGCTACCAGCTCCTGGTTTCTAACCATTTTTTTTTCTGTTTTTGTTTTGGCTGAGTCTTTAAGGATTTTAATATATAAGATCATGTCATCAGCAAAGAATTTCACTGTTTTCCTATTTGAATATCATGCACTTTCCCCCCTCTTGCCTAACTACTAGACTCCTATGTTGATATAAGTGGCAAGAATCGAACATTGTTTCTTTTTTAAAATTTAGATGTCTTTCCATATGCATGACAGCAATGAATTGTACCCTTACTACTACCTTTCTCAGTTCTATACAAGAGTGAATGCAGATACACTAAGTTCTTTGCCACAGAGACCACACACTATTGAGTATGCCATACCGTGCATTCCCCAATCTGAGAGGCTTCACAAAGATACATTAGAATTTTTGTTTGGGGGGGGCCGGTTGTGGGGCCTGAACTCTGGGCCTGGGCGCTGTCCCTCAGCTCTTCAGCTCAAGGCTAGCGCTCTACCACCTGAGCCACAGCGCCACTTCCGGCTTTTTTCTTTTTGCTTATGTGGTGCTGAGGAATCGAACCCAGGGCCTCAGGCATGCAAGGCAAGCGCTCTACCACTGAGCCACCTTCCCAGCCCCTACATTTAAATTTTTATCCAGACTTCTGGTCCACAGAAACAGATACTAAATATGTGTTGTTTTAAGTTGTAAAGTTGGGACAATTCATTACACAGCAATAAAGAATGAATACAGTTATTTTGCAAGAATCTTGCCATGAAATACTAGGCAGGATTTGCAGTTTCCTCTTTCGGTTACATTTATTATATCTCTCCATTTTTTCTCAGCCCCAGGGGATTATTTGCATTGTTAAACAGGGCTTTTGTAGAGTTACAAGCACACATCCTAAAGAAGTGACATGTTCAGATTCTTTAGCTGTGGCATGTCCATGCCAGACCTTCAAAGCAATGTTCAAATTGTTTGACTTGACCGTATTGTTTCCATGACAAATATTTCACAGGCCATTGAATTCCATCTGTCTCTGCTTCAACCTTCTGATCAGCATAGTAAAGAATAATAATGGAACTAATAATGGGGCCTTGCTGGAAGAGTGGCTGAAAGAAGAAATTATTGTATCACACGTTGCAAATGTATTTCATGAACTTGAAAAGAAAGCACGTTTGTGTGATTGCATAATGAGAGGTCTACATTTCCACAGTATTTGTAGTAAGTAGTTCCAGAGCACAGAACAAACTAGGCTAAAAAAAGAACGCTTGCATGACAAGATGGTTATCTCCCGTATTATTTCCTGAGCCACCTTGGAAAACTGAAATATGAAACTTGTCAGTAACCATGTGCTATTCACCAAAAAGAATGTTGGGTTTTGGTCTGGAATTCATTTTGGGGTGGGGTTGGTAGGGATTTTTGTTTGATTTGGAAAGGTGAGAGCCAAAGTCCCCAAAGAAAGTTTTGCTCATTGTGGTATATAGTATGATTTCTCAATAGAAACAGTAGCAAAAGAGGTAAAAACTTGTTTTTAGACCCAAACATATGCTTTTTGTGTGGACAGAACATAAATAGTTAATAAGTATATCTAAGGTATTAAAATTTCATGAAAGGCCAGGTGCCAGTGGCTCATGCCTGTAATCCTAGCTACTCAGTAGGCTGAAATCTGAGGATCACAGTTCAAAGCCAGCCCGGGCAGGAAAGACGGCGAGACTCCTATCTCCAATAAACCACCAGAAAACCAGAAGTGGCGCTGTAGTTCCAGTGGTAAGAGTGCTCACCTTGAGCTGAAGAGCTGAGGGACAGGGCCCAGGCCCAGAGTTCAAGCCCCATGACCGACCAAAGAAAAAAAAAAATTCATAAAAGAAACAATTAGGGGAAAAATATTTACAAAAGCTTTTTAGCAGGGTGATAATGAAAAGAATATATTAAAAAATCATACCCAGAGAGTGTAGGCAGTTTCTTTGTTTTCTTCTGTGTTGATGCTCAAGGTCTGAGATCTTGACCTACCTCTAATCTGGGTTCCTACCAGCTCTTCTTCTCATAGAAGAGAAGAGTTGCAGAAATATTAAGCCTTTCATGTATCCCAGACTCCTACCAGTTCCTGTTTTCCTTCAGATTGTTCTATTTCCTTAATCTGTGTGTTTTTATTTCATTGACACAGGTACTGGGCTTGAACTCCAGGCCTTGGTGCTATACCTTAGCTTTTGCACTCTAGGCTGATGCTCAAATCAAACTATGATTTATGTATGCATGTGACTAGATTAGCTAGATAGATGCTAGGTAGGTAGGTACATAGATAATCGGGGATAATATTTCATGTCATGATGAGTTGTCTTCTACAGGGGTCAATTTGAAATGAGTCTTTTGCCTTCTTCATCCTGAGTGAGATGGAATCTCATTAGAATTTTCCTGCTTTTTTTTTTCCTTCTAGGCCTGGGGCTTGAACTCAGGGCCCAAGCATGGTCCTTGAGTTATTTTTGCTCCATGCTAGGGCTCTACCACTTGACCCCAAGCTCCACTTCTGGCCTTTTTGGTAGTTAATTAAGGAAAATAATCTCTTAGACTTTTCAGCAAACCATGATCTCCAGGATTACCAGGCATAAGCTGTCAGTGACAGGCCTTAATCTGATTTTCTGAATGTGCTTGTCAAAATACATACTTATCACCCAATGTAATGTCTCCTTAGTATGTTTTCTGCATTTTGATATTTCATTTGTTGGCCATCATGGGTCCAAACTGTCCACAGAACATGAAACCCATCAAGGGATGGGTGACACCTGTTTTGTGGATTAGGCGTGTGGGCACAGCTTAGTTGCGTTGACTCCAAAGTTTCAAAAAGAGGTAACTGAGATGTTAGCATGGGCTAAAAACTCATCCAAAAGCTTGATGGGGAAGGTTCAATTGCACACTCACTCACATTGTTTTTGGTACTGGCTTTAGCTGGCCTCCTTGCCGCACAGGCCTCTCCAATTCCAATAGAGCATTGCCCAACATGGAAGCAAGAGGGGAAGAGAGTGAGAGCAAGGTGAAACCTCACAGCTTTTCTAACCTGCGGTGGATATGACATCCCTTTAGTTTTCTCATTTTATTCTTTAGAAGTGAGTTAGTGATGCAGCCCACACTCAAGGGCAAATTACACGAGGGCATAAATACCCAGAGGCAGAGGTCATTGGGAGTCATTTCAGAAGCTGCCCACCACACTGACCTAAGCCAATTTGCATGCCAAGTTGTATACATACAGTTGTTAAGTTCTGTTAGTTACAGATTAATAATTGTAATTACTAATTAGTTGATGAGGGTAAGTTGAACATACCAAACTCACGATCAGTTTATTTTCTCCAATACTACTATGCCTTTAGTATTGGTTTAGTTGACTGGTTCTGTACATTCAATTATGTCTCCATCTTTTTGGGTACTCTCACCAAGAATTGCATGAGTAGTTTATTGGTGGTAGAATAGACCATATTCCAAAGGAAATATTCAGATGATTTACAGATAGTATCAGGCAGCTAGCATCTTCTGAACCAGATGCCCATCATAGGACTGTGTAGGTCTGGACTATGGGTTGCCATCCCTAATGATGAAGGGAAGGTCTTCCTTGGCTGAGACTTGTACCCTGATCATGCAAAGATGGACACATGTCTAGAATTTTATCTCTATAGTAAGTCCCATTCATTGCATTAAAGAGAGTCTGTTTCTAATATCCATTGTGCTAGTTAATAAGCCATGTTTTTCATCAGCAAAAATTGACAGTTTTAACATTCCTGTGCTAATTATCTTTCAAGGAGAAAGATAATTGAGATTTCTGGAGAGTAAGGTGGCTGATTAGAATGCTCGCAGACAGCCCCTGGAGTATGAATCTCACATTAGGGCAGCAGACTGTGTGTGACTTGATCTCATACACATGTCACAATATTACACTGTCTGTGCTGAAATGTTTTCCAATAAACTATAGACATCCTAACAATCAAGCACCAAGTATCAATTCCTGGACTAGAAGCCAGTATGTTATGCCTTTGGAGTCAGTGGGAAACTGCTTCCAGTTGTTGTAGTTTACTTCTTAGATTCTCAACTGCTCCTCTAACAAGGGATGACCATAGTTGTATTTCATGGAGTGGGTAATGGCATTAAGTAGTGTCACATATGTGAAGCATGCCTGGCATGGAGTGAAACCTCAGTAATTGACTGGCATTAAGAGAGGTTCCAGAGTGGGAGTGCAGGTGCACCTGTGATCTCAGCTGCTCAAGAATCAGAGACTGGAGGATCATGGTTGGAGGTTAGCCATGACCACAAACCATGGCTAAATTACTACAAGACATTATTTGGGAAAAAAAAGAACTAGATAGTATGGCTTGTGTGCTGAGGCTCTAAGTTTAATTCTCAGTATGAGAGAGAGACAGAGACAGAGAGACACAGAGAAAGAGAGAAACAGAGAAACAAAGAAACAGAGAAACAGAGAGGGAGAAACACAGAGAGAAACAGAGCAAGTGAGAGCATTTCTTGGGCTGGGAATATAGCCCAGTGTTAGAGCTCTTATCTGTGATGCATAAGGCTCAGGATTAGATAGCTAGCATTGTAACAAGAGGTTGTCTCCTAAGAAGTAAAATGGTAATTTATAGGTAAACAGCTTTAAAATACTTGGGAATTTAGACCTACAGTTGGTAAAGATTATGTTGTGCTGTCTTTTAAAAATTATGTTAAAACTACTTCCCTAAATTATAATTTTTGAAATTTTTAATCTTTTTTTTTGCCAGTTCTGGAGCTTGAGCTCAGGGCCTGAACTCTGTCCCTGAGCCTGTCTATGCTCAAGGCTAGCACTCTACCACTTGAGCCACAGTGCCACTTCCAACTTTTTTTTAATGTGGTGCTGAAGAATTGAACCCAGGGCTTCATGCATGCTAGGCAAGTACTCTACCACTAAGCCACATTCCCAGCCCTGAAATTTTTAATCTTTTTGAGGCAGTTTTGCAGGCCAGTCTTCCAAGCTGGCTGGCAAATAGCTTTGTAGCCTAGGCTGATCTTAAGCTCATCATCTTCTTGCATTGCCTTGCTGGTTGCTGGGATTTCAGGTGTGTACCACCATGCTAGTTATAAATAATATATATTGGAGTACGGGTTTTGCATTCAGGACTTATACTTGCTAAGTTGTCACTCAGCCACTCAATTATATCCCCAGCTCTTCTCACTGGTTATATTTAGTATTATTCTTGCTTCCCTCTAGCATGTGCCTGGACTGTGGTATGCCTTCTTTTGGCTTTCTATATATATATAGCAAGGTAATGAGTACATTTCTTATCAAGCATTGCTACCTCTTCCTTTGTTTCCTTTGTTTTCCTCCTACCATTCTTCCCCTCCCCTGCCTAAATTGTAAAGTTCATTTTTCGACATAGCATCTTGTACATCTCATTGTTCATAGTACTGTGTCCAGCTTACCTCTGTGGAGATGGAGTCTCCCAGACTGTTCTGCCCAGGTCCAGCCTTGAACTATAATCCTCTCATTCTCAGCCTCCCAAGTACCTAGAATTACACTATTAGAGCAAGAATTATTGCACTACCAGAACATTGTGTAAATGATATATTCTTGATTAAAAGTACAATGAAGCTGGCATTGTAGCTCATGTGTTTAATCCTAACTACTCAGGAGGCTGAAATCTGAGGATTGCAATTTGAAGCCTGGGCAGGAAATCCTGTGAGAATCCTATTTCCCCCAAAAGCTGAAGTGAATAGTGCTGCAATGAATATGGTTAGGCTGGTGGCTTTTACTTGTGTGCTTTTCTGGTTGCTTCTTGGATTAATACCTTCTTGGGTTAAGACAGATTTTCTTTTAAAATAATTTTTCCCATTTATAGCTGCCATTACTGGTTGGTGTTGGGTATGTCAGGCTTTTTATATGACTTGAATGACTTACTCTCTCAGAACTTCCGTAGGCCAATAGGAAAGTAGAGCTGGTTGTTATTACTTTCTACATTGTGTTAACATGGATCTAGCTGCAGAGGGATGCTCAATTTCTTAATGACAGCCTGAATGTTGAATGCTTGTGTAGCCACACCTGTAAAGAAGAGTAGATACTTCAACTCAGTAATTCCAAGGTAGAGGAAAAGCACAAATAAAACTGTCATTCCATGTAATCAATAAAAGCCATGCGCATAAGGACACCAGGGCAGCCAGTATGCCAACTGCATGTTGAAACCTACATTTTCTGATTGTTCATGTGCATTCTTTTAAGATTCTTTGTATTACCCGAACCACTTGAGAGAACTGATGAAATATATTCTCTCTTCAGTTCCACAGGGGTTATTTCCCAGCTCTAAATTTACCTCTGTTGATAATACTTTCTAATTCCACTCTTGAGTGCTCCAATAGATTGATTTAGTTGATATTTATTCATTAGATGCCATGAGAATATTACAAAGAATTCTCACTTTTTAGCAACTTATTTCTAGATCAGTTAAATCTGTGGAAGCTGCTGTCTTCCCCCGTAGCCCCCTCCCCACTAGCACGGCCCATCCTGTGCCTCTAGAGTCTCTCAGCCTTGTAGGGAAAGCATTTTGGAGAAAAATGAGTATTCAGTGAGTGATAACAGGTTTTTTCCCCCCTTCTTCCCACTGAGTTTAAATCAATGCTTTTACCTTGACTGTGAGACCTAGGAATCCCAAATCCCTTGATGGCTCATCTGGGTTTTAATAGACTTTGCTCAGTGGTAAAGCTTTTGGGAATCCCTTAAATCAGCCAACTGCAATTCCTGGACATGCCTTCTATGAAACTAGAATCTGGGACGCTAAGTTTTTCCCCCTGAAATGAAAGAAAATGGATTTCTGAGCGTTCGATGTGTTAGAGTCATGATTTGCATAGTAATATGAGAGACAGTCTGTCTGTACCCAGTGTGGCAAAGAGCCAGCTCAGCAGACAGAAACCAGCAAGACTGGGCTCAGGGATCAGCAGTACTGGGCTTGGGCCTTTCTTGGTGGCTCTCTAATGTCCAGGGTGCTTGTATGGCTGCTCTGAGCTTTGCAATTTTTTTTTTTTTTTGGTAGAATCAGATTAGATGAAGCCATTTAAAATTTTTTTTAATTTTCATTTTATTGTCAAGGTGATTTATAGTGGGGTTACAGTTACATAAGTAAGGTAATAAGTACATTTCTTGTCAAACTTGTTACCCTTTTCCTTATTTTTCTACTTTCCATCCCTCCAACCCCCCTCCCTCCCCAAGTTGCACAGATCATGTCCTACATATTGTCTTGTGGGGGAGGGGGAGGGGGAGCCATTTTTAATTCTAAAATTGTATGATTTAAAAAATATCTTCCTCTTTCCTCCTAATCCCTAAATACCTACATTTTTTTGTTTTGTTTGACTTTTATCTTTTTTTTTTTTATAGCAGTACTGGGGTTTGAACTCAGAACTTTGTCCTTTCTAGGATAGTCTACCACTTTGAGCTATCTTTCATCTTAGCTGTTCTGCTGGTTAATTTGGAGATGGAGTCAGCATAAGCATAAACTGAAGTCAGCCTAAGCTGGCTTTAAGGTGTGATCTTCTGGCTCTTAGCCTCTCGAGTAGCTAGGACTACAGACATGAGCACCAATACCTGGCATGTCTCCTAGACTTTAAACCTATCCAAAGATTTGATAGTTTAAAAAATAAGTAGGGATCCAAGAGCTTTGGAGATAACTCATTTCAAAAGTAAGTGGTTAAGGGTTGAAGAGGCAATAAAGTAATATTTAAAATAAGAAGCTTTTATACAATACTACTTAGCAGAAATTATGTAAGCATATGGTAGAGTTTTTACAGTTGTGTGTGTGCGTGCATATGTGTGGGGGTGTGTGTGCACATGCACCACATGTGTTCGTGCCAGTACTGGGACTTTAACTCAGGGTCTGGGTTCTGTCTCTGAGCTTTTTTTGTTGAAAGCTTCTGCTATAGTGCACTACCACTTGAGTCACACCTCCCCTTCTGGCTTTTTGCTGGTTAATTGGAGATATGAGTCTCATGGGCTTTCTTGCCTGGTTTAGCATTGAATTATAATCTCCAAATCTCATGGAGCAGGGACCACCAACCATCTGGTTTACAGTCTTATAATCCTATTCATGAAAGGTGAAGTGCATTTATAAACCCTTTGTAAGTGTTTGAGACTTTGTGTCTAATAAAAGGTATTTTGGCTTCTTTAAATATATAACTCCTATAATGCACTGTTCTGGAAAGTTTTGGGCAGACCAGATTTAATAATAGTAGCTATTACTAATGGCCTGTTTGCCATGATCTAAGAATGGAATAGTTTTATGAACATGTAGTCTTACCAATAACTATCTGAAAGGAACTGTTCTTATTCCCATTATTTTATTGTATAGAAGAGGGAAATAGAGGCCAACAAGGTGAAATTATTATTATTTTTTCTTGTTATTATAAAGGTATTGTACAAACGGATTAGTTACATAAGTCAGTTAAAGAATACGTTTCTTTTTGGACAATGTTACCCTTCCCTCACTCTCTCCCAGATTTTCCCTCCTGTCCCCACCCACAAGTTGTAAAATTCATTTTCAACATAGTGTCTAGTGAATACCACTGCTGCATTTGTTCACCCTTTGTAAGGGTTAAATTATTTGCACAAAGCCATCAGCCAGTAAGTGGGAAGGCTGGAATTTGAATCCAGATGTTCTGATCTCAGAGCCCACTCTCTGAACTACTATTTTCTTTCAGTTCCCAAAGCAGAGAGTCCTTTTCCCTAAAGAGCTTCGGTAAAGAGACAAGGCAAATGCATCCCGTGTTCAGATGACCTTGAAGAAGACACTTGTTAGGCTAGAGAGGAAATGCCTTTGTCTTCATCATACTTCCTGTGAAACCTGTTTCTAAAGCTTTTATACTCTTACACCCAACTGAGTACTGGCGATTTGGGAGCTTTGTCCTCTCCACTGTTTTGGAGCAAGATTACAATCAATTTAATTCATTTTTTGAGCCTGTTTTCTCAGTCTACTGAGTGTAGAATTCAAAAACAGGGACAATGAAAAATGTAGGAATTTGTGGTCAGCATGAAATTTTATCAGGTTTGTATAAACAAACCCAAAACCCGCATAGAATTGAAAGCCATTTAACAGTTTCAACCAGACTGCACTGAGATACCAAAAAAGAAAGAATACGAGCCTCATCTGTACATTGTGTGGGCTAAAGTTCATTTGAGATACAAATCTGTTGTGCATAAAAGATATTACTTGTAGAATTGGGCTTGGCTTCAGCTAGGCTCTTCGTGTTAAATTAAGACTTATAGTTTGATCAAAAAACCAGAAAAATGTCATTCAGTTGTCTCAGCTCAGAGGTTAGTACAGAATTCTGACTATAACTGAATTGGAAATACAATTTCACTTTTCTTTTCTCTCTCCCTTTTTTTTTTTTTTTTTTTGGTGCCAGTCCTTGAACGTAGGGCTGGGTACTATCTTGGGCTCCCTCTCCTCTGCCTCTCCTCTTCCCCCTCCCCTCCTTTCTTCCCTTCCTCCCTCTTCCTTCCTTTCTCTCTCTCTCTTTCTTTCTTTCTTTCTCTCTCTCTCTCTCTGTCTCTCTCTCTCTCTTTCTTCCTTTCTTTCTTTCTCCCCTTTGGTTTATTCTGTTGTCATTGTTTTTAACTTCTGTACCCTTTGTTTTGTATCTAAGTTTATCTGATTTGGGGAAAAGAATCACAGAAATGGTGGGACGAAGGGTGAACCAATGTAACAGTGATAGTCACTAGACACTATGTTAGAAATGAACTTTACAACTTAGGGGAAGGGGAGAAATGTACTCATTGCCTTACTTACGTAATTGTAACCCCTCTGTACATTACATTTGCAATAAAAACATAAATAAAATCTGTGTGTGTGTGTGTGTGTGTGTGTGTGTGTGTGTGTAATGGTGCTTGAACTCAGGGCCTGTACAGTGTCCCTGAGCTCTTTTTGCTCAAAGCTAGTGCTCTGCCTCATTGAACCACAGCCCCACTTCCAGTTTTTGAGTGGTTAATTGGAGATAAGAGTCTAATGGAGACTTTTTTGCCTGGCTGGCTTCAAACTGCGATCCTCAGATTTCAGCCTCCCAAGTAGCTAGGATTACAGGTGTGAGCCACTGATAATCGGCTAAAATTATCTTTTAAGTAGTTGTACAAAGGTGGTGTGATTTAACAAAGCATTTTATGAATACAGTGCATCGTTATCCATGTCACCTCTTCAGTTTTCTTACCCCCCCATTCCCTACCTACTTCTCCCCTCACTCTTCTTAATTTCTGTAGGATATACATTGCAATTTCGCTTCTTCATGGTACAATCAGTAGTTCGACTTCAGCTGTGTGCTTGAGCCCTGTGGTATGTAAATGAAAAGCTCCTAGGTTCTCTGAGGTATTCACCTGTTCCTCTTTGTAATTTTCCCTTCCTTTCTAGTGAATGAGTTCTTAGGCCTGCCCCTCATTGTACTGTACAGTTTCATCTTTTATGATAGACCTTTTCAGTTGTGCCCACCTTTTGTGGGAAGATGAGGGAAGGAAGGCAGAGAGAGGCTACCCTGTCTTCTCACTGTGTGCAGTGAAGGCAGATTTGTTGAAGTGATTTTCTCCTTGTTATTTTCAGAGGTGCGTGTGTGTGCACACGCATGCAACACACACATGCATGTATGTTTTGTATCAGTCCTGGAGCTTGAACTAAGGGCCTGGACCCTGTCCTTTAGCCTTTTTTGTTCAAGGCTGGCTTGCTTTCTACCACTTGAGCCAGTGTTCCACTTCTGGGGTTTTTGTGGTTAACTGAAGATAAAAGTTTCATAGACTTTCTTGCCCGTACCACCTTGTGATTTTCAGCTCGCAGTCTCCTGAGGAGCTAGCATTACAGGCATGAGCCAGGGATACTTGATATATTCTCCCCTCCCCTGCTTTTATTTCCCTTTCCTCTTTCCATTTCTCTCCTTTCAAACCCTTTCCCCCTTTTTCTCTTCCCTTCTCCTCCTCTACTTTCTCTTCCCCTCCTTTCCTTTCCTTTCCCCTCCCTTCCCTTTTCTCCCCTCCCTCCCCCTCCTTCTACTTCTCTCTTCTCATTTCTTGTAGGAAATTTACTGTTTCTTGTATGAGATTTATTTTTAGCTAGCTGTGCTTTTTAGATTCTACATGACCAGTTTTTCTGTTTTATTCCAAATTTTTACTGAAAGAAAATAATGGCTATTACAGTGCTAATTAACCTTATATTATATTCTACTTTACATGAATTTAAAGGCTATAATTAAAAATTTTTTCCTGATCACTGGCCTTTAGTGAAGTATAGCTTTGGATATTTTAAAAGATACTAACATTTGTTAAAAATCTACTGTGCTTTTCTATTCCTTAATCTTATTTATGTGTTGAAATGGCTCAAATTTAAAGATTTTTCAATTTTTGGAGCTAATGGGCTTTCCTGTACAGGCTAGCTTCAAACTAAGATCCTCAAATCTCAGACACCTGGGTAGCTAGGATTACAGACTTCAGCCACTGGCACTTGACAGGGGAGATACAGTTACTTACAAGAGCAAGGTAATGAGTACATTTCCTATCAAGCATTGTTCCCTCCTCCTTTGTTTTTCCCCTACTATCCCTTCCCTCCCACCTATATAACTACACTACACTCCCCCACCTAAATTGTAAAGTTCGTTTTTCAACATAGTGTCTTGTACATCTCTCCTATTAAATTTTTTAACAAATATTTTCTTTTAATTTTTATGATGGTCCTGGGTTGGCTTTGGAGCTGTGCCTGATTTTTTTTTTTTTCTTAAGGCTAGTGTTCTACCACTTGAGCCATAGCTCCCCTTCTGGCTTTTTGGTGGTTAGTTAAAATCTCTCAGACTTTCCTGCCCAGGCTGGTTTCAAATTGTGATCCTCAGATCTCAGCCTCCTGAGTAGCTATGATTACAGGCATGAGTCACTGGAACACAGGGACTTTTGATCTTCAAAGAAAATTTCATAAGACTTGTTGAAGTATGCTTTTAGAATATGTTCTACTTGCACATAAATATTTTAAGTTTTATTCCTAGTAGAGCCATTTGTGATCTTCTGCTTTGGCTACCTTTGAAAGCAATGGATAGAGCACACTGACCAGGATAGGCTACTTACTGTCTGTGCCTATTTTTTGCAGCTGCATAAGGATGACGGTATCAGTTCATGGAATCCTTGTGAAGAGTAACATGAATTGCATACATTGGATGTTTAGGACAAGATTTGGCACAATTGCATACATTGGATGTTTAGGACAGGATTTGGCACACAGAATATGATTAGTTATTGTGTCATTAGTATTTACAAAGAAAAATGCAAGGAAGTTAAAAGCAAAAACTTATTTTTCCTATTATGGTATTACAGACGAATGTTAATGGTTATGATTAGACTATCTTTGAAGTCAGTTTGACCTAGATTTAAATCTCAGTGCCTTCCCTTACAGGGCATGTACAGACTCAGCCTCTGTCTGGTAGAATGTAATAATATTCTCTACCATGTGAGTACAAGAGTTAAAAAAGATAGTGGAAAGAAAGCCTTAAAATACATGGATACACATAAATACCGAACAGATAATTATTGTCATTGTTTAATGGAAAGATGGCCCAGTTTGGATCCTGTTCTGTATTACTAGCACTTAAGAGGCTGAGACAGGATTGAAAGTTTAAGGTTAGCCTGGACTATACAGTGAGACCCTGACTCAAAGCAAACCAGTAACCTAAATTGGTATTTCTACCCTCCCTCCCTCCCTCCCTCCCTCCCTACCTCCCTCCTTCCTTCCCTCCTTCCCTCCTTCCTTCCTTCCTTCCTTCCTTCCTTCCTTCCTTTTTGGTGGTACTGGGGTTTGAACTCAGAGCTTCATGCTTGCTAAGTAGCCTCACCTCTCTACCACATGAGTCAAATTTCAGCCTTCTAGTCTTTTATATGCAGATTTTAAACAGTTATTATTACAGTATTAGTACTTTTTCATGTCTTATTTTTCAAGTAATATATTCTATCATGAATGCCTTTCACAGTAGCTACATAAACTTCAAAGCTATTGTCTTAATGACTGCAGAATGTTTCATTAAGTAGTGACAAAAATGTGTTTCACTCTTTCGTAATGAGTATTGAGGTTATTTCAAGCTTAGATGCTTATAAATGTGAAACTTTCTTTCTTTCTTTCTTTTTTTTGGGGGGGGGGGTCCAGTCATGGGGCCTGAACTCTGGGCCTGGGCGCCGTCCCTCAGCTCTTCAGCTCAAGGCTAGTGGACTACCAGTTAAGCCACAGCACCACTTCTGGCTTTTTTCTTTTTGCTTATGTGGTGCTGAGGAATCGAACCCAGGGCTTCAGGCATGCAAGGCAAGCACTCTACCACTGAGCCACTTTCCCAGCCCAAAACTTTCTTATACATAGAACTTCCTAGAAAAAGATTCCCTGGAATACTCTTATCTATACGTAGCTATTTTCATGGTTCTTTTAATATATTGTCTCCCTTACTGAGCAATCTGGGTGTAGCTTGCCATTTTATCTTCAGTATCTCAGCACCTGATCAGTGTTCAATAGTTATTGATTGACTTAATGAACACCTTATTTTTTCCAGAAATGGTAATATTTCTTTATGATTCCTTTTTACCCCCATACTGGGGCTTGATCTCAGGACCTAGATGCTGTCTCTTAGCTTTTATGCTCAAGTCTAACACTCTATTACTTGAGCCACTTCTGGCATTTTGGGTGGCTAATTAGAGATAAGCATCTCATGGGCTTTCCTGCCCAGGCTGGCTTTGAACCTCAATAATCTGATCTCAGCCTCTTGCATAGCTTGGATTACAGTTGTGAACCACCAGTGACTTTCTATTTTAATTGTGTGTGTGTGTGTGTGTGTGTGTGTGTGTGTGTGTATGTGTGTGTGTGTGTGTATTCTTTTTGATACTGGGTATCTAACCCAGGATGTTGCTGGGCAAGTGCTTTGCCACTGAGCTACATAAAAAAATACTCCAGCAATGGTAACAATATTGAACAAAATATGAACAATATTGAACACAAGTAATATTTATTGAGCACTTTTTTTTTTTTTTTTTTGGGTCCGGTCGTGGGGCCTGAACTCTGTGCCTGGGCGCTGTCCCTCAGCTCTTCAGCTCAAGGCTAGCACTCTACCACTTGAGCCACAGCGCCACTTCCAGCTTTTTTTCTTATGTGGTGCTGAGGAATCGAACCCAGGGCCTCGAGCATGCAAGGCAAGTGCTCTACCACTGAGCCAACTTCCCAGCCCCTTATTGAGCACTTTTAATACCCCAGGCATTATCATGAGCACTTGCATGCGTGATATATTCAAGCTGCTCAGCAATGGTTTGTGGTGAGTACTTTACCATTTTATACATGAGAACACACAGAGAGGTGAGGGGATTTGTCCAGATACACAGGTGCCAAGTAGTAGTACCCAGAACCAAACAAGTTAGAGCACTTGACTAGGCTGGGGTGTGTCTAAGATCCTGAGAATTCTTTCTGATTTTACTCTTCCAAGAGCCCAGTCATCCATTTACTTCTGCCAGTGTTATGTGATTTCTTGGAGAACCAGAGTGGTTAGCCAAATTCTGAATTAGGTATACATCACAGCTGTGCTCCAGCTTGCATCCAGGATCATATATCAGTTTCCTAAAAACACACCAGAATTGATTATAAAGCTTGGGCATAAAAGTAATCTCTCCTTTATACCACCCCAAATGAAGGATGTGTGAATGTGTTTTTTTTTTTTAAGTAAGCTTAAGAGTTTGTATTGAAGGAAACAATTTCATGACATTGTTTAACATTAAATACAGCTGGTTAATTTATAACTTCACCCACCCAGAAGTTATTAATCATACAGGAATATATCTGTAATCAAGCAACACAAAGGATATGATCTTAAGAGTCAACCCAGTACTGTTTCCTATTTAGCAGATGACATAGAGTGATTTTCAAAAAGTATTGATTATGTCACCATTACATGTATTTCTTCAACTTTTTTCTATTTACTAGTTTACCTTGGGCTTAGGAGTTTTAATAACATTTATCTCAATAAGTACTGCAAGGCTTCTTGCAGACATATGCCTATAATCTTACCACTCTGGTGGCTGAGACAGGAGGATCACAAGTTTGAGGCCACCCTGGGCTGCATAGAAAGATCTTGTCTTAACCTGCTCTCACCCCAAATAAACATACCAAAAAGAAAGCAAACAAAAGCTAGCAGGTGGCTTATTTTTAGACTATAATTACCTATTTTTGGAGATTTAATTTCTTAAATCATGTAGTCACTTTCCTCCATGTGGTTTTTATTCTGATTAAGCAGGTTAATTTGTAATAATAAATATTTAAAATTACAAAAAAAGGCACTACTTCTTAAGCTTACCCTGGATTTACTGTTCTTCCACTCGTAAGACAAATGAGAAGCCATCATGGTTATGATGCCAATATTAATTACAGTACTTTAGCTCCAAGTTATAATCTGATAACTTACTCATCAGCCATGAGTTTTGTCCCCAAGGGATATTGATTATAGCATCATAAGTCCTTCAATAGGAAATAAAAGATTTTTCTAGTTGGTGATAGATAGACAGCTCATCAAGAATCCTGACTTAGGGAATTATAATCCCTTTGTACAACTTCTTCTCCTTCTCCTCCTACCTCTTCCTCCTCCTCCTCTTCCTGCTCCTCTTCCTCTTCTTCCTCCTCTTCCTCTTCTTCCTCCTCTTCCTCTTCCTCCTCCTCCTCCTCCTCCTCCTTCTTCATCTAGTAAATAAAATGCTACAAAATAGAAACTATAATTGATAGACACTATTGGAACAGAACTGCATCCTTTGTTCTTTAGCTTCTCCAGGGTACATGAGTAAGCTTAGAAACAGGAAGCCAAGTAGAATTGTGGTGAGATGCTTTTGTTCTTAAGGTAATTTCAAGAACTATGTGGTTTGTTTTCTGCCTCACCTAAATTTATAAAAATAAGACCACTCTAGGCATAGAAGGAAATAACTTCAGGAAAGTAGGAAGGACCAGGCCTAAAGTGATAGGTTATTTTCTGACAATTTGAGATGAGAGCCTCATAAACAGAGCTTTTTAAAGGAAGTACTATACTGAAGGCTTAAAGTCACAAAACCCTGAGTGTGAACCTGGATTCTGTCAACTTCCTAGTTGAGTATTGTTGGTCAAGTTCTTTCCCTGTCCCAGTTTCATTTTCCTCCTGTGACTAACTGGTTCAGGAAGGTGGGAGTTAGATAAAGCAAGTATCTAAGGTGTTATCCAGTAGCCTGCTCAGCAATCAGGATTCTTCCCATGTGTCTCTGTTGCAGACAATTGCTGAGACATAGGAAAAGTGGGTTTACACTCCTGATGTCTCAGCACTTGCATCTTTTTTTTTTTTTTTTTTTAGCACTTGCATCTTACAGGTGATGAGAAGAGCTTGTGAAATATTTATTGTGAAATGTGAACAAGTAGGGCTGATATTTGCCTGTAGGACACAGAATGAAAGTAAGGAGTGCACCTTGCAGTGGGAGTCCAATTGTGAGAAGCGTCCCATCAGATCTAGTCCTTAACAAAATAAATACTTGCTTTTAGGCTCCTGGTAGAATGGAAGGTAATGGGTAAGTCTTTTGGATACAGCAGCATTATATGTTGTCTCATTAAATTCTTAAGAGTAATTCTTCATGGGCTGGGAATGTGGCTTAGTGGTAGAGTGCTTGTCTAGCATGCATGAAGCCCTGGGTTCAATTCCTCAGTATCATGTAAGCAGAAAAAGGCAGAAGTGGTGCTGTGGCTCAAGTAGTAGAGCGCTATCCTTGAGCACAGAGAGGCTTAGGGACAGTGCCCAGGACTGGCAAAAAAAAATGAAAGAAGTGTTTCTCACCTCCTGCATTTTATTTTATTTATTTATTTATTTATTTTTGGTCCAGTCGTGGGGCCTGAACTCTGGGCCTGGGCGCTGTCCCTCAGCTCTTCAGCTCAAGGCTAGTGCCTTACCACTTGAGCCACAGCGCCACTTCCGGTTTTTTTCTTTTTGCTTATGTGGTGCTGAGGAATCGAACCCAGGGCCTCGAGCATGCAAGGCAAGCGCTCTACCACTGAGCCACCTTCCCAGTCCCTCACCTCCTGCATTTTAGAAGCTAAACAACAACATGTTACATAAGGTAACTAGCCATTGTGGAAAAAGTTAAGAAACACAGATTTAAATCCTAGGTCTTACATCTTCTAGTTATGAGGCTTGAATATTTTTTTTTTCTCTTTCCTTTCTTTTTTTCTCTTTCCTTTGCTTTCTTACTTGGAAAAACGACAGTAAAAGTTTCTTACCTTGTAGCAATGTTCAGAGGATTAAATGAGATAATGGAGGTAAGCCCATAACAAATTATTATTAACCTCAATGTTGCTTTGATTTGGTATGATAAGTTTTTGGCTGAAAATACAACTTTAGGAAATTACATTTTGATCAAAGAGAATTCCTGATTAGAAGACTCAAGAGAGTCACCCTAAATGTGAAGATCATTCGTTTTTAGAAATGCATGGATCTGAGGAAGGAAAAGAGTGGAAATAAAAAGTAAAAGAAGAATTATTGGGGCATCAGTTGGATTTATTTATTCTGTTAGAGGCAGTTCGTTGACAAAATAGACAAGCATGTTTCTCACCATTTTATCTCAGAATAGTCCAGAAACAAGAAATGTGGCTGGGCTTAAGTCTGATGAGCAGTGAAAATATAACTCATAAAAAACAAACAAACAGAATTTTGTTAGTTGTTGGTTTGTCACAGCCAAGAGCTGGTGCTTGGGGTATTCCGGACCAGGGCAGGCCTGCCCTGGAGAGCATTGTCTTATAATTAGAACAGGCATGAGCGAAATGCACTGTGGTCAGAATGCCAAGAGTGGAGGTTAGTAAGCAGAAGCAAAGGTTGACATCGATGTTGTGTGCGGGGTGTGGTGCTTGGTTCCTGAAGAAAAAAATTATGTGAAGTCCCAGTCAGCGAAAACAAAACAAAACAGAACAAAAACTATGTAAAGGTCACATTTTTCTTGTTTCTCAGTGGTACTAGGGATTGAAGGGCCCCACACTTGCTACACAAGTGATTTTACCATTGCCTCCAACCCTGCGTTTTTGGCTGGTTAGTTTTGAGATAGGGCGTTACTTTCTTCCCAGGAGTGTGATTTATTGCCAGGGGCATCGACTCACGTGACCCCATCAGAGTTCCTGTGTGTCGTGAGGGTCCTGTACCCGGGCACCAGACTCAGGTGATAGTTTGTCCGAAGTGCCATTCGTTCTCCTCCTGGTTAATCATGTAGAACAATGCCTCAAGATTCCTTTTGTGTTTTCTAATGGAGAGCCCCCCGGCCCCAAACTGGCTTCCTCTTTTATTATCCTGAACAACTCTTCCCACTCACTGATTAAAGGTTGCTAATTGTCCACATCCCCCACAAATTGTTTAAGGTAATCTTTCTGTACCATGATTGTCCCATGACTACAGAATTACCTTCTATGCCCCTATGTTGTATATAATCATATGATGTTTTAATAAACTTTGTCCATACCCACATGGTATGGTCCATTTCTGCCTACCAGACACTGCATTCCTGTGTCTTGCTGTGTGAACAGCAACAATTCACCTGTGTTAAGTTTTATCTTCTAGCTAGGACAAAAGGTACTTACTACATGTAGGGCCCAGTTGTCAGTGGAGTCTTGTGGACTCTTCTGCCGGGGTTTGCCTTGAACTGTGATCTTTTCAATCTTGGCCTTTCCAGGTAGCTAGGGTTGTAGTTGTGGGCTGTTGTGCCTGATTAAAGGTCACATTTAAAAAATTTAAATAGAGTAAGTCATATTGGAGGGTGAGGAACAGTTTTCTATAAAAGAGCAAGGCTTCTACTTTTGACTTTTTTTTTGGTCAGTCACGGGGTTTGAACTCTGGGCCTGGGCGCTGTCCTTGTGCTCTTCACCTCAATGCGAGCGAGCACTCTACCGCTTGAGCCACAGCGCCACTTCTGTTTTTCTAGTGGTTTATTGGAGATGAGTCTCATGGACTTTCCTGCCTGGGCTGGCTTTGAACCGCGATCCTAAGATCTCAGCTTCCTGAGTAGCTAGGATTACAGGCGTGAGCCACCTGCGCCCGACTCCACTTTTGACTTTTTGGTGTTTTGGAGAGTCTTACACTTTCTTGCCCGGGCTAGCTTTGAAATGAGATCCTCAGATCTCAGCCCCCAGAGTAGCTAGGCTGGCAGGTGGGTGTTTCTTTGGAAATTGCCAATAATGGAAATGACTGTAGTTTTTCCTTCTGTTGTTTGGGCACAAGACATCTAGCTACATCAGTTGGGCTGCATTCAGTTTTTTGCTGAGTTTCCTATCTGAGTTAAATAATAAAAGGTCATTTCCACTTTTTAGATGTTATTATTTGCAGGTGCACTTTTTTTCTCTTGCAAATTGTGAGGATTAAATATTCTCTTTGAGGAGAGAAAGTTTTATAATGTGAATCGAGGAGATCTGAGTCATCGCATCAACTTAATGCTCTACAGTTATATCTAAAGAGTCTGGGTTATTAGTGGAAATAAAAATGAATCTTACTCAATAGCCTATTTGCCACAAATGGAAAATTATATTGAAGCTGTACATTTTATCAGGCTAGTCCTACTGAGAAAACATTGTATTTAAAATAATTTGTAGATGAAATTAGATATTGATTTATGTATTAAGATTCATGACATTTGTTTGGGAACAGGACTGAAATAACTGATTTGTTTATCAGGATTTAAGGGACTAAAATAGCTAATTTATCAGGATTTTTGAGTAGAGTCAATAAAAGAAAGTCTCTTGCTATGTATAGAGCATTGTAGTAGAAGTTTCCATGTTCACATTCTAATGTAAACTTGTAAGTCTCCCCACCCCCCAACCCTACCCACTGTCTTCCAAAATTCCAGATTTTAGGCTATCCTGTCTGCTTGCCTTGAGCCAAATCTGTGCTCTACTTCTTAGTTACTGTGTGGTTCTGGACAGGAATTTCTCTGGGCTTTGGTCTCATCTCTCAACCTCCTCTAAGCAGATGGAAGGGTAAAATAAGTTGACAGTTAAAAAACAATACAGTGTTTGTCATGCTATATATAATTTTAATTGTATTATTGTTATTTAGTGTTATTCCAGTTTTATAGATGAGGAAGACTTGAATTTCAAAAGAATTGGACAGCATCAGATTAAAAGATGCTGTATTGTGATAGAAGATCTCTTCCTGAGAGCTTTGCTAAGCATTTCTTTCATCTTTCTATGAGAAAGCTGGTATTTGTATCTCTGTCTTCCCTCCCTCCCTCTGCCCACCTCTTCTTCCCTACTCCCTCTTCAGATTATGCTCATGATGTGCTAGGTTCTAGTGTTGGTTCTATGTGTTCAATGATGAACACTCCACCATCTCAGCATGAAATTTTCTTTATAGGGATGAATGCTATACAAATAGTAGAACTAGGTAATATGATCCAGACTGTGACTGGGCTATTTAAGCTGGAATAATAATGAGAGTATGAGAGGGTCTAATTTCAGTGGAGGTGCTGGATAAGTTGAGATCTAAGTACTGCAAAGTGCTGGATGTCTGCTCCTGGGATGGAGAGAACAGTGGAAGATGAAGAAAGAACTGAGGATGTTTCCTGAGTAGAAAGCAGGCCTGGGGGTAGGGAAGACAGAGGATACAGGGTAGATACAGTGTTAGGAAAGTGAGCTAGAAGCAGATTGGGCAGCCTAATAACTAGAATAAGTAGTTGATGTCATTGTAAGAGGGAGAGTTAACTAGGAGGATGACAGATTTGTGCTCTTGTTCATGTGTCATGATTCTATATAAAGTCAATGAAAATATTTGGAAACATTTTTTTTTTTTTTTTTGTCAGTCGTGGGGCTTGAACTCTGGGCCTGAGCTCTGTCCCTCAGCTCTTCAGCTCAAGGCGAGCGCTCTACCACTTAAGCTACAGCGCCACTTCCGGTTTTCTGGTGGTTTATTGGAGATAGGAGTCTCACAGTCTCTCCTGCCCGGGCTGGCTTTGAACCGTGATCCTCAGATCTCAGCCTCCTGAGTAGCTAGGATTACAGGCGTGAGCCACCAGCGCCCGGCTTGGAAACATTTTTTATATAAGTCCAAAAAATAGAAAACTATAGTCCAAGAGAAGTTCTTGTTTTTTGTTTTTTGTTTTTTGTTTTTTTTTTGGTCCGGTCGTGGGGCCTGAACTCTGGGCCTGGGCACTGTCCCTTAACTCTTCACTTCAAGGCTAGTGCTCTACCACTTGAGCCACAGCGCCACTTCTGGGTTCTTTTTTTTTTTTTTTTCTGCTTATGTGGTGCTGAGGAATTGAACCCAGGCCTCATGGATGCCCCAAAGTGGGATTATTGCTGTAGCTAGGCACCTTAATACTAAATTGAAGGGAAGTGGAGAGAGTGGACATCCTTGTCTCGTTCCTGATTTAAGAGGATATGGCTTTAGCTTTTCACCATTAAGTATAATGCTGGCCATAGGTTTGTCATATACAGCCTTTATTGTTTTGAGGAATGTTCCATGGATTCCTAGTTTTTCCAGAGCCTTCATCATAAAGGGGTGTTGGATCTTGTCAAATGCTTTTTCTGCATCTGTGGAGATAACCATGTGGTTCTTATCCTTGCTCTTGTTGATATGATGAATTATATTAATTGATTTGCGTATATTGAACCAGCTTTGCAATGAATCCAGTTTGATTGTGGTGTATGATTTTTTTGGATGAATTGTTGAAGTCGATTGGCCAAAATTTTGTTGAGAAGTTTTTCATCAATGTTCATCAAAGAAATGGGTCTATAGTTCTCTTTCTTTGATGAGACCCTGCCTGGTTTTAGGATGAGGGTTGTGATGGCTTCATAGAAAGAGTTTGGTAGTGAACTTTCTCTTTCAATTTCATTGAAGAGTTGGAGGAGTATTGGTGTGAGCTCTGCTTTGAAGTCCTTGTAGAATTCCACTGTAAATCCATCTGGTCCTGGGCTTTTCTTAGATGGGAGGTCTCTTATTGCTGTTTCTATTTCAATGCTTGATATGGGCCTGTTAAAATTGCTTAACTCATGTTGGTTTATTTTTGGCATGTCGATATTTGCTAGGTGTTTCTTGACTCTTTAGTTTACTATGTAATATGGTATTCCTGTAAAGCAATAATTGGTTGGCTTGCTGATAGATCCATGTATCCATCTATCCATCTATTCATCCATCCATCTATTCATCCATCCATTCAATAGACATTTACTATTTGCCTTTTGTGTCTTATTTTTTTGTGGTATATATCTTGAAGAAGACAAAAGCTCCTAGCTTTAAAAGGTTTGCATTCTAGGGGGATTAAATAATTACAAAAGAAATTTAGATAGTGAACATTTATTACCAACTACCAGGTAATTACCAAGTATTTATTTGTTTTAACACTAAATATTGTGATAAGCAGATGAAGTATGATTTTAACGAATTTTTGTGGACAAGTCCATGTTTTATCATTTTTATTCAGAGATGAGGCTGCTACGTTTATAGAATTTAAGATCTTGTGCAAAGTTGCAGAACTAGTTTGAACATAATCCTAGATCTCTGAGTCATTGAACAATTATAGTGCCATTCATTGATAAAGATAGGGAGCTTTGCTGTGCTGCTATCTTTTCCCAGGAAAATGCTGGAGCTCAGGCATTGAAAGCTGAGTACCTGGAAGGTCAAGAAGTTGGACAGTGCCATTCTTGTGGCTGCCCTTAAGCCCCTTACCTCTTTTAAAAAACATTTTTTATTTTTACTATGAAGGTGATGTACTGAGAGGTTACAGTACAGTTACATAAGTCAGGTAAAGAGTACATTTTTTTTTGTGTGTGTGTGTGTGTCCGGTCATGGGGCCTGAACTCTGGGTCTGGGCGCTGTCCCTCAGCTCTTCAGCTCAAGGCTAGCGCTCTACCACTTGAGCCACAGTGCTACTTCCGGCTTTTTTCTTTTTGCTTATGTGGTACTGAGGAATCGAACCCAGGGCCTCAGGCATGCAAGGCAAGCGCTCTACCACTGAGCCACCTTCCCAGCCCTAGAGTACATTTCTTTTTGGATAGTGTCATCCCTTCCCTCTCACTTTTCCAGTTTTCCTCTCTCACCACCACCCACAAGTTGTTCATTTTCAACATACTGCCTAATGAGTACCATTGCTGCATTTGTTTACCATTTTTCCTCTATTTCTGTCCCCCCCCACCCTCCCAAAGAGATATGATGAACAAACAAGACAAAAGAAAAGGAAACAAAAACAGAAACAAAGAAAAAAACCCTCTTGTTTCCATTTCCTGGAGTTCATTTTGATAAATATTATTATGTATGATCAGAGACACATAGGCATTGCGCCTTTCTGTTCCTCTCCCAAGAGTGTGCTCCTTTGGTCTAACTGAGTTTGAATGCCTGGCGTCCTATATAATTTATTATGTCTCAGTATATTTTAGATCTAGTTTCTACTCGTGAGAGAACACATGTGCCTGTTTGTCTCTCTGAGCTTGGCTTACCTCACTGAACATGATTTGTTCTAAGTCCATCCATTTCCCTGCAAATGATATCATATTATTCCTTCTAATTGCTGTATAAAATTCTGTTGTGTATGGGTACCACTCATCTATTGTAGGGTCCTTACCCTTCCTTTATCTGTATTTCTCACACTCATGACCAGCCCCCATTTCTTATTTCTATCCTCTCCCAATAATGTTTCATATCCTCTCTGTAAGATTGCTTCCTGTCTTTTTCCATGTGATGTATCTAACTTGTAGCACTTCTCAAGTGGTTTTCACTCCTCCATTTTCTCCCAGAGACCAGTGGCTCCTTGAATAGAGACATCATGTCCTGTACACATTCCTGTATCCTAGTTTCTGCATGACCCCTTACACGCAGTGGCTGCTGCTGGTATTGCTCGAAAACCCTGACCCACAAGAAAGAGTTATTTCCAGTGGGGTCTTTAACATTAGTCTTTGATTGTTGTGATAATTAAGAGAGCAGTTCTCTTTTGTTAAGAGCTCTGTATGAATATGCCTTTGGGGGACTGTTGTAGAAGTTTGCAGTTTTTGTGAGGTCTGATATTACTCTCTTTGGTGCCTCTTAGGTAAGCAAGAGCTCCTCAAGGAAGTATGAATGTTTGATAACAAAGTAAATATACCATCTGGATTTAGCCATCTTTGCGTCTAACTTATTCCTCTCCCTCTTAAGACCCAGTTTTGTTTTTCCAGTAATTACCAGTGATCTGAGAGAAAACAGAGTGGGGAATTTGTGAAGTGTTTTACACTTTGTGGCAATATCTTTGGAAAGCATTGCTCTGGTTTTAGAGAAATGAGACCGTTAGATAGTGTGCTTGCCTGCACATTGACAAATGAAGACAGCCTTCAGGGGAGAGAGAAAATAAAATAGAGTTGGTTTATAGTTTGCCAGTCCCAAAGCTTTTAAACTGTACCTGTAAAGGCAGAGCCCCTTAATAGGTACTCTGCATTTTGGGTATCACTGTGTGGTAAATGGTATAAATTTAGTCCCTATAAGCCTGATCTCTTGGGGATGAGATTTAAAAGTGTTGGAATGAACTTTATTTGAGAAGACTCTATCGATTAGGCTTTGAGTTGGCCTTCCTTACCAAAGAATGATACTAAATAATGACTAGCCTCCCTGTTTTTTCTTGTTGTTTTAATTCACTTTATTCTCTCTCTTCCTGCCCTCATTCCCTGCCTTCTATTTCTAACTGTTCTTCTAAAAGAAAAAGACCAAGGTGGTGTGAGAGAGGGGAAAAGAGGGAAATAAAATCAACTGTCTCATCGTGAACATAATTGATTTAATAAATAACGTCTTTCAGTTCCCAAGGCAAACCTCAGATCTTCACTAATGCCAATTAGTGTTCAGCTCAATACGTGGCAGTGGTCTTAATTTAGATGGATGGGAGAGTTCACACATTCTTGCTTTCCAAGGAAGGAGTGTGCTTTTCTTGTTCTAAAGACAGATTGTACACATTTACTCACTACTGTACAACAAGTTTGAAAAGGAATTTATGTGACAGTTTCTGTTCTTTCCTCTTCAAAGTAGGAGAACAGTTGATTACATTATATTGGGGTTTGTAGAAACTAAAGCTGAGAAAGGTAATAGAAGTTCTCTGGACTCCACTAGTGTGCAAACTCTGTAAGAACAAGGCCCTTGTCTTGTTTGCCCAACATTTAATTTCCAATGCAGATAGTAGCTGCATAGTAAGTGTTTCTTAATTGGATTTGTGGCTGAGTGAATGAGAATAGAAATGAGCATTAGCTGAGTCTTATGATTTGGTGAAATTAGTTAAATTTTTTTTGTATTTCCTTTAGTTGCAAAAAGAAATTGCCTGGCTTACTTCACTTAATATAATTTTTTCCAGTCTTTCCATTTCCTAACAAATGGGGAATGTCATTCTTTCTGATGGAGGCATAGAAACATAGGTCCCATGGTTTCCCTTATTTGCAATAACTAGTATATGTCTGAGTCAAGCAGAAAAGGTCAGATAAGTTGATGTTAGGGGAATGAACCCCAAAATAAATATTCAAATGTTTTTTTTCTTCCATGCAATTGTTTCTAACATATTTATAAGATGATTTCTATGTTGCTTTGTATGTCCCTCCCCCATGGTATAACCCCAGCTTTCACTGTATTTGATGTTGGTATAATTTGTGGAGGGAAAGGGCAAAAACAAATCATTTAACTAGGGATACAGGTGGACCCATTGCAACAATGAGATGTACAAGTCATTAGGTCGAAAAACGAACTTTACAACTTTGGTGGGGCGGAGGGAGGACTGGGTGGAGGGAGGTGAGGGGAGTATGGGAAGGGATAGGAAGGGGAAACAAAGAGGAGGCAACAATGCTTGATAAGAAATGTACTCATTTGCTAATCCATAAACCTTATTACAATTAAAAAAAAAGAAATGTACTCGTTATCTTGCCCATGTAATTGTAACTCCTCTGTTGCTATTCTACAAAGGCGTTTATGAATACAATATATTGTGATCAGTGTCACCCCTTTAAAAGTTCTCACCCTCCCTCAAAGTCCAATCTTTTTAGAGGAGACTAGCTTAAAGAGTACAATATACATTATGTAAAAGATGATTAAGGAGAATATTTCATCACTTCCTAGCTAAGTGAGTTGCAAGGAATCTCAGAGTTGATGCTACTTGCAAATTCTTCTGTGTGTGTGTGTGTGTGTGTGTGTCTGTCTGTCTGTCTGTCTGTCTGTGTGCACGTACCAGTACTGGGGTGTGAACTCATGGCTTGGACATTTTTTTGCTCAAGGCTGACTCTATCACTTGAGCCACAGCTCCACTTCTAGCTTTTTGGTGGTTAATTGAAAATGAGTCTTTTGGATTTGTCTGCCTGAGATGGCTTCAAATTGTTCTCACATCTGTCTCCTGAGTAACTAGGATTATAGGAATGAGCCACCTGGGGCCTGGTTTGCCAGTTCTAGAGCATACATTCATTGTGTCTTAGCATCACAGGAAGCATGTTTTAAGTCCAGATACTGGGCTTCAGCACTGGAATTTCTGTTTGAGTCATTGGTAGGGACTGAGGTCTCATTTTGCTTCTGGAGTTTACCTAGTCTTTCTGGCATACAGCTGGGTATAGAAGCCAGTCCAGTTTGCCTCACAGTATCTGTAAGTCCAAGGCAGTCCTTGGTAAAAATGAGTAGCCTAAGGAACCCACCAGAATGTCTAGTGATACTATAACTAGGGCTCACATCTCCTGGCTCTGATCCCAGTGCTCCTGACCCTATAGTTGGCTATTTTAGTTCAGTGGACCTCCATGGAGCCTCCTTGGCCTCTCTCAAGATCCCTCAGTGCTCTTCATTCTAGTATAGGGCAGTTTTTAGGGTGATGACCCTGGCAGAATCTTAAGGACCTTCTGAATCATATCTTGTTTCCTGTTCATTACATGTATTTTATTGTTTCTCTACTGATGCTTTTTGTTATGCCACATCCCCTTCTCTTGGCTCAAAACAAAACCCAGGAGGAGGCACCTGCTTTTCTCCTGCAGGCCCATTCCACATTTCAGCTTCATTCACGCATCAGCATAAGAGAACCACTCAAATGTTTATTAAAGGTCGAAAACTCTGGGGCCTGCTTGAGAGCTATATAATCAGCATCTTCTTGGGGAGATCCTCGGAAAATGTATTTTAAATTCCCTCCATTATTCTTCCCACTGTTTTGCAGTCCTGAGAACAATGAGTCCTTTCTCCACTGTTTGAGGTTCTTAAGACCCTATGTCATAATTATATTTAAGTCCTCTGACTTGTAGAACTAGCTCCTTCCATGTTTTTGTGAACATCAATTAGTTGTACAAGAGAGTTTTAGTTTGACATGTTCACATATGCATACAAAATAGCTTGAGCACATTCACCCACTCTTATCTGTCTCCCCGCTTCCCCAAACCACGCAGATAGGCAGGCTGGTATGGACAGTCATGGAATGAGAAGTTCAGATAGGCAAAGGGGCCCACTGAACATTGGGTGGGGTGCTGTGTGTGTTCCCTGCCTAACAGCTGTATATCTTGAGTGAATGTATTAAACCTGCTTGACTTTTTGTTTCCTCACCAGTAAAGTGGGGCTAACAATAGCACTTTCAGCTGGGTGCCAGTGGCTCATGCCTGTTACCCTAGCTACTCAGGAGGCTGAGATCTGAGGATCATGGTTCAAAGCCAGCCTGAGAAGGAAAGTCCATGAGACTCATGTCCTATTAACCACCAGAAAACCAGAAGTGGTGCTGTGGCACAAGTGGTAGAGCACTTGCCTTGAGCTGAAGAGCTCAGCGACAGCACCCAGGCCCAGAGTTCAAGCCCCACGACTGACCAAAAAAAAATAGTACTTTCTTAGGAGTTTTGTGGATTTCAGGTAAGGTGGATTCAAGGATGTTGTTCAGAGATAAAGATTTGCTTGTGGGGTGTATTGGACATTGCTCCTAAGACAGTTCTGTGAAGATCTTGGCTACCTTTAAGTTGTTTAAGTTCTCTGAAGCTCTTTTCTTATGATTAAAGCAGGTGCTAAGTCCTCTCAAGCAGATCTGAGCATGTGTAGAGAAAGTATACATGAAACTGCTGGGTAAAATATAAAATTGGAGATATTATAAAGGTTAACTATGAGTCTACTTTTCTGAAATGACTTTGTGGCCAGAACCTGGATTTCCTGAAGAGAGAAGGTTGTGATAAATGCAAAAGGGAGTGTCTATGAAATATAGCATTTTCAGTTTTCTTTCTTCTCTCTACAGGGAATTAGAATAATGGAGATGCTGCTAAAAGAACAGTGTGGTGCTCCCTTAGCTGAATAAAGAATCATCAGTAAGTACCAAAAACAAGATCAGAATTATTCACTCAAGTCATGTTTTTGGCTTTATAAACCTGGTATTATGTATCAGTCTCCCTGGGCAATTCACACAGCACATTTCTTAGTTATATATACAGCACATGATTGCACAGATGTTTTCTTATCTGCTTAGTACCTTTAGTTACTTGGTTCTTTGATTTTCAGAGCAGTTTTGTACTTATGTGATGGTTTACAACTTCAAATTGCTAAAACTGTTCAGCATAATCTACCATGATTGGGACCCTGAAGGTGGCATAGATTTGTAAAGATTTCAGCTCAGGATGAACTGAAGCTTTCTTTTATTGTTCAAGAGCAATGAAAAGAGAGATTTAAGCTATAATTGGAGCAGGAAGGATAACAAGAAAGGAACATATTGATTGGCCTTATATCTTGTCAGTCTGGAAACTAACATGGAAAAACTCAATTATAAAATGCTTCAAAATCAGAAACTTTTTGAATGTCAACATCATGCCACAATTGGAAGTATTCTTCCTTGAGCTTCTGTTACTGGAACTATCAAGATACAGGTGTGTTGAAAATATTGTCTAAAGTTACCTTTGGCTATCAGTATATGGTGTCGATGAAAAATAAGGGAAGTTTGTGTTTAAACTTGGGTCCTACTCTGGGTTACATTCTCAAGTTCATTTACATATTGCACTGTATATATGCAAATACTTCAAAGTCAGAAAAATCTCCAAATCCCACACATTTCTAGTCCCAAGCAATAGTCAACACTTTGGAGGATTCTGAATCCTCCAGTGGATTAAGAGTGAATATTTTACTGGAAAGTCATGTAGTTAAACGTCAGTTCTCAGGGCTTTGTACCTAGCTCAGGGCTGGTCCTCTACCACTTCATCCACACCTCCACTTCTGGCTTTCCACTGGTATATTAGAGAGAAGCATCTCATTGACTTCTATGCCTGTGCTGACTTTAAACCATGGTCCTCAAATCTTAGCCTCCTGGGCTGCCACCGGCATCCAGCTAAACCTTAGTTCCTTTGTTTTGACTGGGGAAGAATTCAAGCAATACATAAAACATAATGAAAATGATATATGAGCATTTCTTTGGCGGGAACTCTGATAAGCAGGTTGACACCTGAAGCTATGTAACAGATATGCCTCTGCCTATCTGTCCAAGTTTGTTAGGAGGGCTGCATACATGTTGCTCTTAAGTTGTGGGCACCATGGGGCCAAAAAGTCATCATCGGGCTATGGCTCCTGTCCCTGTGGGGGTGGGGTGGGGGGGAACTCTGCTTTGTTGGATAAACTCTAGTTATGCAAGCCTGCATAACTCAGCCCCAGGAATTTTTCAGCATATTTTTCTTAAAGTGTTATTGTTGTGAAGGTGTTGCACAGAGGGGTTACCATTTTATAAATCCAATAATGAGTACATTTCTTTTATGGACAATGTCACTCTTTCCTTTGTTTTTCCTGTTTCCTCCTCCTGTCCCTGCCTAAAAAGCAGCTTGATTAGCTCTTTTTTGGTAGGACTGATTTGATGAGCCATGAGATGATTTCTTGGAAAGGCAGGCAAAGCTGCTATGGGGGAAGATTTGGTTTCTAGTGGTGACAGAGTGACTGGGGACAGTGGCTCCACCAGTTGCTGTGCAGCCAGTTACCCTGTACTGTCTAGGTGGCTCATCTTCTTAGCATTGTCTGTCATGGCCTCTAGCTGGAAGCCAGACCATACCAGCATTACCTCCAGCTTAGAGCAGATGATTCAGTATTAACAGATAACAGGGGATTGCAGAACTATTCAGCTCCCTTTATCATCAGGTTCTGTTGTCAACACTTGAGAGAATGCCTGTGTACTAGAAAAGATAAAACTAAGTTATTTAAGTGAGAATATAGCCCAAAATGAAAGTGAATGATGGTTTACTATAGAATTTATAAGATGTAGGTTGTAGGGATATAGATAGATAGATAGATAGATAGATAGATAGATAGATAGATAGACAGACAGACAGACAGACAGACAGACAGACAGACAGACAGACAGACAGACAGATTTTTTTTGGTTGGACACGGGGCTTGAACTCAGGACCTGGGCACTGTTCTTGAGCTTTTTCTCTTTTTTTTTGACACTTGCATTGTTTTTATTTATTTTTTAAATTTTATTTTGTTGTAAAGGTGATGTACAAAGGGATTATATAAGTTCCACTTTCACAGTAAGTAGAACATACTTCCAGTTACATAAGTTACATAAAGTAATGAGTACATTTCTTTTTGAACAGTGTTACCCTCTCCCTCATTTTCTCTTATGTTCCCTTCCCCCTGACTCCCCTCCCCTCTCCAAGTTGTAAAGTTTATTTCCAACATAGTGTCTAGTGAGTATCACTATTGCATTGGTTCACCCTTTGTCCCATAGTTTCTGTGATAACTCATCCCTTCCCCAAATCAGATAAATTTGCCAAAATCAGAAACAGTGACCCAGGAATAAACCACAGGAGAAAAGAATGAAAGACAAAAGAAATCACTGCAAACAATACACTAAAAAAAGAAAAAGAAAAAAAGGAAAAAGTAAAAGAAAACAACATGTTGGCTCATATTAATCTGTATACTTCACACATATTAACTGTTTTTATTGTTGTTAGGAAGGCTAAGCAAGAGAATGTGATTTAGTACAGCATGTAGCTCTGAACTCCAGGTCTTGCACTGTTTGTGAAAAGCAGTCTTTTCTCTCATACATGGAATGATGGAGGTCTGAATATGACCTGGGCTTCCGTTGAGGACAGTGACAATAAATGTAGACAGTCCTGAATTTCTGACTTATTTCCATAGCTCAAACCCTTTAAATTCATAACCAGTTTTCTTAGAAGAGCGTATATAAAAAAGGGAATGTATACTCTTAGCATATAAATCTACATTCCTCTGAAGAGGTTTTAACTATTCTGAAGACCAGCTTCATTGTGATATGATGTCCATTGGTGATTTAAGAGTCAATGTCATGGACTACCAAATGGTGAGTTGTGATTCATATATGGTTATGCAAACATCACCACAAATATGATAGAACATTATGAGGCTTTGATCTTACAGCCGCGATGTCGCTTTATTCTACTCCATTCCATTTTCTTGACTATTTCACAACATTTTTGAAGCTCGAAATATTTCTGTCTTGAGGGAACTTTTTATTTACCTAAAGACAGTTGTATGGAAAGAAAGGAAAAAGTTGTAAGTGAGGAAACTATTGATTTCATGGGTGGTAAAGGGTTACATGTAAAGAAAGGTGGGTGGGTAGCAGGCTCATGCCTGCAATCCTAGGTACTCAGGAAGCTGACAGCCGGAGGATGGTGACCAGATGGGCAGAAGTATTCAGGGGATCGCCATCTCAACAGACACATCTGGGTTTAGTGTTGATGTCTGTCATTACAGCTGTGTCAGGAAGTATAAATAGGAGGCCCATGGTCCAGGCTGGCTCAGGCAAAAAGAGAGACTGTATCTCAAAAATAGAAAAAGGCTAGAGGCATCTCTCAAGTGGTTGAGCACCTGCCTAGCAAGCTCAAAGAACTGAGTCTAAACCCCGGTACTACTGGGCAAAATAGGAGAGATTCCACAGTTGGAAGGCAAAAGTCAGAAATCCACAGCATATAAGACAATCTATCTTATTGTCTGCTTTTTATACGTAAAGTTTTTTTCCCCCCTCTAGAACACAGCTGTGGTATTGACTGTGTCCAAAGCTAATATAGCAGAGTAGTGTCATTGTGTCTAACATATTTCCTATCTGGTCTTTTAAGAAAACATTTATTGCCTTCTGAATTAATGTCTTAAGTTAATTTCAAGCAGTATTTTGGTGACGACTTATCCTTTTAAAATAAATCAATAGATCATATTTTATGAGTCCAACGTTTGTAGTCTGAAACTTTATTTTCCCTGTATCATCAATTCTAATATCATTGATCTGTGAAGAGTTGGATGAGGGAGTGTGTGTGTGTGTGTGTGTGTGTGTGTCTGTGTGTGTGTGTGTGTGTGTGTGTGTGTGTTTGTGTGTGTGGCAGTATTGGGAACTTGAACTCAGGCCTCAATCGTTCACTTGGTTTTTTTTTCAGCTCAAGGCTGGTATGCTATCACTTGAGTCACATCTCTAGTTCCTGCTTTTTGCTGGTTAATTGGAAATAGGAATTTCACAGACATTTCTGTCCATGCTGGCTGTGGAGTGTGATCTTTAGCTTCTGGAGTAGCTAGGATTACAGGCATGCAGTACCAGCACCTGGTTTGGATGAAGCTATTTTACAGTATAAACAAATACTAAAATAATAACAATAATGGAGTTAAAACACTAGCAACAGTGGTCATTAAAATTGCTCATCAACTTCAGTGCATATCCACAATGAAATAGAAACACAGGCTTTGTGTTACCACACATGTGCTGGCTGTAATTTACTCAGTATTCCAACTCTGGAATTATATACTTCTCAATTTCTGTGGGGCCTGGGTGCTATTTCTGCACTTTTGTGTTCCAAGCTAGCACTCTGCCACTTGAGCCACAGCTCCACTTCTGGTTTTTTGGTGGTTAATTGGAGGTAAGAGTCTCATAGACTTTCCTGTCCAGGCTGTCTTAGAACAATGATCTTTAGTCTCAGCCTCCTGTATAGCTAGGATGTAGGTGTGAACCATCAGTGCCTGGCCACTTCTCAATTTTTAAAAGACATTTTGCACTTTTTAAAGTAAAACTTTTTTGGAACACAGCTGTGTTATTGACTGTGTCCAAAGCTATACTGGCAGAGTTGAGTCATTGTGCCTAAAATATTTCGTATCTGGTCCTTTAAGGAAACACAAATGCTGCTAGGAAGAGTAATATTTTTTACATCACATTGTATTTACTTCACATAGAATGTGACTATGTGGTATATGGTACCTAGCGGTAAAGATACTTTAATAGAACACCCTGTTCTGTACGTCCAAGTAGACAATTAAAAAGCTCCGAAGGTGATTTTTGTCATGAGCTAAATGGAGGTGCATAAATCTCACTAACCAATATGCTTGTGGCATTGCTGCTGACACATCCATTCCATCGAGTTTTGATTTCCTGTCATTTTTGAATAAAACAAATAGCCTTGACATCTGTGAGTTCTTGCCGCTGGCAGTCGGGAGTTAGAGCTTGGTGAGTTTGATAACATAGTGGTGTTGTATCATGTTGAAATGATTAAGACTTCAGATTTAGCTATATCTTAGACTTCTCTGAGCCACCTCTGCTGGGCAGTTGACTTAATAAAATAAGGGCTTTCTCTGTTCGAACATCATTAGGAGGTAGGAATGCAATTTCTTCAAGAATTATCCATAATGATAGAATTCAAGTGACTCCCAGGAGTTACCTCAGCAAAGAGGGAAATAAGTATTGATTTGTAAGACACGTTTATTAGGTGATAAAGTTTGTTTTCTTTTCTCTTGCAGGGATGCTGTAGCTGTGTCTTTTTAAAAAATTTTTTTTTTTAAAGAATCACGCCTGAGCCATGACAGATCACTGGAACAGCAATACAAGTTTGAAGACACAGTGTTCACGTCTTAAAGAGGAGCTTTGCCTGCCAGGACATGAAGCGATATATTCCCCTGGGGCACATTGTGGCACTCACAGCCATGAGACTGTATACCTGATTCTAATGACCCAGTCTCTTTTATGATTTTTACAAATAAAGGGACAACCTGTATACCATGATGTTTAGGCTTCCTGAGGATGTCTTGTGATTGTCTGTGGCCATGTCAGGGCAGCCAGAGACGGGATCAAAGTTACAGAGGGATCTTGTGCCCAGATGTGATGGGTATCATTGTTTTCAGGGTTTCATGAGATTATACTGGAGCAAATAAAGTGGTCAGCCTTGGCTCCTGGTTTCTTGGGGGCTTGGAATGAACAGACATGTACCAGTCTGTGTTGAAACTTAGCCATATGCCTATCAGTGTTGCAGAATCTCAGAAATCAGAAGACTTTTGATTTCTATTCATCAGTGATGCACAGCTGCCATTCCTATATCTTTGTACTGTAACTGTGTGTTCTGTATGCCTCACTTCATGGTGGGCCACTTCTGGGTTGTGATATGCATCATGTGGCCCAGAAATGATTGACACTGTGTGAATTGACACTAATCCTCCCAAAGAACTTGGAATAGAGAGAGGAAGACAGGTTGTAGTTGTGGATTCCACTAACTTGTTCTGTGATGTGAAAATGGTTTAACTTTCTGATTTATACAAGCAAGGTGGGGATAAGCAGGCATAGATCTAGATAGATCTGTGGGTTGTGATGATAAAAAAAAAAGTAGATTAACTCCAGGCAAACAAGTTTGAGAATTAGACACAAAGATGTGAGTTTGAATCCAAGTGCCGATTGCTTCTATTCAGTGGTCATAGACAGTTACAAATCTTTCTAAAGCTCATAGAAAAAAAATGCTAGATGAGCTGATAGAATGGACTTTGGGAACTTGTTGGACTGATTTAAGATCCTGTAGATGAGGTGTCTAGCATACTGCCTAATGCATGATGGGAGTCTAGTCAATAGATGGTGTCAGTTCAGACCAGGAAATGTTTAAGGTCTAGATGGTGTCAGTTCAGACCAGGAAATGTTTAAGGTCTATTACTGCATGAAATGCTATTGAATATCCACCTTTCCAGCTGTAATTTAAGCTGAAAATTAGGCGATAGCAGTTTGCATGTCCCATGAGGAAAGTCAAAATATAAATGCATGTTACCAACAGAAAACTTGAAGAGCAGTAATAATCTGGAATTCATCTTAAGGCAAAAATTGGGCCATTACCAGTAGGTCTTGCTCTTTTCTTTTAATATTTAAAAAAATTCCTGCTTAGTACATTGATAAGTTTCAGAGCAATTGTACCTTTTCATACATGTCTTCTACTATGCACCTCCTCTTTGTGTATTTAAGCTATTTGTGCCGCCTGAGTTTTGTCTCGGGATAATTTCCCTACTCCTTTTTTATTTTTAAAGGTTTTTTTAATTCTTTTTTTTTGTGTGAAAATACCGTACAGAGGGGTTACAATTACATGGGCAAGGTAATGAGTACATTTCTTATCAAGCATTGTTGCCTCCTCCTTTGTTTCCCCTTCCCATCCCTTCCCATCTCCCCCCACACACACACCCCGCCCCCCCTTTTAAAGTGTTTTTATTCTCCAGTTATGTTGGAAGAAAATTGAGAGGTAGAAAGTAGAATATATTTTGACTATCTTCTCCAGTTTGTAAATGGCATTTGGCAGGCATTTGGAATAACAGCTTTTCCCAAAGTAAGAGGTGAGCTGAATTGCAGAAGAGGTGAGAGGCAACAAATCTGGGTACGAAATAATCTTTAACCCTTCATAGTCAACGAATCACATCCTATGAAGGCTAGATTGTTCAACCTTAACTGTCCATTAGGGTTACCTGAGGATCTATATACCATTCCTGATGGCCAGGCTGCATCCTAGACCAAAGAAAATAACAATCCCTGGAGATGGGACATAGGTTTTTATTTCCCCCATGTGATTCCAGTGGAAATCTGAGGATTGGGTAATGCTATGTGAAATTCTAGGTCATTTGCAGACATGATCTGATTTCTTGCCTACCTCCTCTGAGGTAGAAAAGGATCTTTGTAGCAGGATTACTTGCTAGTCTGGTAAGGCACAGAGAAGCTGAATTGGTACATTGATTCTTTTTCTTATTTTATATATTTTTTATTGTAAAAATACTGCATAAAGGGGTTATAGTTATAGCAGTAAGGTAATGAATCCATTTCCTATCAAGCATTGTTACCTCCTCCTTTGTTTTTCCCCTACCATCCCTCCCCTCCCACCTCCTAAAATACCCCCCTCCCCCCAAAAAGTTATAAAGTTTGTTTTCAACATAGTGTCTTGTACATCTCATTGTTACAATGGGTCAACCTGTATCCTTATTTCAGCATTTTGTTATTTCCCTTCCCTCCCCAAATTAGAAAAATGGATATTTTGATTCTTTAAGCCAGGGTTGCCAAATGCATGCAGGTACTTGGCGGCCATTCTGCAGAAACCCCAGTGGCTGAAGGTGAACAGTGGCTGCTCAGCTTCAGATCAGAGAGGCCCGTGGCTGATTAGAATAGTCTTTCATTTTTAAACTTTCCAGGAAACTCCCCCCCCAAAAAAAATCATCTAAATTTTTATATGTTGATAACAAATTCAGAAGTGTTTACAACTTTAAAATCAAACATGCTTGATTTCTTCTTCTTCACCTTCTTCACCTTCTTCTTCACCGTCTTCCTTCTTCTTCACCTTCCTTCTTCTTCTTCACCTTTCTTCTTCTTCTTCTTCTTCTTCTTCTTCTTCTTCTTCTTCTTCTTCTTCTTCTTCTTCTTCTTCTTCTTCTTCTTCTTCTTCTTCTTCTTCTTCTTCTTCTTCTTCTTCTTCTTCTCCTTCTCCTCCTCCTCCTCCTCCTCCTCCTCCTCCTCCTCCTCCTCCTCCTCCTCCTCCTCCTCCTCCCCCCCTCCTCCTCCTCCTCCTCCTCCTCCTCCTCCTTCTTTCTTTTTTTTTTTTTGTTGGTCATGGGGCTTGAACTCTGGGCCTGGGTGCTGGTCCCTGAGCTCTTCAGCTCAAGGCCAGCACTTTACCACTTAAGCCACAACGCCACTTCTGGTTTTCTGGTAGTTTATTGGAGATAAGAGTCTCACAGACTTTCTTACCCAGGCTGGCTTTGAATTTTGGTCCTCCAATCTCAGCCTCCTGAGTAGCTAGGATTACAGGCAGTGCCCGGCTAAACATGTTTGATTTTGATTTCAGGGTGTTAAAAACTGGCCTAAACATATCAAGTTTTAATCTATTTGTCTTTTTGTGTTCTGGGTATACACTGAATTCTGTCCTTCCTCCAAGGATGCTTTTAGATACATTTTCTTCCTCATTTTCTGGACTTGCCTCACACATATTTACTTAGTATTTTCCCCAACTGCCTGCATCTGTTGCTTTTATGCTTCTCATGTATTGTTGAGAAATCTTATGATCTTTTTAGAACTAATTAAGGCTTGTTAGCATTTTAAAATTATATGTATATTATAGAAGTTTACAGATAGCTTTGTATTTACTGTGTGGTGCAAGACACGTCAGTCATTACTCATCTCTAGCAGACACAGTAGGAACAAGGGTGGGGGCAGTTAATTCACACATCTGGTTGGCTGTTCGCCTCCTACCTGGGGGGGGGGCTGGGCCTGCACTACAAGAAGATGCCTGTGTGGTTTTCAGACTGTAGCAGACATCCTTGGCAGGTGTGGTCTCTTCCCAAGTGTGGAACATGTAGACTTTTCCTCTAGAGATTTGTGCAGTTTCAGTGGGATTTCAGACCCACATTTTGCATCAAGTTCTCTTGGAGATGTGATTGTTTTGCTCTACAGACCACGTGTTGAGCTCTGGTTTCAGGGAAGTATTTTTGGTCCCCCTGTCCTTGGTTGGTTTTGCCATCTATTGAGCCCACTAATCAATACGGCCTATCACTCAGGACCCAATATCAAGTTCCCATGCACAGAGAAGTGGATTTAAATTCTCCCTAACACCATTGAAGTGCTTTTTACCAAGAAGGTCTATAATGGTTTCAATAATAAGTGGATGAGAAAGGTTCTGTATTCTTTTTATATGATTACTTTGGATATTTTAGAAGCAATATATATGTAATAGATATCCTGTTTCTGGGGTAGCGTAAGGCATGTAGCGCAGCCAATTTAAGATTATTCTTTTAAGTTGCACATCCGTTTTGCTAAATTTCAATTACTTACATGGAGTTTTTCTCACTTGTTTGGTTTTACTTATTTTCTTTGCTTGTGAGCAGAATCTACTGAAGACTAATCTTTTGGGAGTTCATCATTTTTGTTTTGAATTATTTTCTTCAGGTCCTACCTGCCTTTGTTAAAGCTCCCACACTGAGGCCTCACATATACTTTCTCCTTGAGTTTTATTTTCCCCTTGCTGTTTGTTGTCTGCTTTTACCTATTGCCTCTCAGAGCTATCCTCTAACTTAACTGTGGGCTTTGGAAGTCCTGACACCACACATTATATGTTGAGTAGCAGTAAATAGTATCTGACGAGGCTTTGTGAGGCCTTGTTCACTTTAAAATGAATCAACTTCATTATTACAATGATTCAACTACCTTCCTCAAACTTCCTCATCTTCAGCTAAGATTGTCAGACCTGTGATGTCAAGGTAAGTGAGGTGTGGCTAGAAATCATTTCTCATGATTTGAAAAGCCATTGTCTTCCCCAGTTCTGTTATATATCCATATATCTCTACAGATGGATATATGTGTGTATATGTATACATATGTATGTATACATCATAGGTATAAACGTGCATGTTTATGTGTATGTACATATACATTTTGTTTTATAAGGTAGTGCATTAAAATTCAAACATGAATTTCTTAAGCCAGGTTTTTTCATTCTTAGGCCAAGTGTTTTTCCTTCGGTGTAATTGTAATTTGGAGTTATAGATCAGTTGTGTGCATACGCAACTCCATCCAGCAGTTGTTCTGAAGTAGAGTCATTACCACTGATGTTTATGTGTGTATTGTCATTCTTGGTGTACCACTTCTTCTAGTGTAGGATATATTTACTGTTTGAAGTAAGGATCTGGCTCTTTCCAGTTGTGCCAAATGGGAATGTTGAAGCAACCACATTCTGTTAGCTCTCTCCTTGCCCAGAGGTGAGCCTATAAAGTTCCTAGATATAAGAGGGGGTGCTATTATCAGTGACCTAGGTAGGTCATGTGCAAAGGACAAGGATCAGTGGGGAAAAGAAACAGAGTACAGTATGAACAAAAAACAGCCTGAAGCCAGGTGGTCCTAAGGAGGAAGGGAGTCACTTGCTCACTTTGCTACACTTTGTTACTTGTTTCTGAGATTCACTATGTTTTTTTCATTTGTGTTCTTTTATGTATGTTTCTATGCTTTGTTGCTACAATGACTTGTTCAAGTCATAGATGTTCTACATTTGCTAGCACCAGTGTATATGGAAGACTTTACTTTGAAGGATAGAATCATTCAGCCAGCATTTATTGAGCACCTGATATGTACAAGAGAAAGAGTTTTGTCTTGTTTTGACTTAATCCATTGGGTCAGTAAAAGGCTTGCATCATCTTTCTACCAATAGATGGCTGTAGTTGGTACCAATTGATGATGCGATTGGATATAGTTGCTTCAGGTAAAGCAAATGATAATTACTTACTTAAAGGATGCAGGTTGGACTGGGAGTGTAGCTCAGTGGTAGAGTGCTTGCCTCACATGCATGAGGCCCTGGGTTTGATTCCTTAGTACCATATAAGAAGAAAAAGCAGGAAGTAGGCTCTGTGGCTCAAGTGGCAGAGTGCTAGCCTAGAACTCAAGAGCTGAGGGACAGCGCCCAGGCCCAGAGTTCAAGCTCCACGACCAACACAAGAAAAAAAAAAAAAGGATGCAGGTAAAAAAAATGTCAACATGGGATGCGCAGTGGAGAGATCACACAGATGTGTAGATGTGCTGTCCCAAAGCTCATTAGTAGGTACACAGATGTAGATGATAATGTGTGAGTTAGTGAGGGATAGGCCATACCTTAGACAAAAGCAGCATTTCTCTAGGCTCAGCCTCAGATACGGAAGATAGAACAGGCCTGCATGAGAGCCATATCGAAGCTTCCTAGTGTACATTGATTGTAGGATATGGAGTCTCTTATCTTCAGATTCTTGGACTGGACTCTTACAGCTGATCTGAGGACACCCCTCCCCCACAAATATGGTTACCACCTTAGCACAGCATTTCCTTGATCTCTGTGGGGGTAATAGGATGATAGCTAATTATTGAGGGTGAAATGTGTATGTGTGTGTGTGTGTGTGTGTGTGTGTGTGTGTGTGTGTGTGTGTGTGTGTGTGTGTGTGTGTGTGTGTGTGTGTGTGTGTGTGTGTGTGTGTTCTGGGGCTTCCTGTGTGCCGTCCTTGAGATGTTTTTGCTTAAAGTTAGTCCTCTACCACTTGAGCCAAAGCTCCACTTGTGGCTTTTCTGGTGCTTAATTGGAGATGAGTCTCACAGACTTTCCTTCCCAGTCTGGCTTTGAACTGTGATCTTCAAATCTCAGCCTTCTGAGTAATGGGATGCTCAGTTTTGAGGGTGAGTTTTATAAGCTCTCAATTCTTTTAATAAGCTTTGGAGAAATTAAGGCAAACTGTAAGAATGACAAACCCAGTTCATTGGGGTTGCAGAATAGAAGTTAACTTACAGAAACTTATGGAAATTTTAAAATGCAGGATTAAATCTATTTATTTATTGTTTTTGTACTGGGCTTGAACTCAGTCTTGGGCACTTGCTCATAGCTTTGTCACTCAAGGCTGGTGCTCTACCACTTAAGTCATAGCTCCACTTTCAGCTTTTTGTAGTTAGTTGGAGATAAGAATCTCACAATTTTCCTGTCTGGGTTGGCTTCAAACCTGGACCCTCACATCTCAACCTTCTCAGTAGCTTAGGTGATAGGTGTGAGCCACCAGATCTTGGCGAAGTGCAGTACTTCTTGCATATCATAGCTATCCTTTGGCACCACTTGAGGATATTTAAAATACATGGCTGGGCATTGGTGATTCTCTCCTTCATTCCTGGATACTCAGGAGGTTGAGATGAGAGGATTGTGGATCAAAGCCAGAAGCAGGAAAGTCCTCGAGATTCTTATCTCCAATTAACCAGAAAATAAAAGCTGGAAGTAGAGCTGTGGCTCAAGTAGTAGAGCACTAGCCTTGAGTGAAAAAACTATGGCATAGCATTTGCACACTGAATTCAAGCCCCAGGACTGGCACAGAAAAAAAAATCCCTGAAAAACAGAAACAGAAGCCAACTCCATCATAGGTAGTCCATTTTGTTATAGTGACAAACACGAGTTACCTTTGTTGGAACGTGATCCCATGTGGCAAAACATGGTCTCATAATAACTCCAGATTCTTTTTTTTTTTTTTAATACAAGTGTACTTTAATGATTTACAAACATTTTGCTCTCAGGATCCCTTCATATTCTTAATAATTATTGTAGGACTCCAATAGTTTTTCTTTTTTTTTTTTTCTTTTTGGTTGGTCCTGGGGCTTGAACTCTGGGCCTGGGTGGTGTCCCTGAGCTCTTCAGATCAAGGCTAGTACTCTACCACTTGAGCTACAGCACCACTTCTGATTTTTTGGTGGTTCATTGCAGATAAGAGTCTCATGGACTTTCCTGCCTGGGTTAGCTTTTGATTTTGATCCTTAGATTTCAGCCTCCTGAGTAGCTAGGATTACAGGCAAGAGCCACCGGCGCCTGGCTTCCAATAGTTTTTCTGAGTTACTGCATTAGTAAAATATATTTAAATATTCATTTAAAGTTCACAAACTATTTACTGGTTAACATTTTAAATGAAAAATGATAGTACAAAGCAAAAAAAATTAATGAAAGACCAACAGCTGAGTTACATTATGGGGCTTCAACTCAAGGTCTGAACATGGTCACTGGGCTCTTTTGCTCAAGGCTAGTGCTCTAGACTTTGAGCAACAGCTCCACTTCTGGTTTTTTAAACTCCAGATTCCTGAACATCTCAAAGTTAACCTCAGTTACTAAGTGTACAGCCAGGCCTTTTGATGTAGGTGTGGTTCTTGGAGCTATGTAAAGGCATGCTGCGAAAGTGGTGGCAGAGTGGGAAATAGTAACCACCATCCTGTTAAATTATACTCCATGGAGCTCTACTACAGCCTTCCAAGAGAAGGATAGAGCCATTTCCTGGCTACCATCTGTTAGGCTGCTGATGGAACCAATATTTCTTGTGCTGGTGCCAGGATGAATTTGTAGATCTCAGGACAAAGGAGAAACTGCTGACTTTCTGATGATACGATTTTGTGTTCCCATTTTGAGTTTAGATGTTTCCAAGAGTTCTTCAGTTGCTCGAACTTCAAAATTTCTCCACTGCAGATATCACTGTGAACATTAGGGGGGAAAAATGTTTCTAGACTGAAGTCCCCTGACTTCTGGGGGTTTGTTTAAGGCTATGTGGTCATTAGTCTCATCTTTTAAAACCAGTCAATCAGTACAGGTCCTTCTGATCCCAGGCTTAGGAGCTTCACAAATAGAAAGAGCAGGCAGAAATATAAAATATGAAACATTATGCTTACAGTTTAGTGTCACCTGAAGGTCTTAATCTCATGTTTATTTCATCAAATACTTAAATTGCTATCAAGATGAAATAACATTACAATGAAAAAGAGAGAAAGAGAAGGGGAAGAGAGAAAGAGAGAGAGAGAGAGAGAGGGAGAGAGAGAGAGAGAGAGAGAGAGAGAGAGAGAGAGAGAGAGAGAGAGAGAGAGAGAGAGAGAGAGAGAGAGAGAGAGAATATCAGAATTTAATGAACAGTTCCAGATCATAGTTCTTGTAATGGAAATGTGTGGTGGGAGGGGAATAGAGGAGGAATGGAGAGAGAAAGGACATAGACAGGCCATATTTTCATTGATCAGTCATCATGAGGAGGAAGCCCTAGTACCTATTCCTATCCACAAAGGACATTTCAGAGATGTCGTGACTGTAGCATAGAGGTTTAGTGATTAGTTTGTCTTCCTTTTTTGATCTTTTTAAAAAACTTTTTCTGGAAAATACCTTTAGATGTAGCAGAGAAAATTTTGATACTGCTTCCTACTCATTTATTGGTGACAGGGGATCAGATCTTCAGAAAATGTCACATGTAGCTTGTGATGGCTACAGTTTTTAACTGGAATTAACCACTGTGCATTAGGCTCTGATTAGAGCTAGTCCAGCATGGAGAGTAGACTTCATAAGTGTGAACACAGAGCTATCATCTTAACTTGCTTCCTTAGGTGTTAATTGTTCTGTCAAATGCTAACAGAACTATTTTTTTCCCTAGAAAATACATGTTCACACCTTTTTTAGGCCCTCTTAAGGGAAGTGTTTTGCAGAGATGAATTGAAGAAGAGCAGGGTCAGGTGGGCTTTTCTCTTTTTCTCTGATTGGTCTGTGATTCTCAGAACAGGGCATTTGTTCCCTTGGAGATCTAGGGTCATCGGATGTTGATATGCTATGTGTTGGACCACTCATTTTTCACAAAGCTTTCTGGGGGGAAAAAGTTTTTTACATTAAAACAAATGACTATGTTGCAAAATGTGAAGTTAAAAAATTGGAATAGATTCTCAGGAATGCTGGTGGGGGATAGATTCTTTTTTTGTCCTTCTCTGTCTTGTTTGTTTATCTGTCTTTAGAGGAGGATAAGAGGGGCACAGAAATGGAGGGAGAAAGTGTGTGGACAAATACACAGCTGTGGTACTCACTAGACACTATTGAAAATGAACTATACAACTTGCTGGGAGAGAGTAAGGGAAGAGCTAACATTGTCCAAAAAGAAAGGTACTCATCTGACTGATGAGTTGGTAACTCCTCTGTACATCACCTTTATAATAATAATATAAAATACTTAATTAGATTCTTGATGTAAAGGAGAGCCAAAGGCTAAGGTGAGGGATGTGGCTCAAGTGGTGCAGTGATTGCTTAATAAACACAAGGGCATGAGTTCAAACTACCTAAGTGCCTCAAAAAACAGTAGTTGAGTTGAATTAAAAGAAAAAATTTGGAGGTACAGTAAAATGCTCATAATGGTTCCATTCACATAGCAAGTACTATAGGAGTTTGGACCTAATGGCCATGCTGAAGAATGTCATTTTGGCCTCTTACAGATGCTTGCAGTAAGTATACCCCCAAAGTTCCAGGACTCTGTTCTATTCATAGAACAATATCCTGATATTGAGTCCAGTATCTCTTCCTAGAAACACAAGATCCTTGATTAAAGCCATCCTCAATCACAAGGAAACCCAGAAGTCTCTAGTCTGTAATACACAAAGCATGGCTTTACCCACATCATGTAAGACAACATAGAGCAAATATCCAGTAACTTGGATTACCAGTAACTCTGCCACTAGCCACATTATGGATTATTTTGAATACTAAGTTAATGTTGAAGTCTTAGTTGTTGAAGGTGTTAGTTGAAAGGAATTACAGAAGCGTCATTTATTATATATTCCTTTTCTTCATAATACATTTGGCAGTGATGTGTCTTTTTATTTTCCTAGTCAGGAAAACATAGCCAATATAGTGTTCAAAAACTTATTGTTGTTTTTAAAATGGAGGCAGGTCAGACATACCTAGTCCCCCAATTTTCTCTAGCCAGTCAGTCTATAGTATTCAGTCCAGGGTGCTTATTAAATTCAATGGGAAGGAGTATAATTAGTCTTGAAGGGGTAAAATTACAAACACAAGGGAAAAATTAATGAAGCAGTTTTTGATTCTTAGTTGTAATTACAGTGGTGCAGTTAGCTCTGCTGCCGTGAAGCTCTTACCATTTCCAACAACAAACCTCTTCTCTAGTTTATTCTCTCACATATCTTTTCTCTGTCATCTGGATGAGAAATATATGGCAGTTACCTGCAGAAATAACCATCCTTTATATTTAAAAACATACATAGCTTTCTAAGGTTGGCCAAGAGAGTAGTACTCCAGTGTCTGTTGAAATAGTCTGTCTTGCTAAGATCTGAATTTCCTTTCACCAAAGTGAAATTTGAATATAAACCTTGTAACAGATAAGACACCATGCATCGGAGTTGATTCAGATGTTCATAACATAATGGTCTTAGATCAACGTCTATCATGTTTAAAGGAGGCTGAGGATGAAGGCTGAGGACCCTGGAAATGCCACGTGCTGGCTGGCAATTCGAAGCTTGCTAGGGCTCATTTTTCTTATAGAAGATGGAATAATATGTGCATTTATGTTATTGGGTCATTGAAAGGATTGATTATGGAAGTGGCGCTATGGCTCAAGTGGTAGAGCACTAGTCTTGAGCTGAAGACCTCAGGGATAGCACTCAGGCCCAGAATTAAAGCCCCATGGCCCACAAAAAAAGAGAAAGGATTGAATGGGAGGAGAATGCAGTCATAATATTGAATACCTAATCTATGAAATTAAGAAAATTTTTAGGAGGGGTTGGGTTGAAAGGGATGGCAGAGAATGATGAGAGGGGGAATAGTGACGCACAGTATTTATAAACTGATTTGTTGATGGTAACTTCTTTGTACAACTACTTAAAGATAATAAAATATACATAAAAATGACAACAACACATAATAGCTTATAGTGAGAATCCAGCTGTCTTTGGAAGCCATTGTGTAATATTGATATAAAGTCTTTAAGATAATTTTTAATGATTTTTTTCTTTTATTGTAAAGATACTGTATAGAGGGGTTACAGTTACATGAGCAAGGTAATGAGTACATTTCTTGTCACACATTTTTACTCCCTCCTTTGTTGTTTTCCCACTATCCCTTACCTCCCCCTTTCCGAAGTTGTTAAGTTCATTTCCAACATAGTCTTGTGGGTATCATTGCAATGAGTTGTCCTTTCAGCATTTTGTTATTCTCCTTCTCTTCCCCAAGTCAGATAAATATATATCTAAGACAGAGGGTACCAGAATCAAAGACAGGGATTGCCAAGGGTAAACCAATGCAAAATGAACAATGAAATAAAAAGAAAGAACTAGATACAGTTCATTGGTGACAACAAGGTCAACAACCCAAATAAAAAAAGACCTGTTGTTTCCATGGTTTGGAGTTCATTTCAATTAGCATCATTTTGGATGGTCATATGTATATAGCTGTTGAGCTATTATGATTCTCTGCCAGGCCTATCCTAGGCATATACTAATTATTATAAATGAGGGAAACCATAGAGCCTATATTTCTTTGGGTATGGCTTACTTTGCTTAACATGATTTTTTATTGTTATTATTGAGTTATACAGAGGGGTTACAATTCCATAAGTCAGGTTCTGAGTACAACACCTTTGATCAATTTCACTCCTTCCTACCTTCCTGCTCATTTATGCCTCCTGTCCCTACATAGTTCATTCTTTAAACATAATATACATTAAACATAAAGACTCCAGTTACTCACCCTTTCTCCCTCCATTCCTTTTCTTCCTCCTTTTCCCATCTTCCAAATCATGTTTCTGCTTCCTAGTATTCATTTCTTTTTTTTAACTGTGAAAATACTGTACAGAGGGGTTACAATTACATGGGCAAGATAATGAGTACATTTCTTATCAAGCATTGTAGCCTCCTCCTTTGTTTCCCCTTCCCATCCTTTCCCATCCTCCCCCCACCCTCCCCCAACCCAATCCTCCCCCCACACCGCACCAAAGTTGTAAAGTTCGTTTTCGACATAACGACTTGTACATCTCATTGTTGCAATGGGTATTCATTTCTATAAATAGTACTTAAGTACTTTATGCCTTTAGATTCTTTCCCTCAGTATACCCTTTGAATTCTTTAGTAAAACCATCTAGTCTTAGAAATTTCTGTTTGGGGGAAAATTATAAATTTAATTTCCCGTGAGGGAGGTGGGGGAGGGAAGGGATAGTGGGAAAATAACAAAGGGGGTAACAGTGCTTCACAAGAAATGGACTCATTATCTTACTCATGTAACTGTAACCCCTCTGTACAGCATCTTTACAATAAAATAAAAAATTAATTTCCTTTGCAGTTATAAGGCTGATCAACTATGCAATCTCCTATTGAGTGAGCTATGATAATCTGTTTAAATCTGAATTGTGAAGTTTCATAGTGTTTATTATTGATGTCTATCGGGACTTTAGTGATATCTCATTTTACTTATAATATTGGTAATTTGTGTCTTTTTTAGTTGTGTTAGATATTTGTCAATTTTATTCATCTTTTCAGAGAACCATCTATTCTTTTTTCATAGCCTTATGTTTGCTTTACTTCTCTCAGCCTGCCTTTGAGTCTGGCTCTCTCATTACACACTCTCCCACAACACCCTGCAATGCTTCTTGTAAAAACTTGGCTCAATACCTGTTTCCTCTACGTGACTGTGTTCCTTCAGGGCAGTGATTGAGCCCATTTTGAATGAGTGACATCCTCAGGAAAAGGAAGAAACTGGAAGAGATGAACTTAGTTTCTCTTTCCCTTTTTCTCTTCTTTTCTTCTTTCTTACCCTTTCTCCATTCCCATTTCTCTCTCTTCTTACCCAAAGAATTTCCCAAATAGAACCATACTTGGAGTTTTCTCCTCTTGCTTTGCCAACATTAGATTTTTATGATTAAAAAATAGAGTTGAAATTGTAGTTCTTTCTTAGTCAAATAGTTTCACCAAATTACAGCTTTATTTTGCACTTATTTGACTATGAGTAAATTTATTCATCTCATTCACAACCTTGAGAGACTTGCTCTTGGCCCAGCTCAGTAGGAGGCACTGGAGATAAGAATAGATCACGGAAAAAAACTCCTCTTTCTCTTGGATCTTATGAAGTTATTTTCCTCCATAGATTTCTTGCATATCTTTCGTGAATTGCCTCTCTAAATAGATGCTCTTCTTGCTGTCACCCTCCCTTTAATCCCTTTTGGTATTGGTTTTAACAAATATTTTGTTCAGGAGTATGCTAAATGTAAAATTAAAACAATCATTTTCACAGTTCACTTAGCATGTTATTCTGCTACGCCAGCTCATCCATTAAAGCAAAAATATCTTCCTGCAACAACTGGTGTAGTTGCTAATTTTATGTAATATTTCTTTTTTCTCAGTTTCCATTTATTATACAAGGGGAAGGAGAAAGACTTTGCTGCTGTATTTCCACACATGTTTACAATATATTCTAATCAGTCCCCTCCCAGAAACAATATCCAAGAATCTTGTTCTATTTTCATAGATGCAAACAATCTACTTGTGTAATTTTATTGATCAGAAGCTCGTCATTGCTGTTGGGTGGAGTTGTATGCTCTAGAGCATACCACCTTGTTTGAGTCCTTGACTCTGTCTTGATAAATAAAGCAAGATGACAAATGAAATGTAAAGAACACCGGTGAACAATTCTATTGAGAAAATGAGGGCCAGCCTGCTCTTTGACTTTAGGCATTTTATCATTATAACACGTGTGTGGCTCCGTTGAAGAGCCACAGTCAAAACATTATATACATTGCAAAGAGGAATTGAGCAGTTGGATTTAATGAAAGCATTTTTAACAAAAGCCAGTTGTAGTGTTAAGTTGTAATTACAAAAGCCTGTGCCTAGACATTAATTTGTTATCTTTTGTATTTTAAAATGATGGTCCATTTACATTTCCCAGAGGTCAGAAATAGTGAGGAGAGATCCCAGGCGGTAAGCCTGTACTGTCAGCAAGGTTTTTTTTTTTTTTTTTAAATAAAACGGAGTATCCTCTGATGAACTAATACTCTTTCTTCCTGAGAAAGATTGTTTTAGCCTTACGTTATTCATGTTGATTCTCTATTTCACTCATTTTACATGTAGCTGTATTTCCTCGTAGTGTCTTTTACTAAGCACTTTGCACCCGTTGTCTTCAGTTGGTCCCTGAAAGCAAGCCTGTGGAGGTGTGAGCTGGTGCTTTAAAGATGAAGAGTCAGAAGGGAGGAAGTGGTGTATCCAAGCGCACACAGCTAATGAGCTACTGAGTGGAGTCTTCGTGTGGCCATACACAATCCACTCTGGCCTCCACGTATCCCTGGTAATGAGATGCTGAGTGGAGTCTTCGTGTGGACACACACACTTCACTCCAGCCGTCATGTATCCCTGGTAATGAGCTGCTGAGTGGAATCTTCGTGTGGACACACACATTCTACTCTGATCTCCATGTATCCCCGGAAATGCTTCTTAGTGACATTATATGATGATTGGTGCATCTAAGACAAATGTCTCTATACCTCCTTTTAGACTATGCTCTTCACACTGTGCCAGATTATGGTCATGCAACTTCCTCTCTCCTCTGTATAGCACTTTGATTCACTCGATATGTTTCTGAGTACATGTAGAAATGCATCTTTGTGAAAAAGCTCTATTAAATTCTCATTAAATGCTCTGTTGTGATATGCTGTTTCTTAGGGTGATCCTGACTGTTACAGTGAGGAAGCAATGATAGATTAGACTAGCTGTCATTTTTCATCTGTAAAATGAAATGTTGGGGTTAATTAGCATCTGGGATATCTAGAAAACTCTCAGATAACATAGGCCACAGTTCGTGTTGCCTAGTGTTTTCCACTTCGTAGTGAGAGACAGAATAACTTATTTAGACACTCTGAATTCGGGTTTTCTTATTAGCAAAACAAAATCAATAATGGTATCTACAGAGTTGTAAAAATGATCAGCCCAGGCTGGCATATATTAACCAATCAATAACAATTAACCATTGAAATAGATACTCGCTCTGGAGAACTTAGTTGTGTTGGTGAATACTCCCCATGTTCATACACAATATTGTGATGAACACAGCATTCTTACTACTAATGGCGAGCACACATCACTCATTTGCTTATGCAGTTTTGGTCTAAAAAGTTTATATATATGTATATATATATTTATATATATATATATACACATACATACATACATACTATATATACATACGTATTTCCCAAGGCTCACTCAAAACATGTTATTCTCATTGCACATGTAGTTATTTAACTGTCATGTAAGCTGATATGTTAGTCTCTTTTTCCTTTTTCTTTTTGGTGATATGAGGACTTGAATTAAAGGCCTCTTACTTGTTTAGCTTGCTCACTCTACCATTTGAGCCATGCACCCAGTGTATCTTTTTGCTAGCTGGCTTCAAAATATGATTCTCCAAGGTTGGCCTCCTCAGTGTAGGTTTCATATTATTGCTTTTACAGATCACTGCCATCTCCAGGTGCCAGTGGCTCACACCTGTATTCTTTCTTACTCAGAAGGCAGAAGTCCCAAAGATTGTAGGTTAGAGTCGGCCTAGGCAGAAAAGTCCACAGAATTCCATTTCCAATTAACCAGCAAAGTGCCATACTGGAGGTATGGCTCAAGTGGAAAAATGCCAACCAAGTAAGAAAACTGAGCAGAGTGCAAGGCCCTGAATTCAAGCCACTGCACTAGCACAAAAACAAAACAACTAAGCCTAAATCACTACCAACAATGCAAATTTATTGTTTTCCTGGAGGCCTGGAGTCTGAAGCAGGCGTTATTAGACTAAAATGAATACGACAGCAAGACTGTGTTCCTGCATAGTCTCTAAAAGAGAATCTGTTCTCTTTCCTTCTCTAGCTTCTATATTCTTGTGCTTGTGACTAGGTCCTTTAACTTCAAAGCTACCAAGGTAGCAACTAGTACTCTGTCTCGTGTCCCATGTCTCACGTCTTGAACAATGTGTGACAAGGAGTTCCACAGTGCTTAGGTCACTATAATGTATGACTGATGTCATTGACTCCCATGTCATTGACTAACTGATGTCATTGTCTCCTATGTGCCTGTGGCTTCATCACTGTAGATCTAATGCTTGGGAGCCACATTTTGGCTGAGGACAGAAGCTAGCATGACAATACTCTCAGTGTTCATGGGTACAATCAACAGATTAATGAAAATCCTACGTAGGTTCAAAACTAGACATGTCCCAAGAATTCTTGGAATCCCCAGTTTTACAGCATGTTATTTCCCCTAGTGAAATGTCATTTATGAGTATTAGTACATATGCCCAACTGAGAACAATGAAATTACATTCTTGGCCCACTCACTGGTAAGACTAGCTTCTGTGTTCCCTCTAGTAGCCTGGTTTTCGTTAATATGGTGATTCAACCTCATGCTTCAAAGATATTGCAAATGACTCCTTGTCATAAATTGTTGTGCATGCATGGATAGTCAAGACCACCCGCATTTGGCATTTTGAGAATATGCTAGTCATTAGTTATGATCATTAAATATGACTTGCTTTCTCTTTTGGGCATGTGGCAGAATTGTCCTTCCTTTCCCTTCTTCGAAATTGGACATGACTGTGAGCATTAACTTTGGGCAATGAAATGTTACTGGAAGAGACAGGAGTCACTTCCACACAGAAGCCTAAAGAGTGGGTGTACAATGTATGTGGGCAGAGCAAATTCCCACAGCTTAGAGGAAAGCCCTAAGCTGTTGTTAAATACATGACAGGGACTTAAAGTGCAAAGCTGCCTATGTGAAAAAGGAAGGCTGTTGTTAAAACTGGCCAAAAGGATTGGCACAGGCCAATTGCTGCATGATGTAGTTTGTATATCCTCCATAATTTTCCTATCCTCCCATAGATGAGCCCATTGGTGGACGCCAACTGATTCTGGTTCCAAATGTAATGTCTCAGTGCAATTCTTATACGTAGTTGTCTATTTATCTATTATCTATGTATCTATCATATACTGTCATCTATCAATCATCTAGTATCATCTGTCTTCAATCTATCACCAATGAATAATCATAATCTATTATCTTCATCTAATATCTATTTATCTCTCTGTCTCTGTCTCTCTTTCAACTCCTGGATCCATCCCAAGAAATAGATTGCCTGATAGTAATGACCAAGACAGCCTTACTATTCCCTTTAGCTTGGCTAAATTTCATAAAGAGAGATGTCTTTCTGACAATAGACCCCTGTTTTCCCTTTTCATCTTATATTATTTATTTTAGAAAATATGAAATTGTGAATTCTTTCCATGTGAATTCTCCTATGCTTTATTTTATTTCAGCCCACTTTTTTTTTTTTTTAACTCAGTACTGCTGTTTGAACTCAGGGTCTCACACATGCTAGGCAGGTGCTCTATCTCTTCAGCCATACCTCTAGGCCACCCATTTCTTTTGCTTTGGTTATTTTTCAAAGAGCATAAAGTCTTGTCCCTTAAGAATACAATTTCCTACCTATGCCTCTTGCAGCACAGCTAGCTTCACAGGTGTGCACCATGCCTGGAATGTTTGTTGAAACTGAGTCTTTCTTTTTTTTTTGTTTTGCATGAGCTAACCTTTAACAGTAATCCTCCAATTCTTACCTACCTGGGATTACAAATATGAACCACTGCCTCATGGCTTTTTTTTTGTGTATGTGGTGCTGGGGATTGAAGTCAGATCTTTGCCAGGTTACTCAACTACTCTGGCCCCAATCTCCTTAATTCTAATAGTTCACTTCTTATCTCTGAGATGTAAATCTACAATGCAGAAGTACCTTTAAGGGCCTTGAAGTGATTCCTTTACAATGTAATAATTGGAGGAGAGGTGCCCACATATCTGTGTTTCCACAAGAAGATTAGGCGCCTAACTGAAAAAACTGACAATTAGGAGACCCAGGTGACCTAATCACAGGGACCCGCTTCCTTCCAGTGTCTGCTAGGACTTTGCATTGGCTTATCCCAGCACTGAAAAGTCATCTTGTTTTTTTTGTTTCAGGACAGTTGAGTTCAAAGTCTCTTCTGTGGCAATCATCTTAAATAAAGTCTTCATTTCCATCTGGGAAAATGGGACCAGCAACTTGAGGGGGTGGGTGAGGGTATGATAGACAGGGAAGGTGTGGTGAAGGGGTGACACTGATTAAGATGCTCTGTACTCATAAATGGACATGTTGTGTTGAAACCCCTTTGTACAACTACTTAAAGATTTTTTAAAAAGATGCACTAAAATCTAAATAACAAGAGCAAACAGGTGTCTTGTGCAGTTTTTCATCTGGGAGCATGTATTAAATTTGACTAATAGTGCTACTTTATTATCCAGAATGGCTATACTAGTTTCTCCTCTCATACCATCCTGTCAGAAATAGTGCTATATTTCTACCAACTCCAAGGATCTTTGAGAATTCCATTTGTGGGACACACACACACACACACACACACAACTTTTTGCTGGTACTAGGGCTTGAATTTATGGCCTCTGCTGCTCTACCACTTGAGCCATACCTCCAACCAGGTTTTTTGTTGATTAATTTTGGAGATGAAGTCTGTGGACTTTTGCCTAAGCTGGTTTCAGACCAGCCTCCTGAGTAGCTAGGATTATAGGCATGAGCCACTATTGCCGGGCTCTTTTTACTTTTTAAATTTGTATTTTAAAGATTCATTCGCAAATGAGTTATAATCATACTCTTCCCTTTCTTACAGTCATTTCAATATGTTCCCTAAGAAGAATCAAGAAAATTAATGTGAATTTAATTTTATTATTATATTCAAATTTTGCTAGTTGTTGCCATATGGAGGTTTTTGTTCGTTTATTTGTTTGTTTTCTGGCATAGGGCCTGAACTCTAGGCTTGGGCGCTGTCCCTCAGCTCTTCAGCTCAAGGCTAGTGCTCTACCACTTGATCTATAGCTCCACTTCCAGCTTTTTCTGCTTATGTGGTGCTATGGAATCAAACCCAGGGCCTTATGCATGCAAGGCAAGCACTCTACCACTGAGCCACCTTCCCAGCCCCTGTCATATTGAGTTTTATAGCTACTTTCCAGGATTATACCTGTCAAGTCTCTTTGTTCCCTTTCAGGGTTATTTTTCTCTCGTACCCTTACCCTAACATTTTACTCTGTAGACTGTTAGTCTACAGATGGTGAATTTTCTATAGAAATACTACTATAAAGGTGTTAGCATGTCCTTTCAGGAACACGGTGTAAGCTTATGCCATTGTTGAAGGTGTTAACCAAGACCATGTGGTCTGCCAATGACCAACTTGCCCTTCGTAATTAACTATGTTCTCATAGACACTTTGAAAATACAAATACATTGGCAAAGTGCATCTGCTACTTATTAATATTTGTTGAACTCAGTTTATGTTAGCTTAGCACAGCCCTACAGAATTCATTCTAACAAATTCCTATGTATAGACATTTAGCCTGTCCTCAATATTTGCTCTTATAAATAACATATCAATGGGTAAGAAAATGCAAATGTGTTTTATTGTTGGAGTCATACCTTCAGAGTATATTTCTAGAATTGAGATTGCTGAGTCAATGGAAAATACATATGTAATTTTGTTAGAGGTTGTGAAATTGCCCTAACATAAGGGTTGTAACATTTACATTTCTACCAGCAGTGAGTAAGAGTAACTCACAACTATGCCAAGTATGCTACCAAGCATTTAATTTTTTTTTTGGCCAGTTTGCTCGCAAATAAATAGAATATCAGTGTAATTTTATTTGCATTTTTCTCTTTTTTGGGGGGAGGGGGTCCAGTCATGGAGCCTGAATTCTGGGCCTGGGCGCTGTCCCTCAGCTCTTCAGCTCAAGGCTAGCGCTCTACCACTTGAGCCACAGCGCCACTTTTGGCTTTTTTTCTTTTTGCTTATGTGGTGCTGAGGAATTGAACCCAGGGCCTCATGCATTGAAGTCAAGCGCTCTACCACTGAACCACCTTCCCAGCCCTGCATTTCTCTTATGATGAGTAAAAAATGATTTTATGTGATTTAGGACATTGTATGTTTTTTTTTTTTTTTTTTTTTTTTTTGTCATGGGGCCTGAACTCTGGGCCTGGGCACTGTCCCTCAGATCTTCAGTTCAAGGCTAGTGCTCTACCACTTGAGCCACAGCACCACTTCCAGCTTTTTCTGCTTATGTGGTGCTGAGGAATCAAACCCAGGGCCTCATGCATGCAACGCAAGCACTCTACCACTGAGCCACCTTCCTAGCCCATGTTCTTTTTATGAATTCTTTTTAAGATTTTTCTTTTTATTTTTTTATTAATTTTTTTATTGTGAAAATACCAAGCAAGGTATTACATGAACAAGGTAATGAATACATTTCTTATCAAGCATTGTTGCCTCCTCCTTTGTTTTCCCCTTACCATCCCTGCCCTCCATCTTCACCCTCATCCCCCCACCAAAGTTGTAAAGTTCATTTTTTGACATAACGTCTTGTACATCTCATTGTTGCAATGGGTCCACCTATATTCCTATTTAAACAATTTGTTTTTGCCCTTCCCCTCCCCATATTATACTAACATCAAATATAGTGAAAGCAGGGGTTAAACTGTGGGGGAGGGACATACAAAGCAACAAAAAAAAAATCACCTTATAAATATGTTAGAAACAATAGCAAGAAAGAAGAGCCACTTGAGTCCTTATCTTGGGATTCATTTCACCTAACATCAGCTTATCTGACCTTTTCTGATTGTCTCAGACATGCGCCTTTAGTTCACTGTCTGACAAAGGGTTGGTCATTTTCACTCCTTAGTTTATTTTTATTTTATTTTTACTCTTGAGACTCCATCCCAGGCTTATCTCAAACTCAAAACCAGGCTGCCTTAGTCACTAGAGTGTAGGATTACCATGCCTGATTCTTCTTACATTTTTGCATAGTTAAATCATCTTTTTTTTCTTGCAACAGATTTTTTTCGTCTTAAAATGTTTTTAATCCAGGTTGTAGGATAAATTTAAACATAGTTTTTCCAAGTACTTCTAGGCTTTTATTTTCTGCCTTAGAACTCTGGATCTAAGTTTATTATTATTCACAGTGTGAATAATGGACTTAATTACATCTCTCTTTTTTTTGTGTGTGAAAAGACTGTCCATTTATTCTCAGAACCATTAACACAAAATCCATCTTTGTGCAGTGTATTGAGGGTCACCTTTACTGAATATCAGTTTTGCTCATGTACTTGGATCTCTGTCCAGGAATCCTCCTATTGTGCCTGTCTACCTGCCTGATGGGTACCAGTTCCACACTGCTTGGATCAGAGGCTTTAGAGCATACCAGGATACCTGGGAGGGCTCTCCTTTACCTAGCTCTGTTTTGAACTGTTTTCCTAGTTATTGAATTCTGCTTACTTTCCATATAATTTTGTCTTGCAGCATATTCAGCTTCTTTATTGTTGTTGCCTTAAATTTCTGAATTAGTCTAAAGAGAAGCCACCTTTTTGTGTGGTTTCATTATGCTATCCCAAACCAAGGAACCCTCTCTGTTAGTTCAAGTCTGCTTTTGTGACTTTCAGTAGTGTTTAAAGTATTATTGAAGTAGGTAGGGACCATTGTAGAGAGACAGAAGGACAGTAGACTCTTGGTCTTTAACCTGTTACCCATTAAAAACATACTTTTACCAGTTACAGGTGGCTCACATCTAGCAACTCAGGAGGTTCATCTGAGGATTGTAGTTCGAAGCCAGATAAGACAGGAAAGCCCAGAGACTCGGATGTCCAATTAACTACCCAAAGCCAGAAGTAGATCTGTAGCTAAAGTGGCAGAGTGCTAGCCTTGATCAAAAACCATAGCTAAGATATGGAACCAACCCAGATGTCCCTCAGTAGATGAATGGATTAAGAAAATATGCTACATACCACACACACACACACACACACACACACACACACACACACACACACACACACACACACACACACACACACACACACACACACGAATCCTATGCTTCCATCAGAAAGAATGACACCACACTATTTGTTAGGAAATGGGAACACTTGGAAAAATCATATTAAGTGAAGTAAGCCAGACTCAAAGAAATATACGTCCCATGTTTTCCCTTATTTGCAATAATTAATATATGATTAGGATAATCTTAGCAGATGAGCAGAATAGCTCAATAGTTATATACATATGATCATATAAGATGGTGCTAAGTGAAATGAACCCCAAGATATGGATAAAAGATTTTTCTTTGTTGTGGTTTTTAATGCACTATGTAATTTTTTTGTTTCTTATGTTCTTTCTTTGTTTTTTATGTTCTTCCCCTTATGGTATATCCCCTGTTGTCACTGTATTTGATTTTGGTGCCCTGCATCTTGTATATACATTTATCTAATTTGGGGAGGGGAAGGGGAATAAGGAAATGCTGAAACAAGAACACAGGATGACCCATTGTAACAATGATACTCGTAAGACACTGTGTTGGAAATGAACTTTACAACTTAGGGGTGTGGGATGTGGGGGAGGGAAAGGATAGTAGGAGAAAAACGAAGGAGTGGGTAACAATGCTCAACAAGAAATGCATTCATTACCTTAATCATGTAACTGTAACCCCTCTGTACAGCATCTTTACAATAAAATAAAAATTGTAAAAAAAAAAGCTCAGGCCCTCAGTCATGCCCCAATACTGTCACCAAAAATTAACAAAGAAACAAAGAAATGACTTTCCTTGGCTTTGTCATGAAGCATCAGATTAAGCCACAAAACCAGAATGTTTATAGGCCCTATGGCTAAACCAAGCCAAGGCTAATGGGGTTTAAGCTGGCTACATAACAACAAAGGTAAGGGAAATCGTTACTGAAGAAAACTCGATATAAGCCATCTAGCTTCAAATGAATCACTTTTCTTTTCTTTTCTTTTCTTTTTTTTGTCTGTCGGGGGCTAGAACTCTGGACCTGGGAATTGTCCCTCAGCTCTTCAGCTCAAGGCTAGCACTCTACCACTTGAGCCACAGCGCCACTTCTGGCTTTGTTCTGCTTATGTGGTGCTGAGGAATCAAACCCAGGGCCTCATGCATGGGAGGCAAGCACTCTACCACTGAGCCAACTTTCTAGCCCCCTAAATCACTAATTTTTAAAAGCATAAAACTAAATAACACATAGTCTCCCACTAGTTTTACTGCAGAGAATGTCTGCAGTAAAAAAAAAAGATATATATATATATATATTTTAAGATTTCAGTATTTTTATTATTATATATTTTTATAAGCATTATCACTTGAATATAGAATTAGGTGTTACCATGGGGTAATTCAGTGTCTACATACAATGAGCAATGGCCAGTATGTTATGATACACACAGTTCCACTCATCACAATTCTTCTACTTTTTCATATTTCCCCCAAGTTTGGAAGTTGAGTTAGAAATTGAGTGAAGAGATTTAAATCTGGCTCAACAACTCACATATGATAATTAATCCTTAAAACAAAAAATATTCACTGAAACAGCAAAATTTTGACGAAATGTTGCCTTAAAAATAATATATAGTTCAAACAGTTCATAAAATGGTAACTAATAAAATTTATTTTTATTGTTTTGAAAATGTAAGCCATCCTCAATCAAAACTTAAAAGTCCAATCAAACCACTAAAGAAAAGCATTTGCCAATTTCATTATTTCCTGTATTGAAATTGTCTATATGGGATGTTATTGTACTTCTGTAATCTGAAAGCACAAACAGAAATGAATAGCTGTAAGTTATCTTTGGATGTGTAAATAAAATGAAAAGGTTATTTATCCTCTCTCTCCCTCTCTCTCCTCTCTCTCTCTCTCCTCTCTCTCTCTCTCTCTCTCTCTCTCTCTCTCTCTCTCTCTCTCTCTCTCTCTCTCTCTCACACACACACACACACACACACATTGGTTATGCTGATGTTTGAACTCAGGACCTGGTGCCCATTAAGCTACCGCTCCATTACTTGGACCATTCTATCAGCCTTTATCATTACTTTCCTTTATACTCTAGTCGCATGTGTTGTGTGAGCTAGCCTGGATTGCGTTCAATGATAGACTCACTACGTTTTTTGTTGAATACATATGCCTATGGAGCCTAGCCTCCTGATGTCAGCTGCTAATGTAGCTGGGATAACAACTCATGCTGTGGTTGGCTATGTGGTTGGTAGGAGGTCATGTGAAGATTTTCTCTGGGCTGCAATCAAACCATAATCCTTTCCAACTTCCAAAATGCTTCGATTCCAGGAATAACCCACTGATAAAAACCTTTACTGAGTTTTGTCCTCAGAGATTTGTGCTTGTCATGTACCCTACCAAATGAGCCATAGCTTTTTAGTTGTTTTTTGGCTAGAGGCTCAGTATATTTTTTCCTGAGGGGAAGATGGTAATCCTTCTAACTAGGGCCTCCCTTGTTAGAACCTCCCTGTGAGGTTCACAGTCTGTGCCACAATGTGTTATGTGTGGGATGAGACCTTACCAACATTTTTCTGATGAAGCCTGATACCACTATCCTTCTTATCTGTCACTTCTGAGTAGCTGAGATACAGCAGTGAGCCCCTGTGCATGCAGGGTCTCCCCCAACCCTTTAAAAATTGTTTTGAAACCCAAATCAGTGTAAATTAAGTCAATTAAAATGTGAGGATATGTTATTCGGACAAACAACCTTTTTAAAGTAATAATTTAGCCATTTGTTTAGTTGATTCTTCACAAATTTATTTTGTCTGATTTTTTATTTTGCTCTTTGTTGAAGCAAGAACCCACTCATACTAGACAAGGTTTCTGTCACTTGATCCACATTCTCAAAGTGAGGTGCTTTATCTTATCGATGACTAAAATGAGAGAAGTCTTGGTATCTCTGTCTTCCTGTATTCTATACTCTTTCAACCTTTGTGTCAGATTCTACTCAGCTTTGTGTATAAACATATCGATCACTGGAGAAAATTTATTTATTTTTGTCAGTCATGGGGCTTGAACTCTAGGCAAGCACTCTCCCACTTGAGCCACAGCGCCACTTCCAGTTTTCTGGTGGTTTATTGGAGATAAGAGCCTCATGGACTTTCGTGCCCAGGCTGGCTTTGAACTACAATCCTCAGATCTCAGCCTCCTGAGTAGCTAGGATTACAGGCATGAGCCACCAGTGTCCAGCTTGGAGAAATATTTTGTCCAAGACTATCACAGAGATAACTTGTCTATCTGTATTAGCTGTCTGTTTATATTTATATGCATGGATTTCCTAAATTGAATGCATTTTTCATCCCTGGAACCAACCCTGGTTGGTCATTATATTATTTTCACAGCATGGTGATGAATTATGTTTTCATAATAAATAGTTACTAGTTTGTGTTAATAGTCAAAGCTAGATTATTGTATAATTTTATTTATTTTTTCCCCTGTGGATTTAGGTATAACCTAAAATCCAGATGGTCAGATTTAAGTATTAATACCCATTCTCTACTTGTTTCAAAAGATGACATAGAAAAATACAGAGTATTCATGGGTCCATGTGAAGAGTTACTGCTTTTGGGCAAAAGAACTTGTTAACAGTTGTTAGCCAGTTCTTAGGCATTTGTTGGGAAATCCCAAAAGCATATCAAATAACCTATTATATTTTACTTATTGACCTAAAGAATATCATGGGGCTGAGGGTATGGCTCAAGCACTAAATTGCCTACCTAGTAAGTATGAAACCTTCCGTTCTGACCCCAATAAAACTCCTGCTTCTCCCATAAAGAATCTTTGCAGGTCTATTATAAGCCTATCATTTTTTTCTATGTAAAATTTTCTATGTAAAAATGCGCTTATTTCACACACATACCACTTCAAATTCTAGAATTTGAATTCTATGTGGCATGATTTCCCCCATCCCTCTTTTAGCACTTAAAAGGTGTAATTTAGCTGAATGTGGTGGTACACCCCCTTAATCCCAGCACTTGGGAGGCTGAGGCAGTGGTACTTCAAATTTGAGGCTAGTCTGAGTTACATAGTGAGAACTTGACTCAAAGAAGGAAAGATAATTTCATTATCTTCTGGTATATATTGTTTCTTGTCAGAAAATCTGCTAACAATCCTTATAGCTGTTCTTTTATATGTCATATTCTCCCTATCCACCACTTTTGAGTACTTTAAGATTTTCTATTTATCTATGGCTTTATTAGTTTAACTATAATGCACCCAGGTGCTACTTCCCTTTGCATTTCTCTTGTTAAGAATTATCTAAGTTTTTAGGGACAGGTAGTTGAAGTTTTGTCATCAATTTGGAAAAATGCTCAAGCACTTTTGTCACATTATCCCTTCTATTGGGATTCCAAGAATTTGTGTTTATTAACTATTAAATATTTCTTGCAGGTCTGTGATGCTTGTTTCTGCTAATGCAGAACTGTAATTCTTTTCAAGTGCTCTCCTGCGTAAGCCACCCACTGCTTGAGTTCTTTTGGTACTATTTATTTTTGCATAGGTTCTAGACTTTGCCCGGACTAGACTGTGATCCTCATATTAAGGCTTTCCAAATAGCTGAGATGATAGACATGTGACAACATGACTAATCATTAGTTAAAATGGGGCTCTATCTGACCTTTTGCCTGGGCCAGCCTTGAACTGTGATCTTCCTGATCTCTGTCCTCTTCTGTCCTCTCCAGGTAGCTAAGAGTATATACCTTAGCCATACTCACCTATGTATTTTAGTCAAAATATTTTCTATTGACCTTTCTTTTAGGGTTATGGATTTTCTCTTCTGCTGTGTCAGTCTTCTGATAAGCCTATCTAATAAACCAGCTCTGTGATTTTATTTTTTTAGTGCTGGGAATACACAGGCAGGCTTGTACTTCTAAAAATTGTGTGCTTACACATCTACATAATAGAGGAATAGCAGGTGAAGTAAATGGCATTTATCCTCCAGAAATATACTGTTTCTTTTTTTTTTTTTTGTAAATTAAGCTGGTAAGGTATGTGTTCTGTGTGTATGTGTGTGTTCTGTGTGTAGGAGGGCATGAAGAGAGTCTATTTAATCTGACAATGATGCTTATAACATGTGGATCTCTGGAAAGGAAAGAAGCCCCATGTTACTATATTTGCTGGCTTCTACTCTTAGCCAGTTTCCAACTGTGGCCCTGTGATAATGGAACACAGAGCTGGGAGAAGCCTGAGAATATACTGTGAAATACCATTTCTAATATGCAGACACAAGAGGGACAAATAACTTTTAAGAGAATATAGAAGGACCAAATATAGCAAAACCATTAGAAATCTGAAGAAATTATGGTATCTTTTCAGTTTACTTTTGGTACTGGGGCATGCACTTGGGACCTTGTGCTTTCCCTTAAGGCTGATATTCTACCAGTTGAAACATACCTCCATCTCTGGCCTTTTGTTGGCTAAGTGGAGTAAAAATCTCATAGACTTTTGTTCCTGGGCTGGCTTTGAACCTCAATTCTCAGATCTCACACTTCTGAGTAGCTAGGATTACAGGTATGAGCCACCTGTACCTGGCTCTTATGTACTGCTCCTTAAAATGTAACTTATTTATGTAAGTTTAACAATACATGCACAACATTGCTGGATATATGGCCATCCATCCTCACAAGTTTGTCCAGGGCTGGGGCACTGCACTGCTAGCTGACATGAGCAGAACTGAGTTTCTTGACTTCAGTTCATTCAGGTATGTGTGAGGGGCGTGTGTGTGTGTGTGTGTGTGTGTGTGTGTGTGTGTGTGTGTGTGTGTGTGTGTGTGTGTGTGTCCTGAAGCTTGAACTCAGAGCCTGGGAACTGTCCCTGAGCTTTTTTTTTTTTGGTGATTATCTAGAGATAATCTAGAGATAAGCTTGCTGGCTTTGGACTGTGATCCTCAGATCTCAGCCTTCTGAATAGCTAGAAGTACAAGAATGAGCCATCAAGATTTCTTTATAACTCCAGGGTTTCTACAGGTTCAAGAAAACTTATTTTTATAGATCATTTTTCTATTCTTACAAGGACAAGACATTTTATTGACTTTCTATGTGAAAGTAAAAATTTTGTGAGTTTAATTCTGAGTATGAGGGTGGTTTTTTGTTTTATTGTGTTTATTGGTGGCACTAGGGCTTGAACTCAGAGGCTCCTGCTTGCTTACCTTTCTTGCTCACTGCTGGTGTTCTCCCAATTGAATCACATCCAAATGCTGCTTTTGGCTGGTTAACTAGAGATGAAGTCTCACAGACTTTTCAGCATGAGGTGGCTTTGAACTGTGATCTTCCAGGTCTTAGCCTCCTGAGTTTCAAGGGTTCTAAGGCACCAAACCTACCTGGACATGTATGTTTTGTTATATTAAGTCGCATACCTGTAGTATGAAAATTACTATTAAGATGGTCAGAGAGAAATAGATATAGATCCTTTTTAATTCTTTGCTTTGGGTGGTTAAAATATAGAAGGCCAAGAGTATAAACAAAGGTAAGTAATATTGTAATATGTGGCTTCATGACATGAGTACCAGAGACTACTAATAATTTCCTCTCATCTTCTTTCTTAGCAATAAAACCCTGAATGTTTAGCTGGGTTTATGGTTACCAGAATACAATCAATTTCCTCCTTTGCAGTTAGGTGTAGACACTTAGGTGTCTAAATTCTGGTCAGTGAGATGTAAGTAGAGATGTAAATAGGGGTTATGTACAAAGAAGGAACACAACATAAATATATATTTTTTTTGTCGGTCGTTCGGCCTGAACTCTGGGCCTGGGAGCTGTCCCAGCAATCTACCACTTGAGCCTCAGCCCCACTTCCAGCATTTTCTGCTTATGTGGTGCTGAGGAATCGAACCCAGGGCCTCATGCATGCAAGGCAGGCACTCTATCACTGAGCCACCTTCCCAGTCCCAACATAAATATTTTTTAAGAAAAGAGATGAGAAATGCATCTGCTAAATGGAAGGGTTATTGCCTGAGTTAGATTGTGCAGGGTTAGTAAGGTTTCTCTAAGAAAAAGCTGCATGACTCTCAGATCATTGGACAGATAGCCATAGGCCGTATCAGTCCTCAGACCCAATCAATCAGTGGCTCCTTGCAGCAGGCAGGAGTTCTTTTCCTGTCCTTTAACCCCTTGGATTGGATACTTGCTTTGATGCATGCCTCTGGGTTCCAATCAGTTAACTGCTTAGTCTTCCCACTGGGCCAGGATGAGATGGCTAGGGCCTGCTTATGTGTCTGCTCAGGGCCCTGGTGAGGGATACAGAAGCTCTATGGGAGGGGCCTTTGCCCTGATTGCCCAGGTAGGCCTTTTTCTTTTTTCCTGCTGTCAATTCCACTCACTTGGATAATGCACAAAAGGAGTCTGAGTTCTGTTGGCATGGGATATTTGTGCCAGGTCTGGTTTGCCTGCTCCTGTTTCATGGAGACAACAGTCAATTCTTTTTTGGGTTGACCATAGTTTTGGGGACAAGGGGACCTCTTACTCTATGGTCCAGACTGGCCTTGAACAAGCAAGTCCGGGTATGTCTTCCTGTGCCTGGCTTTAGATCCTTTCTCTTCATTCTTGTCACAGTGTTCCTTCTACCTCAAATTGAACAATGCAGTTGGCTAAAGCCAGCCTTGCCCTGTGGAAGATGCCAGCTCTGGATCTTTCTGTACCTGGCTCCTCAGAAACTCCCCAAGTGGAAAGCAATTCTTAAGTTTCCATTTAAAGTACAATCACCTACAGGAGGTATCCTCTGAAGCCACATAATTATTTATACTTTAAAATGATTGGTCCTGCTGGGTGCTGGTGGCTCGTGCCTGTAATGCTGGCTACTCAGGAGTTTGAGATCTGAGGATTACATTTAGAAGCCAGCCCAGGAAGGAAAGTCTGTGAGACTCTTATTTCTAATTAATCACCAAAAATCCAGAAGTGGAGCTGTGGCTCAAGTGATAGAGCTCTAGCTTTATGCCAAAAAGCTCAGGGACAGCACTTAGGCCCTGAGTTCAAGTCCCAGTGCTGGGACACACACACACAAAAAAGACAGTCCCTTGCTGAGTGAGGTATAGATGAGGAGAAGGGAGAAGATAGGACTAACCATAGATTCAAGGGGGAAAAGGATCTGAGCACCACTAAGTCTCACAGTAGGTGAGATTGAGGTGGGGCTTGCTGGGTGGGTCAGAAAAAGGTGTTACCTGTAATCCTAGCTACTCAGGAGGCTGAAGACTGAGGATCATAGTTCAAGGTCAGCCTTGGCAGCAAAGTCTGTGAGCCTCTTGTCTTCAGTTAACTAGAAGAAAACTGGAAGTGGGGCCATAGCTCAAAGTGGTAGAACACTAGCCTTGAGCATAAAAGCTCAGAGATAGTGACCTTGAGTTCAAGCTCCCTGACCACCCCCTCCCCCCAAAAAAGGCATGAAAATGGAGACTGGAAATCCACGGCCAGAATTTATCCTGAACAAGATCTGTTCTGTTCAGGGTCATCTTGTTTTCAGCTCTGGAACTCCAGCCGTGCTGACTCCAAGGTATGGAGAAAATCAGCTTTCTAGCCATGTTCTCCCTAGACCTTATGGCGTCTCTCCACCTTTGTGTGGTTTTCTGACCATACACAGAGGCAACTGTACAGTGTCCTTGGTGCCAGCCTGTCAAGGGAATTTTCTACAAAAGCACACGAGGATTTGTCCCACCTGACTGAGAATGTTATGTTGCTGGATGGATCTCTGTTTATGCATGAGCAAACTTGGCACTGGTGAGCAGGAGCTTCTTTTTACTTTTTACTTTTTTGTTTGGTTTTATTTTGTGCCTTGGAAATAGAACAGATTAAGCCCTACTGGCTTTTGAAGGCTCCAGCTCTCTCAACATCAGGAAATTCTGTTCTCCCCATGGGAGCATGTGGACAACATCTCTTGTAGCTTTTGTTAAAAGCAGTGCAAATGCAGAAAACTTGGGAGGGAGTTCTTTGTTTAATGTAATTTATATGTCTTTGAAAATGTCTTTGCTTCTGAGTAAAGAAAAAACACATAATCATTGTGAAGAAATTATAACAAATCAGAAAATGCACAAAGGAGAAATAAATAAATAAAACTGGGTAGTAATTAAAATGGTGAAATAAAATTACATTAGAGTAGAAAAGAACTTTAAAAGTAATATAGCTCAACAAAAGTATTTTGTCAATGACGGAACTGGGTTCCAGAGACATTAAGTAATTTGTTCGAGTTACACAGATAAGAATGAAGGTAAGTTTGCCTTTTCCTTCCTTCTTCATTTCTTTCTCTCTTTCTTTCTCTCCTTCCCTCCCCCTTCCTTCTCTCCCTCCCTTTCTCCCTCCCTCCATCTCTCCCTCTCTTCCTTCCTTCCTTCCTCCTTTCTCTCTCTCTTTCTTTCTCTCTCTTTCTTTCTTTCTTTCTCTCTCTCTCTTTCTTTCTTTCTCTCTCTCTTTCTTTCTTTCTCTCTTTCTTTCTTTCTTTCTTTCTTTCTTTCTTTCTTTCTTTCTTTCTTTCTTTCTTTCTTTCTTTCTTTCTTTCTTTCTTTCTTTCTTTCTTTCTTTCCTTCTTTCTTTCTTCTGTTGGTACCAGTGATTGTACATAAGGACTCTATCTTGCTCTGATTACTTGCTCAACTGGTGATCTACCATTTAAGCCAGGCCTCCAGCCAAGCTTTTTGTTGGTTATTCTGGAGATGGAACCTAGCAAATTGTTCTGCCTGGGCTAGCCTTGAACAACTATCCTCCAGATGTAAGTCTCATATGTAGCTCAGATTACAGCTATGAGTTGCCAGTCCCTAGCTCTTTGTGTGTTTTGTTTTGTTTTTGGTGCCAGTTCTGGGGCTTGAACTCAAGGCCTGGGTGCTGATCTGAGTTTCTTTTGCTTGTGGCTAATGTTCTTCCACTTGAACCACAGCTCTACTTCTGGCTTTTATTGGTAGTTTATTGGAGATAAGAGTCTCATGGGTGGCTGGGAAGGTGGCTCAGTGGTACAGCGCTTGCCTTGCATGCATGAGGCCCTGGGTTTGATTCCTCAGCACCACATAAGCAAAAAGAAAAAAAAGCTGAAAGTGGTGCTGTGGCTCAAGTGGTAGAACGCTAGCCTTGAGCTAAAGAGCTGAGGGACAGCACCCAGGCCCAGGGTTCAGGCCCCACAACCAGACCCCCCCCCCAAAAGAAAGAGTCTCATGGACTGTCCTGCCCAGGCTGGTTTCAAAATGAGATGCTCAGATTCTGGCCTCCTGTGTAGTTAGAATTACAGGTGTGAATCACCAGTGTCCTCCCACACTCCCTTTTTGTTCTTTCTCCAGTCTTCTTTTTTTTCTTGTATGACTGGTTTATTTTTTCCCCTTATAGTAATGGAACTTTTTGAAAAAATGAGGTATTACTCCAAAGCTCAATATGTAAGACAAGCATATACTAGTTGGGTGATGAGAAGAGTATGCAAGCCAGGTGGCCTCCTGCCCATCACCCCAAGATGCTCTGTCAACACCACTGCAGAACACTTTCAACCTCTTGAAGAACATTATGATACCTTCATCACTATTGCAGCCATTTATTCAATAATTATTCAGGGGCTGGGAATGTGGCTTAGTGGTGAGTGCTTGCCTAGCATGCATGAAGCCCTGGGTTCAATTCCTCAGTACCATATACACAGAAAAATCTGGAAGTGGCACTATGACTCAAGTGGTAGAGTGCTAGCTTGAGCAAAAGAAGCTCATGGGCAGTGCCCAGGCTTTAAGTTCAAGTCCCAGGACTGGCAAACAAAAATCCACACACACAGTAATTATTCAGCACCATTGCAGGTGTGAAGAATGCTATCTTGAACTAAACAGAAGAAGAGAGGTAGGTGGTGAGGGGAAGAGGGGAGGCTCTCACACACAGTATTTCTCAGGGCCACTGCATCTTCCCTAGCAGGCTTGTATATCCTTTGAGCGAAAGACAGCACTTGACTCCCCCAGAAACTTTCACAGCAAGTGCTTTTAAAATTTTACCTGACTTGAATACTTTTTAAATTTTTTTTTGTCAATTTTGAAATTACCCTGAACTCTGAATGTACATTCAGAACATTTCCCCTCAGGGAGGGGTGGACTTGGTAGTTGCCCTGAGCTAATTTTTGTTTCCACTTTCCTAAGAAAAGAGTAACTTGTGGGTTCCAAAGACGATCATTCTCACACCCTATAGATAAACTGCACCAGGAATAACAACATCCTAATTTAATAGATTTAAAATAATTTTACTTTATTGTAAAGATGCTGTACAAAGGGGTTACAGTTACATGAGTAACGCAATGAGTACATTTCTTGTCGAGCATTGTTACCCTTTCCCTTGTTGTTCTCCTACTATCCCTTCCCTCCCCACCTACCTCACGTCTCCCCCCTCACCCGAAGTTGGAAAACTAATTTCCAACATACTATCTTGTGATTATCATTGTTACAATGGGTCGTCCTAATTTAATAGATTTGAAAATGTCTCATTCTGAGTGGGATTAAAGTTAAAGGACCTTTAGGTTATAAATGAAGTATAAAGGAAACAGCAACTAATAACAAAATAGAACAATTGTAATAATATGCCATAATAAAAGTTACTTAAAACTAACAGTGGCTTATTTCTTGAATTTTCTATTTAGTATTTTTGATCTGAAAACTGGCCACCTACATGTAAGAAGTGATGGCTATAATCAGTGATGGCAGAAACAATGTCTTTCCAACAAGTCTCAGTCAGTTGAGTCCTCTCCTAAGTTGGCTCCATGTATCTGTAACTCCCTTGTGTCCTGACATGAAGGAAAGAGGGCAGAATGCGTCCTCTGTGATTGGGGTCTGGTCAGATCTAGCTTAGCTCTGGAATACCTATTAGAGTTCCCTGGAATACCTATTAGAGTTCTGGTGGACATTGGGGCAGGGAGCTTGCACCCTGCTGTTTCCCTGTCTTCTCTTTCATGATTTCCCCTTGTTAGAAAACATTAACACAAATAATCCAACAAGTAATATATGCCTAGGCTAAAAACCCAGAAAATACAAGTGAGCAAAAAGAAAGAAAAAAGTAGTCCCGTAACTCTCCCCCTTGAGATACATTCTTTTAACATTTTGAAGTCAGATTTTCAATCTTGTATGGATGTGCATGAACATGGCCCGCAGCTAAGGATGAGTTTTATATGTATTTATTTACTTACTTATTTTTGCCAATCCTGGGGCTTGAACTCTGGGCCTGGGCACTGTTCCTGGGCTTCTTTTGCTCAAGGCTAGAGCTTTACCACAACTTGAGTCACAGTGATACTTACAGATTGTTATGGGTAGTTTATTGGAGCTAAGAGCCTCACAGACTTTCCTGCCCAGGCTGGCTTTGAATGGTGGTCCTCAGATCTCAGCCTCCCGAGTAGATAGGATTACAGGCAGAAACCACCGGCACTCAGGTATAACTGTATTTTATATATTATAAATGAAAGGAAGAGGGATTCCTTATTTTGTGACATGTAAAATCTATGTGACATTCACGGTTCAGTGTCCATAAATGAATTCATAAACACAAGCAGGTTCATTTGACTCCAGGTTACTATGTCTCTTTCCTCAACACAGCATCATAGAGTAGAATCTCTATGATTGGGACCTTGTCTTCCACAGACGCTCAAATGTTTACTCTGAGGCCCTTTATTGACAAAGTTTGGTTCCTCTTGGTATAAAACTTTTTTGTTTTGATAATCTGATCATCTGCTTAATGATAGACATCTTTTTGAGCAGCCAAATATTTTTCTCAGAAAAATTTATTTTGTTAAAAAAAACACATTTGTCTGTATCAAATGTCTTTTTTTTTTTTGTATCAAATGTCTTTTTGAATTTTCCCTTTTACAAGCATTGTTGTATAATTCTCACATTTACCTAGTAATTTAGACATCATGTGGTTAGACAAACTATGCTGGCATGCTGCCAAAACCAACTTTAGTATTTTATTTTATTTATTTATTTTTTTTGTCGGTCGTGGGGCTTGAACTCTGGGCCTGGGCACTGTCCTTCAGCTCTTCAGCTCAAGGCTAGCGCTCTACCACTTGAGCCACAGCGTCACTTCTGGTTTTCTGATGGTTTGTTGGAGATAAGAGTCTCACAGACTTTCCTGCCCAGGCTGGCTTTGAACCTCAATCCTCAGATCTCAGCCTTCTGAGTAACTAGGATTACAGGTGTGAGCCACTGGCTCTCAGCTGAGTTTTTTTTTTTTTTTTTTTAAAGAAATTTACGCCTGTAATCCTAGCTACTCAGGAAGTTGAGATCTGAGGATCTTGGTTCAAAGCCAGACTGGGCACAATAGTCCATGGGACTCTTATCTCCACAAACCACCAGAAAACCAGAAGTGGTGCAGTGGCTCAAGTGGTAGAGTGCTTGCCTTGAGCTAAAAAGCTGAGGGACAGCAGCCAGGCCAAATTCTAAAGGCAACCAGAGAGAAATTGGAGGTGGCCCTTCTTTTGGTCCAATATGCTATGACTGTTGTAGAAAATGAGAACTAGACAACTGTGTTTTAAGTGGCTCTTCTGTATAATAAGTGGAGGACAGTTAAGTATGAGTAACGGTGGATTAGCTGATATCTCAAAAGCTATCTCCTCTCTTGTCTCCAATTAACCACCAAAAAGTTGGAGGTGTAGCTGTGGCTCAAGTGGTAGCATTGAGAAAAGCAGCTGAGGAACAATACCTATACTCTGAGTTCAAGCCCCAGGATCAGCACACACACACACACACACACACACACACACACACACACACACACACACACACACACACACACACACACACACACACACACACACACACACACACACACACACACACACACACACACACACACACACACACACACACACACACACACACACACACAGAGGCCTGCTCTGGTAACCCTAAGGCTGCTGTGCATTATATAGCTAAATACTGTTGCTCTGTGGCTTTGTCCGTCATTTCTTTCTGATGTTCTAAAATAAAGATCTACTAAAGCCTTTTCATGTAATAACTTTTTTTTTTTTTTTTTTTTTTTTTTGTCGGTCGTGGGGCTTGAGCTCTGGGCCTGGGCGCTGTCCCTCAGCTCTTCAGCTCAAGGCGAGCGCTCTACCACTTGAGCTACAGCGCCACTTCCGGTATTCTGGTGGTTTATTGGAGATAGGAGTCTCGCGGTCTTTCCTGCCCGGGCTGGCTTTGAACCGTGATCCTCAGATCTCAGCCTCCTGAGTAGCTAGGATTACAGGCGTGAGCCACCAGCGCCCGGCTTCATGTAATAACTTTTAAAGCATACAAAATGGCTGCATTTGAATAAGTCCATTCCACATGAAGTTTTCAAAGCCTGACCTCTCTGCTTCCTGCTGGCCTTAGCTGCATGAGTGTGAGTGAAATGAATTAAGCACGTATATCTTGTAAATCTATACATACATAAATACCTGTTTCTCCACATAGTAATAGATCAGCAATATTTTGCATAAAAATGCTTTCTGTCAATTCTCCCTCTGATTTTGAATTTGAAAATGTAGCTGGGTTAATACCCAGAATATATAAGGAACCCAAACAACTCAATTGCAACACATCAGAAAAACGCTGATTAAGAAGACCAGAAAAAAAAGTTCGACATCATTCATTATTAGGGAAATGTGGATGAAAACCACAATGAGATACCACCTGACTCCTCATTACCAGAGAGATAGAGGACAGCAGTGCTGGGAGGAGAGTAAAGGAAACTTTTTTGCATTGTTGGTGGAAATCCGAACTTATGCAGCCACTGTGGAAAACAGTATGGACCAACGTCAAACAACTAGAAATAACATGGTTAATTGAAAGCCCTTGGTACAACCACTTAAAGATAACTTTAAAAATGAAATAAAATGTTGACTACAGAAACAAACAAAGCTGTCTTCTCCATTACATAGCTCACATTTTGCAGAGGAGGAAATGGAATCTCATAGACACCAGTAAATTGTTCAAGTGGTAATTTTTTTAAAAAATTTTTTGTGAACATACTGTACAGAGGGGTTACAATTACATGGGCAAGATAATGAGTATATTTCTTATCAAGCATTGCAGGCTCCTCCTTTGTTTACCCTTCACATCCCTTCCCAGCCTCCCCCTGCCCCCCACCCAATGCTGCCCCCCCCCCCACCCCCCCCCCGCCGCAACCCCCCGCCCCCCCCCCACCAAAGTTGTAAAGTTCGTTTTAGACATGACAACTTGTCGTTCTCCTTGTTGCAACGGGTCCACCTGTATCCTTAAACGACTTATTTTTCCCCATCTCCTCTACATGTTATACCCACATCAAATATAGTGAAAGCAGGGGTTATACTGTGGGGGAGGGACATATAAAGCAACAAAGAAATAATCTTATAAATGCGTTAGAAACAAATACATGAAAGAAAAATACCTTTAAATACATATCTAAGGGTTCATTTTCCTAACATCACATTATCTGACCTTTTCTGCTTGACTCATACATACACTAGATATTGCAAATAAGAGAAACCATGGGACCTATGTTTCTTTGGGCTTGGCTTACCTCACTTATTATAATTTTCTCCAAGCCTTTCCATTTCCTAACAAATGGAGCAATGTCATTCTTTCTGATGGAGGCATAGAATTCCATTGTGTATATATACCACATTTTCTTGATCCATTCATCTACTGAGGGGCATCTGGGTTGGTTCCATATCTTAGCTATGGTAAATAATGCTGCAATAAACATAGTTGTGCTGGTAGCTTTAGTGTGGTCTTGTTTGTAAACATTTGGGTAAATGCCCAAAAGTGGGATTGCTGGGTCATAGGAGAGCTCTATGTGAAGTCTTTTGAGGAACCTCCATACTGCTTTCCAAAGTGGTTGAACAAGTTTACACTCCCACCAACAATGAAGTAAGGTTCCTTTCTGTCCACATCCCCTCCAGCATCTGTTGTTGTTAGAGTTCTTGATTTTTGCCATTCTAACTGGGGTGAGGTGGTATCTCAATATTGTTTTGATTTGCATTTCTTTTATGGCTAGGGAGGTTGAACATTTCTTCATGTATCTTTTGGCCATATTTCTTTCTTCTTCAGAGAAGTTTCTCTTTAAGTCTTTAGCCCACTTATTTATTGGGCAGTTGTTTCTTTGAGGATTTGTTGTTGGATTTAATATTTTAAGTTCCAAGTATATTTTAGATATGAGACGCTTGTCCGTTGTATGGCTAGTGAAGATCTTCTCCCAATCCGTGGGCTTTCTATTGATGTTGCTAGCTATGTCCTTTGTCATGCAGAAGCTCTGCAACTTCATGCAATCCCATTTGTCCAACCTTTCTTTGATTTGTTGTATTTCTGGGTCTCTATTAAGAAAATTTCGGCCTGCGCCAAGGAGACCTAGGGTTTCTCCTATTCCATCCTGTAATGTTTTCAGAGTGTCTGCTTTGACTCCAAGGTCTTTGATCCATTTGGAATTTATTCTGGTGCTGGGTGATATATAAGGATCTAGCTTTAGTTTTCTACAAGTAGTTAACCAATTTTGCCAGCACCATTTACTGAAGAGGCTGTCTTTCTTGCATTCTATTATTTTAGCTCCCTTATCAAAGATTAGATAGCTATAGGTCTGTAGGTTCATTTCTGGGTTTTCAATTCTATTCCATTGGTCCTGAGGTCTGTTCTTGTGCCAGTACCAAGCTGTTTTGATTAGGATGGCTTTGTAGTAGAGCATGAAATTTGGTATTAATATTCCTCCACCAGTGTTCTTTCTGTTAAGGATTGTTTTTGCTATTTTGGGGTCTTTTATTGCTTCATATGAATTTTTGGATTGCCTCTTCTATTTCCTTGAAGAATGAGGTTGGAATATTGGTAGGTATCACATTGAATATGGAATAGCCTTGGGAAATATTGCCATTTTCATGATGTTGATTCTTCCAATCCAGGAGTATGGGAGGTTTTGCCATTTTTTAAGTTTTGTGTTGATTTCCTTTTTCAAGATTTTAAAGTTTTCATCATAGAGGTCCTTCACTTCTTTGGTTAAGTTAATTCCTACGTATTTTATTTTTTGTGGGGCTAATACAAATGGACTTGCTTTCCTAATTTCAGCCACACTTTTCTCATTGTTGGCATACAGAAAAGCCATTGATTTTGGGGGGTTAATTTTATACCCTGCTACTTTGCCAAAGTTTTGAATCAGCTTGTGTAATTTGGGAGTGGAGTATATGGGATTCTTTAAGTACAAGATCATGTCATCTGCAAAGAGGGAGAGTTTTATTTCTTCTTTCCCTATTTGGATCCCCTTTATGTTTGCATCTTGTCTTCTTGCGATAGCTAGGCATTCTAATACTAGGTTGAAGAGAAGTGGAGAGAGTGGACATCCTAGTCTTGTTCCTGAGTTAAGAGGAAATGGGTTTAGTTTTCAACATTAAGTATAATGTTGGCCGTAGGTTTGTCATATACAGCCTTTATTGTATTGAGGAATGTTCCATGGATTCCTAATTTTTCCAAAACCTTCATCATAAAGGGGTGTTGGATCTTGTCGAATGCTTTTTCTGCATCTATTGAGATAACCATGTGGTTCTTATCCTTTCTCCTGTTGATGTGATGAATAATAATTGTTTTGCATATATTGAACCAGCTTTGCATCCCTGAAATGAATCCTGTTTGATCGTGGTGTATGATTTTTTGAGTGATTTTTTGAAGTCGATTGGCCAAAATTTTGATGAGAAGTTTTGCATGGATGTTCATCAAAGAAATGGGTCTATAGTTCTCTTTCTTTGATGAGTCCCTGCCTGGTTTTGGGATGAGGGTTATGATGGCTTCACAGAATGTGTTCGGTAGTGAACTTTCTCTTAATTTCATTAAGAGTTGGAGGAGTATTGGTGCGAGCTGTGCTTTGAAGGCCTTGTAGAATTCCGCTGTAAAACCATCTGGTTCTGGACTTTTCTTAGCTGGGCGGTCTCTTATTGCTGTTTCTATTTCAATGCTTGATATGGGCCTGTTAAGCTGGTTTAACTCATCTTGGTTTAGTTTTGGCATGTCAGTATTTGCTAGGAAAAGGTCCATTTCTGTCAAGTTCTCAAACTTATTAGCATAAAGTTTTGAGAAGTATTCCCTTATAATGTTCTGAATCTTGGTTGTTTCTGTGTTGATGTTTCCATTCTCATCTCTGAGTTTATTTATTTTGGTGCGTTCCTTCTTTTCTGATAAGATTTGCTAAGTGTCTGTCAATTTTGTTAAGTTTTTCGAAGAACCAACTCTTTGTTTTGTTGATTCTTTCTATAGTTTTTTTGGATTCTAATTCATTTAATTCTGATTTAATTTTAATTATTTCTTTCCATCTACTGGATTGGGGTTTATCTTGCTGCTCTTTTTCAAGAAGGTTTAGATGTGTCATTAAATTGTTGGGTTCAGATCTCTCCAATTTGTTGATGTAGGAGCTCAGAGCTATAAACTTGCCTCTGAGTACTGCCTTTCCTGTGTCCCACAGGAGCTGGTAATTTGTGTGTTCATTTTTGTTGAATAGCATGAACATTTGAATTTCCTTTCTAATCTCTTCCATGACCCACTCATGATTCAGCAGTGTGTTGTTCAGCCTCCATGTGTTACCGGACTTTCTTTGGTGGCTTTTGGTGTTGAGTTCTAATTTTATTCCCTTGTGATGAGAGAGAATGCAAGGTATAACTTCAGTGTTTCTGAATTTGGACAAGTTTGCTTTGTGGCCTAAAATATGGTCTATTTTAGAAAATGTTCCATGTGCTGCTGAGAAAAACGTGTATTCTGATGCTGCTGGGTGAAATATTCGGTAGATGTCTGTTAAATCTAGTTGATCTATGCAGCTGTTTAGATTTGCGGTTTTTCTGTTGAGTTTTTGCCGAGTTGATCTATGTAGTGGGGAGAGTGGTGTGTTAAAATCCCCAACAATTAATGTCTTTGGCTGTGGGGGATTTGAGGGAAAGAAAGTAGTGTTTCTTGGATGAATTTGGGTGCTCCCTTGTTTGGCGAATAGATATTTAGAATTGTAATATTGTCGTGAAGGAGAAATGCCTTAATTAGTATGTAGCGACCTTCTTTACCTCTTCTCTCTAATTTTAATTTGAAGTCTATTTTATCTCATATTAGGATTGCAACTCCTGCCTGTTTATGGGGGCTGTTTGCTTGGTAGATTTTGCTCCAGCCTGTAACATTGAAAATATGTTTGTTTTTACAGGCAAGATGTGACTCCTGAAGGCAGCAGATAGAAGGATATTGTTGTTTAATCCAACTAGACAGTCTGTCGCTTAAATGGAGAGTTAAGTCCATTAATGTTGATAGAAAGGACTGGGAGGTATTTGGGAGTTCCTGCCATGTTATCCACCTTCTTGGGGGCTGTGAAAACTGGGTTCTTCCTATGGTTCTTAGATTCTCAGTTTGGGTGCAGTTTCTTGGCCTTTATTGTGGTCTTGTTTGTTTTCTATGTGTAGGACATCTTTAAGAATCTTTTGTAGGGCTGGTTTGGTGGAGATGTATTGTTTCAATTTTTCTTTGCTATGGAAGGTTTTTATTTGGCCTTCAGTTATGAAGGAGAGTTTAGCTGGGTACAGTATTCTTGGTTGATAGTTGTTTGTTTTTAGGGCATGGCATATATCATTCCAGGCTCTTCTTGCTTTGATTGTCTCTGCTGAGAAATCTGAGGTGATTCTAATTGGTTTCCCTTTATAGGTGATTAAGCTTTTCTCCTTGACAGCTTTAAGGATCTTTTCCTTGGTCTGAGTTGATCCTGTGTGGATTATAATGTGACGGTGGGATGTCCTATTCTGGTCTGGTCTATTTGGGGTTCTAAAAGCTTCTTGTATCTGAATAGGCCTATCTTTTTGCATGTTTGGGAAGTTCTCTGCTAGGATCCTGTTAAACAAATTTCCTAGACCATTAACTTCTGTTTCTAGGTGCTCCTCTACACCCCTTATCCTTAGATTAGGCCTTCTGATGGTGTCTTCCAAGTGTTGGATAGATCTATCATATTTCTTGGACTTGTCTTGGATGGTTGTATGTTCTTTCTCTATAATATCTAGGCTGTCTTCAATCCCTGAGATTCAATCTTCTGCATGGTCTAACCTGCTGTCAAGACTTTCCACTTTGTTTTTTTATCTCTTTTCCTTCTAATTGGTCAGCTCTGATGGCTTCAAATTCTTTGTTGAAGCTTTGTTTTAGATCTTGTATGAACTTCTTTACTTCCTTAATTTGGTGTTCAGTGTTTATTCTCAAATCACTTAGTTTATTGGTTATGGTTTCCTTGGACTCCCATTCCTTCTGTTGGGTTCCATTCAGCATTCCCTTTGTGGTCTCCCTGACTTCCTTCAGCTCTTTGTTAATGGATTCCATGAATGCCTTTAGTGATCTTTGTGTGTTGTCTTCCTGCTCTCTCAATTCCTGTATTACTCTTTGATTAGCTTCCTCCCATTTGTGGGCTTCCTGTAGTTCTCTTTGAGTATTTTCAGCCTGTTCACGCCATTCCTCCCTTTCTCTTTGAGTATTCTCAAACTGTTCACGCAAATCCTGTATCAGTTTTTGAGTTGCTTCCTCATGCTCATGATATTCCTGTATAAACCTTTGGCTTGCCTCCTCTCTCTCCCTATCATGCTCATACAGAGTCGTTTGTAGGTTTTCAATCTTTTCCTGCATTGACCTTTTGTTTGCCTCCTCTCTCTCCCTCTCATGTTCATACAGAGTCCTTTGTATGTTTTCAATCTTTTCATTTATCATGTTTGCCAGCAGTGTTTGTAGAGCTATTTGGGAACTCTCCTCTGGATTATTTGTTATCTGTTCTGTCCCCTGATTATCATGAGTGGGAGTTGAGATTCCCGGACTTGCCATTTTTCTTGTGTTATTCCAGCTTACTCTGCCCATTTGGGATGAAAATAACACCAGTTTTGTGCTAGAACATTATCTTAAGGCAAGCATCAACCAAAGTCTGAATTTTCACAGTCAATAGTCTGCAGATGCAATATAGTTCAACAGATACATCTATTCAACATCAAACAACTATATATTAATGGGCTATGAACCGCATAGAAGAATTTGCAAAACCAGAAATTATTAGGGTTAGGGAGAGATGTGGGTAAAAAATAGGAATAGAGTGATGTGAGAAGGCACAGGGAGAGTTAACTTAACTTAAGTCCTAATCTCAAAGCAGGAAATAGGTTGGATAGGATGAAAGTAGAGAGAGAGAAAAAAAAGAAGAAAGAGAAAGGGGAAAAAAAAGGGACCAGAAAAAATAGAAAAGTAAAAATTAATAATATGCAGAAGCGAAAACAAACTATTCTGTGAAGAATGTGAATATAATGAGAGAAGGGGAGGGATATAAAGGAGATGTGAAAAACTTAAAAATAAAAATACTTAAAATATTATATAGGTATAAAGAGGTAGTACTGCTATTAAGGAATTTAAGTCTCAGAGGTTTTGAGTTGAGTGATAAATTTGTGGATTAAGTGTGTACACAATGGGGGATAGGGTCTAATAGTCAACTACGGGTTTATCTGAGGATGTGCAGGACAATTAAGTCACATAAAGAAGAACGAAAGAGAAGAAAAGGTGAAAAGGATAAGAAAGGAAGAAAAAAGATCAGAAGTTCAGTAGAGATAAACAAAAAACAAAAAGAAAATTTAAAAAAAAAGAAAGAAAAAAAAGAAAGAAAAATGCACACAAACATGTATCCCTAAAATAAAAATTATAAGAGGAAAAAAAAGTTACTAGGAAACAATTTTTTTCAAAAAAGGTAAAAATTAAAAGTTAAAAAAAGTTTTAGAAAAGAAAAAAAATTTTTTTAAATAAACGGTACTAAAAAATAAGAAGAAGAAGAAGAAGAAGAAAGAAGAAAGAAGAAGAAGAAGAAGAAGAAGAAGAAGAAGAAGAAGAAGAAGAAGAAGAAGAAGAAGAAGAAGAAGAAGAAGAAGAAGAAGAAAGAAGAAGAAGAAGAAGAAAAAAGGTCTTTGATTTTTTTGGGAGGGGTGGGAAAAATCCTGTATCTCCTTTGTGTCCATAACCAGGCAGAAAAATGCTCTGCTTTACCCAGGATTTTGTGATCCTCCTCCCAGGTTAGTTCAATGGGAGGGAGATCTGCTTTGAGTCTCCCAAAAGAGGGAGACGGCTTTTTCCTCAAGTTTGAAGATGCTGTGATGAGGCTAGGTTCTGGGTAGAATTGAGGCCATTCAGCAAACAGTAGCTTTTCTTGGGGGCTAGTTTGTGAGAAACTCACAGAGCCCAGCCTGGAGCCACTCTCAGGGTTTCTGTTTACTGAATTTCAATTGATTGTCGAGGCTACTAAAGGGAGAGGCAGCCTCTGGCTCTGATTACCCAGTGAAGAAAGCCACTCCTAGGGCTGGCGACCGAGCTGGGTGACTTTTCCATGGGTGGAGCTGAGTCTGGCAGGTCAGGTTAGGCTTTTGTGACCTGCTAAATGACTCTAGTTTTATTCCGAGGCCTGAGTTGGAGCTAGCAGCTCTGCCAAGCTTTATCGGTATCCAAGATGGAGATCTCTGGTGCTGGGGGGGGAGGGTTGGCCTTCCCTCCTCTGTTCCCTGAGAAGGAGAGAGGACGTTGGGCTTCTACTCACGCCGAGTCTTGGTTCCTGGTTCGTCTCTGGTCTGCAAACTGCAGGATAAAGATGTCCGCTCCTTGTCGGTTCTTGCTGGTGTTGAGTAGAATCCACTTGCCCGCCACGTTTGGCTCCTTCGTCCCGGACTCTCTCCGTTTCAGGTATGGCGGTACGGCCGTCGCCACTGCTGCAGCCGCAGAGGCAGCTCCTGGCAAGAGCTAAGATTTGTCTCTTTGCCTGGATTTTCCCTCTCTGGCCTAACTCTCTGCCCTGTGATGGCACACTTGGTGTGATTCTCTGGCTTAGGACTGTTCACTGGAACTCTAAAACTGCTTTCTATGCAAGAGCTTGTTTAGCCTCCAGCTTCTCCTCTGCCATCTTCCTGCTAAAGTCTCTCAAGTGGTAATTTATCAAACACAAGTATATGGGTGGCAAATTGCATGAGTGTTTTGTGTTTTGAGTGCACAAGTCTGCAACTCATTGACTGCATTGTCTTGGGATATCACATCAGTGCCCTCATATTTGGGATGTGGATCTTGTTCTATTCACTTCTCATCTTCCTGCTGCGTAGATGGCCAGAAAGTGGATATTCCCTCTGTGTCTTTTCCTTTGTTTCCAATCAGAGATGGAAAGACAGATGTATGTTTGGAATTTCCTCCTGGTTGATTGCAGTGCTCAGATTGCTTTGATCTATCCATGGGAGGAAATTGAGTGGAAATGATCCACATGCCAATCTGGACTGGAACCTTATCATGTCTGTCACTTAGCCAGGGCTTTGTCTCATATCTTGTGCCTAATGCCAGTAACTACATCTCCAAGCTCCATTAGCAATGATGACAGCCCAGCAAGCATGAATTCCAGTCCCTCTTTAATGTGATGCTTGTTTCATGAAGGAGAAATGCAGCAACCATACTTCCGCCTGAGCCAATGGAGGATGCTGCTGCTGCTGCTACTGTAACTGATAGTAATAGAATATGCTGTGATTTTTTTCAATTTGTTTTTCTGAAGTTGAATCGATAAAATTAGCTCTGTGTTTTTATAAAATACAGCTCTGAGATAGATGGTTTGCTGGAAACAAGAAATTCCTCTATGTAGAGATCAGGTGTGACATGCAGGCCTGATAGGAATTAGTTTGTTACTGCAATACCTACTCCTTTATGCTCCCCATCTTCCTCTGATGCACCCTTTTCCATCTGGTTGGGTGGGGTTGGCCCCATACACAATTCAAGCATTAGGAGATGATTGACCCAAGCCAGGTTTAAGGTTCTCATCTTGGTGGTACTTGTTAGTATGGGTTTAAGCAAATGAGCCCATTTCTGTACCTGCATCATGAAGCCAGGTTCAGAAGCATGCACACAGGTGTCAGGCTTTCTCTTGTGTATGGATGCTAGGCCTAAGAGATAAACATATATACAAACACATATAGAATCCTGCACCTGCATACACACATATACACAGAACATAGAACATGTTTGGGACTGTGGTAGGGTAGGAAAAGAGAATGTTAGAGACTGAACAGAATTGAAACACATTGCATCTGTGAATGGAGATGGCAAAAAATGAAACTCACTGAAAGCTGTTGAATAACAAAGGGTAGTGGGGATGGAGAAAGTGCGAGAAAGCTAGGAGGTCTATCTGATTAAAGTACTGTACGTGCAGGTATGCAACACCCTGCTTAAAACCCTTCTGAACAATTTGAAAAATAGGTTGCCTGGGTGTGCATGCTGGTAGGAGGTAGGAGGACAGATGGGAAGGATAAAGGTAAGTATGGTCAAAATACTTTATGTCCTTGTGCAAAAATGGAACAATGAAGCCTGTTGAAACTGATTTGGGGAGAGGGAGAGAGAGGCAGAAGGTGAGTCTGATCAAGGTATGTTGTATACATATGCGGACATGTCAAAATGAAACTCACTTGCACAAAGAATTGAAGTTTAAAAAAGTGCTTTTTCCCCCCCTAAAGACTTGGGTATGTACTATTGGAACTGACATGTTCCCTTCTCTCAATCATTGAGAATAATAATGTGAGCTATGAAATTTATGCAGTCTTTTTGCTGTCCTAAGAATAAAGCTAAAGCTATTTTTGTAAGTTTGGGGCATATGCAGCCTATGGATTCTGATGTTGAAGCTGACTCAGTGAAGCTGAGAAACCAAAAGAAGGGGAGACACTCAGGGGTTTTTGTAATGGTGCCTGAACTGCTGAACTAACAGGCTTCATTTCAAGCTCCTATAACTACATCAATTGCTTCAGCTGAGTTTCAAACAACTTGCCTCATATTTAATATCACTCAATATCTGCTTTGGGTAGATTATACTTGCTTGGTAAATTGACTTCTTCCAAAGGCTAAAGGCACCTGTCACTGGATGGTGAATGGGAGCTGCTTCACCATGTAAAGGAATGGAGACAGAAAAAAAAGATTGGAGACTAGCTCAGCTTTCTGTTGAATGTTTTTGTCAAGATTGTAAAGTGAGTGATTACATTATTGGACAGTATTTTCTGTCTCTTGATAGAGATCTTATGATCTACCTTTAAGGATTTTTCTAGAGATCTTATGTGTGTTGAGTGGTGGGGGGAACTTAAATCCAAGTGGCATCTTCTCTGACTTAAGGCTGATGACATTTCATTAGGGATGCTCTGAAAGGTAGGAAAAGTCTCCATGAGTCTGCATCATTTGAGCCAATTCATTTCCCCTCATCTCAAATTGGTTCACCAGGGTGCACATGACTGACTTCTGGCCAGGTGAAGGGAATTGGGAATCTCTTGGGAGTGAGCATGCACTGCAGGAAATGTCTACTTATTTTTGTGAAGAGCAGGGGCACCTTGAATTACTTTTACCTCTTGCCTTCTTGTTATGTGAGACTTTGAAGCTCATTAGCAGGTTTTTCTACCGGTCCCCCGTTTTCTTTCTAAATCACAACTTGGAAAGCATCATGTAGTCTACCAGGAAAACACGAAGTAGGGAATTGTTGATTTTTCCCAAGAAGCCTAAAAAACAATGCAAAACAAACAAAACCATCTAACTGTACCTTTTATTACTTTATAATTTTCTGGATATCCTGATTCTTTATGTGTGGCTCTTTTTTTCAGCTGCAGATGAGATGAGAAGTGGTCTGGTTGCCAGGTTTGGGGTGTTGCTCCTTTGTGCAATCCTGTGATGCTTGAGTACTGTGCACTGAGGATCATAAGTTCACAAGCTTACTGCCACATACACTTAAGAAAACCTCATTTTTATGAGCATATAAGTTAATATTTGAATCAAGTTACAAATAAAAAATTAGCTAATCGAATCTAAACTTATAAAATTGCTTACCAGGTAATAGAAGACCCACAGTTTATTAAAATGGTAAATGATTTATCTGTTGCTTGTTGATTCTTAGAAATTGTTGTTGTAATCTTTACTTTTATATATATAATTTAAAAAATTACCTTTGAGTCGTTATAAAAAGGGTTTTCCATTCAACATGTCATTTATGGGTACAATGAATCTTGATCAGTGTCACCCCTTCCTTCATTCTCCCCTCATCTCTCTCAGCCCCAACTCACCCCTCAAGTTTCATTTCACATAAGTACATTGACTATTATGATGATATTCATCCACCCTCTCTCTTTCTATTCTTCTACCCTCCTCCTTTTGGCATTCCCTCCCCCAAAACACACGTTCCAGCTTCCTGGAATTTATAAACTGTAAGTTATCCTATTTTTTTCCAGTTCTCTTTACAGAGAAGTTACACCATTGGAATCCTTCTGTGTGTATAACATACTTTAATCAATATGTTTGTGTATATATGCACAAACATACTGTATATGTTTTCACATATGTTTATAATTTAGATATATGTGTGATCTCCTCATCCCCATCCTCCTCCCCACCCCCTATCCACCCATCCCACCCCTGTCACAGACCAGGACTCAAACTTGCTTTCTGATGTTCTAGGCTCATTGGTAGGTACCCTATCACCTGAGCCATGCCTGGAAATCCTTGGTGTGATCTTGTGCTGGCATGGCTGTCACCTGTAGTTTGACATAAGGAATCACATCAAAGTGTTCCACGAGTCGTCTCTCTGTTCAGTTGATCATTATTAGGAAATCTGTAGTCTTAGAAAGTAGAGAATTTCTTTTAAAACCAGTAATATTATTCATGGTTCTATGACCTCTCTCAACTTCTGCTGAACGAAGCAATTATATTAAAATTCTTTCCTGGGTTTTATAATGTTGCCTAAGATTTTTATATGGTCAAATTCTCTCTTATCAACTAAGCCATGAAAGTCATTTACTGGAATGTCATTTCTAATTAAGTTGAAAGAGTTCTCGGGGCCAAATGAGAGGAGGTGTAGTGTGAAGGTTAAGTGCAGACCCTCTATCGCTGGATGCCTGGGTTACTTCTTGGTTTCTCAATTGTAGGACTCCATAAACATACTATTTGTGATTAAGTTGATGCCTCCAGCCACTCACCTGAGCCTACAGTGACTCTTATCCCAAGTCTCAACCATCTACTGTCTCATCTGTCTCTGGTCCTCACAGAGAACAGCCAGGGTTTGGCTGTAATTTTCCCAAGTGCTCATAGAAGTAACTGCAGGCAATGGTGGCCAGAGGTGTGCAGTCGCAACCACAGTGGTCCAGTAGAGCATGGAGAGGCAAGTCTGCTGTCAGAGATATCCTGTTCTTTGTTTCTTATCAAAGAGGATGCATTCTGATAGGTGAAAGACACTGGCATCTGGAATAGGAGAGGATTAGCTGCTCCTACTAGTGAGTCAGGGTGGCCTGGTTGTCCATCTGGGCAACCCTGGTCCAGGAGGAATGCAGGATGGAGCACAGCTAGGCTCTTGAGGCCCATAGGAAGAACCAATGGTCGGGATCAAGTGCAGATGCTTTTGGGTACTCTGCCTTGTCATTAACCAAGGAGAAAAGATGCCAGCTGTGGTACTAGACATCCCAGATGTGCAATTATTAACTCTTTTGTGGTTGGATTCTGGAGAGATTCTGGCAGTCCTGGGAAGGGGGATCCTTGGAGTTCCTTCAAGGCAGGGGTGCTCTCTACCAATAAATTAGTAGTTTACTAAAACTACTCATGTATTCAGTATTAAATCACTGCTATTGGTGGAAACAAGCAGAATATTAATTCTCAATGTAGAGATTAAGAATAGGGAAAGGGGGGATTTGAGAAAGTAAGCCCTTTTTAAAAATACTATTTTAAGTAGTTGTACAAAGGGGTTTAATTCAACATGTCAGTTTATGAGTACAATGCATCTTGAACAATGTCACCTGCACCATTGTCTGACTGCCCTCTCCACCAGCCCCAACCATCCCTCAATTTACCTGGTGAGAAAGGAATTATTTTGCTGGTTGCCAGTGTTTATGCCTGTAATCCTAGCTACTCAGGCTGAGATCCAGGATTGTGGTTCAAAGCCAGCCCGGTAGGAAAGTCTATGAAACTCTTTTATTTTTATTTTTTTAATTTTAATTTTTTTGTGTGAACATACTGTACAGAGGGGTTACAATTACATGGGCAAGCTAATGAGTACATTTCTTATCAAGCATTGCAGCCTCCTCCTTTGTTTACCCTTCACATCCCTTCCCAGTTATGAAACTCTTATATCCAATAAACTACTCAGAAAAAACTGGAACTGTGGCTTAAGTGGTAAAGTGTTAGCTTTGAGCACAGAGAGGCTCAAGTATAGAGCCCAGACCCTGAGTTCAAGCCCAGGACCAGAAACAAAAAATAAATATTTTGTTTTTGAGTATGTAGTATCAGTAAGATATATATCAGATAAGTTACCCAGGGTCACACAGTTAACAGGGAGGATTTGAATCCAGTTCTCAAAATGATTCCAGCTTGATGTCTATAGGAGAGGGGAGGTGGGGGATGCTGTTGATGGCCAGAAATGCTGATCATACTCTAGGTTCCAATAAATATCTGTCAGGCTGCAATTGTCACTTCGTTCCACTCCAACCATCTTTCTTCACCTGTCAACTGAGGAATGGAATGAGCACAATTAGAATCCTGGTGGTGTCTTCCTATGTGATTGTTCAAAGAAAAATGGCTTTCTGCTTGGAAGCATTCAGAGGCATGGAGAACTCACATCCAGCTCTCTGAGCCTAAGCTTTACAGCTGCAGGAAGTGTCCCATGGGGACCCCAGGAAACCATCTACTTTTTTGTTTTGAACATCAGAATCTGTTTCTGGGATCTCCTAGGACCTAAAATATCTTTTAAAAAGGGTGGTATTTTACTTTTTTGAGAAGAGATTTGTGAAATTTGTGCTTCTGCTGGTGGGTGAGTGGGTTGCTTGAATACGGGAGTCTGGGGCTAGTTTAGTTCAAATGACAGCTTTTGACATTTTACTCCTTGCCTTTAAATCTTTAAGAAAAAAAACACATGCCTCTGAGATGAAGGTTTTTTTTCCTCCCTCTTAAAGTAGTTTGTGTCACATGGGCTAAAATGAGAAGCAGGCCATGTGCAGGTTTCCTGCGTTTATCGGTACATTATGGAGTTGTGGAAAGCAAGCTTTGGCCACCGGAGTCAGTCTAGATTTGATCCTCAAACGTGAAATTTATGAAGCAAATAGGTAAACTAACTCTCTTCCTTCAGAATTTTTTTTCTCTCTTTTCATGATGAGACCATCTTGGAGCTTGAACTGAGGGTGAGGAAGCTGTCCTTGAGCATTTTTTTCCTCAAGGTTAGTTTTCCACCAATTGAGCCACAACTCTATTTCTGGCTTTTTACTGATTACTTGGAGATAAGAATCTCATGGACTTTTCTGCCCAGGCTGGCTTCAAACCACGATCCTCAGACCTCAGCTTCCTGATCAGTTAGAGGTGCAGGTATGAGGCACTTGGCTCTCCCTTAGTTTTGATTAATTGGCCTGTGTAATAACTCTAATAGCAAACTTACAAATGTTAAATATCATGCATTGTCCCCAGTCTCCCCAAATCCTGAGCATTCTGCCATGCAAACACAGTGGCAAACATGCTCTTCTCCAAGCAACTCACATGAATTTGCCTGGATCCTCCCTTTGGCCCCTCTTTAGATGTCTCTTTCTCCAAGAAGGCCTTCCATAGTCCTATGGGACTCAGATGCCATTTCTTTTTTTTTATTATGAAAATACTGTACAGAGGGGTTACAATTACATGGGCAAGATAATGAGTACTCAGATGCCATTTCTTGTCATTCTTAACATTCTGAGATTTTGTTTGTTTGTTTTAAAGATTTTGCCACTATGGACTGAATGTTTGTGTCTCTACCTAACTCTTAGGTTGAGATTCTACCCCAGGAGATGGGATCTTCTGTATATATTTTATCTTGCGTGGTCAGAACCATCACCAATGGAATTATTACTATTATAAAAAAAGGCCCCAGAGCTGCTCTGCCCTGCCTGGTGAGAAACTAGACTCTCACTGGATATTGAATTTTCCAGTGACTTGATGTGGGATGTTGCAACCTCCAGCACCATGAGAACCTCCAGGACCATGAAAAATAAATTTACATTATCTATAAGCTACCTTGTTTGCAACAATTTGTTATAGCAGTCCAAACCAGAAAGATGATTACAATGATATATATTTTTTGGGGGAGGGGGCAGTATTGGGGTTTGAACTCAGGGCCTCACCCTTCCTGGGCAAGCACCCTACCACTCAAATCGTGTTCCCAGCTGTTTTTTTGCCTGAGCAATTTTCAAATAGAGTCCTCTGTTATGCCTGGGCCAATTGGGACCATGATTTTCCAATACTCCTATTTGTGTTTCCCAAACAGTTGGGATGATGTGCATGCTGCCATGTCTAGCTTTTTATTGGTTGAGAAGAGTTCTTGAAAGTTTATTTTCCCAAGCTGGCCTCTAATCTCAGTCCTCCCAATTTCCACCTTCCAAGTAGTTAGGATTACAGGTGTGATGCTTCAAAGCCATCTCAGGACCTACCAGTTTATATATCTCATTTAAAACAAAGGGTAAGGAGTACTCAACACAGATAAGGCCACTGCCCTTGGCAAGTAAATCTTCTGTAAGTGGTAATAGTGCTCTGTCCTCAGTAAAAGTGCACCGAATAAATGAATGCAGGAGGTTGTATGGGCTGGAGCTGAGACTTAAACTTCATCTAGATTTATAATAGAAACATATATAATAAAACTTGCAAACAGGCCCAGATGCTATATTTAGTTTATAATAACATCAAAGGTTAAGAGTGTAACCCATAGCATCTCTAAAATCATTTTTTTAATTTGAGGGGCGTAAGTGAATCCCAGGTCTTCTGTGTGAGCTTTGAAGTGAGTAGACTGCAAAGTTTTCATGATTTTATTCTCGAGTGTCAGATAACAGGCAACTGAAATCGAAAGAGCTTCAAATGTCACAAAATGTCTTCTTGTAATTCTTCTCAGGCGTTAAATGCATTAAACCTTAAAGACACAGTCTGCATTTCCTAACTCAGCGTAGGTTTAAATTGCATGAGAGATACAGCCACAACCAAAAGACATCTTTTATCTCAATGGACTGCTTGGATGATGATTTTCCCCAAATCTTCAAATTAGTTTTACAGATCAGATAACAGCAAGAAAGCAGGAACTGGGAAACATTTTCTGAAAAGAGCCAGACAGTAAATGTTTTAGGCTTTGCTGTATCATTTCCATTGCAATTACTCAGCTCCACTGTGCTAGCATAAAAGTAGCAGCAGCAGTGTGCAAAAAAGTGACTGTAGGTTGTGTTAGTAAAACTTTATAAAAACAAATAGCAAAAGGATTGATCCACAGGCAGTCAGCATGCTGGTCCCTGGCTAGCACATAGCTCTGGAGTCAGCTAGGTATGGGATCAAATCCTGACTCTACCACTGAGAAATTGGCATACCTTTAGCAATTTTCTTACCCCTATTGTACTTGCTTACCTATGAGTGTCCTGACTGATGGGATAGTTGTGACAGAAATGAGGAACATAGGACTAGTTCTTGGAGAGAAGCCTTTATAGCTTCTATCTGCACCTATCTATACCCATTCACAAATCTATCCATATCTGGCTATGTACCTGACACCAGCCAGATGCATTTTTGATCATATATAGCAGATATTCATACTTAATGTGTGCATATATACATACATCTGTGTAGAAGCTGTGAGACCAATAGATATATCTAATAGGTATCTAATAGAGATATCTATATAATATAGATATGTATTATCTATATATTACATATAATGTATTTATGTAATACATGATAAATATTATATAATATACAATATATTATATATCATATATATAATATGATATATAACATATACCATATATAATGCATATTACATATAATATATAATCTATTATATATAATATATATGTATGTACATCACACACATATACTATGTGTATACTTTTCTAAGTAATTGTTTTAGTGTGTATGTGTGTGTTTGTGTGTGTGTATGTTGGTACTGAGGCTTGAATACAAGGACTCATTTTCTTGCTTGGCTTTTTTTACCACATCTCCACTTCTAATTTTTTGCTGGTTAATTAGAGATAAAAATCTCACAGGTTTGTCTGCTAGGGGTAGCTTTGAATGGCAATCCTCACAAGTCAGCCTACTGAGTAACTTGGATTTCAGGTATGAGCCCCTGGTGCCTGATGGCTGCATTCTGTTTAAAAAATTAACTAATTCTTTGGGAAGTTTTGGAATTGTCACCAAATTGCTGGACTGTTGGAGAGGTCTAATAAATATTTTCATATTTTAGCGATAAGAAAACACACCTAGATGTTTAGATAGGTTCAGTACATATTCATGAATGGATGTTTGGCCACTATCTTCCAGAATGAGTGAATGAGTAAATGCATGAATGTATACTAAGTGGTATAAATATACATGCAAACAAATGCATACTTTTCACTTGAAGTTAAGCATTTACCTACGCTAGCACCATTAGCCTCTTTCATCGGAGCCCTGGAGAACAGTGCTGAGGTGAATCTGTGCAACTGTTTAGGTGGCAGAAGCGATGGGTTAGGGGAGGCCTTGCTGCTTCCTCTTCGCTCTGCAGGTCACCCTCTCTGGGGAGAAGCCAGTCATCCTGTGGGGAGGCTTTCCTTGAGACCCATGGAAAGGCCGCTTGGGCAGGAGTAGACGCCTGTCAATGTCCAGATCTGAGAAGCCTTTGGGAGAAATCTGGAATGCAGCATGGGAGACTCTGACTCAGAGCCAGAATTCTCGGGGACCTGATTGATCTCGGGACAGCTCAAGGAATCATTATTCTGTTAGAAATAACATTTTGAAATTGACCAAGTCTGCATTCTCCTCTATTGTGAAGATGTGAGGTGTAAACTGATTACCCGCTCCTTTCCACCTCTCCAGCATCGTTGCCTCTTCCCTGCTCCTTCTTTCCTGTCCACTACCCAAATCTCACAGGCTTCTTTTAGAAAATGAATCAACACACCAAGTTCTTTTCTGCTTCAGGGCCTTTGCACGTGCTACTTGTTCAGTTCAGGCAGCTCTTTGATTCTTCCCAGGACTGACTCCTTTCTGTCCTCTAGGTCTCAGCTTACATGTCACCCTCTCAAAGAGAGCATCTCTGACTGCTCTAAAGCATAATCCCTCCCCTTGCACCAGTTTATTTTCTTTAGCAGAATTCACGTCATTTGTCATTATTTGTATCTTTCTTTATCAGTATTGTTTGATCATCAGGTTTCATGCTTTGCAAAGTCAGACAGGAGCTATGGCTTTTTCAGATACGGTATTCTTAGCACACACTCTCCTACCAGTTATTTTTGAGGTGTCCAAGAACTGCTTGTGCAGCGATGATTGTCTTCTCGAAGGGCTCTGCATCTCTCCTGCCATTTCATCAAACTCACCTTAGAAGGGTAGCCAACTCATCTCTCTTCCTCTTTGTTTCTCTACCAAACCCTACCCTCTGCTTCCTTTTCTTCAGCCACAGTTATTGTCCTCTAGTATGTGACATAATTAACTTGTATATTTTATTGTCAGTCTCCACCTACTAATAAGGGCAAGGGGTTCTAACATACTCTAGTCACATGTCAGGTATTTGTCAAGTGAATAATCAATGGCATTTCTATTTGTCACATAGCATTTTTTAATCTCAAGAAACAAATCGTTAAAAAAATCTAAAATGTAACGACGCTCCAGTCCTGTCATATTTTATTTTATATTTTTATTTATTTTTCAAGTGCATCCTTTCCTATTGTGTTTTATACCATGCATTTCAAATTCTTAAGACAAAATGGATTTTTATTTGATTTCAAAGAAAACCTGCAACTGTATATTATTTTGCTGTGCAATATATTTCTTTTTAAAAATTGTTTTGCTTATATTTAAGAGCAAAAGCAGGCAAGAAAGAGATAGAAAATTACTAACATTAAAAAATAAAAAATGCTGCCTCTTTAGTCTAAAATGTAAAAACATCAATAATGAAAAAATCCTAAAATGATCCTTGCTCTCATTAGAAGATAATCATTGCTAGTTGTTTTGAAGCATATTCTTCCAGGCTTTTCCTATACACAAGATATTCATATACAGTGTTTAAAAGTAGAAATATAACCAAGCAAAAGTGAGTGGTTTTCTGTTCAAGCCACAATCTATGCACAATAAAACTTAGGTTGCTTGATTGTTTTGAGTTTTACTTGAGATACATCTCTAGCCTGGGTTTTTGCTTATTAATTGAGATGGCATCTCCTGGACTCTTCTGCCTGGACTGGCTTTGCATTGCCATCAGATCTCAGCCTGCTGAGTAACTAAGATTACAGGTGTGAGCCACTGGTGCCTGGCTTGGATACTCTCTTTTACACCCATGTTACAGATGAGAAATTGAGGCTGTCAGAGATCAAACTCACTTGTGTGCAGTCATTTGGCTCTGTGTGCAAGATCTACACTTTGACTGGAGGAAGATAGCTACCGAATTCATGCTCAAAATTTCCATTTGTTTCTTTCAAATCTTACTTGTGCCTTGTCCCCACCCTTTATTGCCCTTTCAAAAACATTTACCAACATGCACATTCTTTCCCAATGTCATTTGTAAAGATTGTGCCATGTTTTAATTCACATACACTCTACCTTTTCTGTTTTTAAAGAATTAAGGATTGTTTGTGTGTGTGTGTGTGTGTGTGTGTGTGTGTGTGTGTGTGTGTGTGTGTGTGTGTGTGTATGGGGGGGCTGTGAATGATTCTATACTAAAAACTTGAAAATAAATCTCTGCTTTTCAATTAGGCTAAATTTCTCAGATAGGTATAAAAAATTCAGCATAATTATGCACTTTAAGGAATTTGTGAGGAAATGAATGTAAAGAGAGGAAGATTTTTGGTTTTATGCATCTGGAGTGTTATGCTGTTCCTTAATGAATTTATTTAAACAAGATCCACCTGTACTTCCACTTGTTTTTCAATTAAATGTTTGTTTCTGTTAAAATCCACTTGCTAACCTGTATATATGAAGACCGATGTTAAACAAGGCATTCACAGTGTGTGAAGAGCTATAGCTGGTCATGGTAAGTTGAGAATTAAAATCTAAACAAAAAAATGAGCAACTAAAATAAAACAACTCTGTACTTAATGCTACAAGCAAATTGAAGTGAATTTCAAGGCCAACATTGCCAAGATGCAGAGCTAATTAATCTACGTCAAATTGTTTTTTAAATACTTGCCTTTTGGAATAATTCAAGTTCACTCTTGCAGGAATAAATTTATCTTCTCATTGCCACTTGTAATTGTCAGCCTGACAGGCATTTACTTATTTTTTTTTGGTAGAAAATTAGCATTATTAGACAAAATGTCACCATTGGGTGAAAACCTTGAGCATTTTTACCTTCTGACATGTCAGCCAAACTCTGCTGATGGATGTATGCTGTTATTGAGTGGGGGAGAATGTTTCCATCTGGTCAAATATTATCTTTGCAAATATTCAGTAATACAATATAGCTATGTCTGAGGCTGATGAAGTATACATGTGTGTGCACGCACATGTGTATGCTTAAGCTTATAGAACTTCCTGGACAAAATACATATATTTTCTGCCTCATCAACCACAATTCTTCAGAAACAGTCCAGTGCAATTAGTTTAAAGCTTATTAAATATTCAAGTCAATGAGTATTCATTGAGCATCACATGAGCTCAGCACTGTTCCAAACACAAATAGAAAAGTAAACGAGAACTTAAAGGACTTAATGGCATCATGGAAAAATAAGCCTGCTAAGAGAGTAATTGGAGATGATGGATTTGTGTCACCAGTAATGATAAGTGCTAGGGACAGATTGGCATGGGTCAGGAAGTGTCACTTGTGTTGGCTCTTGAAGGAGGAATTCTCCAGGTGGTCTAGGAGAGGGAAGAAAATTTTCAAAGGCACAGAGGTATAAAATAGCATGGATGATTCAGTAGCTTGGTATTCACCACTGATTGCTGCTGTGATTCTACTGTTCAGATTGGTTTGCTTAGGATTCATTCTGACTCCTATTCTTTACAGTGCCTATATTCCAGGAAGACATATATCATAGTTTCTATATCTGACCTCAACTATGCACAATCCTGTATTAACTACTTTATGGACTTTCTACTCCATAGTTTATTGGTACCAAAATGTGTATGTGTGTATGTGTGTGTGCATACACACGCATGCATGTGTATTCTGGGACTTGAACTCAAGGCTTCTTACTTAGCTTTTTTGCTCCAGGCTATTACTGTACTATTTGAGGCACATTTCTGCTTTTGGCTTTTTATCTGCCTGGACTGGTTTTGAACCTCTATCCTTAGATCTCAGTCTCCTGAGTAGCTAAGATTGTAGGCATGCACAACTGGTGCCCAACAAAATATTTCTTGAGCCGGTCTCCGGTGGCTCACGCCTGTAATCCTAGCTACTCAGGAGGCCGAGATCTGAGGATAGTGGTTCAAACCCAGCCCAGGCAGGAAAGTCCGTGAGACTCTTATCTCCAATAAACCACTAGAAAACCGGGAGTGGCGCTGTGACTCAAGCTGTAGAGCACTCACCTTGAGCTGAAGAGCACAGGGACAGTGCCCAAGCCCAGAGTTCAAGCCCCACGACCAACCAAAAAAAAAAACAACAAACCTAAATATTTCTTGACTGAAATGCTGTTGGATAGAAACAAGTACTTCATTAAGGATACAGGTGGACCTGTTGCAACAATGAGAAGTACAAGTTGTCATGTCCAAAACGAGCTTTACAACGTCGGGGAGAGGGGGTGGGGAGGGGGGGAAGGAGAAGGATTGGGATTGGGGGGGCGGGGGGAGGCTGGGAAGGGATGTGAAGGGTAAACAAAAGGAGGAGGCTGCAATGCTTGGTAAGAAATGTACGCATTATCCTGCCCATGTAATTGTAACCCCTCTGTACAGTATGTTCACAAATAAAAAAAAAAAAAAAGAAACAAGTACTTCAAGGATCTTCCAATGTTGGAGAGATGAGTCATCAACACATAAAAGACTCAGATCTCAATACTGACATAATGTTGCATGCAAAGAGATTTTACAAGATTCTTCCAAATTCCAAATGAAAAAAGTTACTCAACTAATATACACAGACATACTGTTCAGGGTGCTGAACAATGGAGTAGCTTACTGCATTCTACTATGTGTAGACTGTTTTTGTAACTGGTCCTTAAATAGGATGTTGATGAGTTAGAGTTAGACAAGTGGGAGGTGGGTAGTCAAGCATGAGAGGTCTAAGTAATTATTACTATAGGTAAATTTATAAGAGAAGATTTACTGGGTCAAAAGGCTGAGAGCAGTTTTAGGCACATATTACAGTATGGGTTTCCAAAATGACTGTTCCAATATACACTGTCACCTGTGACATGTAAAATACTCTTGTTTCAACGTAGCTTTGTTAGAGGTGGTTATTGCAGTTTTTAAGTGTATTGTCTCAGGTGGCAATTTAATCAGGATGAGATCATTCTCATTGTAATTTGTATCTCCTTGTTTCCTAGTGAGGTTGCTTAGTTTTCTTTTGCTTAATAGTGCTATTTTCTGGTGTGTGAAGTCATTTTGCTGCTAGCACTGTAATCCAAAAGCAGGGAAAGGAAGAGCTGATTTTGCAAATGGGAAATTGGAGAGACAGGTGCAAGATACTGGTGCTGGATCAGTGTCTATTTGGGTTGTATGTTGTGAGGGACAGGGAGGTGTCGAGGGAAAGGAAAACTCACTTTAGGTTTTTTTAGGATGGAAAAGTCCTGACAGTAGATTTAGCTTTCTGTACAGCTTAGAGCTCAAATAAAGTTTCCAGGGTCATCTCTGGACCCTTGTGAGGAAGAAGCAGACAGGCAAACCACCTTAAGCTTTGTGATTGTTATGGAACTGCAGAAGGTCCGGCATTCTCTTAATTCCAGATTAGGTTTCAGAAGGAAGAGTATTTTTGCTTTCTTTATCTGACTGGGTTGCCTACCCACTCCTAAACACCACTCCAACCCATTATAAGTGGCTGCGGAATGTGCTAATTGCTTTTTCTTTGTTTTTGTTTTGTATGTGTGCTGATACCAGCGCTTGAACTCAGGGCCTGGTCACTGTCCCTTGCGTTTTTTTAGCTCGAGATTGGTGCTCTACCACTTGAGATACAGCTCTATGTTAGACTTTGGGTAATTAATCAGAGATTAAGAGTATCATGGACTTGCTCTGGCTGGCTTCCAACTGTGATCCTCATATCTCAGTCTCCCGAGTAGCTATGAGCTATCAGTGCCTGGCAGGATTGTATTGATTCGATTTGCTTGGAACTGTGCCAACTGCACCATTGCTAAGCTGAACTGGAGCTGTACCCAAGCATAAATGCTGAGAAAAAGGATCTGCAGAAGGAAGCTGAAGTAAAGTGATTGTCTGTTAAAATATTCAAGGTTTATTTCAGAGTCATTGTTGGGGAAGAATGACATTGGTGATTGTGCCACACTGTAGGATACAAGTGGAGACACAGGACTGAAGGAGTAAATAAATGCCTATTGCTCCATGTGGCCTCCCAGCAGGACAGTGGAAGTAGGGCTGCCATGATCTTGCAAATGTTATTTTCTCCCTCCTGTTGGGAGGGTGCACAGCTTCTCAGACTGTTAAGGATGTGCATCTTCTCTTTTTTACTCTCCCCTTTTCCCAGAACTCACATTTATGTCTGTTGCACTCCAGCTTGTATGCAGAGCTGTTAAGGAGCTATGCAGACCAAGCACACAGACCTTTGATGTGATGGTTACTAAGCTATTGTCTCTAAGTTGCAACTCTATCTTTGCTACTCATCTCTGTGTGTGTATGTGTGTGTGTGTGTGTGTGTTTGTGTGTGTGTGTGTGTTATTGGGCATTGTAGGAAGGTCCTCATGAATACCAGGTAAATGCTCTACAAGTGAGCTGTACCTTCATCTTTTACATACTGGGACTGAGGCTTGGCAAACCACACTTCTTTCTGGTTGGCTCCCTATTGCTCTCTGCTAGTGGGAGAGGGGAAGGCATTCTGTGTGGAGCTGGAGGAGGAAATAGCCCTCTGCTCTTTCCTGTTTCTGTGACCTAGCAGTGTTCTTCACCTTGGCAGTGACCCTTACTTCTAGTAGCAGCAGTCAGTTCTAGTTTGTAGTTTGTCTAATGATTCCCCAACCTGCCTCTTGGTGCCCTTAGAGACATTAGCCCCTGCCAGCTGGCCTCTCTTGGGAACTGTAAATCCCAGCTTTGCCACATCCTCAAAATTCCCGAGGGTTCAGCTTGATCTCTTAAGCACTTCCCTCCAAACTTGTAAAATTTAATACTACCCAGCTCTTTCTTTGTGTCTCCAGTCTTTGAAGTAGTAGCTATTTCTTACAGTTCTTACTTTCTTGGGGGTGGGAAGGGCAGGAAGGGCTGTATTGGGGTTTGAACTCAGGGCCTCCTGCTTGCTAAGCAAGTACAGTACCACTTGAGCCATACCTCTGACACCAGTTACTACAATGATGAATAACGTTTTAGTTTTTTCAGCTTGTGATATCTGGCTCTTTCATAATTAGTGATGATGGCTCCTATTTCTGAACCAGACTCTGCTTGAAGCATTCCCAGGGATACTCTACCTGCATTGTCTTGCCATCCTCTGAACAAAACCTGAAAAGGCTCATTCTGATGGGAAATTAACTTTGACTTGCATTTCTGAGGATGAAATCCAAACCTACAGGCTTTGCCTCATTCCTAGAGCTATTAAAAAGTGTATACATTATGATTTTTGGTGTGTGTGTGTGTGTGTGTGTGTGTGTGTGTGTGTGTGTGTGTGTGTGTGTGTGTGTGTGTGTGTGTGTGCTGGGACAGTGGCTACTCTATCATTTGAGCCACATCTCTTACGTCTGGCTTTTTGCTGGTTAACTAGAGATAAGTATTCACAGACTTTCTTTTCTGGGCTGTTTTTTTGAACCTCAATCATCAGATGTCAACTTAGAAATGAGGATTACAGATGTGAGAAACCAGTACTTGGATTGCATGCTATGTTCTAAGTACATTGAACTCTCTTAAGTTCTTCCAATGGGCCATGCTCTGATGCCATTTGGCCACTAATTGCACAGTTCCTTCTGCTAAGAACACTGATATTTTCTACCCTTTACCTTTATAGAGGTGACTCATGTGTCTTTCAGGGAGAGGCATCATTTCCTCTGGAAAGCCTTTCTTGTCTCCTCCTTTACTGTGGTATCCCTGCCATACCCCTTCTACTAGATGCCAAGCACCTTGAGGCCAGTGCCTGCACATTAATAGGTAGCTTACTCAAAAATTGGAAGGAATTCCTCCTTTTGTGTGTATGTGTTCTGGTGTTGGGGCTTGAACTCATGGCCAGGGAGCCTGCTTTTTTTTGTTCAAAGCTGGTACTCCACCACTCGAGTCACAGCTTTCCTTCTGTCTTTTGGCTGGTTAATTGGAGAGATGACTCTCAGAAACTTTGCTACCTCAGCTGGCTTCTTCTAATCACAAACCTCAGATTCTAGCCTTCTGAGTAGCTAGGATGACAGGAGTGAGCCACTGGTGCCTGGCTTTGAAAAGACTTTAGAAAATTGCACCATTCTCTTTTTACTTTTATGGAGCAAGGACAAAACTCCAACTATTACCGCTGATGCAAGTCATGCCCCAAATGATTACTGAGGGTTTCATCTCCCATGCAAAAGACAAGCTAATGTTGTGAAAATTGCCAAAGTAAGACTCGAGGGCAACAAACAAGGTGCCTTAAAGACCTGAGATGTCTCCAAGGCTCCGGTGTGTCACTGTAGTGATAGAGGTGGACAGGGATCAACTATCGATTCAGCAGGTTAAAAGCCTTCCCATCAACCCCAGCAGCTGAAGGTCTTGTGTCAGAGATAAGAAGCAGAAGAAAATGAAGCCCTGTCAAGTCCTTCCTCACACAGGACTTCAGGATGCTAATGAGAGGCAGTGACTTAGAGGGAAAAACTGAATATGCCTGTTTTCCTGAGGCTTCACTGTGTGATAAAACCACAATGTGGGAATCTTGTGGTTCAAATCTTGGCTTTGTAGATGAGTGACCTTGGCAAGATTCATGGTTTATACATGTGTAAGGTAGGATTGATGGCATGGATTTCATTTTATTTAGAACTAGATAAAGGGGATTAACTCAAGGTATCTAGGGTTGAATTGGGACATATTAGTAGCTTGTGGATTATGCTTCAGTTGGCAAAGCTGGCCCCAGTCATTTATTCATTCATTCTTTATTCAAAAGCTGTCGCTGAACATCTCATAAATGCTAATGAGACATCAGCAAATAAACCACAAAATGGGCTTTCTCTCATGAAGTTTCTGTTGGGAGAAGACAGTCTGGAAAAGTAACAAGTACGTCAAGAAACAGAATATGGTTTTATCAATTGTCCTTGAAACTATTTTTTTTTCCCCCTCTGATCTAGGTTCCAGTCCAATGTCACACATTACACTGTGTAGTTGTGGCTTTCTTAGCCATTTTTACTCAAGAGTAGTTCTTGGAAAAAAAAATGGTTTGTTGGCCTTTGATGACATTGACATTTTTGTAGAGTCCAGACTAGTTATTTTGTAGACTTTCTCTCTGTTTGGGTGTGGGTGGCTGTTTTCTGATAATGTGTCAGTCAGCTAGCAAATGGCAGAGTTAAGGCTGGGAGCCAGCTTTCTTGACCCTATGTCTTGTGACCTATCCTTTTAAAAGCTTCCAGGAAATGTACAGGTCAGAAAACCTCATAGCTGCACTTCTTGAACATTTCAGTTAACACAGCCTCGCGTTAAATAACAGGAGCATCAAGTGGGTATGAGCACACAGCTCCTCCCAGGTAAGAGCCTAGCTATTTTCTTGGTCCTTATTTAGCATCACCACGTCTGAATGACAAGTTTTTAAAAAATCGGTAGTTATTTTATTACTTTTTTGTCTTCATCTCTCAAGGTGACAATTTGTCCTACTTTAATAAAAAACAACAGGGAGAAAAATATTAGGAAAATTAGACCAAATGCAAGTAGAAGGCTCTAAGACCATTTCAGTTCTATTATAATGTGCTTTTCAAAACTGCAGGACATTGAACAAAAATGCACTAAAACTTAAAAAAAAATATTTGGGAAATGCTTTTTAAAAAGCTGAACAATTGCTGCATCTAATCTATAATTTACCCAAATGTTGGCTACTTTATTACATTGACATGCTAAGAGTTAATGCACTAAATTTTCTCTAAGAAATAAAGAGACCAAGGGACAAATAATTGCCGTTCTGATTTCCATTTCATGAATTGGACCACAAGTGCATTTTAAAATTTGTCCAGATGCTATTTAAAGAGAAGTGCATGGCCCAGAGTCTCTAAAGAAGCATCAACTAAACTCTGCTTCTTCAAAGTTTTCCACATGGAGTTACATGCCTCTGCTTTTGCTGTCCAGTATAAGATTGGGAGACTGCCTCCAGTTGGGTCCAAGGTCAGGCCTTTTCATTTAATTTTTTCATTTAATTCTTGTTGCTGTAGGGTCTGGCAAGGAAATTTTGATATATTAATAGTGGTGCACATACACAGGCTCAATTAACTATGTGTATATGATCATATAAAATAATATTTCTTGGAATGAACTCCAAGAAATGGAAACAGGAGGGTTTTTTTTGTAGTTGCTGTTTATATTGTCTTTTCTTTTTTGTCTTGTTTGTTAGTTTATTTGCCTTTGGGAGGGTAAGGGGTGACATAGAAAAGGTGGGACAGAGGCTGAACGGATACGGCAGTGATATTCACTAGACAATATGTAGAAAATGAACTTTACAACTTGTGCGTAGGTATGGAAGGGAAAAAAACTAGGAGAGTGTGGGGGAAGGGGTAACATGGTTCAAATAAATATACTCATTACCTGACTAATACAACTGTAACCTTTCTGTACATCACGTCTACCATAACAATAAATATATTTTAAAAAGTAGTTCATATGATGCATTGCTTATGTATATCAAGTAGCTATTCAAAATTATTTATTGTAAAGGGGCTTACGTGCCAGACACTGTGCTGTGTGGTAGATTTAGAAATGAATAACATAGACCTGGATAGAATCAAGCTTTCTCAAGGAACTTACAATCTTGTGTATGTCTGGTGTGGTGGTGGAGGTAATTATACAAGCACAGATGCTGAAGGTTGCTAGAGAGAGGTACCTATTCAGACTTGGGAGGGAAGTACTGTGGGTGGATTTAAATGTATAATTTGCTCTGCAGAAAACATTTTCCCCCATAGTAAAGAACAAAGGCAGGGGAGAAGAGCAGGCTTGTCCTCTGTCTACCTGCTGTCTACTCTCATTTCACATGGAAAACCAATTACAGAGAACTTTTCAAAGATGTTCCTGTTGGGGACTTGGTGAGAGGAGAAGGCAGACAACTCTGAATTCTTCCTTAGGAAAGCCCAGAGAGGGTTCTTCACAAAATCCTGACAGGAATTCTCAGCATAGGGAAGCTACTGATGATCTTGAAGCTTTTTAATTAATTCCCTCCTCTGATGACTATTTTTTTTTTTTTGTCCATCATGGGTCTTGAACTCTGGGCCTGGGCACTGTCCCTGAGCTCTTCAGCTCAAGGCAAGTGCTCTGCCACTTGAGCCACAGTGTTACTTCCAGTTTCCTGGTGGTTTAATGGAGATAAAAGTTTTACAGACTTTCCTGACTGGGCTGGCATCAAACTGCAATTCTCAGATCTCAGCCTTCTGAGTAGCTAGGATTACAGGCATGAGCTGCCAGTGCCTGGCTGACTTTTCTTTTTTTAGTCAGTTTTGAGGCACTGTTCCTGAGCTTTTTTTTTTTTTTTTTTTTTTTTTGGTCAGTCATGGGGCTTGAACTCTGGGCCTGGGCGCTGTCCCTGAGCTCAAGATGAGCACTCTATCACTTGGGCTACAGTGCCACTTCTCGCTTTTTCTGCTTATGTGGAACTGAGGAATCAAACCCAGGGCTTCATGCATATGAGACAAGGACTCTATAATAACTAAGCCATATTCCAAGCCCTTTCTAAGCATTTTTTTGCTCAAGGCAAGCCCTCTACCACTGAGCCACAGCTCCACATCCAGTTTTCAGGTAGTTAATAGGAGACAAACCTCTCATGGATTTTCCTTCTTGGCCTCAGATCTCAGCCTCCTGAGTAGCTAGGATTACAGGTGTGAGCCACCAGGGCCCGGCCTCTGGTGACTCAGAACAGCAGGGTTACATTCCTGTGGTTACTGGCTTTCATTTCTGCTGCTCTATGCATTGAATATCCTGCTGATTACTTTACACATTGAATATCCTGCCTGTTCCTCTACACGTTGAATATCCTTAGTGGGTTTCACTTTATATTTTATGAGTAATTGTTCTCTGTGTGCTCACTCTCTCCTTCCCTCCTTCCCACCCTCCGATCATCTCTCCCTCTCCCCTGCGTCCCCCCATCCTCTCTCCTCTCTCCGTTCCCTTTCCTCTCCTTCTCCCTTGTTCTTCTCTTGCTTTTTCTGACTAATACCCAGGCCTACTTTTTATAGATTTCCAGACACTGTTTTTCAGAATTCCTGAAGAGATGTGGATAATAATAAAGGGTTCGTCTTTTCAGGGTCTGGCATACACCATCTTGGCCACATGGTGGATGGTGGGGTGGGTGGTGGAGTGGATGGTAGGGTCTGGCATCTTGTCTTCATGGTGGGGGGAGTTGAAGCCTTCTCAGGTGATAGGCCGCCTGAATCCCTGGAGGCAGGGGTGGGGACTTGGATGATAGGTTCCTAAACTTGTCAGCTAAGTGCCTGGGACTGGGAGTTTCCCGTGACCCTGCCCTTTGACCTGACCCCAGGTAGGCCTGGAGCAGCTCAGGTGCCATGATGCATTCCACATGTTTCCCTGTTTGTGTCCTGTGTCCTGTCTCCTGGCTCTTCTTCGGTCACCATGGCATTCCAATTCAGCTTTCCACTGGAGATGAATTGGTTTGCTGGTATTGTTTTTTGTTTTTTCTTTCCTCTCTGGCCTTCATGGCTTGTTTCCTAACAGGGTTACGTGTATTTAGACAGAAGTCCACCATACCGTCGCCAGCCTTTTATTAAGAATCAAGATTCGACCTCTTAAAATGTGGCTTCTCCATTTTCTCACCTTACAACAATAGTAAGTGTTGACAGTGGAAAGACAATGTCTACGGGGGAGGGAGCTTCTTGAAGGTCTTACCTGTGCCAGAGAGAGGCCCAGGGAAGAAGTGCTACTTAAGCTGTGACTCGAAAGCATCCAGATAGAAATTGTGTGCTAGAGAGCAGGAATCAGCAAAGACACGGCCACTAGAGAAAATGCAGTGCTTTACATCACAGAAACCAGCAAAGTAGTGTGGTATGGCTGATGGAAAAGTGAAAGCAAGAGAGAAAGAAAAGCTGAAGCTGGCAATTGGAAGATTAACAGGCCTCTTTTTGAATTACCAACTTCACCTCCAAGGGCAGGGAAAGCTCCTGAGCTATAAGAGCTGGAATGTGGTGGGATCAGGTTATATTTCAGAAACAACAATCTGGCTGAAGTAGAAGAACGGATCAAGAAAATGTGATATATATATATATATATATATATATATATATATATATATATACATATATATATATATACATAATGCAATTTACTCCTCCATTAAGAATGATACTACATCATTTGTAAAAAAAAATTGGAAGGACCTGGAAAAAATTTATGTTAAGTAAATTAAGTCAGGCCCCGAGGGACAAAGGACACATTTAGAAAAGAATAGCATAGACCTGGATTCATCTTAAGGAACTTATAAGGCTTGTGTGTGTGTGTGTGTGTGTGTGGTATACTGGAGGTAATTATACAAGCTAAACTATTCATTTTACATACATGGAAGCTAGAACTAATATATAAATGTACAAATGAACACATAGGGTTGCATGCACTTTCACACAAAGAAAAAGAAACTCACATTCCTACAAAATGATTATTAAGAAACTGGTACTTGAACACTCTAGGGGGGAAAGTTAAAGGGTAGTAGACAACTGAAGAGAAGAATGACAGAGAATTCAGTCATAATATTCAATGCATATTCTATAACATGAAGGTAATTGAAGAGAGGGGTTGGAAGGAAAGAGGGAAAATAATGAAAGAAGTGTCATTGATCAAGATGCAACATACTCATAAACTGATTTGTTGAATGGTAGCTCCTTTTCACAACTACTTGATGATGATAATAATAGTATATAAAAAAGATCTGGGGATGAAGATGGAAGTTGAAAAACAAACTGATCTTCTCAATAAATTATGTTTGTGGCATTTAGGATGAGGAGAGACAGAGAATGATGGTTCCATGTGGGAAATAGAAATAATGAGATGTGATAATTAATTAGACACGGAGAATAATGAAGGAGGAGAAGAGGGAATTCAGCCTGACTTGCTTCCCATCTCTCTTGCCCTAACCTTGGTTATTGGACTTCACAATTTCCTTTTATTCTCAATACCCAATACCCAAGGCCAAGATCTCAGATCTTGACACTGGTCTTGGGCCTGTGGTGACTGCTTGTGCCTTGGTTGGTACCAATAGCACCCTTGCCTCTGATCTGCTCATAGCTGGGTCCTTCCAGATTTGCACAAAGCCAAGAGAGTGGTTACAGGATGGCATGGTGTTTAGAGCAGCAACATTCACTGCTGGATCTGGACCCAAGTCCCAGCTTTACACTTATTCTTAGAGTGACATTTGGTAAACCACTAAACCTCCCTGGATCTCACATTTTCTCATCTGTGAAATAATCACAGAGCTATTGAGGTAATGAGATTTAAACAGAGGCCTAAATGTGAAGTGGAGTGCTGTGCACAAACATAAAAGCAGAGTTGCTCAAGGAGGAAGAAGCCGTGTGGGTGGGTGGAGGGTTTGGAAGGTTTCAGATTGGGTTTTTTCTCTCCTATACACTCTGTGGTGGTCTGGCATCAGTCAAGATAACCAAAGTGGCCATTGGAAGGGAGATGATCAGTAAGGGTTTCTTTTTTTTTTTTTTTGTGGGGAGGGTTGTGGGTCCGGTCGTGGGGCCTGAACTCTGAGCCTGGGCGCTGTCCCTCAGCTCTTCAGCTCAAGGCTAGCGCTCTACCAGTTGAGCCACAGCGCCACTTCCAGCTTTTTTCTTTTTGCTTATGTGGTGCTGAGGAATCGAACCCAGGGCCTCAGGCATGCACGGCAAGCACTCTACCACTGAGCCAACTTCCCAGCCCATGCAAGGGTTTCTTTTAACAGAGTGGCATAAGGGAGCTCATCTTGACAACATGAAAGGTCCTTCTTTTCAGTTTTTAATATACAGAAATGGTTTGATTACATTTTCACACATTGTATAGTGTATGAAAATCTGCAATAGAACCAACACTAGGACAGGGCCTGCCATGCCCCTCCACCTTGAGACTCAGCCTTCCTCATGGTCACTTTTTGCTTTCCACTTAAATTCTCTTCTTTGTATCTTCTCTTCCAATCTCAACCTTCCTTAGCTTTTCCCCAGTCTTTCCATGATGCCTCTTCTCACAGGGTAGCCATTGTCCAATTCCAGGCACAGGGCAGGTTACAGAAGCCAGAATTTGTGGAAGACCACTTTGTCCTCTGAAAACTCAGCTCTAAGAAGCATCATGTTTAGCTTGACTAATACCTGGCATATCGCCAAGTAGAGTCTGTGCTATTAATACCAAGCCAATGATAATAATCATAGCAATAACAACAACCAGTTTGCAACACTTTACTGTTCTGCTTCTGTATAGCCAGCTGCCAGTCAGATTGGTTAGCATCCAAGTAACATCTCTCCTCTCCTCTTCTCCCCCCTTCCTCTCCTCTTCTCCCCCCTTCCTCTCTTCTTGTCTTTCCTTTTCCCTCTCCCCTCCTTACTTACTTTTAGAGTGACATTTGATAAATCATTTAGCCTTACCAGAAGTAAGTTAGGGTATTGGCTCACCTTGTGATCCTAGCTACTCAAGAGGCTGAAATCTAAGGATCCCAGTTCAAAGCTAGTCCTGTCTGTGAGACTCCTATGTCCAATGAACCATCAAAAAGGCTGGAAGTGGAGATGTGTCTTAGGTGGTAGAGCCCTAGCCTTAAGTAAAACAAGCTAAGGAACAGTGCCCAGGCCCTAGTAGTTTAAAATCACACCATTTTGTTTTTAGTTATCATCTATATTTTCTTATCCACATTTGCATATGAGAAAACTGAGGCTAAATCAAGGAAATGACTTAACCAAGGTCAACAGAGCTCATAAAGGGCTAGATGGGGTTCAATTTCTGTCTGACCCCCCGTGCCTGGATCTTCACCATTGTGCTATCCTGCTTAGAAGTAAATACTAGTCATGGCTGGCTCTCCCCATTTCCCGTGAAATAATGCCTCTTCTGGTATTAGTCTACTCCTTTCCTTTAGAGGACTGGCTAGAATTCATAATCCTGAATTGAATTCTATGATTATGTTATCTGTATTTCCCTTTCTCACAAATCCATGATGTAGTGCTGTGCTTATAGTTGTGAGGATGGGATTGGTTTGGAACAAGCCGTATGAGAACATTTCTTGATTTTTCCTGCCAGGTGAGAGCCTGCCAGTCCTTTGCATATGGTGAAATGATGGACTGCTGTGGGTTTGGCAAGTAAGAGGAACTACTGCTGGGCTCTAATTTATGCCTTAATATTAAAGACAGGCAGCCCTGGGAGCGGAATGCCTGGCTTAAGCTCCCTGCATGGTAGACCCCAGCGTCTGCCCTGCCCTGCCTGGCATGGGACTCTATTGTAATGCATGTCCATACAGGCAGCTGCAAGCCACTGAAGCACCCCTGGTGGCTTCTCTTTGCTGTTTTCTCCTTCCTGATTCCTCCACTCTATTAACACATCTGGGTGAAGTGGCAGTTGTGTATTTTGCTTATAATCGAGTCTAAAAAAGTAAAGTCAGGTCTCTTATGCTAGATGGTGGCTCTTTCATGAACAAGATCCCAGCAGATGCATATTGTAGGGGGTCACACTGTGCTAACGATCTATTTCAGGCAATGTAATATTCTTATTTTCCTACCCCTGTTCCTCCTCAGAGGCGGAAAGGTAGAAACACAATGTACACCTTCCCTCCCCACCCCCGTCTGGCCCAAACTGTTCCAAGGCCTGAAATTCATGAAAACGATTCTTCTCTATGTGGCATTTTATTTTTAGTTTTGCTGCTCTCCTCCACCCCATTTTTATTTCTCTGTTTAGTGATTTCTGAAAGAAGAAATAGTATTCTTCTTTTTAATATTCCAAACACCACTCCTGCATAATTCTATTCAAATCTTTGTTACTCTTTTTTCCTCTTCAAGTTATGGTTTTAAAAATAATCTAGAACTAATTTGTCTAATGAATATGCAATTATTGCAAGAGTCTTTTGAAGTTTTTGAAACCCTTCCGTCAGCATCTTTCTGGGACATGGTGATGAATGCCGCAGCAGGCACTTGGAAGCTGTTTCTAATTTGGCATGAGCAGGTATTATTTTTGCACATTTCAAAGCTGGGCATGATGCAGTCATTACTGTGTTAGCTTACTGGAGTTGCTTTCTATCCTAGCTCCTTCTGCAGATGGAACATGTGTGTGGTGGCTAGGGTTCTCCTGCAGTTGAAACAGAAGTCAGGTAAGACAGTCATGAAAAACTATGCAGGAGAGATTGTCAGGGGTCATGATTTAATTTGGGGTATTGCATGGCCAGAGCTCATGAATCACAGATCCCACTTACAGTTATTTTACATGTGATTGCATTTTTTGTTTGCTTGTTTTTGTGCCAGTTTAGGAGTTTAATTTAGGATCTCATGTTCTCACATTGTTTTTTGTGCTCAAGGCTGGTGGTGTTCTACCACTTGAGCCATAGGTCCACTTCTACTCCTGGATAATTGGAGATAAGAGTCTCTCAGATTTGTCTGCTTAGGCTGGCTTTGAATCAAGATCCTCAGATTTCAGCCTCCTAGGTAGCCAGGATTATAGGTATGAGCCACCAGTGCACAGCTTTACATGTGTTTTAATCTTAAGTACAATTGATATAGCAAGGGATTATCATCAGAAAAATGAATTCTCTTAAGATCCTGTTGGTGGCTAGTGGCAGAACTCACGTTCTTACACAGTTATAATTAGCTATGACTCCTGTATGTTGACACTATACATGCACTCTGGCAAGTCTTTAAATATGAACTGGGAAGCTAGGTATTGGTGACTCATGTTTCTGATCCTAGTCACTCAGGAGGCTGAAATCTGAGATCATGGTTCAAAGCCAGCTTTGGTAGAAAAGTCTGTGAAACTCCTATTTCCAATTAAACAGCAAAAACAGGGAGTGGAGTTGTGACTCAAGTGGTAGAGCATTAACCTAGAATGAAAAAGCCAAGTGACAGTGCAAGGGCCTGAATTCAAGTCTCAGTACTGTCATGTGTGTGCACGTGTACATACAAAATGAACTTGACCTGGATTCAAGTCTCAGTACTGTCAAGTGTGTGTGCGTGTACACACACAAAATGAACTTGACCTGGATTCCACTCTTTGACTATTTTTTTCTCCCTCCACCTTGTTTCCTTATCCTGGAGTTTATTTTGTAAGATATTATTTTATATAATCATATTAGCTACTGAGCCTTTGTGATCAGTATTTATCTTCTGTTAGGACAGAGAAAGTAGACAGCAGGCCATGTCACCAAAGTGGAACACAGGAAAAGGGAGGAAATAAAAAGTTTATCTCAATAAAGGAGAGAGTTATCTTCAGAGAGGGACTGTTTTTGCACACAGTCTCTTATTTCTTGCCTACTGTGCACATTTTGTTTTGAAAATGGCCCCTGGATAGAATTTTTCTGACCTGGGAACCAGATTTCTCCTGTGTATTCCCCTCCCCCCCCCCCCCCCCCCCAGTACCTGAGCAATGAAGCCAGCTGGGCTTTGTTGAAACATCCCAACCCTGACTGGCATTCATTAGCCTCTGCTGTCAAATTGCTGTGATCACAGGGGTGTGAAAGACACAGTACCTTCCCAGTGTTAGCGGGGGCACAGGACATCAGAGTCCCCCCACAAAAGCTTCACAGGGCCTGCGGATGATGCCTGGATGTAACATCTGTGAGCTGTGGCCTTCCTCAGGGATTGTTTTACTTTGTTCTGGCAGTTGGAACAAGATGATTTCCTCTCATATCTAGTCTTGATCATATGTTTCTCCCCCTCTGTGGGAATGTCAACTGTGTTTTGCTTGAAGGTAGCAGAACTATCCCAAATAACCTAAGCAAACAAAAAAGAATTTGTCGAAATACTCTCTAGTAGACCCAAGAGTAGGAAAATAGTCATCATTATTGCTTGCTAATTCTCTTTTGGGTGTCATTGACTTGTGTTTCTTTTTGTTTCTGTATATATATTTTTAAAAGTATTTTTCTCTACCAACCTTTTTTTCTTTTCTTTTCTTTTCTTTTTTCGCCAGTCCTTGAACTAAGGGCTTGGGTGCTGTTCCTGAGCTTCTGTGTGCAAGGTTAGCACTCTACCATTTGAGCCACAGTTCTATTTCAGGCTTATTGGTAGTTCATTAGAGATTAAGAGTCTTATAGACTAGTGCTCTACCACTTTGAGCCACAGTGCAACTTAGGTTTTCTGGTGGTTAACTGGAGAGAAGGATATCACAAACTTTCCTACCCCAGCTGGCTTTGAACTGCAATCCTCAGATGTCAGTCTCCTGAGTAGCTAGGATTCCAAATATTTTTCCCATTTAAACTACCTCAGCTTAAACGGGGGCCTAATTACAGTGATGAGGGGAATGAACTTGACTTATTGTAGCTTCAGTCATGGTGAGGATCATGCATTATTGACAGAACTTTAGGCCCCCACTTTGTCCCTAGCCCAAGCGGAGTTAATTTTAAAGAGAAAGAAGTTGAGGTGCCAATAGAAAGTTCTATAGGTAATCACACACTTACAAATGAATTAGTAATGAGGAGCATGGTTTGAAGCCAGGCTGAACAGGAAAGTGGTATTATGGCTCAAAGTGGTAGAGTGCTAGCCTTGAGTGAAGAATATCATGGATAGCACCCATGCCCTGAGTTCATGCCCCACAACCACCACCACCACAAACAACAAAACAAAAATGCCCAGGAAAGAGTAGACTTTATTTACTTGTGAAATGTATACTTTTTCCCAAGCATAACTTTCAAATGCAAGAAAAGTCTCATCTCTTTGTTTGCTCCAATTAATATTGCCTTCTCTGATCTCATTCCTCTAGAATAGAGTACAGTTTCAGTGATATTCTAGGAACTTAAACTTTCTGAGGGTGTGGAGAATCTGTGCATTTGATGCAACCCTCTACAATTGCAACAGGCTTTGTAGAGAAATGCTTCCAATCCCTTCTTAGATCCCAGAAGAACTTGACTGTTTCTTTCCAGCTCGACTTGAGTCTTAAGTCCAGGTCTCTACATTCCCAACAGGACAACTTGCCATGATTCATTTTCCCCTGGGTTTGAAGAGTCATTTACGCTTAGGTTAGACTTTATTCCCCATGTATAAAAGCTTGGAAAAGGGTGGTAGATTTTCTTCTAGAAATCTGGCAACTCCTGCTTCAGTTTCTGAAAAAACTTGTTCTGGGCTTGGTGGCACACACCTGTAATCCTGATCTGAGGGTCATGTTCAAAGCCAGCCCAGGCAGGAAAGTCTATGAGTCTCTTGTCTTCAAAAAAACCACCAAAATATTGCAAGTGGACATGTGGGTGAGGTGGTAGAGTACTAGCCTTGAGCACAAAAGCTCAGGGACAGCACGTAGGCTGAGTTCAAGTCTCAGGACTGGCACACGTTCACCTCTTCCCCCCCCTAAAAAATGTTACTGTCTTCTTAATGTTTGGGAGGAAAATTGGCATTAACAGAAATGGTCTTGAAATATAAATTAATGTCTTAATTAATGTACCTCATCATTCTCAATAGGCTGAAGGCCTGTCGGTTCTCTTCTTGTTCTTGAATATAAACTTTTCCTAACTCCAATCAAATGCACCAGCCTGTTTTGTTATTTTCATAGAATTTATCATTACCATGACTTATCTTGATTGCTAATTGACTCTGTGCCAGGATATAGCATTGTACCCTAACACATTGTGGCTACATATCAGATACTCAGATAATTCTTGAAATGAATGAAAGAACTAATTATCCTACCAAGTTGTGATGGTAGTGATAATGAAGAAACTGATAAAAGAAACACAATACCTGAGTGCATGTGTGTGTGTGTGTGTGTGTGTGTGTGTGTGTGTGTGTGTGTGTGTTTGTGTGTGTATGTATGTATGTATGTATGTGTGCTGGTACTGAAGTTTGAATTGAGGGCCCCAGACTTACTCATCTACCACCTGACATATGGATCCAATTCTGCTCATTCCTGGTTATTTTTGAAGATGGAGTCTTAGCAAGTTTCCTGCCCAGTCTGGCCTTGAACTATGGTCCTCCTGCCTCAGCCTCCAGAGTAGCTGAGATTGTAAGTATGAGCCCCTGGTGCCTGGCAAAAATACTTGTGTTAAGGTTGCTTAAACTGTTCTGAATTGTATTCCAGAAGCATTTTATGTAACATAGTATGTACTATATAATAGTTTATATAATACATCTTATATAATGAAAATTTGTATGAACCATGTAATAGACAAATAGTTTAAAAAAGGTCTAGTGTTTATATTAATAATACTAATGGAAGATAAAAGATCTCTATGTTCATCAAAACAGAACATGAGTTTTATTTTACTTTTAATTTACATTTCTTTATTGTTATTATAAAGATGATGAATAGAAGGGTTACAGTTACCTAAGTTGTAAAGAGAACATGTCTTTTTGGACAATACTGCCTCTTCTCTTGCTCTCTGCCAGTTTTCCCTCCTGTCCCAACCAAAAGTTGTATAGTTCATTTTCTGCATAGTGTCTGGAGAGTATCACTGCTGCATTTGCTTATGCTTTGTCCCTCCATTTCTGTGTCTTCCCAAAGACAGACAGATGAACAAACAAGACAAAAAAGAAAACAGAAACAACAGCATACAGAAATAACACTTGTTTCCATTTCCTGGAGTTTATTTTGATAAATATTATTTTAGCTTTTAAAATATCTAAGAATATTGCTTTAAATTCTAGACTCAGTGGAAGATCTCAGCTTTCTCTGTCAGCTTCCCCAGGAGTTTTAAGGACATCACAGAGATTCTGGAACTGGATTCTGCAATCTATATTTAAAAATACTTATCTTCCAACTTAGGCAGGGCTTGGGCTCTGTTCCTGAGCCTCTCTTTGCTCAAGGCTAGCACTCTACCACTTGAGCCACAGCAACACTTTTGGCTTTTTCTGTTTATGTAGTACTGAGGAATCGAACCCAGAGCTTCATGCATGCTAGGTAAGTACTCTACTGAGCCACATTCCCAGCCCTGACAATGACTAATTTTTCCATTGTGTTTGGCAGGACTTGGAATCAAACCTAGGGCCTGGTATGGGAATGACATGCTAGTGAGTGATTCCTATGCTCTAGACTGTGGCACAGATATTTACACTGACAGTCTTGACATTTCTTCCAACACACAGCCAGTGAGTCAGAGAAGACAATGGTAGCATAAAACCTGCAGCATTTTGCTAAGATCACATTTTAATAGAGCAGAAGAGAATGGATTCTTTAACATGACAAAACTTTCAACGTCAGGAATCTAATCCTGCATTTCTCTATCCTGTTGAACTTCAAAATTTAGGGAACCCAGAGCAAACGGGCTAACTGGGTTCACAAAGCCATCTATGATGCCTTGTAAATTATTCATATGAACTACATCTACAGGCTAGAATCTAGATAGCATTCTCTATTTTTATTTTATTTTATTTTTATTTTTTGCCGGTTGTGGAACCTGAACTCTGGGCCTGGGAATTGTCCCTCAGCTCTTCAGGTCAAGGCTAGTGCCCTACCACTTGAGCCACAGCACCACTTCTGGCTTTTTCTGCTTATGTAGTACTGAGGAATCGAACCCAAGGCCTCATGCATGCAAGGCAAGTACTCTACCACTGAGTCACCTTCCCAGCCTCTCTCTCTCTTTTTTTAACCTTAAGTCACTCTATCATTTTATTTAAAATTTTGGTTCTCTCTGAAGAAAAATTTACTGAGAATATTTACATAATTTTTTTATTAATGAGTTTTTTGGTGAAAATACCGTAAAGAGGGGTTACAATTACATGAACAATGTAATGAGTACATTTCTTATCAAGCACTGTTGCCTCCTTCTTTGTTTCCCCTTCCCATCCCTGCCCTCCCACCTCATCAGCTACCCCCAACACCCCCCAAACCCCTGCTAAATTATAAAGTTCATTTTTTGACATAGCATCTTGTCCTATACATTGCAATGAGACAATCTGTATCCCTGTTTAAACAATTTGTTTTTTCCCTTCTCCCCAAATTAAACCAACATCAAATACAGCGAAAACAGGGGTTATACCATGGGGGAAGTACATACAAAACAACAAAAAAATCATCTTACAAATATGTTAGAAACAATAGCAAGACAGAAAAACCATTTGAGTCCTTATCTTGGGGTTCATTTTGCCTAACATCAACTTATCTGACCGTTTCTGATTGTCTCATACATATACTAGTAATTACAAATAAGGGAAACCATGAGACCTATGTTTCTTTGGACCTGGCTTACTTCACTTAATATAATTTTTTCCAAGCCTTTCCATTTCCTAACAAATGGGGCAATGTCATTCTTTCTGATGGAGGCATAGAATTCCATTGTGTATATATACCACACTTTCTTGATCCATTCATCTACTGAGGGGCATCTGGGTTGGTTCCATATCTTAGCTATAGTAAATAGTGCTGCAATAAACATAGTCGTGCTGGTAGCTTTAGTGTGGTCTTGTTTGTAAACATTTGGGTAAATGCCCAAAAGTGGGATTGCTGGGTCATAGGGGAGCACTACGTGGAGTCTTTTGAGGGACCTCCATACTACTTTCCAAAGTGGTTGAACAAGTTTACACTCCCACCAACAATGCAGTAGGGTTCCCTTCTGTCCACATCCCCTCCAGCATCTGTTGTTATTAGAGTTCTTGATTTTAGCCATTCTAACTGGGGTGAGGTGGTATCTCAATGTTGTTTTGATTCGTATATCTTTTATGGCTAGGGATGTTGAACATTTCTTCATGTGTCTATTGGCCATCCTTCTTTTCTCTTCAGAGAAGTTTCTCTTTACGTCTTTAGCCCACTTATTTATTGGGCAGTTGTTTCTTTGAGGATTTGTTGTTGTGGGGGATTTAATTTTTTGAGTTCCAAATATATTTTCTATGTGAGGCTGTTGTCTGTTGTTTGGCTAGTGAAGATCTTCTCCCAATCTATGGGCTTTGTATTGATCTTGCTAGTTATGTCCTTTGTCATGCAGAAGCTCTGCAACTTAATGCAATCCCATTTGTCCAATCTTTGTTTGAATTGTTGTGTTTCTGGGTCTCTATTAAGAAAATTTCAGCCTGTGCTAAGGATACCTAGGGTTTCTCCTGTTCCATGCTGTAATGTTTTCAGGGTGTCTGCTTAGACTCTGAGGTCTTTGATCCATTTGGAATTGATTCTGGTGCAGGGTGATAGGTAAAGCTCTGGGAAGACTCCCAAGAGCCAGTGCTGACCTGCAGAATATTTACATAGTTATAGGGATTTAGTTTATTAATAATAGTTTCCATTTCTAGGCTAAATGTTTGGCATACATTAGCTTATTGAATAACAATAAAGATCTGTGAGATCAATATCATTATCTTGGTTTTGTTCTGAAACAACTGATTTCAGATAGTTTATGGAACTAGCTCGGTTGGTACATTATTAAGATCCCACTATTATATGCCACAGACTTCCTAACATTTATTTGTCTGCTTATTTATTTACTAGAGAGAGAGAGAGAAGCAGATGGATAGAGACAGAGAGACAGAGACAGAGACAAAGAGACAGAAACAAGAGAGAGAGAGAGAGAGAGAGAGAGAGAGAGAGAGAGAGAGAGAGAGAGAGAGAGAGAGAGAGAGAGAGGAGTATCTTGTGGCTTCTTGTGGCTTTAACTCAGGTCCTAGGCACTATCCTTTGGCTTTTTTACTCAAGTCTCATACTCTACCACTTGAGCTATCGCTCTACTTGTGGCTTTTCTTACGGTTTATTGGAGATAAGAGTGTCATAGTCCTCGCCTATGACCCAGCAATCCTACTTTTGGTCATTTACCCAAACAATCACAAACAAGGCCATTCTAAAGCTACCAGCACAACTATGTTTATCGCAGCATTATTCACCATAGCTAAGATATAGAACCAACCCAGATGCCTCTCAGTGGATGAATGGATCATGAAAATGTCACACACACACACACACACACACACACACACACACACACACACACACACACACACATACACACGAATTCTATGCCTCCATCAGAAAAAAAAATGATACCGCCCCATTTGTTAGGAAATGGAAAGACCTGGAAAAAATTATATTAAGTGAAGTAAGCCAGAATCAAAGAAACATAGGTCCCATGGTTTCCCTGATCTGCAATAACTAGTATATATCTAGGACAAGCAGAAGAGGTCAAAAGCTATGTACATGTGACCATATAACCAGATGCTAAACGAAATGAATCCCAAGATAAGGACATAGAGATTTTTATCTTTCTTGTTGTTCTTTTTAATTTACTTACAGTGTACTATGTGATTGTTTTGTTTCTTTTGTATGTTCTTCCCCCATGGTACAACCCCTGTTGTCACTGTATTTGATTCTGGTGTCCTGCATCTTGTATATACATTTTTCTAATTTGAGGAGGGAAGGGAAATAACAAAATGCTGAAATAAGTGTACAGGATGACCCATTGTAACAATGAGATGTACAACACAGTATATTGAAAACAAACATTACAACTTTGCAGGGGTGGCAAGGGAGGATTTGGGGAGGTGTGGAGGAAAGGGATGGTAGGAAAAAAAACAAAGAAGGGGGTAACAATGCTCAATAGGAAATGGACTCATTACCTTGCTCATGTAAATGTAACCCCCTCTGTACAGTATCTTTACAACAAAAATATATATTAAAAAAGATGAACAGAAAGCCTGTGGATCAGGAGAAGATCTTCACTAGCCACACAATAGACAACAGTCTCATATTGAAAATATACTTAGAACTCAAAAAATTAAATCCCCCAACAACAAATCCTCAAAGAAACAAGTGCCCAATTAATAAGTGGGCTAAAGACTTACAGAGAAACTTCTCTGAAGAGGAAATAAGAATGTCCAATAGACACATGAAGAAATGCTCAACCTCCCTAGCCATAAAAGAAATGCAAATCAAAACAACATTGAGAATCCACCTCACCCAGTTAGAATGGCTATAATCAACAACTCTAATAACAACAGATGCTGGAGGGAATGTAGCCAAAGGGAATCCTACTGCATTGTTGGTGGGAATGTAAACTTGTACAACCACTTTGGAAAGCAGTTTGGAGATTCCTCAAAAGACTCCACATAGAGCTTGCCTATGACCCAGAAATACCACTTTTGGGCATTTACCTAAATGATCACAAAGAAGACTATACTAATGCTACCAGCACAACTATGTTTATTGCATTATTTACCATAGCTAAGATATGGAACCAACCCAGATGCCCCTCAGTAGATGAATGGATCAAAAAAATGTGGTATGTATACACAATGGAATTCTTTGCCTCCATCAGAAAGAATGCCACTGTCCCATTTGAGAAAATGGAATAATATTAAGTGAAGGAAGCCATACCCAAAGAAATATAGGTCTTATGGTTTCCCTCATGTGCAATAATTTGTATATAGCTAGGATAATTTTATCAGATGAACAGAAAAAGTCAAAAGCTATGTACATATGACCATAAAAGATGATGCTTAAACGAAATGAACCCCAAGATATGGACAAAAGAGGCCTTTCTTTGTTGTTGTTGTTGTTTTTAATGTACTACGTGATTTTTTTTTGTTTTCTTTTTATATACTTCCCCCTATGGTATATCGCCTGTTGTCATTGTACTTGATTTTGATACCCTGCATCTTGTATACATATTTATATAATTTGGAGAGGGAAAGGGGAATAACAAAATGCTGAAACAAGAACACGGGATGGTCCATTGCAACAATGATACCCACAAGACAGTATGTAAGAAATGATCTTTACTACTTCGAAGAGAGAGGGGAGGAGGAGGGAGGGAGGTCAGGAAGGGAAGGAATAATAGGAGAAAAACAAAGGAGGGGGTAACAATGCTCAACAATTATTGTACTTATTTTCTTACTCATATAACTGTAACTCTTTTGTACAGCATCTTTACAATAAAATAAAATTTAAAAAAAGTTTAAAAAGTCTCATAGTCTTTCATCCTCAGGATGGCTCAGATCTTAGCCCTCTGAATAGGTAGTATTACAGGTGTAAGCTACTGATACTTAGCTTATTTGCTGTAGATTTTAAGGACTTGGGAAGGGTATAGTTGCTTTCTAGATCCAGACCCTGAGATCAGCCCAAATTGGATCACAATGATCTTGGGGGAAATCTAACTCTTTGGAGAGAAAGTTAGGATGTTGGGGTCAAAGTGGGTCTGCTGAGGCTGAGTTGGAGATGAAGAAGACATGAGAATTAGTTTTGAAGAAGTTAATAGAATAGAATATGAATGCTGGTTTCTCTATGTTGTTTATATTCAGTCAATATTTCCTGAACAACTGCTCTGTGCCAGTCAATGTGATAAAAATCAGAGATACAAACCAACACACACATCATCATCCCTTGCCTTCATGATTTTCAGGCTAATGAGTGAGATGCAGTTAATGGAGTAACAACTCAAATAAATGAAAAATGAAACTGTGCTGATACAAGTGATTCTCAGACAGCTTATAAAACCAACCCTGTTGGTATGTGTTTAATGTGCATACTTTGCAAGTGAGTTAGAGAGGATTTTGACAGTCTTAGGTCTGGGAAGATTTCTTTAATGAAAGAATGCTTTAGCTGAGATCGGGTGTATGGGTCAATTTGGTAAAGAAATAGGGAAAAGAATTTCCAAGAGTGAGAGTGGGCAGCATGTGAAAGTCCCATAGAGGTAGAGGTGAAAAACACTGATGTGGGTTCAACAGATAAGGGCAGCGGAGCTTGCTGGGGAGGAAGAGGGGAGACAGAATCTGCCTGGTCTCTTGCTATATTCAGGATTTGGATCTTTAACTGTAATGTTGGATGTCACTAAAGGGTTTGAAGCAGGTTTGAAGCCATGCAAGGCCAGGCTTAAATTCCTAACAGATCACCCTGAGTGATGATGAGAAACAGACCAGAGGAGTAAAGAACAGGAGCAAGTAGTTCAGTTTAGTGGCTATATCTAAACACACTGTCTGGATTCCAACATGGCCAGTTAACAGGAGTTTTGTAGTAGCTATAGACTGGTAGCCTGGAGATGAAGACATCTTGTTGATTTGAATGGCAGAATATCAGCCTATGATGTAGAAGACTAGAACAGCTCGAATACTTGTTTTGGTCCCAACTGTGGTTGCCTCTTACTGACATATTGCTTGCAATGATCATTGTTGTTCATTTAAAGCCAACTTCTAATCTGCCCTGTTTCCCATCTAATATTGCTTCCTGTCAAATAGATTAGTCAAACTGATGGATTAGTTTTTGATACCTGTCCACCTCCATGTGACCCAACTAGTTTAAAAGGAACCCCCAAACCTATTAACTAATTGGTTTAGCAATGCATTTGTGGCATCTTTTCAGCCAGTAGGGAATGAAAGGAAGCTGCTATGCATGAGAATGTGCTTCTGAGGGAAGTTTCTATCTTATAAGAGAAATCTACAAGAAGTTCCTGTCCACATCAAACCCCGAATTACCCAAGCCTGTAGACGATGGAGCTGAAAGATGGAAACAAACAGCATCATTAAACTCTTAGTCAATCAGATGAAATCATTCATCTCCTGGACATAGTCTACTTCTGATTTCCTGTGGCATGGGAAAATATAATTGTTACATTGAAGTTACCTTCTTCCTATTTGTGGATGAAAGTACTGAAACAAATGGCCCAGATGTTTGGACTTGGAAAAGCTGATTAGTGTCTGAGCTGTGTTTCCCATCTAGAATATGGATGATAGTTATACTTGCTACATTGCAATGTAGTTGTTAGGATTTTATTATGTAACATGTCTTATGTGTTTAGCTGGATACTTAACAGTTTTCAATACATTGGTATTATGGAGATGAATAATAATCCTTTCTCATATTACAGTCAGTGAAGATAGAGTCTGATTGTGTGTGACTCCATGTCTCCAGGTCATAACTAGACAATTACTTGTAAGCAAATAAATATATAGCAATTTATTTATAGCTTTTATTTCTTCACCTCCTTTTTTTCCTACCTAGGTTTATCTTGGAATTTTCTTGAGACATAAAACTATGTTCTAGTGTGCCTGGGTAGCTTCTTTTTACTACCTTGATGATCCATTACAATATAATCAATTACATTTGTAGAGGACTCAAATTGATCATTAGATTGTCAGAAAATAACAGCTGAATACTTTTGGCTTTTTAATTTTTTTCTTTTTGCAAGTCTCTTTTGTTTGGCTGCTCCCTTACTACCACCCTGTCTTTTATTGAAGATTTTACATATGTGATAGCCACTATTCTGAGAACACTTTGGCAATATGTATTCATTGTATTGAACAGAAAGGCTGACTCAACTTTGGTATTTCTCTCTTTTTTGTTTTTGATGCCACTTCTGGGCCTTGAACTCAGGGACTAGGTGCAGTATTTGAACTATTTTACTCAGGGCTAATGCTCTGCCATTTGAGCCACAACTCCACGTTTGGCTTTTGAGTGTTTAATTGGAGATAAGAATCTCGTAGGCTTTCCTGTCCAGGCTGACTGTGAACTGCAATCCTCAGATCTCAGCCTCCTGAGTTTATAGGATTGCAGGCGGGAGCCATTGGTGCTCAGCAACTGATATTTCTCAAATGTATGCTTCAGTAGCCTAATTATTGCTACAGATCCTAACATGACATTTGGACCCCTCTGAGCAATTCTCCACCCAAGTTGACACTTCCAAAATGAACTGAATAACTCAAAAGCCAACTCTTTCTTTTGAGCATCAAGCTTGACATTCTTTTGACTTTACCAAAATCACTAGTACCTAACTTTAGAACTGCTCCCTTTTGAATATTCTCCTAAAGTGACTTCCATTCCGTGGCTGGTGTTAGGCACTAAGTCTCCGTGTGATTTGCATACGTGTATGTTCAGGAAGAAAGCTGACGTATGAGTACAAGGCGTGGTTGCTGGTAACTTCTAGGCTCTCGTCTTTGTGTAACAGATGAATAACCAGAGAGATGGAAGAATAACTTGCTTGAGACACGAATTAGGAAGTAGCAGAGGTGGAGATTGAGCCCAGGTTTGTCTCATTCCCAAGTCACTGTGTTGGGGAAGTGGCATCATAAAGCAAGAGGCAGCAAGTCTCCAGGGTGAAAGAATGACATGACCACAGTGTCAGGTCTTGAGACTTTCCTGGGTCTTCCCTGTACAACGTGGTGCAGTGTGAGGCAAGTCACATAACTGTCTATGCCTCCGTGTCCTTAGCACATTGAATGTGAACAAAATTCATATCTATATCAAAAGGCTGTTGGGAAAAATGAAATGAGAAACTTCTTGGCACAGTGGAAGTATAGAATGCTTTTATAATAAAATAAATGATGTGTTCTTTGGCATTAGATAAATGTGTCTTTATTGCTTATCTCTCCTTTGAAATCAATGTCATTGTGTATTTTGTAATGGAAATAAAAGCGCTTTTAAGCAGCTACTTTATTTATTTATTTATTTACTTATTCATTTTTGTGCCAGTCCTGGGGCTTGAATTCAGGGCCACAGCACTATTCCTGAGCTGTCTCTTTTTTTTCTTTTGGCTCAAGATTAGTACTCTACTATTTGAACCACAGCTCTACTTCCAGCTTTTCTGATGGCTAGTTAGTGATAAGAGTTGCATAGACTTTTCTGCCTGTGGCTGGCTTCAAATGGTATCCACAGATCTCAGCATCTTGAGTAGCTAGGATTACAGGAGTGAGCCACCTGCACCTCCCTCTCTCTCTCTCCCCGCCTCTCTCTGTGTGTGTGTATATATATATACACACACATGTATATGTATATATATACACACACATATCTCTCTCTGTATATATACACACATACGTGTATACACACACACACACACACACATATGTGTATGTAAATATTAAATCAGTAGTACTGGGGTTTGAACTCAGGCATTTTGTTTTCTGGGCAGGTGCTGTACCAGCCATACACTTCGCTTTGTTCATTTTCTTTACTCTGGTTATTTTTAAGATAGTCTTGCTTTTTTCCTAGACTGGCCTGGACCATGACACTCTTACTTATACTTCCCACAGCTGCTGAGAAGACAACTTTTCCATTGGGATGGGGGGTCTCATGAAGTTTTTGAGGAGGGAGCTGGTCTGGTCTAGAACTGTGATCCACCCAATCACAGCTCCCCACAGAGCTGAATTTGTGACAATAGAGCTAGACTATTGCAGAGTAAAATTTGATTTTAGCTTTTTAAATATAAAAAAGCCCCAAAATTTCCTACCACATTAACACAAAATAGCAAACATTCTCATTCAAGTTTCTCAGTCCTTATAGGGATTATCAGCTACAAGTGAGTAAGGCTTTTCTTTAAATAATAAGACTTAAAAATGAACTGTAATTTCAAATAAAATTTCAGGTACAATAATATACATCTATATTCACTAGAGATTTCTCATCTTCCTTTCTGTCTTTTGCCATTAATGGAAATGTCTCTTTCCTTATTTATTTCAATATCTTTATCTTTTGCCCATACTATTAGAGGTTTAAAGATTTTCAGTTGGTCATATATAAGTCATTTGTTAGTGAATCCACTGGTTTTGAATCAGTGTGCTATAAATAAACACAAAACTGGAATAAATTTCATTAGCAAGTAAACATAATTCCAGCACAGAGCACTTCACATAAATTCCTTCTCTGCCTGTCAAGCAACAACTCGAGAAATGCTTGTCTCTGCAAGCTGAACCAAGACTCATAAATTGCTTCTCAGAATGAGGATATATTCACTAAATGTGGACAATTAATAATCATGTACCCAAGGGATGGAATGGAGCTTCCCAAAGAGCGAGGGGAAAAGTGTGTGTCCTTCCTTGTCCTTGAAATCTCTGCTATTTAGTCCCATGGATCAATGAGATGGGCCTAGTTTGATGGGTAAAACAGACTTACAAACTCCATATCTATCATTTTTTGTGTATGTACACTTGCTATATTTTCCATACCTAGAATAGACGTTTGGATTTTCTAGAACTAACTTTTTAAATATATATTTTTTATTGTAAAGATACTGTACAGAGGGTTACAATTACATGAGTAAGGTAATGAGTACAGTTCCTATGGAGCATTGTTACCTTCTCCATTGTCTCCATCTCTTCCCTTCCCACCTTCCCAACTCCTCCCTCCTCCCCACTCTTCCCCCACCCAAGTTATAAAGTTTATTTTCAACATAGTGTCTTGTACATCTCATTATTACAATAGGTCAACCCTTATTTCAGCATTTTGTTATTTCCCTTCCCCTCCCCAAATTAGAAAAATGTATATACAAGATGCAGGGCACCAGAATCAAATACAATGAAAACAGGGGTTCTACCATGGGGGAAGATCATACAAAAGAAACAAAAAAATCACATAGTACATTATAAGTACATTAAAAACAGCAGCAAGAAAGCTAAAACCTCTTGTGTCCCTATCTTGGGGTTCATTCCGCTTAGCATCATCTTATGTGGTCATATGTACATAGCTTTTGACCTTTTCTGCTTGTCCTAGACGTATACTAGTTATTGCAAATAAGGGAAACCATGGGGCCTATGTTTCTTTGGACCTGGCTTACTTCACTTAATATAAGTTTTGCCAACTCTTTCCATTTCCTAACAAATTGGGAGGTGTCATTCTTTCTGATGGAGATATAGAATTCCATTTTCTATCTATCTATCTATCTATATCTATCTATCTATCTATCTATCTATCTATCTATCTATCTATCTATCTATCTATCTATCTATCTATCTATCTATGTATATCACATTTTCTTGATCCATTCATCTACTGAGGGGCACCTAGGTTAGTTCCATATCTTAGCTATGGTGAATAATACTGTGATAAACAACTTTTTAAAATGAAGTACTGGGGCTTGAACTTCGGACTCTCACTTGGATTTTTTTGCTCATTACTGTTCTCTACCACTTGAACCACACCTCTACTTCTTAGAATGAAAGAACACCCTGATCTTACTTTTGTGAATCCAGTTTATCCTATTGTTAACACATTTGGTTTGGGTTCTATTCATGTATCTCTTCTGCTTCAGGGGTAGAAGTTGATCCGTAGGTGAACTATCAGAGAATTCTATCCTCTTAACCACAATGATAGGTCCAGTGATAGAAAAATGATCAAAATGAAGAAAATGATCAGACTAGCCAATAACAGGTAAGAATCTCCCATTTGATGGGCTATTTATTTATTTATTTTTAAATTTTATTTTATTTTATTTGAGAACATACTGTACAGAGGGGTTACAATTACATGGGCAGGATAATGCATACATTTCTTACCAAGCATTGCAGCCTCCTCCTTTGTTTACCCTTCACCTCCCTTCCCAGCCTCCCCTCTCCCCCCACCCAATCATACCCCCCCCACACACCGACATTGTAAAGCTGGTTTTGACATGACATTTTGTACTTCTCATTGTTGCAACAGGTCCACCTGAATCCTTAAACGACTTGTTTGTCCCCATCTCCTCCACATGTTATACTGACATCAAATATAGTGAAAGCGGGGGTTACACTGTGGGGGAGGGACATACAAAGCAACAAAGAAATAATCTTATAAATGCATTAGAAACACATGCATGAAAGAAACGAAAAAATTAAAATACATATTTAAGGGTTCATTTTCCTAAATCACATTATCTGACCTTTTCCGCTTGACTCATACCTATACTAGATATTGCAAATAAGGGAAACCATGGGACCTATGTTTCTTTGGGCCTGGCTTACTTCACTTAATATAATTTTTTCCAAACCTTTCCATTTCCTAACAAATGGGGAAATGTCATTCTTTCTGATGGAGGCATAGAATTCCATTGTGTATATATACCACATTTTCTTGATCCATTCATCTACTGAGGGGCATCTGGGTTGGTTCCATATCTTAGCTATGGTAAATAATGCTGCAATAAAAGCTTTCTATTTAGCTTTCTGTTTAGCTTGTTAGAGCTTAAAAATTAGTCCCTTCCCAGTCAAATAAACCCTCAAAGAAACAATCACCTAGTGAATGGGTTAATGAATTAAAGAGAGACTTCTCAGAAGAAGTAAAAATATCCAATAGACACACGAAGAAATGTTCAAGACCTCTGGCCATAAAGAAAATGCAAATATAAACAACACTGAGATTTGACCTTACCCCAGTTAGAATAGTCAATATCGAGGAAACTCACAAAAACAAATTCTAGCGTGGATGTGGCCAAAAGAGAACTCTATTATACTGTTGGTGAGTATGTAAGCTTCTTCACCTACTTTGGAAATCAGTATGAAGGTCTTCTTGAAACTAAATATGGATGTATCCCCTGCATTTATCCATGGGCATTTATCCAATAGGCCACACTAAAGCTGTGTGCTGATAGCACACAACTATGTTCATTGCAGCATTATTTACCACAGCCAAGATGTAGAATCAGTCCAAAAGCCTTTCAATGGATGAATGTATCAAGAAATTGGTATTCTACTCATCCATTAGAAAAAGTGGTATTGTATGGCTTGTAGGAAATTGGAAAGACTTGGTAAAAACTATATTGTGAAATAAGCTGGATGCAGAGAAACTTAAGTTGTATGTTTTCCCTCATTTGTGGCTGCTAGAATATGCCCATAAATCTATACGTAAACCTAGTAGGTGGTAAGCAAGGGGTTACAAGTGAATTAACTGGAGTGTATTAGATTATGGAGAGTGCAAATAGTGTTAAGTCTTTAAAAAGATTAAGTCAAAGCTCAACAAAATAAGTACCAGGAAAAAGGTACTTGCAAAAGGGGAGGGTGATTCCAAGGAGAGAGGGATAGAAGAGCGAAAAGGGAAGTGGGGAGAAGGCAGGCAAGAATTCATTGTATACCACAGAATTGAGGAGTATGAGGGAAGGTGTGGGTTGTAGGTGGGTGAAGATGGTGAAGTAATGACACAGATAAAGATGCATTGTATACATAAACTGCCTGGTTAAATGGCAAAAAATTTAATACAGAACCTAAAACTAAGATAAACAAGGGACAGGGTTGAAAGCAGTGATATTGATCAAGATGCACTTTATTCATAAATTGCTTTGGTGAATGGCAATTCCTTTGTACAACTACTTAAAGATAAGAACAAATATTCAAAAAGGTAAGACAATAAGGTTCAATTGGAATTAACTGCTTGGAAAAAATGGGTGAAGATGGAAGAGCCAGCAGTGATGATATCATCTGAGCACCTTGTTCCAAAACTCCACCTCGACACTTTTCAATAATACACAAGAGTAAATAATTCATTTTTTCTTTAAAATATAGTTTAATATACCTCAAAGACAATTTAGATTGCTTTTAATCAATTGCAATGAAAAGGTTCTCATTAATCAGACTATGGTATAAAAAAAGTACCATAAGTTAAATGAATGAACAAAACAATCTTGCTCGTCCAGTATAGAGAGGCAAGGAGAGTGAGGTGCGACGTTGATCTGCGTAAATTCTCACAATGGGAGTAAGACAGAGAAAGCTATTACTAGAGAAAAAAATTGATATATGAGAGAAGGAGGAGCATTCCAGGGAAAGTCAGAAATCAGCAGGGCACAGTATTGGGATGGAGAGTGATAAGAAATCTGACCAGAGACATGGGCTGTAACTAAATTCTACAGGACATTGTATGCCATATTAAGGACATTGGGCAATATGTATTTTTAGAAAAGTGATGTGATTAGCTGTGCATGTTAACATGATTGATTATAGTGGCAGAATGTGGAAAAGAGTATGGATGTGGTAGACAGGCGATGTGGCTTGGAGATTATGACAATAGTTCTTGTAGGTAAGAAAATACTCAGTGTTTATATGTTTTCCAATCTTGCATCTACAGCAGTACTGCTGGTTTGACCACCCCTACTCCACCTTAGCATTCTTAACCCTGTATTCCAATTACTTGTAGACCCTGCCACTCCATCAAACCCTACCTACTCTTCTCAGGAAATAGTCAATAGAGATGGCATAAAGGAATTGAAATTCTATTGGGTTGACTCTCATCTTCTGCTTCTGAGTTGCATTATAGAGCTAACACTTTTAACTGGCAGAAGTAAATGGATGAGTGTTTGCTGAAGCAGGGGAAAATATTTTGAGTGAAATCTCAGCCTTTAGGAAAAACTTTTCTCTCAGTGCACACAGCGCTGACCTAGCAAGCAAAACCCAGTCGATGGACTCCATGGGGGCCGATGTCTGGCTCAAGCTACTTTTAATGGGATGTGGAACATATACATTTCCTTGAGGTCACAGCTTTAAACCTGACCCATGGCTATAAGAACCACTGTCTGACAGCTCTTTGGCAGCTGCTGTGAAATGAATTATGGGTCCAGGACCAGTGCTAGTAGCCCGAGTACACTTCAGCAAAGCCTTTCTGGAGTTACTGCCGGAGAGGGAGTGTTAAACGGAAAGGCCAAGGAATAAAGGAAACAGGATTGCTGAATGGACCTATCAGAGAGCATTCCCAGGGCTACCGCCAACCCACAGGTGAAGGGTAGAGTGAGTAGTGGACACTCTGAGCTCTCCTCCTGTCTCAGAGACAAATGTAAATAAGACCCAGGAACTTGAAGTGTTTGGGAGAAGTAGTCCCTCCCCCCTCCCTAGCAAACATGAGTTGCATTTACCAGATTCATCAGATAAAGGATCTCTGGAGTAACATCTTATTTGCATTTTACTTAAAGAAACCTTTCATTTGGACCACACCAACAGGTCATGCAGGAAGGAAGCTAGCTCTTAGGTACTGCTGTTTGACATTTCCTGGGGGCTTCCTTCATTCTGTTTCTTACTACAGTTTTGTTCTTGGTGGTTTTAATGGAAAGGCAACATGCAATTACTTTTTGGAAATAAGATCTTATCATGGAAAACTATGAATCCAAAATAGGAATGATAGAGGATTTAAAATCTCAAATGCATATTTTTGTTTGTGGTCTCAGAAATTTGGCGAAGCAAAACTGACATAGTACTATACATGAAATATATCATCATCTGTCAAGCAACAACAGCATGTCTGTATTTTCTCCATATGATTAAATTGATAGTCTTCAATCACAGCAGATATTTGTACTATTTTCCTCATTTGTACTATTTCCTCATCTGTAGATGAAGTAATCAAGCATACAGCCTGGATGTGATCACATGTTGGTCTGATTCTCAAGCCCTTGTGGCTTACACTGGAACAACTGTCCCCAACCAGGATAAAATAAGGTACTTACACGTCCTTAAAAGTAATGGATAGAGACCCTTCTGCTGAACTGTGCCTAAAAATAAAGTAAAATTATTTTGAGAGGCACATAAACAAATGACTTTAAAAGTAGTTCTTATTTCTTCTTCTTTTCAAATGGAGTCCTACTGTGCTGACAAGACTGATCTTGAACTCCTGGGCTCTAATGATCCTCCTGTCTTGACCTTCAGAGTAGCTGGAACTATAGGCATGTATCATCATGCCAGGCTAAAAGGAGCTAACCCTTATTTAAATTACTGTATGCAAACAAGACTGCTTTTTTCCACTAGTGGTGACTATGCTAATTATAGATTAATTCTATAATTAATCTTAACATGAATTTATGTAAATTTAGAAGTGAGTTAATAAAATACTTAATAAAATATTAAGTAGATAGTAATAGATAGGGCAAAAATAACCAATAGGGTTGATGAAAGAATGGTTTGAGGATCACTGTGCTCTGCTCTGCTGTGTTTCTGGGGTAACTCAACCTGCTCGAAGCTAGGGAATGGTGAATTGCAGTCAAGTCCTATACAGGGCTTCAGGTACTGGGCTAGGATGACAGATGCCTGCTAGAGTCAGGTGTAGCCTAGCTTCCTGGAAGGCCTTAAAAGAAAACACTCCTCTTCTAGTTAGCATCTTGCCTTAGTTTCCTGAATATTGCATCATGTACAAAGACATGTATTTAATCTGTTTTGCTTTTTAAATTATACGGGAATGTCCACAGCTATGTTTAGTTCTTCTATGAAAACTTACTGCCTTGCTGTCTATACCACAACTCCAGACTTCTCACAAAAGCATATCTGGTTAGGGGCTGTTATTGTTATTCTCATAATAACACATCTATTTATTTTCTTCAGTTGTCATCAGAGATGGAAAATATATTTAAATCATAAATTTAACAGTGAAAGATTGATAATGGCTATTAAAATTCTGGTTCAAAGGATTCTGAGGTTGTATATGAGCTCAGTAAGAAAGGACATCGTAATCCATTAGTGATATCTGTCACAGAGAAGGTTAGGTGAGAAGAGTCATGCAGGCCACACATTTGTTGCCAGTGATTCTCCAACTGGAAATAATCCATTACTTCCTCAGAGACTGTACTTCTCTACACATGTCACATATTTATAGATTTACTGATTCTGTTTCATTTCCCCTGAAGACCAAATCTGTAATTCCAAAAGAACCAGAAACCATTGTATTAAGTTTTACTGTGAATTACAGGTATAAAATCTGCAGTTCAGGTTTGAAGACAAAATAGCTGCTTTCCAAAGAGCAATTGCCCTTTTCTTTCTCCAGCAAATGCTGAACAAGGGATTTAAGGATGTGGGAGAGGATCCAGGCAGAGAATGCATCAGAACAGCAATGCCTTTAGGCCAGAATGAGCCTCACAATAACATTTGGGAGACAGTTGTCTCCATATGCTCACACAGTTGCATTCAATCATTTTTTTCCCCTTGATGTGACTTCTCCCTGAATTTCTCTATAGTTCCATTTCTTCTTGCCAAACAGCAGAGGGCCAACAGGTATGAACAGGTAGTTCACTGATCACCTTGGTTCAAAATTGGTGTCATTACTATGGCTTGGAAAGGAGCAGCAGCTGTCAGACTCATTCACAGTGGGCTATTGATCTAGACTATGCCTGCATCACACCTGGAAGTATCAAGTTGTAGTTGGGAAAAACTGAGCTGTAAGCAGAATTCTGTATATGCAGTTGGCTCTGGAACTCTTTGACACAGCTGTGAAGCATGAATAGTGCTACTTCAGGTTCTGCTCATCCCATGCCCTCCCTCTTCTCTTCACTGTCCTGAGACATTTGTTACCTTCAAGGCAGGGCCCTTCTCCTTGAGAAAAAATATAATTTGTTCCTTATTTACTTCCTTCTTTTCTAGCTCACCTAGCATTCTGGGTTGCGTAGGTTTCTGCCCTTAGCTACTTGCTCATATTCCATTAAGAGTGAATGAGACAGCTAATACAGATAATATATTGTTTCTCTTCTGAATGGTACTTGCAAACATAAAGTTTAGTTTTGGTGGTGTGTGTGTGTGTGTGTGTGTGTGTGTGTGTGTGTGTGTGTGTGTGTGTGTGTGTGTGTGTGTGTGTGTGTGTGTGTCTTGGGGCTTGGACTCAGGGCCTGAGCACTGTCCCTGAGCTTCTTTTGCTCAAAGGTAGCACTCTACCATTTGAACCACAGCACCACTTCTTTTTCTGTTTACGTGGTACTGAGGAATTGAACCCAGAGCTTCATGGATGCTAAGTAAGCACTCTACCACTAAACCACATACCCAGTCCTTGTTTGTGAAGGATTTTTGTGAAATTGTGCCTGTGGTGTGAATCTAGGTAGTAAAATAAGCAAGTGAAGGAAATGCTTTTGTTTGTGAGGTGAGTGTTACAATGAAGGGTCCATTCTTCCATCCAAATACTTCTAGGCTGAGCATTCCAGCCAGCATCTGTTGGAACTGAGATCTTGAATGATGATCAATAATAATGTGACCAATAATGTGATGCATAATTTTGTTGTGACACAGGTTTGAGGCAGGTAAAGTTATGTCTGTGGTAATTTATAGTTAAATGGGGCATGTAATACCACAAAGAATTGGGTAAGATTTGGTATAAATAAGAGACACATAGTATACCAGTAAGATGACTCCAAACAGTTCTATGTCTATTGAAACATGAAGAAAACAAGTATTTTTATATGTATAACACACATACATACTTACATACATACATACATACATACAATCTTAAATTAGGAGATTTTTCATCTCCTCCCAAATTAAGAAATTAATAAGTGTTTGCTTTAACTGAATTCACACTTCTAAGTCCATAGAGGAAATAGTTATCTATTTGTAGTTAGTCCATTACATGCACAGACTTAAGGAGGAAATACATTAATTTGGACAGAGTGCTGGTGTAATCCTAGCTTCTCAAGAGGCTGAGAACTAGACAATTGTGTTTTTTAAATTAATTAATGCATATATTTATTTATTTGTTTTAAATTTTATTGCTATTGTAAAGAGGATGTACAGAGGAGTTACAGTTATATAATTAGGTAATGAGGACATTTCTTTTTGAACAGTGTCATCTATCCCTTCGTTTTCTCCCGATTTTTTCCTCCTGATACCCCTTCCCCACAAGTTGAATAGTTAATTTTCAACATAGTGTCTAGTGAGTGTCACTGCTGCATATAATTGTATTTTGAAGCCAGCATGGGCAAAATGTTTGCTAGATTCCAACTTCAGTTCACCAACAAAAAGCTGAGCTGGAGACATGGCTCAAGTGGAAGTAGAGTACCAGCTATAGGTGAGTAAGCCAAGTGAAATCACAAGGCTCTGAATTCGAACTCTGGTACTGGAGAAAGAAAGGAAAGAAAAAAAAGAAAGAAAGAAAGAAAGGAAGAAAGAATGAAAGGAAGAGAGAGAGGGGGGAGAAAGAAAGAGAGAAATAAAGAAAGAGAAAGAAAGAAAGAAAGAAAGAAAGAAAGAAAGAAAGAAAGAAAGAAAGAAAGAAAGAAAGGGAGAAAGAAAGAATGGGAGAAAGAAAGAAAGGGAGAAAGAAAGAAAGAAAGAAAGGGAGAGAGAGGGAGGAAGGAAGGAAGGAAGGAAGAAAAGAGGGAAGGAAGGAAGGAAGGAAGAGAGAGAAAGGAAGAAAGAAGACAGTAAAGAAAGAATGACTGCTTTTTGCTGGGTGCTAGTGGTTCATGCATATCATCCCAGTTACTCAGGAGACTGTGATCTATTATCTGGAGTTTCACAGTTCAAGGCCAGCCCAGGACAGTCTAAGAGACTTCACTTCTACAATAGCCAGCAGAAGACAAAGCTGGAGGCATGGCTCAAGTGGTATGGTAGAGTGCCAGTCTAGTAAGCCAGCTTAAAAAATAAAAATAAAACCCTACTTACTATTTTCTCTCCATGTTAATATTTTTGAAGCAATATTACTAAAGTCAGATACATATTTGGTATCAGTGCCTTTGCGGTTGTTTCTCCTTCTCGTGTTCCTATCTTTTCTTTAGATTCAGATTGTTGAAAGGAAATGCCGAGTATTGCCCAAAGATACTCTATAGTTGACAGTGTAATACTGAGTTATGCAGAACCCCATCGGCCATAGTCAGCTTAACGTTGATCCCAGCATGCATAAATTCTTGCTCTGAGAGGCCTTTGGTGGCTTGGAAAGCACCGTTAATGCTGTGGCCATCAAATGAGTACTATTCGTTCTTGTCAGTCTTCCTGTCAGTAATAGAATCGAACCATAAGCTTTCTTCCAGAATTCAACTCTGACTTTCTTCTGCCTGGAAAATTAGGAGGAGAGATGGGGAGTCTAAGCAGAAGGATCCAAACAAGGAAGAAAGATATGGTGTTGTGGTCCTGCTCTGGACTGAATTGTGAGGCCTTTGAAGCACCAAGGTGGAAGGGTCCACAGAGATGGTGGAAGTCAATGCCTTTATCATTTAGGAAACAGATAGACAAAAAGAGTTTGATTAGGCCTGTTTCTCAGGGTATCTCTTTCTTTGATTCTTAACTCTGGGCAGTCTTCCTCCAGGGAAATTTGTGTAATCAATGACTCAGCTCCCTGTTAACTATGACTCTTAGGTAAGAGATTAGCATCTGTGAACCTCAATTCTATTACCTTCAAAATGTGGTAAAATTTTTCATGCTGAGATTAGAATGATACATGAAATATGCTCCTAGCTCTTTCTAATGCGGTACCTTAATATATAGGGCGATTATGATTACTCTTTATTATTTTCCAGTGGTTAGACATTTTCTAGGTACTAAATGCACTCCTGCTACCCTTTTGCATCTCCTCTCACCTAGACCATTTCTATGTTGATAGGGAATACACAGTTACAGTGCCCAAGAAGTCATGTTAAGTCATGGATTCAAACATCACCTTCCCAGAAAGCTGTCTTGCTCTTGCTGATCTGAGACCATGGTTCTGCTAATATGAAAAACCCAAGGAAAAGGTGAGAAGTTGTATGTGTGTACGTGCATAGGTACATGCATGTGTGGACATCTGTGTATGTGTAATTCAAATAGCAAATAGTACACTATTACCAAACTCTATGATGTCACTAGGCAGTCTGACCTGGGAGAAAAGAAAGTAAGGCATCTTCTTTCTCACAATGCAGTAGCAGGACTCACCAAAGCCAGGAGTGTTTTATTTATCCTCCTGTTTGAGAAAATAAATCTAGTTCCTGATCGAAGCACTAAACTAGATCTTGGTAAAAGCTTGTCATTAAAGTTTTTCTTTGCTGTTCTCTCAACATGTGTAAGTTGATAAAGATGAATTCATAGTTCTAGAGACCTCAGCCTGGCATTCTCCAAGAAATATGGCAAGCATAATTTTTTCTTCCTACCATTGCTGAAAAGCCTAATTGAGAACTTCTCCTTCTCCTTTTCCTTCTTCTTTTTGCTAGTCCTGGGGCTTGAACTTGGGGCCTGGGCTTTGTCCTTGAGCCTATCTGTGCTCAAGTCTAGGGCTCTACCACATGAGCCACAGTGCCACTTTCAGCTTTTTCTGAGCAGTTTATTGGAGATAAGAATCTCACAGCTTTTCCTGCCTGGGCTAGTTTTGAACTGTGATCCTCAGGTTTCAGCTTCCTGAGTAGCTAGGATTACAGGCGTGAGCCACTGGCACCTGGCATCTTCTTTTTATTTGAAATGCTCTATCTAAAAAAATAGATAATGTGTTTACATGAGTCTGGGAACAAGAAGCCAATATCTGAAGTCCGTATTTCTCCATCCCAAGGTAAAAGTTAAGCACACACAACTGTACAGGCTCTTTTAAAAAATATTAAATGATTGTACAAAGAGGTTACAATTCCATGTGTCAGGTAGTGAGTACAGTGCATCTTGATTGATGCCACCCTTGAAAAAGCCCTTTGAAGAAGGGGCAGGAAAGGCATGCTGGGTCAGGAAAGGCATGCTGGGGCAGGCTTCCTCTCTTATTCTTCTCCTCCTACCCAACTCTATGCTAGGAAACTCATTTTCCTCTTGACTTCTGATAGCCTACACTTTCGAATATCCCAACTTAACAGGTGTATCAGCTTTTGCTGGTCAGTCTACTTAACATTTATAGACCATTTAGCATATGCAAAACACATATATATATATAAACTAGTCTCTGTGAGTGCTATGGCAGGAAAAATGAACATATAACATAGAGGGATGAGACAGGAACAAGCAAGTTTCAGGTGTGTACTGAAGCTGAAAGGAATCAGCTGGAAATTCCCAGGTAGAACTGCTGAGATGCCAAGCTAGCCTTAACCCAGCTCCAGCCTCTGGGCTATTGGCAAACACATCTTGGCATTTAAGGAATATCAATATGTTACTTGCCAGTTGGACTATAAGCTAAGTACAGGCATATCAGGTCTGCACTTGCACAGGGGCCAAATCTTAACATGGAAATATACCTTTAGATCACAATTTATGGTATAGGCTTCATCGTTACTCTTTAGCATTTTATTCACAGTCCTAAAGATGTTGACGTCAACATCTTTTAATAACAAGAACTTATTTAGAGCATGTGCTCATGAGCATCTTCCATAGTTTACGTTCTTTGCAAGGATTCATTTTGCCCACTCTTGTAGATGGATTGTCTTACAAATGCCTGGCACACAGGAGGTAGTCAATAATGTTAACTGAATTGTCTGCCATATTCTGGCTTTATGATGGCACACAGCATGTTATATGACTTCTATAGGCATCAGTTTATTGACCTGTAGAATCTGGGAGGGAACAAAATATTAGGGGAAACAGAGATAATGGATACAAGGTGCATAACCCATCCTAGACATTAGCGAGGAAAGTTCACCAAAAAGAAAGAGTAACTTTGGGATCTCTTTCTTCCTCCTGGAGAAGTAATCTTGGGTGTCCTGTCCCTGAGGCAGAAGCAACATCGCAGGAGAGGAGAGTTTGTGCCTGATGCATCGGTCAGCACTTAAGAGCTCTGTTCACTTTCAGTTGATGTCTCCTTGATGAGGCCAGAGGGCAGTGACATCCAGTAATTGCTAGGTCTGAGCCTGACCTTTTTAATGTGAAAACTTTCCTTTCCACCAGTCATTCCATGATGATTTTTTTTTTTTACACAATCCACAAATGGATCCACTGTAAAGCAAAGGATAAATAGCATAGCCACACACTAATAGCATGGCTAATTCCTGGCATGCCAAGAATTCTATGGAACTTGCTGTTACCATTGCCTTAATCTTTTATAAAATAATAGGAATGATAAGTGCTCCATATCCCCAAATAGAGTACCTATGGGACCATTTTACTAGATGCTATAGCTGGCATATCTTAGTTAACCTTCCAAACAACCCCATGAGAGAGACAGAAGTATATTCTTATCCCCATATTGTAAATAGACTGAGAATAGGGGCTTTGTGTCATTATTCTGAAATGTGATATCAAACAAATGAAAACTGAGCTATGACGGAGTTCAAGTTCTATACTTTTCCATGGGAATAGCCTCTCAGTCATTATAAATGAAAACACCCTTCTATCTGTTTGTCTGGTGTTCTATCATTATAAAAATGGCTACATGAGTTTTAACCAAATTGAAAGAGAATTTTTGGGTCAATTAAGATGTACATACAGGCTAGGCACCAGTGGTTTACGTCTATAATTCTAATGGCTTTGGAGGCAGAAATCAGAAAGATCATGGTTGAGGCCAGCCGAGGCATACACAGAATACTCCTGTTCAACTAATAGCTATACATAGTGTTACATTCCTGTCAGCTGTGTGCGAGGCTGAGGTCAGGTTGTTTGCCATTCCAAACCAGCTTGAGCAGAAAAGTCCAAGGAGACCCCATCTCAACACAGATGGGCACTGCTACCCATGTCTGTCATCTTAGCTGTGGTGGGAAGCAAAGAAATAAGAGAATCTTTCCCTTTTTGTTTATTTGTTTGTCTTTGTTCTTGGGCAGGGGGTAATACCTTATCCTCCAAATAATCAGGCCCCCAAAAGTGGTAGAGGCATGACTTATCAGTATAGTAGTTGCCTAGAAAGCACAAGGCCCTGAGTTCAAACCTATGTACTACTACCTTAAAAATATGTGTGTGTGTGTGTGTGTGTGTGTGTGTGTGTGTGTGTGTGTGTGTGTGTATAGAGAGAGAGAAATAGACTATTTGACATGCCAAAAATTCACCTAGAAGCACTCTGCTTCTGGCAATATTATTTTTTTCACTTTTCAAAAACTTAATTTAAAATTTTTTGAATATATTTTAATTTTCTTTAGGCAAAGAAGTTGTCATTCAACAGATCAATGTATGAATACCATTCCTCTTGATCCATATCAACCCATGACATTAATCTAGGTCACTTCTGGCTCAAGGATGGCTAAAGAGACTGGATATTTTAAAAATTCCAATTAGTTCAGCTTCTCTCAGTCTGTGGAAAGTATACTCTTTTCTGTTACCTTCACAAGGAAAAGAGAAAGAAATGAAGAGAGAAAGGAAGGAAAAAAAGGAGAAAGAAAGAAGGAAAGAAAGGAGAGGAAATTCTAGCTGGTGTAATCAGAAAGCCAGCAAGAACTTTATCAGGATCGGGGCTAAGATCTGACAGAGAAGAGAATCCCTAGAGGTGCTCCCAGCATGCAGTGCTATCTCTTTCCTGGAGATGATTGCTGATCTCAGCAGTGGTGGCTAAGAACACCAGGGGCTAAATTTGGTATCCAAGATAAACATCTGATCAAAGCAACTATAAACAAGCCAGGAAAAAAATGTAATGAAAACTAGCCCACAGACAATCCAGATACTATTTTTTAAAGCAGGTACACTTCACAAGTTCAGGGAATTAAAAGACAAGCTGGAGAATTTTCACAAAATACTGTAAACTATGAAAAAAAAAAAGGTGGTAGGAAGCAGGCATGGTGGCACACTCCTATAACTTCAGCATTCAGTAGATTGAGCATTCAGTGGATTCAGTGGATTCAGCATTCAGGAGGATTGTAAGTTCAAGACTATATGAGACCCTGTTTCAACAATAATGAAACAAAAGCAAACAAATTGAATTACCTGCAATGAAGTAACTGGAAAGAAAGAACTTAAGTATAGAGTTTCAGCTTAGATACAGAGAGAATTACAGAACTAGAAGCTAGAAGAGAAGAAATATATCCAAATTTGAGCATGGAGAAAAAGGATGGAAAATACAGGAGACAATATAAAAAGCAAATAAACATAATAAAATGGTTGCATGTAGAAGGAGAGTAGGGAATATTGTAGAAGGAGTATTTGAAGATACATGATAAATATTTTTCTAAATTGTAGAAATAGAAATCTCAAGGCATTGATTCCTTAGGCAGAATAACGCAAAGATCACATCTAGACCCATCATAATAAACTGGAGGTAAGCCAAAGACAAAGAAAAAAAACCTTAAAAACAAACAGAAAGAAATACATTTAAAAGAAAACCCTTGAGATTTCTCAAAGTATTTACAAAGGTTCAAATCTTACATGAAGGTCTTTGATTGATTTGGAGTTATTGTTGTACAAGGTAAGAGGGAGGGGTCTACTTGTCTTCTAGATTATTGTAATTGGTCTTCATGCTTATTTTTGGGCCAGTGTCATGCTCTATAGGGGAAACTCTGGAAGATAAAGGAATAGATGATTATTTTCTGAACAAAGTTTAATTACTCCTATAATAAGAGTAAGAACTGACAAATGGGAATACATAAAATTAAAAAAAGTTTCTACCTATCAAAGGAAGCAATTATCCAAACACTGAACATTGCTGGGTAATGGAAAAAAAAACAACCAAGAAAGGGAATGAAGGAATGAGTCCCACTAATGAGCTCTTAAAAATCTCCCACAATGCTGGACTCATGCTTGTAATTCCAGTTATTCGGGAGGCTGAGATCTGAGAATCATGTTCAAAGTCACCCAGGGCAGAAAGAACTGTGAAACCTATCACCGAATGGCTAGAAATGGAGCTGTGGTTAAGTGGTAGAGAAGTGGCCTTGAATGAAAAGCTAAGGAATAGCACTTAGGCCCTGAGTTCAAGCCCAAGTAGTAGCACAAGAAAGAAAGAAAAGGGGGGGAGAGAAAGACAGACAGACAGACAGACAGAAAGAAAGAAAGAAAGAAAGAAAGAAAGAAAGAAAGAAAGAAAGAAAGAAAGAAAGAAAGAAAGAAAGAAAGAAAGAAAAGGAGAAAGAGATGGGAAGAAAGAGAGAGAAAGAAGACAATTATAAGAATCAGGAGACCAAACCACAGAATGGGAGAAAATCTTCGCCAGCTATATCAACAGATAATATTATATTTAGGATACATAAACAGCTAAAAATATACATATTGAAAATTGCACAATGAGTCCCTCTGAAAGAGAGGAAAGGAGAGAGGGGTGAAAAAAGGTAAGTTAGAAATGAATCTGATCAAATAACACTATATGCATATATGCAAATATCATAATGAACCTTTTATATAATTAATGAATGCTTTACAAATGAAAAAATTAAATAGCAAAAGAGCAAATAATACAATTAATATGTGAAGAAGTGAATTGAGCAGACAATTCTTAGAAGTACAAATGGTCAATACATAAAGAAATGCTCAACAGTTGCAGCCATAAGGAAATGCAAATAAAAACTACTCTGAGAGTCCATCTCAACTTAGTCAGAATGGCATCATCAAGAAAACAAAGAAGAAATGCTAGTAAGCTGTGGGGTAAAAGAAACCCTCACCCACTTTCAGGAATGCAAACTAGTACAACTAGTATGGAAATCAGGATGGAGTTTCCTCAAAACAAACAAACAAAAAACCTAAAAATAAACCTACCCAAGACCCCACCACACTATTGTTGGGTATATATCCCAACAGTCTACGAGAAAGATACTCACATAATCCTGTTTATTGCAGCTCTGTCCATATTAGCCAAAGTACAGAAGAAGCGAAGATGGCCAATAACTGATGAGTTGACAAGGAAAATGCCATATATACATACAATACATTATAGATAGATACAAAATATCTGTTATATATAGAGATAAATTATCTATCCATATAACAATCTTCAGATATAGATAGATCTAAGTATCTAAAGTATATGTATTAATATTACATATTATGTGTTAATGCATATCTCTCTCTATATATATCTCCTCAACTTTGCAAGAAAGTAGATGGAACTGGAGCATCATAGTAAGTGAGGTAAGCTGAGCTCCACAACCCAAATATCACATGATGATGAAGATTGTGATGATAATGATGAAAACAGGATATGAATATAAAAAGGGATTTTTCTCAGGAGGAAACAGGGAGAGACAAAATGATGCCGAAGATTAAGATCAAATTACACACACATATGCATACACACACACCACATACACAATTGTGCAGATAGCATAATATAATAAAACCCACCAAGCTCTGTTTGAAAGGAGAAGAGGAAGGGGGAGAGGAACAGTAGTAGAGTTGAACTAGTTTAAAGCACACTGCACCTACAGAATTACCAAACACACTGCCCTTGTTAGTGTTTGCCCATTCAAAAATAATTAAGTAAAAAACAACAAACAGCTGTCTCTTTAACATAAATGATGGACACTCAGTGTTAGTCATTTCCTCCTCTTATTAAAGACAATTGCTACCTTGAAGATGAAGTTTTGTTATTTCTATGATTAATTTTTTTTGCCATATGTACCTGGCCAATTAACAAAATATAATTATTTGAATGCTTTCAAATATTAGTGTTTAACTATAAGTGACACTGCCGTCCACTTGTGTGTATCTGTGTGTTTGTGTGTGTATGTGTGTGTACTGATACCAGGACTTGAACACAGGGCCTCACACTCTCATTCTGCTTTCTTGCACTCATGACTAGCACCCTGCCACTTGAGCCATGCTTCCAGCTCAGCATTATGCTGGTTAACTAGAATGAAGTCTTAAGGACTTTTCTGCTTGGGCTGGCTTTCAGCTTGGACCCTATTGATCTCAGTGTTCTGAGCAGTTAGTATTATAGGCATGAGCCTCCAGCATCTGGCTTATGTTTACCTTTTCCTTTTTCCTTTTCCTTTTTTGCCATTATTGTGTGTGAAACACATCCACCAGGCACTGTTAGAATATATAGGTTGATTTAAATGTAGATTTCTAATTGTCCTACTATCATGTAGCAATATCATGCTGTCTTAATTACTATACTTTTGTGACACATTTTCCTGTCTATAAGGAGGATCAGAATCCTTCAACTTGTTTAAATGTTGTCTTGAGTACCTTTGGCTTTGCCTCTACCAATGGGAGTTTCTATTCATCTTGAAACATCTCATTGTCTTTTCTTTCAATTTCCCATTTTTGATAGAGATACTGATGTGAAGAAATAAATATGTATTATAAGTTCTCATCCCAAATGTGAGTGCAATGCTAACTGTCCTAAGTGATAAAGGTATGAGGTAGGAGAGGGAAGTAAGGACAAAATGCCCAGGCCCTGCTCCCTAAAGGCTCAATCCCCTCAATCCCAGCTGATCTCTGCTGCTGAGATGACATGCCATCATTCAGAGGCAAAATGACATTCAAAGGACTCTGGAAAGCTCTAATTTTATTATAGGAATTTCCATTTATTAAATATTGGTTCACTTTTTTCTATAAAAGATGTAGACAAGCCAGGTGCCGGTGGCTCACACCTGTAATCCTAGCTGCTCATACCTATAATCCTATCTACTCAGGAGGCTGAGATCTGAGGATCATGGTTCAAAGCCAGCCGGGGCAGAAAAGTCCGTTAGACTCTTCTCTCCAATAAACCACTCAGAAAACTGGAAGTGGCACTTGTGGCTCAAGTGGTAGAGTGCTTGCTTTGAGCTGAAGAGCTGAGGGACAGCGCCTAGGCCCAGAGTTCAGGCCCACGACCAGCAAAAAAAAAAATGTAGACAAACAAGAGTCATGGAGGAGAAACCATACACAGTTTCCTGATGCCATATTTGAATCGTTTCCTGATCATATTGAGCAAGAAAAAGAAGGCTAAGTCTGAGGTGAATTATCTCAGGACATTCAGTGCCACAGTGGCGAGCTCATCAGTAGATCTAGAGTACAGTTTTCTAAGCTCCAAGTCCCCAAAGCAATTAGATCTTTTGGCTACCAATGCTTGAGAAAGCTTTCAGGGAATTTAGCCCGGGACACTTGTTGAAGAGCCTTCCAGATGTCAGAGTAGTACCTTGCATGTGTGCTCACACCTCTGTCAGCCTTCTGCCCACTTCACCTTCCGCCCCTTATTTTTCAAATTGTGTTTAGCTTTCTTGGCAGTGAGACTTATAGCAATGATCATACACTTCTCCACCATTTTCTATTATTCTATTGTGTTATGCTATAATGTTTGGATTGCATGTTCACAGTACAATACTACAAAGTTGTGTTAGAGTTTTCTGTAGGAGATACTTGTTTTCTGTCTGCTGTGTAGTTTTAAGTTTACTCTGTAAGGACTTTCATCAATGAGTTACATGTTCTTTAAGGACCAATCACCAATCTATTTCTTCCATATTTTGCTACTTCTTTCACTACTACTTGATGAATGGACTCTAAAGTCTAAGATTCTCTTATCCAGGTCTAAGATACTAATACCTAAAGCATTATCTTCTCTTGTCTTGCTCATAAAATCCTGAGGGACACCTAAGCTGGCTCAACTTCTAGACCAAAAGTGGCAAATAGTGCGTGATGACCATATTTCTTTCATCCCAGAATATGCTGGGGCCACAGGCCCAGGGTTTTCTATCTCTCTGCTTCCTAGGGGCTGAGAGTGATATATGCTTCTTTAAACTTTATTTGTTAAACATGATTACATCAGGGATCATATCATGGTGAAATATAAAAATATAGAAATGTTCCCCCCACCTTTTGCTGTTGTTACTAGAGAATCCATTTTATCCTGAATAGATCTCTTCTAAAGGGAACATCATTCACGTACTTGAACATCTTTAATCCACTCAATAAACATTGCCACAGCTCATGGTATATAGTGACGGCCATAGCAGACATGATTCATGATCTCCAGGGTTGTGTATCATGCATGAGGCCTGAGAGAAAACATCCAAATGAAAAAACACATCCATAAAATTAGCTAGTGCTAAGTGATAGAAACAAGACTAAACACAGGAATGGTACTGACAATGTCTATGTGGATGTGAGTATAGGAAGATAAGGTCTATGTCATGTAAGGATGAGAGCCGCTTTAACTATATTCTACTGTTGGATAACCATGTAAATAAAGCTAAAGTACTGGCATGTATTCTAGTGATAATTTTCAGAGAAGCAGACTTTGGAACAGCTTAAGCTAAGTCTCTCACAGGCTTAACCATCAAAAACTGTTACAGCCGGCTCTGGTGGCGGGCTCACAGTTGTAATTCTAGCTACTCAGGAGGCTGAGATCTGAGGATTAAGGTTCAAAGCCAGCCTGAGCAGAAATGTCTATGAGATTATTATCTTCAATAAACCAGCAAATATTCAGAAGTGAGGTGTGGCTCATATGATAGAGCACCAGCCTTGAGTGAAAAAAGCAAGGAGGAGTACCAGGTCTCCTGAGTTCAAGACTCAGTGCTTGTGTGAGCATGCATGTGCATGCTTGCGTGCATGCACACACACACACAATATCAGTTTTGCTAATACTACGGACAGTTTTGAAGTACAGGCAGTGTTTACATATTGTATTACATATTGTATTTGCATATTGTATTTGCAACTCTGAAACAGTTACTTTTCTCCTTCCAGTCTGTTCAATAATACCTATGGTTCCTTCCATTTTCTTTTTAGCAGAGAACAGTGCTACATCCTCTAAGTTCTTGAAGAACTTCTCTAGAACTTAATCCTCTAAATGCCTTCTTTGTCTTAGACTAGATTTCTCTTCCAGTTGAGTATCATTATTCATTTAATCTTGGTAAGGATTTCTTCTACCAGTGCATTTGTGTGATTACTGACTAACAAATACTTTCTTTCGCAGAAAAAAGTCTCAGTTCTGGAAAAGGCCCTGGGACTTTTCCAAACGTAGTATTTAAAACATATGATCAGAGCATGGTATAGAAAATTCAGACTCACTTTGACATCTAAGAAACCTAGTCTAAATCCTTGATCTTCCATCAACCATCAGTCTCTGTTCAAGTAGCTTGGCCTCTCTGAGGTTTTTTTTTTTTTTTTACCATTGGAGCAATGGTAATATCTACTTCATTGAGCTTTCAAATGAAGTTTTAAAGAACTAATGCATATAAAAATCTGTTATATAATGTCCAATATTTCAGTATATCCAAGACCTGTCAAATATTATTTATTACTTATTATTTATTCATTATGTTATTGCATATTTCATTTTTATTTTATTTATTATATTAGTATTATTTTGCTGGGCACTGGTAGCTTATATGTAATCCTAGATACTTAGAGACTGAGATCTGAAGGGCCATGGTTTGAAGACAGCCTGAGCAGGAAAGTCGGTGAGACGCTTATCTCCAGATGACTACGAAAAACAGCCAGAAACAGAGCTGTGGCTCAAATAGTAGAGTGTCAACCTTGAGCAAAACAGCTAAGGGACAGTGCCTGCTACCTTTACCAGAATAAAAAAAAAAAAGAGAGAAAAGAACAATTGGATTATATTTCAATTGTTTTTCTTTTTCTTTTCGTTTTTCTTTTTTCTTTTTTTAATTGTGAAAATACAGTACAGAGGGGTTGCAATTACATGGGCAAGATAATGAATACATTTCTTATCAAGCATTGTTGCGTCCTCCTTTGTTTCCCCTTCCCATCCCTTTCCATCCCCACTGCCCCCCGCCCAAAGTTGTAAAGTTCATTTTTTGACATAACGACTTGTACATCTCATTGTTGCAATGGGTTCACCTGTATCCCTATTTAAACGATTTGTTTTTTCCCTTCCCCTCCACAAATTATACCAACATCAAATACAGTGAAAGCAGAGGTTATATTGTGGGGGAGGGACATACAAAGCAACAAAGAAATCATCTTATAAATATGTTAGAAACAATTGCATGAATGCAAAAACATTTGAATACTTATCTTAGGGTTCATTTAACCTAACATCAACTTACCTGATCTTTTCTGCTTGTCTCAGACATATACTAGTTTCAGTTGTTTTTAAATTAAACTAAATGTAGAACATTTTAACTGGGAGCTTTCTAACATGGGAAAATCTGTGTCTAACCTTCTGAGTGGGGCCTATTGGCCTTTATTTAGACTCCATAAATGATAGAGGTTCATTCTCTTCAAGTTTATTTCCTGCTTTGAGCAGTTCACTTCCTTTATCTATTAACAAAACAGCTTTGATGAAAAGATAGAACTTGAAAATAGCAACGTTACCTGGAAAGGGATAAAGGACAAGTGTCTTTTCTCTGAAAGAATTTGTTTGTTTTTTTTTTTTAAAGTAACAATTCAGTAGTATTTTTCCAAGGCTATCGTTTGAGTTCAGTGTTAATCATTTATATGTGCCATCTTCAAAAACTTTGCCTACTTTCGAAGAACATGTAGGCAATTTTCTGTTGTTTTAAGCTGTGAAACGCTGAGAGAATATTTCCATTCCCTTTAGATATATATCTATTCCTACTGGAGGACAGAAACAGCTGTTAAATGACTGCTTAGACGCATTGTTCAGTGGCTGAGGACAGGCTGGGCCACAGTTCCATGCAACTGAACACCCAAGGGCAATAAGGAAGACAATGCAATTACACGAGTTGGAAATAGGTCAGGATTTGGGACAAACACCCAGATGCTTAGGAAAGTAGCTTTGGGACTTGAAGGTCCCATGGAATGAGAAGTTATTATTCGGTTTGGTGTGCCTAGAGGCTCTGCGTTGTTTTAAGCACTTAAGCTGAAAGAGAGCAAATTCTAAGCATACTCTGTAGAGATAAGCTTGGGTGATGCTTGTCAGTACAGATATCTAGATGTATGGATATTGAAATAAATGCATCAGAATGGCTTTGAGTGTGAGCTATATGGATTTGGACAGATTGGTGTTTGATTACTCTTCCTCTACTTCTCAGCTGGATGATGTAAGCAGTATCCTATCACCACGCTAAGTGTAAATGTTTTCATCTGGACACTAGACACAGCACTAGCATTTACATACAATGCATAGATTAAATAGGAAAATTCAGGTAAAATGTTTAGGCATAGTGCTTAAACAGGATATAAAAAATAGTAACCCTCATCCTTTAACTGCTATCACATTAAGGTCCCTAGCTCTTCCTGTATTTCCTTGCAGAGAGCTTACATTCATGGGTCAGTTGCTACCAGGGCAGAGGTATTTGCTTTATCACAGGGATGTGGATTTATTTATTAATAAGCCAGATACTGAATTGTGGAGCAGATACATGCTAGAGTTGCCCACTTTATGGGATATACCTTTCACATTATTGAGGCTGAAGTTCTCCTGAAGATCTGACCATTGGCAATCTGTGGTCCGTGAGCAAAGGAATGCTTGACCTTGGCCCTGGAAAATGTTTTGTAAAACTGTAGACTTGCTTCATTTCAAGGACAAAGGGACTTTGCGGAAAAAGCAAAGCCAGACTTCACTTTCAAGACAGAGGCTGGTGAATGAGGTCAATGCTTGGTCCTATGTTGTATGCTCAGTGAAGACAGAGTATTTTAAAAGGCAAAAGATAATTTACAAACTCTGTGAATGAACTAACAGCCCTCTAATTAGTACTGGTGGCTATAATTCTAGCTGCTTAGAAGGCTGAGATTGGAGAATTATAGTTCCAAGCCAGTCCAGGCAGAAATAACTGTGAAACTCTTCAGAAAAACAAAGCTAGAAGTACAGGAGTAGCTCAAATGGTGGAGCACCAGCTTTGAGCAAATTTTATAACCACCTTGGGTGGCAGTAAAGATTTATCAGTAACTATCTTTTTAGGCAAGTTACCCCTCAAATAAGTGTCATCTATTTTTTATCATCTTACAGCAGACAGTCAAAAACTAAAGAGATCACCTCCCTAGGCAACTTCTTCCTGCTCTATCTCATTGGTAAACTGATAAGAACTTCTCCAGATCTCCAACAAGAGGAAAAGATTAATGAGCTAATGGTCAACCAGGTCCTAACTGTGACTTGAGACTGTTTCAACTATGCATACCTTTCTTACCTACTGCCCACCTTCTCCCTGGTTAACTTGAAACCAGTGTCTATTCCCATGATATCTGGAAGTGTTGTCTTCCCACAGCTGCCATTGTTTATGGTGAATCCAGTCAGTAAGATACAGACAAGCCACATTTTGAGAGATTGAATTGGGAGTATTTACTGGAAAGCTGGTGAATACAGGTATACTCTTGTCTCAGAGACCTGCAGCCCTGTGAATACATTTAACACTGTTAGAAAACTGAGTCATGAGAACAGGAGAGGAAAGAAAGAGCAGAAAAACAATACCAACAACCCAGATCAACTCTAAAGGAGAAATGAAATGGGATGCCATGCTGCCTGGAGTAGGGCCAGGAGACCCGAAACAGCACAGAAGGCCTGGCGTAAAAGCATCTGCCCTATTCTCCCCCTCAAACCTGGTTTTCTCCAGGGGCAGGTTCACAGGAAACTGGAGACTGGCTCAAGTTTCAGGCACAGGACTAACATCCAAGTCCCTGCCCCTGCCCCTATCTCTGGGGGTTCAGGGATGCCTGTCACCTGTGAAGTGGGATTTCCCTGGAGTTAAACAACACAATGCATTTACACATCCTCTCTGGGTCTAAACAACATGGTTTCTCTGCAATTCAAAGGATGGCTTGTCTCACCTCTAGGCCTTTGGAGGCTAGGTGGACAGCCCCCATCACCCCGTTAGGCATCAGGAACACTGTGAAAACAAGGTGACTTACTTAGACCTAGTTTTCCCCTTACTTCACCATGTAATAAATCTGCCCTTTACCATGTCTTTTTAGGTGACATATATGGATGAATGGCCAGATTTCACATGGGCCTGGACTTTCAGCGAGGGTGTTTCAGTGTTATTGGAAAGGGCTTGAATTCACAGCTTGAACATTGCATTTACTCACCGTGCTATCTCTTTCTGCTTCTTGAAAATTAACATGTAGTTTTCTTACGACAAGCTAAGGATATTAATATCCACCATGTAATATTGAATAGTTCATAAGAAATGAATGCAATGTATTAAGCATGACATTCAGTTAATACCTAGTAGGCATTTGTATGTTATTTAAAATCATTATATTATTATTATTTCCATCATATCCTTTAGTTCTAGGATAACATTAAGGCACACAGTTATCTTGCATAGAGTGCACTGTACATTATTTAATACTTTAAATATTTACTGAGAATTATTTCAGATCCTGTGCTGACTAATGCACAGTTGTCCTTGAGGAATTTGTATTACTGTTGAAGACATCAACACATAAACAATCCAAGACAAGAACTCCTAAGTGCTCAGCAGAAGGCTCAAGCACCATGCCATAAGGAGAGGAGGGAAGCAAATTAATTCTTGCATCAGGGGAACAAAGTGAGACTTTTCTTAGGAAATGTCTTGATCATAGCCTTCCTGTCATAGCTCAGAGGCAGGAGATTGTGGCTACTTCATTCTGACTGCCTGCTTCAGAGTTTTGATGGATGTTATATGAGAGCTTGCAGGAGTTAAGGCCTTACACTAGAAAGCTTTCAGATGCAAATATAATTTTGGCAAAATATATCTTCTGAAGGAATAACTTAATTCACTTACCCCTTTCTTTCTCCGTGCAACAATATTGACTTACAGTTTGCTTTCTTTCAGGTGCTATTTTAGAAATGAAGTACTGAACTGGATATAGCCAATGTGTTAGCAAGAGAGACCCATGTCTATCAGTATCATTAGAGTGTACTGAGAACCTCAGGAACCAGGGAGGAGGAGAAGCATCCTACTAGCTGATCTGGTTCATACTAAACTGTTAGAGAGGGCTTTTCAGGAAAATGACTCTAATCTGAGATTTAAGAGAATGACTCAAGGTTAATCAGTTGAAAGAAAAGGTCAGATAAGGTGATGTTAGGGAAATAAATCCTAAGATATGTATTCAAATGTTTTTTTTCTTTCATGAGATTGTTTCTAACACATTTATAAGATTATTTCTTTGTTGCTTTGTATGTCCCTCCCCCACAGTATAACCCCTGCTTGCACTGTTTTTGATGTTCGGTATAATTTGTGGAGGGGAAGGGGAAAAACAAATTGTTTAACTAGGGATACACGTGGACCCATTGCAACAATGAGATGTACAAGTCATTATGTCGAAAATGAACTTTACAACTTTGGTGCGGGGGGGTAGGGGGTGGGGGGAGCGTGGAGGATGGGAAGGGGAAACAAAGGAGGAGGCTACAATACTTGATAAGAAATGTACTCATTATCTTGCCCATGTAATTGTATCCCCTCTGTACAGTATTTTCACAATTAAAAAAAAAAACAACTCAGTCTGCATTCTAGCTTAGAGGTAGACACCAATCCTGGAGTATTTTAAGATCAACTACTGAGAGCAAGAGGACAAAGCGTTCACCTAGAGCCTTGCTATTCATGCCAGAGAGTCCTGACCTTATCTAGAAAGTCTGGAATTTTTAAAAGTTAGATTTTATTGTAAAAGTGATATACAGAGGGGTTACAGTTACATAAGTAAGGTAATGAGTACATTTCTTTTTGAACATTGTTACCCCCTCCCTCATTTTATTCCACTCCTCCCCCAACTCCCCTTCCTCCAAGGTGTAAAGTTCATTTCCAACATGGTGTCTATTGAGTGTCACTGTTTCTGTGCTTCCCTTTCCCCTCAAACACCACAAATCTTTGAATTTCCATTCTGACCTCTTCAATAACTTACTGGTCATTCAACAATGCTTTGTTCAGTCTCCATGAGTTAAAACATTTTTTTATGGTGGTGTTTGGTGTTGAGCTCTAATTTTATTGTGTTGTGGTCTGACAGAATATAGGGAATAACTTCAATATTTCTGAATTTGCACAGACTTGCTTTGGGATCTAAAATATTACCTATTTTGGAGAATGTTCCATGTGCTGCTGAGAAGAATGTATATGATGCAGCTGGGTGAAATATTCTGTAGGTGTCTGTTAAGGAAAGTCTGGAATTTGAAGTAATGTTTGCTAGTGTAGAGAAGTAGAGAGTGTGCATGATCAAATTACATTTGAATTTTAGGAAGATAATGGTTGGCAGATTGACATATGGGGATTGGAAACAAGAAGAAACTTTGTGACTATTGCAGTTACCCCTGTGAATGTGTATTGTCCCGTCCCAAAATATATCAGAAAGGGAGAAGGATAACTTATTTTTCTGGATCATCTGTACACCCTGATGATGCATACAATGTACTTGATTGTGCAGAGGTTGGACACTGGTTTTAGAACTTCCTTTTATATATTTAACATTTTCTTTAAGTAGTTGTACAAAGGGGTTCACCAGGTCAGTTGTTGAGTAAGATGCATCTTGATCAACGTCACCCCTTTCATTATTCTCCTCCACCTCTCTCAACCCTACTCATCCCCTCCGTTTACCTAATTCTCTTTTCACAGATGTACATTGGATGTTATGACTACATTTACCTACTCTTCCTCTTGCCAGGGTTTATAACTTACTAGGCAATGTTTCTAGTAATTGTTGTGTGGGGAATTAAGGCATCTGTGAAAGGATGAAAGGATCTTCTTCTGCTGTAGAGGTGCAGGAAGCATAGATTTTTGTGTCCTAGGGCAGAGTTTGCTCGATATGAGGAAGCATCAAGAAGAATCACTCTGAAAGTGATTGCTTTGCTTTTAGAGAGATCCCCATTTGCCTTAGAGGTGAAATGCAGGGAAAACAGTGTCCATTTATTCAGGTAAATACCCAAAAGTGGGATTGCTGGGTCATAGGGGAGCTCTATGTGGAGTCTTTTGAGGAACCTCCATACTACTTTCCAAAGTGGTTGAACAAGTTTACACTCCCACCAACAATGCAGTAGGGTTCCCTTCTGTCCACATCCCCTCCAGCATCTGTTGTTATTAGAGTTCTTGATTATAGCATTCTAACTGGGGTGAGGTGGTATCTCAATGTTGTTTTGATTTGCATTCTTTTATGGCTAGAGAGGTTGAGCATTTGAATTCTTACTACCACAAATGCTTACCTGGCTTGTCCACGGCAAACTCCCTAAACTTAAGGAGAGTATTCCCTAGTTGGAAAAATGAGAAACTGCTCAGTATTACCTATACCGATTCAAGTAAAGGCTTAAGCAGTATGTCATGTGTGGTTTTTAATGAATATGCTTTGTGAGGGACTGTACTCTCTGATACCAATAGTCACCACTTAGAATAATTAACTTTAATAATCTAGAAATGGAAATATAAAGCTGACACCAGTAGCTAACACCTGTAATGATAGATACTCATGGAGATAAGATTTGAGGATTGAGGTTCAAAGCTGGTCTAAACAGGAAAGTCCATGAGACCAGAAAGTCAGAATTGGAGCCATGGCTTAAGTGGTAGAGCGCTAGCTTTGAGTAAAAAAGCCCAAGGACATGCCCAGACACAATTCAAGCACCAGGACTGGCACCCAAGCAAAAAAAAATTAGAAATAACAAAGAATCTATTTTTCATAGCTCCAGTCCAAGGAATTAATTTGAATGACTAATGTAAGCCAGGTTTGAAGGAGATAGAATTCTGGTATACCTTACATGGTCACATAAATTGGTTCCTTCTACAAAGCTCTTTAGCAACATGAATCAATGTGGGAATCTACATATACTTTGACTCAATAATTTCAAGGGAAAGAACACTTGGAAACCATTGGATAATGATACAAAGTTGTATATACAAACATGTGTCTAAGTTTGTTAAAGAAAGACACAAAGTTGGAAGTAAAATAAATGTAAATTAGGACCTGGTTTAAAAAAGATGTGCAATAGAATAATTATGCACTGTTAAAATTATTTATATAAAAAGAACAATTTTTAATCAGCAATTTTTTCTTGCTGAATATTAAGTATTTGCTATGTTTTGTTATTATAACTAATGGGGTCATAGGCCATGAACAATTTAGAAAAGAATTTTTAAGCTGGTGTCAGGGTTTGAACTCAGAGCTGTACATTTGCTGGGAGAGTTGACTCCAACTACATGGTAAACAGTGAGAACCCATGGAATAATGGAGATACACCGCCCCCAAAGTTCATATTGTTATGTTTCTATCTTCTCTCTGAAAATTTATTGTGCATTATTTTATTTATTAAGTGTTATACGAAGAGGTTTCCATCAACATGTCAGTTTATGAATGCAATGTATCTTGATCAATGCCAACTCTTCCTTTACCTGCTCTCCTCCCCATCTTTTCCATCACAACCCATCCTCTCATGTAAACCTGGTTCTACTGAGCTTTAGAATTCTATTGATCACAGGAGTAGTCAGGTAATGTTTATCTGTTGTCTTGAAGGACTAGTAGTGATTTCCTTTGCAATCTTCAGTATGCTTTAAATGAAACAAACCAGGCTATCCCTCCCAGACCTTGGGTCTCACAAAGGATTCATGGTGGGGAATGGGACAGTGGTAATTCTTTGAAGGAATAGAATCTCTTATCATTTATTCCACTTCTTTCAGGAATCTTTTCATATTGAGGTTGAGGAGCCTGGCTTCTCTTACCTGAGTGAACAAACAGACCTGTGAAAAATGGGTTACTAGAGAAGTGCAGGTGTCCTTTCAGGGACTGGGATGTTTTAAGCCTAAGGCACTCAAGGCAGAACTGTGAAATGGAGATTATCTGTGTGTTTTTATCATCCTTTTTGTGCATCAACTTAAAAAATAGCTTTTGAGATATATGTTAGGCCAAAAATCACAAATTGTGAAAAACACACAAATATACACAGCACAGAGGGAAGCATTTTCCCCTCACTTTCTATTCAGCCAGCTATCCTTCTATAGACAACAAATGCTGTTTCTTATCTCCATTTGCCTACTAAATGTTCAGGCAATTCAACTGTCTTTAAAGTGAATCTTCCATCCATTCATCCATCCATCTATCCAACCAATCATCCACCCACCCACCATTCTTCTGTCTATCCATTCTTCCATTCATCCATTCACGGTTCTTCCAACTTGGTGTCTAGAACTATGTGAGAGTCAGAATAACCCAAGATGAAAGTTATAATCCTTTGTCCCAAAGAGCACACACTTTCCAGAAATGTCTTGAATGTTTAATCCCTCTGAAAACTTAAATGTCTTTATTTTCCCTCAATAATCTAATGAAATAATTTATGGTGAGATTTTGATGGCTAACAATAAGTTGCGTGTTTTCCAATTATACTTAGAACTAATAGAGATTTTCAATCCAAAGGGTTTATTTAATGCAAGTATTTTAAGAGCATTGTGAAAGAGCCATTTTAAAAGGAGGGAGCAAGATGGCCTTTTATCCTTCTTAAGAATGAGTAGATATTAGAAAGAATGACATCACCCTTTTCATAAGAAAATGGAAAGACTTGGGAAAAAAATTATATAAAGTCAAGTAGGCCAGATACAAGAAACATAGGCTCTATGGCCCTTATTTTTAATAATTAGTATATTCTTAGGATAGTCCTGGCAGAGAATCATAATAGCTCAATAGCTATATACATATGACCATATAAAATGATGCTAATTGAAATGAACCCCACGACATGGAAACAACAGGTCTTTTTCTTTGATTGTTGACCTTGTCATTGTCAATGTACTGCATCTAGTTCTTTGTTCTTATTTTATTTCATTTTTCTTTTTTTATTGGTTTATCCCTGGCAATCACTGTCTTTGATTCTGGCACACTGAGTCTTGTATACACATTTATCTTATTTGGTGAAGGGAAGAGGAATAACAAAATGCTGAAACAAGATAAAAGGATGACCCATTGCAACAATGATACTCACAAGATACTATATTGGAAATGAACTTTACAACTTGGGGGGGGGATGGGAGAAGGAAGGGATGGTGGGAGAACAACAAAGGAGGGGGTAACAATGTTCACCAAGAAATGTACTCATTACCCATTACCTTACTCATGTAAGGGTAATACTTCTCAAATAATGAGTAGAATAGGAGTCATTAACCTCAGTTTTATCATTTATAAAACAGGGCCTGGAATAATATATAATACAACATGTCTCTCTCATGGAGTTTTTATGCATTCATAAATGTAATCTCATAAATAATCTAAACTGATGATTATGTATGTAGAATTTAGCAAAGCATTTGGCATATACTAAACCTGAATAATTGCTAGCATAATCATTAGTGGTTATCACATAGTTGTGCTGTAGATCTTCCTGTTCAATGGTCCACTTTACCTCTAAATTCCTAGGGGTAGTCACACTCACCTCAGTAAAAGAAAGATTAGGATCTAGCACTCTTTTATCTGTTATTAAGTAAAAGCTACAAGTAACAATAAAATGTCAAGATACCTCCTGAAAAGAAAAAAACTTGAAGGAACTTGCCTTCGGGCTGGAATACGAATGTGGACAGCATTTCAGACTACCACACCTCTCTTTCCATAAAGTGTGACTTTTCCACTTCTTAATACATATTTCTTCTTCTTGATACATATTTCAAGAGCTTGGAGTTCTTACAGTTCCCAGGCTAAGACAGCAGGTGTTAGGAACTGTCTCTACATCCCCATTCTCTGCATGACCAGCCACATGGCACGGAAGCCATCGGCCCAGCTGACTTAGTGGTTCTAGTAAATGAGGCTTGAGAGCAGTAATTTGTAGTCTTCTGGGACCAGGAGTAAATGCTGCCACCACAGGCAAAGTATGCTTCTGAATGACCTTTGCTCTCACTCCTCTTTTTTTTCTGATTTCTTTTATTTTTTTTGGGGGGGGAAGGGCATGTATTATAAACTGTGCCTGTCTTAAAGCATCCTTTATCTTGTTTTCTAGACAGGAAATCCTCTCATTGTGCAACCATTTTCCACCTGAATTCGTTTTTAATGTCATTTTAATTGAGAAACCCAGGCATGGCTAAATCATGGTTCTCCTGTCTTCAATTTCCATTTTTTGTCCATAAACCATTCAGTTAATAGCCAGAGATGATCTTCCTGAAAGAACAGGAGGAGCTGGCTGTGATAAAGAAGTTAATTCTCTTAGTTCAGGTTATCATTCAAAATCTCATTAAGAATATTTTTCAGGGTATTCCTTTAGATTTTTTATTTTTTGAGGAAGAGTATCTAATAAAGAAAATACATTTCTTCCTGGTAAGTGGATGTGTTTGGAGTTGGGGAATGAGAGGGTGATTTATACATATGTGTGCTTGAACTTGTACAGATTTGCCTACTTGCCTAATTTCTTGCACTCATTAGCTACCGAGTATGATTTAATGATTTTGCTTCTAAAATATCTTATTTTTGAGTCATTTTCAAGAGAAGAGCCAGCCCATATTTTCTAGCTAACATTAGCAGAAAGTATGAGATCTTCATGGATATAAAAAGCCTTAAGAAACAAAAATCAGAAATCACAGAACAGTCTGCTAAGGGCCTTGGGTCAGCTGAGTAGAGATTCAGTAAGCACAAAGAGAATTTTCTTTCTGCTGACTTCACCCAATGTTTGAATTCTCTGGAATTGTAAGAGCACATCAATCTACTCTGTCTTCTAGGCATTGTGAAATAGCTGCTAAAAATAGACTTCCATCTTTGAAAGGTTGTGTGGTAATAGAACCATCATGGATGGAAATAAGACTTCCTGAAAGGTTTATTACTGCCTCAGTTGCAATTTCTGTTCCATAGCTATTTGGGCTCATCATTAGTTAGAAAATGTAACAACCTACAGGCTGAATTGAACTCTTACACAGAGCTGGAAAAGGACAGTGAAGGGAAATATTACAATAATATTACATTTAAGATACACAGTTGTCATATATTTCTGTTGAGGACCTAAAACTTTAACAATTCTTTCAGGGTTCAAGCTTAATGATCATCTCTTCAGTGAGTTCTTACCATCTGTTTTTGTTTTTGTTTTTTTGCCAGTCCTGCAGTTTGAACTCAGAACCTGAGTGCTGTCCCTGCACTTCTTTGCCCAAGGCTAGCATTCTCTAACACTTGAGCCACAGCTCTACTTCCAGCTCTTTTTGGTTTGTAATTGGAGATAATAAGCTGGCTTCCAATGGCAATCTTCAAATCTCAGCCTCTTGAGTAGTCAGGATTACAGTGGGCGAGGCACTGGTGCCCAATGGTATTTTCTTTTTTCTTTTTCTTGTTTAATCTTGATCATTCTTCTTCATTAGACTGTAGTACTTTAAGACTGCAGATTGTACCAACTTGGCTCATCCGGTATCCTAGACCCTCAAAATATCTACAACACAGGACACTCATTAAATATTGAATAAATGAAGTGTTCATGTATCAGAACATTAAGTGAGGAATGCTGAATGGGCATCTGCTAAATTAAATCCAAATTCATGGCCAAATGACTTCTTTTATTTTACTTCATGATAATCTTTTATAGTTTTAGGATGCAATTTGCTAACTGTATTTGATAATATCCATTCTTTGTTATGGCTGAAAAGTCATTGCTTAAGTGTTTTCTGATGTTTCTGCCTAATCCATCCTAGCCCAATTTTTCTAGAACATTCTATCCTGTAATGCCTTTACTCAGAGGATTCAGCAGTACACTATTACTGAGAGAATATTACTATATTGATTAGACTGCTTCCTCAGCTTTCCTTTCGGTTTTCTATTCTAACCTTATTTCTCATTCTCCTTTGGTGAGATTGATTCATTTATACTGGCCTACTTAGAAAGCCCTCTTCTCCCACATATTCCTGTGTAATTCAAATATATCATACACATTGCCTGTGAAACACAAAATTCTTATTTGGAATGCTGACAGTTTTGACACTGTTTAGTGAAACCCTAACTACCTAAAAATTAAACTTTTAATGAAGACTTCCAGATCAAACTAACCAATGTGATAATTCTTTTCTCTTTATTGCCTTGAAGCCCAAATACCTTATATATACACTCCTCCCCTCAACCCTAGCCAGTTACCTGATTCTGCTGTGTGTGTGTGTGTGTGTGTGTGTGTGTGTGTGTGTGTGTGTGTTTGTGTGTGTGTGGGTGTGTGTGTACATGCTGATTCTGAGGCTAGAACTCAGGGGCTGGGTGCTGTCCCTGAGCTTCTTTTGCTCAAGACTAGCATTCTACTTGAGCCACAGCTCTAATTCCAGCCTTCCAGTGTAGATTACTGGAGATAAAAGTCACATGGACTTTCCTATCTGGTCTGGCCTAGAACCACAATTCTCAGATATCAGCCCCTTGAGTAGCTAGGATTTCAGGCATGAGCTACCATCAAGCACAGCTTGATTCTTAGATTTGTATGTGTCCATTCTGAACATAAAACTAATTTATGTCTTCATATTCACTTTAGTTTCTTACTAAGCAGTACTCATAGAATAAAACCTTAAAATATAATTGCTTAATGCATATAAGTAACTAATAAGTACAATTTGCAGGAACAGCACATTAGCAGAGGGATCTACATATGAAATATTGGGATGAAATTCTCTTTTTCTGATAGTGACTGATATTTGATTGATATTGGGTTCCTTGAGTACAGAGCTAAGAATTCTTCATCATGAATAGTAAATACCATGTCTGCTACAGCAAGGTAGAGGAAGTGACAGAATGCATGCCTTCAGTTCAGCTAAGGTGTGGGAAATTGCTTTGTAGGTCAAACAGAGGTAGTTTTGTATTTTTCTCACTTATATGCACTGATGTTGAATTTGGGCTATTCCAAACATTGTTTTCTAGTGTGAAATGCCTTGCTTCTCTATCAGAATTAATACCAGTTTATTGTTTCTATATATATCCATCACCAGCAATTAGCAACATTTCCAGTTCAGTTGGGTGGTATTGTTCTGACTAAACATGGATGGATGTCTACCGATAGGTAAGACTATTACTGTTTCTAAAAAGAATAAATAAAGGTCAATATTCTAGTAGTCATTTCATTCAATGGCTAATCTGTAGGTTAGTAAATCTATTTTCATGTTGTTCACAGGAACTTTGTAAGTTAATGAAATGTTATCAATTTTCTCAAGTAGTATCTTTTACCACAATTTGGCTATTTAATTTTCATATCAATATTTGAGCTAGAAGGAGTAACATTTTCTAATTACTTATGTTCAACAAGGTTAACTCTAGTAATGTGTGTATGTTTTCTGCTATATACTACTTTTGTCCATATGGAGCCCTTAATTTGCATTTACTACTCACCATCTATCTTCTCAAAGGATTTCAAAACAGTGATAAATGAGTAATCATTGAGGGAAGAAATGCTGGGCCTCAAATAGGACAAACCATTAGTGAGCAACTTCTTTATCACAAATGTTTTAATTTTTCTCCTCAACCATATCTAAGATGTACAAATTCATACATTGTCCAGAACTTTGTACCGCATATTTATTTTGTTGGTCATGGAGCTTGAACTCTGGGCTTGGGCACTGTCCCTGAACTCTTCACCTCAAGGCAAGCACTCTACCACTTGAGCCACAGCATCGCTTCTGGTTTTCTAGTGGTTAATTGGAGATATCCCTGTTGTCACTGTATTTGATTTGGTACCTTGCATCTTATATATACATTTATCTAATTTGGGGAGGGGAAAGGGAGTAACAAAATGCTGAAACAAGGACACAGGATGACTCATTGCAACAATGATACTCACAAGACACTAGATTGGAAATGAACCCTACAACTTTGGGTGGGGGGAAAGAGTGGGGGAGGTAGGGGAGCAAAGGGATAGTGGGAGAAAAACAAAAGTGGGGGTAACAATGCCTGACAAGAAATGTATTCATAACCTTACTGATGTAACTGTAACCTCTCTGTACAGAACTTTTACAAGAAAATCTAAATAAAATAAAATAAATAATACAATATAAATAAAATAAAATAATAAAAATAAAATAAATCAAGGGAGACAAAAAAAAAGAGTCTCACAGATTTTCCTGGCCAGACTGGATTTGAACCACAATCCTCAGATCTCAACTTGCACATCTTTTAATTTCTATTTTGAAATCTTCCCTTCAAGTAAGACGGAATGTAGCCTCATCTCATGCACTAATCCAGATGCTAATGTTTGGGCTGTCTGGAGGACTGTCTGAGGATCCACAGGTGTATGACCTATGTTATCCACAGTTAGTAACCTGCTGTGAATAGAAAGTTTGCTTTCTGATTGTGAAGACTAAGGAGTTGTTTTACATATAGAAATAGTTTGATTTCTTCTACCTCTCTCCCCTTGGCCCCACTTTCCCCTCTTGCTGGTATTTATTTTGTTAGATTTTGACTTAGTCTTTTTAAAGAATTATGCACTCTCCATAGTCTATTACCATTTTGTTAATCCATTTGTAACACTTTTCATACCACCCAGTATGTTTACTTATAGATTTATTGGCACATTCTAGCCTTCACAAAAGAGTGAACCATACAACTTATGTTTTTCTTGGTCTGGTTTACTTTCCTTAATATAATTTTTCCAAGTCTTTCCATTTCCTTCTGAATGGTACAATATTATTCTTTGTGATTGATGAGTAGAATTCTATTGTGCATGTATACTACAATTTCTTGATCTATTCCTCCATTGAGGGACATCTTGGCTGATTCCATCTTTGTTATGGAAAATAATGCTGCAATGAGCATAGCTGTGCTGGTAGCTTTGGTATGGCTTTTTTGTGCTCAATTGGATAAATTCCCAGGAGTAGAATTGTTGAGTTGCAGAAGAATTAAGGGAGAAGGGGAGAGAATGCAGGTAAGAATTAATTATATATATCACAGAATTGAGAAATATAAGGGAAGGAGTGGGTATAAGGGGGGAGCAATGAACGTATTGATGTGATGACACAGATCAAGATGCATTGTGTACTGCTTTATTAGATTGCAAAATTTCAATACATAATCTAAAATTAAGATAACTAAGGTAGCTGGGCACTAGTAGCTCATGCCTGTAATCTTCACTATTCTCGAGGCTGAGATCTGAGGCTCATTGTTTGATACCATCCAGGGAAAGATAGTCTCAGACTCTCATCTTAATAAACTACTCAGAAAAGGCCAGAAATGGAGCTATGCCTCAAGTGGGAGAGCACAGAAGCTTAGGAACAGAAAAAGCTTAGGAACAGAATCCAGGCCCTGAGTTAAAGCCCCAAGACCAGCAAAGAAGAAGAAGAAGAAGAAGGAGAAGAAGAAGAAGAAGAAGAAGAAGAAGAAGAAGAAGAAGAAGAAGAAGAAGAAGAAGAAGAAGAAGAAGAAGAAGAAGAAGAAGAAGAAGAAGAAGAAGAAGAAGAAGAAGAAGAAGAAGAAGAAGAAGAAGAAAAGGAGGAGGAGGAGGAGAAGAAGAAGAAGAAGAAGAAGAAGAAGAAGAAGAAGAAGAAGAAGAAGAAGAAGAAGAAGAAGAAGAAGAAGAAGAAGAAGAAGAAGAAGAAGAAGAAGAAGAAAAGGAGGAGGAGGAGGAGAAGAAAAGGAGGAGGAGGAGGAGAAAGTGGGGGTGGGGGTGGAGGAGGAGGAGGAGGAAGCACAGGAGGAGGAGGAGGAGGAAGTGGCAGTGGCAGAAAAGTAAGGGAATAGGTGAGTTAGGCTATAGTAGAATTAAGATCCAGGACAGTATGTTCTAGTGTTTATCTGGTTCTTCTTTTTTAACACATTATAATTGACTGTTCATTCAAATGTAATAATGTATTTATAAAATGGGTGAATTTTTGTAATAATATTTCAGAATTTGTAAACTTTTTGATACTTTATTTTTTAAATACATTTTATTGTAAAGATAATGTACAGAGGGGTTACAGTTACATGAGTAAGGTAATGAGTACATTTCTTTGGAGAATTGTTTACCCCCTTCCTTTGGTTTCCTCTATCATCCCTTCCCTCCAAGCCACCCCAACTCCTCCCTCCCCCAACCCCCAGTTGTAAAGTTCTTTTTCAACATAGTGTCTTGTACATCTCATTGTTACAATGGGTCAGCCTGTATCCTTATTTAAGCATTTTGTTATTTCTCTTCCCCTCCCCAAATCATAAAAATGTATATACAAGATTCAGGTCACCAGAATCAAATACAGTGAATACAGGGATTATACGATGGGGGAAGAACATACAAAAGAAACAAAAAAAATCACATAGTACATTATAAGTACATTAAAAACAATAGCAAGAAAGAAAAAGCCCACTTGTGTCCCTGTCTTGGGGTTCATTTTGCTTAGCATCATCTTATATGTTCATATGTACATAGCTTTTGACCTTTTCTGCTTATCCTAGACATATACTAGTTATTGCAAACAAGGGAAACCATGGGACCTATGTTTCTTTGGGCCTGGCTTACTTCACTTAATACAATTTTTTCCAACTCTTTCCATTTCCTAACAAATAGGGCAGTGTCATTCTTCTTGATGGATGCATAGAATTCCACTATATATATAAAATTTTCTTGATCCATTCATCTACTGAGGGGCATCTGGGTTGGTTCCATATCTTACCTATAGCAAATAATGCTGAGATAAACATAGTTGTGCTGGTAGCTTTAGTATGGCCTTGTTTGTGATTGGGTAAATGCCTAAAAGTGGGATTTCTGGGTCATAGGGGAGCTCTATGTGGAGTCTTTTGAGGAACCTCCATACTGCTTTCCAGAGTGGCTGAACAAGTGTACACTTCCACCAACAATGCAGTATGGTTCCCTTCTGGCCACATCCTCTCCAGCATCTGTCATTATTAGATTTCTTTATTATAGCCATTCTAACTAGGGTAAGGTGGAATCTCAATATTGTTTTGATTTGCATTCTTTTATGGCTGGGGATGTTGAGCATTTCTTCATGTGTCGATTGGCCATTCTTATTTCCTCTTAGGTCTCTCTTTAAGTCTTTAGCCCACTCATTAATCGGGCAGTTGTTTCTTTGAGGATTTGTTGTTGGGGGATTTAATTTTTTGAGTTCCAGGTATATTTTAGATATGAGACCCTTGCCCATTGTATGGCTAGTGAAGATCTTCTCCCAATCCATGGGCTTTCTATTGATCTTACTAGCTATGTCTTTTGCCATGCAGAAGCTCTGTGGTTTCATGCAATCCCATTTGTCCAACCTTTCTTTGATTTGTTGTGTTTCTAGGTCTTTATTAAGAAAATTTTGGCATGTGTCAAGGAGCCCTAGAGTTTCTCCTATTCTGTCCTGTAATGTTTTCAGAGTGTCTGCTTTGACTTTGAGGTCTTTGATCCATTTGGAGTTGGTTCTGTTGCAGGGTAATATATAAGGATTTAGCTTTAGTTTTCTACAGGTGTTTATCATGTTATGCCAGCATCATTTCCTGAAGAGGCTGTCTTTCTTCCAGTCTCTTATTTTAGCTCCATTATCAAAGATTAGGTGGCTGTAGGTCTGTGGGTTCATTTCTTGGTCTTCAGTTCTATTCCATGGGTCCTCAGGTCTGTTCTTGTACCAGTACCAAGCTGTTTTGATTGCTATGGTTTTGTAGTAGAGTTTGAAATTCGGGGGGCTGGAAGGTGGCTTAGCGGTAGAGTGCTTGTCTTGCATGCATGAGACCCTGGGTTCGATTCTGCAACACCACATAAGCAGAAAATGCCAGAAGTGGTGCTCTAGCTCAAGTAGTAGAGTGCTAGCCTTGAGCTGAAAAGCTGAGGGACAGCACAGGCCCAGAGTTCAGGCTGCACAACTGACAAAAGAAAAAAAAAGAAAGAAAGAAATTTGATATTGCTATTCCTTCAGTACTGTTCTTACTGTTCTTTCTGGTAAGGAATTTTTTGCTATTCAGGGTCTTTTATTGTTCCATTTGAAATTTTGGATTGCTTCTTTTATTTCATTGAAGAATGAGGTTAGGATATTGATAGGTATCGCATTGAATTTGTAGACAGCTTTTGGCAGTATTGCCATTTTCACAATGTTAATCCCCCCAATCCAGGAGCATGGAAGGGTTTTCCATTTCCTTAGTTCTGCTAAAACTTCTTTTTTCAGGGTTTTAAAGTTTTCATCATAGAGGTCCTTTACTTCTATAGTTAATTATTAGGTATTTTATTCTTTTGTGGGGCTATTACAAAGAGGAGTTGCTTTCCTGATTTCAGCCACACTCTTCTCATTATTGGCATACAGAAAAGCCATTGATTTTTCAGGGTTAATTTTGGATCCTGCTACTTTGCCAAAGTTTCTGATCAGCTTGAGTAATGTGGGAGTCTATGGGATTCTTTAAATACAAGATCATGCCATCTGCAAAGAGGGAGAGTTTTACTTCATCTTTTCCTATTTGGATTCCCTTTATATTTGCATGTTTTCTTATTGCTGTAGCTAGGCATTCTAATACTAAATGGAAGAGAAGTGGAGAGAGTGGACATCCTTGTTTCATTCCTGAGTTTAGAGAAAATGGCTTTAGCTTTTCGGCATTAAGTATAATTCTGGCTGTAGGTTTGTCATACACAGCCTCTATTGTATTGAGGAGTGTTCCATGGATTCCTAGTTTTTCCAGAGCCTTCATCATCATAAAGGGGTATTGGGTCTTGTGAAATGTTTTTCCTGCATATATTGAGATAATCATGTGCTTCTTATCCTTGCTCTTGTTGGTGTGATTAATGATATTAATTGATTTGTGTATATTGAACCAGCTTTGTATCCCTGAAATTAATCCTGTTTGATCATGGTGTATGATTTGATAAACTTTATTTGTTAATTTTCCTTCTTTACTGTATTGGTGCTAGGGATCAAACTCAAAGCCTTCCACATACTAGGCAGTACTTTACCAAAGAGTTACATCTCTAGCCATTTAATTAATTAACTAATTACTTAATTAATCATGTTTTAAGACAAAGTTTTGCAAGAAGCCTATGCGTTTCAGGCTAGTCTTGACCACTCTTCCTTCTCCTGTTTTCACTTCATGAGTTTTGGGATTAAAAGTATGTTACCATACCTAATTCATTTGCTGATTTTGTGTTCTACTATTTTCATTTTTATTTTATCTCTTTTTTTCTTGCTACATATTTCCAAGAATGATTGACACAACTCTTCTGGGATGCTGCATCCCCCATGACTAGGAACAAGGCAGCAATGGAAACTGGACCATGGAGCTGAGGTTTGGGGTACCAGAGGACCTGTTGTCTTCTGCCATCTTCAGATTCCAATGCTCCAATGACCAAGGTTTTTATTATATTTCATATAGGGAAGTATGAGCAGAAAATAAAGAATAAGCATCAACATGTGACAATATTTTGTATACAAGTGGTAGATGACTTCCTCATCTTGGTAACTAGAGCTAACAGTAAACAGCTTACAATTTTCATTAACTGAGTGTATCTCCAGGCAGTTTAGGGTGGAATTAGCCCATACCCAGGATAGAAATCTGAATTCCTGTTATGCCAGGACTGGTTGATCTTTTAGGGCCCTAGTCCCCAGCGTTCTGGGTGCTTTACTGGGAAATTGGCATTCCAATCTCTTGGCGCTGTCATACTCACAGCTTCAGCCTGGCATAGGGCTCCTCACAGAGGATTCCTTAAAAATGATTATTTCTATTGTTAGGATGCATAGGACTGTGGATACATAGAAGGTAAATTTAGTGAGCCAAGTGGACTCCTGCTGCAAGCAAAGTAGTATAGTAGGTGCATCTTACTAGTATTAACTCCCACCAGGATTAGTGTTCCGAGCATGGCATCACTGAAGCCATTGAGTTTGGTGTTTTCTCTGAACAACAGAGCTGGACTTCAAACCAATCAGAGCATCACCATTTTCACCTTAATGGGTATAAATAGTATGATATGTCAGTGTCCCCACAACTCTAGAAAAATAAAAATGTGAAGACACAGATGGCTCACTGGCAACCTTCATAGAAAATCATTCAAGCAATCCTCCCCAATTAAAAATGAGTCCCAAGGCTAATGGATGTGAGGATGTATTTCTTTTCATTAGTCAACAGGTGAAGACAAAAGTAAGGCTGCTACTGCAGGGCTACCCTGTAATAAATTGGACACAGAAGAGCACCCAGTGCGGATGTCAACTGTCTTCCAGGAAAACAAAATCTGGATTTTCTGGTTTGTTGGAGTGTGTTTTCAAAATATTTCCTAATAATTTCCTGAATTTTATATCCTCCTTTTCATTTCTGATTTATTAATTTGTTCTTCTCTCTTCATCTTTTTGTCAGTTGGGTATAAGTGTGTTAATCTTACTCAGCCTGTTGAAGAACCCTTTGTTTCATTGATTCATTCCACTGTTCTTTTGCTCCCCAGTTCATTAATTTCTGACCTAATTTTTATGTGTATTATTAATCTACTGAAGAGAGTGGGGTGTTGGGTCACCCACCATTATTATGTCTGAATCTATCTGTCCAGTATGTTTGTCATATGAACTTGGGGGCACTGGTATTCAGTGTGCATATACTTAGGGTTGTTATAGCTTCTTGACTAATTGTAACTTTCATTAATATGTAAAGATCTTTCTTATCTCTTCTCACTACTTTTTGCTTCAAATTGTCATTGTTCAATATTAGTATAAATATTTCTGCTTGCTTGACACACATTTTTTCCATTCTTTTGTATTACATCCCATTCCTTTGTATATTGTATTCTGACTTTAATGCCCATTAACATATATCTAGCAGTGATATTGCTTTGTAGTCTTTTGAGTATCCTCTATGCTGCTGTTCCTAGTGGTTGTATTAGGTAACATCCCCACCAATAGTGTGTAAGGCTTCCATTTCACTTTTCCCTGGCATCCTTGACAGCACTTATTTATTTTTTCTTGATGATGTGGAATCTGAATGATGTTTTGATGGCTAAAATGTTGAGCATTTTCATATGTATTTATACGTCCTTTGGAAGTTGTCTTTTTGGCTCATTTGTTGGTTGATGATGGAACACTGGGTCTTGCACGTGCTAGGGAAAAACTCTCCTTCTGAGCTACCACCCCCAGTCCTGGAATAGACCTCTTGAGGATACCATGTTACTTGGGAATTAGAGTCAGATTTATAGTACATACCAAAAGGATTGGACCAATATCTTCTGGGAACCAAGAAAGGTCTATAAATCTAAAGTTTTATTTTTAACTAGACTCTAAAATCATTAAGGTCCAAAACATGATACATATTACAATTCTTGCATCTAGGAAGTAAGTGAATGTTGAAATATTCAGGAGATGTGTAGATGTAGAACTGGCTGAGAACAAGCTTTGCCAGATTATTTTGTGATTTGTTCCTCTTGCCTGTGTTGACTTCCCAGTACTTGACTTGCTGCTTCCAGCCTATAACCTCTTTCCTTTAAACATAAACACCTAAAGGTCTTTGCTTTCTCTTTGGCCATCACTATTGATTGCGCTGTCATATAAAACCTGTGCCCAAGAAAGAAGTGGTTTAGGGTAATTGACAGTGAGTAACATGACTGACATGTGATGTTCGCTTTACCCTGTAAGCAACACCAGCTTTTGCTGATTAATTGGAGAGTAGAAAATGTGAAATTGATCTGGGTATGGGGCAGAGAGTGAGGGAGAATGATGGAAGGAGTGGCTGTAATGAAGAAGCACTGGAAATGTGAATGGATATGTTAAATTGTAACCCTTTGTAATAAGCATATGAAGTTTAAAAAATAAAAAAATATAAAGAGCAGGCAATGAAAACTAATATGGAGAGTCTGGAGGAAGATGGTGAAGAGAAGCTGAGGCTAAACAAGCTCTCACATAGAAAGCAGTTTTAGTGTTCCAGTGAACAGTCCTAGGCTAGAGAGTCACACCAAGTGTGCCATCAGAGTACAGAGAGTTTGGCCAGAGCGGAAAAATCCAGGCAGCTTGGTCAAGGAGGCAGATCTGAACACTTGCCATTGTCTGCAGCAGCAGTGGCTGCTGCTGCAGCTGCGATGTCAACAGAGAGAGCCCAGGACAAAGGTGCCAGATGTGGTGTGAGAGCAGATGCTATTCACTACCCGCAAGAACTGACAAGGAGTAGAAATTTTCATCCTGATGATCACGGACCATGGACGGACCAGAAACCAAGAGGCTGGCGTGAGTACCCCCAAGACATCCTCACGCCTTCTCAAGGAGCAGTGGTGGGAAGGTAGCTGCTCCCCCCACTGGAGAAGAAGTCCATCTTTGATACTGACAAAGGCCCAGCCCGAGCAGCTAGCTCCAACTCAGGCCTTGGAAGAAAACAATAGGAGCCATTCAACAGGAAACAGGAACCTGACCTGTCCTGCCAAGCTCAGCTCCATCCAGGGGGAAGTCACCCTTCCCAGGCAGAGAAGCTTCCACCCCCAGAGGAGTGACTTTCTTCACTGGGTAAAGAGTCAGAGGCTGCCCCTAGGCAGCACACCCAGCAGCAGGAGGGGTAAAAGACAAACAATTGAAACTCAATAAACATAAATTCTGAGAATGGCTATAGCCTGGGGTCTCTGAGTGTCTTAGGAGCTAGCCAATCAGGGAAAAGCTACTGATTGCTGATAAGACTCAACCCCAACTAGAACCTAGCACCATCACAGTAACTTCAAGCTAGAGGAAACAGCCATCTCTTTCTTTTGTGATACTCAAAGAAGATCTCCCTCCCATTGAACTAGCCTGGGAGGAGGATCACAAAGCCCTTAGTAAGGCAGAGCTTTTTTTTGCCTACCCATAAAACTGACTTAAGAATCCAATCAAGCCACAGGAAAACCAAACAGAGACTCCATCAAGAGACTGGTTACCAACACAGGGGAGATACAAAATCTTCCAGCCACCCTCCCCCAAAAATCAAAGAACCCTTTTTTTCTATTTAATTTTTTTAATTAAATTTTTTTTCTATTTTTTCTTTCATAATTTTTATTTTAGATCTGTGTTTTTTGTTCTTTAAAAAAAATTTCTTTTAACCTTTTGGTCCCTTTTTTTTCATGACTTAATTACTGTTCTGATCATCCCCAGATATATACACATTGTCGATTATTAGACCTTATCAACTTCATTGTCCACATACTGAATTCAGAAATTGATTACTCAAGAAGAGCCTGGAATGATGTATGCCATGCCTTAAAGACAAACAAGAATACTGTACCTAGGTAAACTTTTCTTTATAACCGAAGGTCAAATACAAACCTTCCAGAGCAAAGAAAAAATAAACCAATATATCTTACCTCTTAGGCTTAACTTCTTTAACAGTAGTATTATTTCTTTATACCTATATAATTTTTAAGTATTCCATTTTAAAATTTTTTATTCTTTCATTTTTCCTTTTTATCTCTTTCTTCCTCTTATTCTATCCTTTTCTTCTATCAGTATTATTTTTTATACTTAGTTAATACTTGTTTCATTTTTAAATTTATATTTTTGTTTCTTCATTTTTTTCTTGTTTCTTTATCTCTCTCCTTTCATTCTGTTCTATCCATTTCCTCTCTGAGATTAAGACTTGGTTAAATTCACTCTTTCCTTTTACCTCTTCACATCCCTCTAATCCTATTTTTCCCCAAGTTTCTCCCTAAACCTATTAATTTTTGGTCTGCTGAATCCCTCTTTGATGTTTTTAGCCCATTGATCCATAGTTGTTTGATGTTGAATAAATTGTATCTGTTGAACTAGATTTATCTTCAGCCATTTTGACTGTGCAACTAGAGGACTCTGGTTGATGCTTGCCTTAAAATAGTGTTCTAAGACAAAATTGGTGTTACTTTCATACCAAATGGGCAGAACAAGCTGGAGAAACACAAGAAAAATGGAAAGTCCAGGTATCTCAACTCACTCATGATAATCAGGTGACAGAACAGTTAATGAATAATCCAGAGGAGAGTTCCCAAAAAGCTCTGCAAACGCTACTGGTAAACATGGTGAATGAAAAGATTGAAAGCCTGCAAAGGATTCAGTGTGAGTATGATAGGGAGCAAGATGAGGATAACCAAAGATTAATACAGGAACTTCATGAGCATGATGAGGCTAACCAAAAATTAATACAGAAATCTTGTGAGCATGAGGAAGCTGATTAACGATTAATACAGGAATTGAGTGAGCAGGCTGAGAATAGACAAAGATCAGTAGAGGCATTCATGGAATACATAAACAGACAGCTGAAGGGATCCAGGGAAACCACAAAGGGAATGCTGAATGGAGCCCATCAGAAGGAAACCATAACCAATCAACAAGGGTATTTGAGAATAAACACTGAACACTAAATTAAGGAAGTAAAGAAGTCCATACATACAAGATGTAAAACAAAGCTCCAATAAAGAATTTGAAGCCATCAAAGCCAACCAATTAGAAGGAAAGAAAATAAAAAACAGTAGAAAGTCTTGACAGTAAGACCATGCAGAAGATCGAATCTCTGGGATTGATGACAGCCTAGATATTATAGAGAAAGAGCATACAACTATCCAAGACAAATCCAAGAAATATGATCAATCTATTCAAATTTGGAAGACATCATCAGAGGGCCCAATCTGAGAATAATGGGTATAGAGGAGCACCTAGAGACAGAAGTTAACCGTCTAGGAAATTTAATTAACAGGATCCTAGCAGAGAACTTCCCAAACATGATAGGCCTATTCAGACACAAGAAACAAACCAGAACAGGACATCCCATCGTCACATTATAATCCTCACAGGATTAATTCAGACCAAGAAAAGGATCCTTGAAGCTGTCAAGAAGAGAGGATCAATTACCTATAAACGGTAACCAATTAGAATGACCTCAGATTTCTCAGCAGAGATGATTAAAGCAAGAAGAGCCTGGAATGATGTATGCCATGCCTTAAAGACAAACAACTATCAATCAAGAATACTGTACCTAGGTAAACTTTCCTTTATAACCGAAGGTCAAATACAAACCTTCCAGAGCAAAGAAAAAATAAGCCAATATATCTTACCAAACCAGCCCTACAAAAGATACTTAAAGATGTCCTAAACATAGAAAATCAACAAGAGCACAATAAAGGACAAGAAACTGCACCAAACTGAGAATCCAAGAACCATAGGAAGAACCCAGTTGTCACAGCCCCCAAGAAGTGGATAACATGGCAGGAACTACTCTCAGTCCTAAGTCTCAACATTAATGGACTAAAATTTCCAATTAAGCTACATAAACTGTCTAGTTTGATTAAAAAGCAAGATTCTTCTATCTGCTGCCTTCAAGAGTCACACCTTACCCATAAAAACAAACATATTCTGAAAGTGAAAGGCTGGAATAAAATCTACCAAGCAAATGGCCTCCATAAACAGGCAGGAGTTACAATTTTAATATCAGATAAAATAGGCTTCAAATTAAAATTAGTGAGAAGAGATAAAGAAAGTTGCTATATACCAATTAAAGGATCTATCCTTCAGGGGGATATGACAATTCTAAATATCTATTCACCAAACAATGGAGTACCCATTTATCCAAGAAACACAACTTTCCCTTTAATCTCACAAAGATCCAAAGACATTAATTGTTGGGGACTTGAACACACCACTCTCCCCACTAGATAGATCAACCCGGCAAAAACTCAACAGAGAAACCTCAGATCTAAACAACTGCAAATATCAACTAGATTTACAGACAGCTACCGAAAATTTTACCCAGCAACATCAGAATACCCATTTTCTCAGCAGCACATGGAACATTTTTCCAAAATAGATCACATTTTAGGTCACAAAACAAACTTGTCCAAATTCAAAAACATTGAAATCATGCCCTGCATTCTCTCAGGCCACAAGGGAATAAAATTAGAACTCAAGACGAAAAGCCACCAAAGAAAACCCTGTAACACATGGAGACTGAACAACACATGGGTGAAACACCAGTGGGTCATGGAAGAGATTAGAAAAAAATTCAAATGTTCATGATATTCAACAAAAATGAGCACATAAACTACTAGCTCCTCTGGGACACAGCAAAGGCAGTATTCAGAGGCAAGTGTATAGCTCTGAATTGTCACATCAACAAATTGGAGAGATCTGAAAACAACAAATTAATGAGACATCTGAACCTCCTTGAAAAAGAGCAGCAAGCTAAACCCCAATCCAGTAGACCGAAATAAATAATTAAAATTATATCAGAATTAAACAAATTAGAATCCAAAAAAAAAAACATAGAAAGAATCAACAAAACAAAGAGTTGGTTCTTAGAAAAAATTAACAAAATTGACAGACCCTTAGTAAGTCTTATCAGAAAAAGAAGAGAACACACCCAAATGAACAAACTCAGAGATAAGAATGGAAACATCACCATAGAAACAACCAAGACTCAGCCTTTATGCTAATAAGTTTGAGAATCTGGAAGAAATGGAAGATTTCCTAGCAAATGTCAACATGTCAGAACTAAACCAAGATGAGTTAAACCAACTTAACAGAACCATATCAAGCAGTGAAATAGAAACAGCAAAAAGAGACCTCCTATCTAAGAAAAGCCCAGGACCAGATGGTTTTACAGCGGAATTCTACAAGGCCTTCAAAGCAGAGCTCAGACCAATAGTCCTCCAACTCTTCAATGAAATTGAAAGAAAAAGTTCACTACCAAACTCATTCTATGAAGCCATCATAACCCTCATCCCAAAATCAGGCAGGGACTCATCAAGGTAAGAGAACTATAGACTCATTTCTTTGATGAACATCGATGCAAAACTGCTCAACAAAATTTTGGCCAATCAACTTCAACAATTCATCCAAAAAATCATACACCATAATCAAACAGGATTCATTTCAGGAATGCAAAGCTGGTTCAATGTATGCAAATCAATTAATATAATTCATCACACCAACAAGAGCAAGGATAAGAACCACATGGTTATCTCAATAGATGCAGAAAAAGCATTCGACAAGATCCAATACCGCTTTGTGATGATGGCTCTGGAAAATCTAGGAATCCATGGAACATTCTCAATGCAGTAAAGGCTGTATATGACAAACCTACAGCCAGCATTATACTTAGTGGCAAAAAACTAAAGCCATTTCCTCTAAACTCAGGAACAAGACAAGGATGTCCACTCTCTCCACTTGTCTTTAATTTTTTTTTTGGGGTCCGGTCGTGGGGCCTGAACTTTGGGTCTGGGTGCTGTCCCTCAGCTCTTCAGCTCAAAGCTAGCACTCTACCACTTGAGCCACAGTGCCACTTCCGGCTTTTATCTTTTTGCTTATGTGGTGCTGAGGAATCGAACTCAGGGCCTCAGGCATGCAAGGCAAGCTCTCTACCACTGAGCCACCTTCCCAGCCCTCCACTTGTCTTTAATTTTTATTTTACAATTACTCAAATGCTTGTTTTCATTGTTAAAGTAATGAATCAGATTAAGATATGTCTCACTTCAATTCTGTCTCTCAATCCTATTTACATCCGTTTCTTATAAGGAAGATTTTAAAAAAATTATTGTGAAAATACCGTACAGAGGGGTTACAATTACATGGGCAAGATAGTGAGTACAAAGAAGATTTTTGAACATTAAATAATCTAAAATATTTGATTTGATTTTGAATTTTTTAAAATTATATAAGCAATGATATAAAAATATCTTCCAGTTAATATTCTTCTTTTTTTTTTTTCAGGTAAGGGGTAGGTTTATTCATCGCTCTGGCTGGCACCAGGCCACATTGGCCCTCCACAAGGCTGGGAAAGGCCTGGGAAAGACCTGGTAAATAGAAATTTTTTTTTTTTTTTTGCAGAGTGGGGGGGATCCGGTCGTGGGGCCTGGGCACTGTCCCTCAGCTCTTCACCTCTAGGCTAGCGCTCTACCACTTGAGCCACAGTGCCACTTCTGGCTTTTTTTTTTTTTTCTGCTTATGTGGTGCTGAGGAATCGAACTCAGGGTCTCATGCATGCAAAGCATTCTACCACTGAGCCACCTTCCCAGCCCTCAAGTTAATATTATTCTTAGATGAACAGAATAAGCTTTGCACACTTGTCAGCAGTTTGGTTTTCAAACTTGTTACGTTACCATGGTCATCACTCCATGTATGACACATAGATTGCCCCAGTCTTTGTTTTATAGTTTAATGGCTCATCATATTTAAAGTATTTGATGAATACATATTACTTGTACAAAGGGGTTTAATATGATGTACTTTGATCGCATTCTTTATTACTCTTTCTTATCACTCAGTACACAATCAGTGATTTTACAAGTAATCTGCTGATAGGTAATATGGTCATTTCAAGTCTTTTGTTATCAAACCTTGTGCACTTAATTTATGAATTACTTGTGAAACTATCTTTCTCTCTTTCTTTTCTTCTTTTTTCCCTTTTTCCCTCCCACTCTCCTATCCTTCCTTCCTCCCTTCCTTCCTCCCTTCCTTCCTCCCTTCCTTCCTTCCTTCTTTCTTTCCTTCCTTCCTCCCTTCTTTCCTTTCTGTCTTTCTTTCTTTCTGGGTATTGTCAGTGTAAGGTATATTAAGTAGGTAAGTTTCATTAGGTAGCTGATGAAAAGAACACCATGAAGTATTCAGGTAGGAAAAGAAGTTTATTTATTGAACTGCTGCCCCTGCCCTGCATGGTGGAGAGGCATGATGGGGAGACCCACCCCCAGGCCAGGACTTATCTAGGCCAGGGACAGGAAGAGGTATGGCCAGGTGGGGGAAAGGTGTGGCCACATTGGACCTCAGGGGCTGGGAACCTCCTATGGTTTGATGGGAGGTGTGACCAGAGGCCACCCAGGATGTAACCTAGCAGGAGGGGGAGGTGACTGCTTCCAGGTGTGCAAATTAGCTAGTTAACACAGATACTGGGCAGAAACTTAGCCAAGAGGTAGGGAGGTGTCTGCACACAGACTGCATGGCCTGGAGCAGATCTTACCATCACCTTGAGCTTTTTCTGCTCTGGTCTAGCACTCTACCACTTGAGCCACAGCTCCATTTCCAGCTGTTTGGTGGTTAATTGGAGGTAAGAGTCTCATGGACTTTTCCTGCCAGGGCTAATTTCAAACCATAATCCTCAAAACATTAGCTCAGATAAGGGTGTAACCACTAGGGCCCAGCTACTTTCCTTTTCCTTCAGTATATTCGGGGAGGTGCACAGGATGGAGGATGAGGTAGTGAAGTAAGGGAAAGACTAGTTCTAAGTAAGTCACCTTGTTTTCAGGTGATAGGGCTGTCTACCCTGTGTCTAAGACCTAGAGGTGAGACATGCCATCCTTTGAATAGCAGATAAACCATGTTGTAAACCCTGTTGTTTAGACCCAAAAGGATATGTAAATGCATTGTGTTGGTTAGCCCCAGGGAAATGCCACCTCCCAGGGGATGAGCATGCCTGAAATCTGAAAGGCAGGGGCAGAGACCTGTCAGTCCTGGCCTGGAACTTGAGACACTCTCCATTTTCCTGTGGCCTTGGTCCTGGAGGCTGACCAGATTTGAGGGGGAGACCTGTGCAGATGTTTTTACATCAGGCCTATGTGCTGTGTCTGGTTCCTGGCCTTCCTCCAGTCAGCAAGGCGTTACATTTCAGCTCTCCTTTAGGGTTGATCTGGGTCGTTAGTACTGTTTTGCTGCTTTTTCTTTCCTCTCCTGTTCTCATGACTCAATTTTCTTTTTTTTTCCTATTTATTTATTTATTTAGAAAATACTGTACAGAGGGATTACAATTACATGGGCAAGATAATGAGTACATTTATCAAGCATTGTAGCCTCCTCCTTTGTTTCCCCTTCCCATCCCTTTTCATTCTCCCCCCACTACCTCCCCCACCAATCATCCTCCCTCCCTCCCACCCTCACCAAAGTTGTAAAGCTCTTTTTTCACCATAATGACTTGTACATCTCATTGTTGCAATGGGTCCACCTGTATCCCTATTTAAATGATTTGTTCATGACTCAGTTTTCTAACAGTGTTAAGTATAATCACAGGGCTGCAGGTCTTTGGGGCAAGAGTCTGCCTGACAGTTTTCCAGTAAAGAGTCCCAGTTCAATCTCTCAAAATGTGGCTTGTCTGTATCTCACTGACTGGATTCACCTTAAAACAGTGGAGGAGAGGTATGTTTATCAGGCAACAGAGACAACATAGGAAGTAGGTCTGTAGCATAGCACAGCAGTAACTCAAGGCCAAGGGATAATAATTGTCCATCTGGGAATTTTGGTTTGTATTTCAGAAGCAACAGGGACCTATGGAAAGGTTCTGAGTGTGGAAGTCAGGTGCCCATGTTAGTGTTAGCAAAACGTCAGTGTTTTTAGCTCAATGAAAACGATAAGGAATGGGTTTCCTCACATGGTGCCTCTCATAGCATCACCAATAAGTTTAGCTATTCTATCATTCTGTGTGGGATATTTGTGATTTGTCTATGGAAGAAAATTCCCCAGAGCATTTTTGCAATCAGAGAGGCCTGACACTCTGTCGGCTGAAGTGCCCTGAAATCAATGCCACAGTGCTGCTATGCACATGCTAATTCCACTTCACCATTCAAATTACACAGATGATTACTCTCCATAGTCCACTTCACCCGGAAATTGCTGAATTTTCACTTTCTTTGTACTATGAAAGGAGCTCTTCTCCAATGTACAAAAACACCTGAAGTTTTCCTTTTATCATTCTCACCCCTATATTTGGGGATGGATATTTGAGTACTTTATTTTTGTTAAGCTAATGCTAGCTGTGACATAGCCACATCGCTGTGGGTCTCAAATGCTTACCTGAAAAAAAAACCCAGTTAGTCTTTTCAGATTTAAGAGATGATGTGCTTGTGAACATGGGCATCAGTGTTTTCCGGTGGTCTTGTAAGAGCACTGACCAGCTCAATATTGCCATCATGGTGAACAGTGCCAAATGTGTGCCCTAACATAATTAAGTCTGGGCTTCTATTAATTTCAGTATTTTTTTTCCAGGGTGAGCCATAAGTGGTACATATGAGGAAGGAAGTCTGACAAACTGGTTCTCAAGATCATCTGGAATAAAAGACAAATGCGCTTTTGGAAAAGACGAGAAGGAGGGAAATTTCCCCCATTCTGGAGTTGTGGTTAACATTAGAAATACTAAGATTCATTTTTTTAAATTTATGCTTTTAATAGACATTAGAATACGGTTATTACCATGTCTGGGCCTGTTCTTGTCTTCTGTAATAGAGTTGTGAGCAAGATAATCCAAATTCTGGCTCTCCCTGGGGAGCTAACAATAAATAAGCGAACTTATTTAACTAAAGAAGAAAATACTAGACTGTGATAAGTGTTTTGGAGACAATGAAATAGTATGAGAGAATAGAGAATACTTGAGTACCTGAAAACTGTTGCATATTGGGTGGTCAGAAGAAACCTGTGGAAATGACTTTTCAAAATGATGGGAAGAAAATATTTGATAAAACTCAAGTTGTGGGGGGAGAGCACATTGAGGAAGCAACTCAGATGAGATCATTGACCCCAAGGTAGTGGTTCAGCCCAGCTTCCCATCAGTGGATGAGTGGATAAAGACAATATGATCCATATGCAAATTCAATTCCTTTTTAGCCTAAAAAGAAGGAAATCCTGTCATTTGCAGCAAAATGAGTAAATTAAGCCAGACTCAGGAAGATGAGTATTGCATTTGTTTTTCATATGTGGAATTGAATAAAAGAGTCTGAATGTAGAACATTATTACTAAAGATTGAGAGGGGGGTGATAAGGGAGATTGATGAGTGTATATTTGAGAAATATATATTTGACTCAGTATATATGTGTTGAAACTTCAGCCTGAACCATTAGTATGTCCATGTTCATCCAGACTTACAAAAAGGTAAATACACTGAGACACTGAGACTAAAAAATAGCTTTAAAAACAATAACAACAATAGAAAGAACACTAGTGAGCTCTAAAGGTAGGGAATGAGGGAAATCTTGGAAACTTTTAAACTTTATTTATTTATTTTTTTGCTCTGGTCCTGGGACTTGAACTCAGGACTTGGGTGTTGTTCCTGAGCTATTTTTGCTTAAGGCTAGAGTTCTACCACTAGAAAGATAGTGATAGAATGCTTCCAGCTTTTTTGGTAACTAATTGGAGAAAGAGTGTCTCACACACTTCCTGCCCAGGATGGCTTTGGAATGTGAGCCTCAGATCTCAACCTCCTGAGTAGTTAGGATTACAGCCATGAGCCACTGGTGCCCAGCTGGATTTAATTTTTTAATATAAAATATGAAACCATAAATTATTAGAAGGAAATATAAGTAAATATATCACAGTAGAAAGGAATTTTCTAAGTTGGAAATGAACAGTAGGAAGTACAAAGGAAAACAGAAAAAAATCTGAAATAAATGTGACAATGCATTGAAAATTCACAAAATAAAACCAGAACACCACAAATACCTCAATTAACAAGATGATAAAAGATATGGATATAAGGTTTAGCTGAAAGGAAACCACCACCTGGTTCAGGTAGAAAAGAATTTATTAGGGGGAGAGCATACAGTGGAGAGAGGAAAGGAAGGGAAGGGAAAGAAGAGGAAAAAAGAAAGACTTCCTGAGGGATTGTGGTTAACGTAGAGGGAGAGGGTAGGGAGGAGGAGTGGCCACAGCCGATGCAGATGTGACCTCAGAGTACTGGAACCTCCCACAGTCTGAAGAAGGTATGACCAGGGCATTCCAGGATGTGATCTCAGAGAAAGAGAAGGTAACTGCCCCCAGGTGCCTCAGTTACCTGGGTTATGAATGATGGGCCTTGGGCTTCTAGGGAAGGGGCTACCTGTGTATCCAGGAAGAACAATGGAGAAAGGGCTATTTTTCCTGGGCACACTTAACAATGGGCAGGCAATTCCCATAGGAATAAATACAACTATCCTCTAAACTTAAGAAATAAAGTTCAGGCTTGCTAAAAATAAATTTTATTGATTAAAAAAAGGAAGCAAGGTGATTTCGTTGTTGGTGTTATGGTAGTGAAGAAAAATATAGTAGTTTGTGTTACTGATGGAGTGTAAGCTAGACAGGATCAGGGACTTCTTATGTAGACTCCCATTATGTTTAATGTTTAGCTTTGGAAAATATGTATTAAAATTAAAATCTATATTGGATAGTGTAATCTGAGCTTTAGTTGAGAAGATTCCCAAATGGAGTGATCAGAGAAGTGGATAAAAGTTTGAATGCAGGCATACATATTACATGTAAGAGCTCAGAAAGAGAAAAGGGTACAAAAGTAAGATTATACTGCCCCTGGCTATAATCCTCTATACATCACCTTCACAATAAAATCAAATAAAAATTTGCCATTAGTATTGAGGCAGGTAAATTGTGGAAAATGAGGCCTGGTGAAGCAGCTCAGAAACATAGTATTTAGAAACACAGAAGCACTATCTTTGCTTCAAAGAAAGAGAATAGGATGCATTCCTTCCTGAGGGATGCATTTCTCATCCCAAGAATTAACATTTGTTTGGCAGGATGTATGCCTTCCTGAGAGAAATGCTCCCACCAAATGTAAGAAACCTCCAAGCCAAAATGTAGACAAGAAGACATCTGTTTTATGGCAGGATACACTCTTACCTGAAAGAAATGTACAAAACATCCAGAAACTCAGCAAGTGTAACATTAGGAGTGATTAGAGAAAGATAAAACACCTGTCTTCACATAACTTTAAAGTCAGACCCCCTGCCTTTACCATATAAATACCCTTAACAGCCAAGAAGCTGGATGTATCTCTCTCCCTTGGAGAGCACCCACACTCTGTTAGAGTATGTCCCTGCCTTTCTGCTTGTCTGTTTGTCTGCTTGCCTGTTTACTCACTCACTCAATATAGTTCCACCCAGTTTTCTTACCATTATGACTTGTCCAGAAATTCTTATTCTGTGATCTCAGTCAAGGACCTTAAGTGAGGAGTCCCTACGTTAGAGGGAATCTTTACAAACCCTCACTTGCATCTGGTGATAATATAATGCTATGAATAAAAACAAAATTATAAGTGGTTCCTGCAGTAGGTATTTTATTCAAAACAATAATAATTTTCTGTTGCCACAGTTCATTCATTCTATCTCCTCTTTCTCCCTCTGTCTGAAAGAAAATACAACCCATAGTTGACAAGTCAATAAACTGGGGATAAGTTTATAGATGATTTTTATCTTCTTATTTTCTGTACTTTCTGAATGTTTTACAATGAGCATCTATTACTTTTATAGTCAGGAGGAAATAACAATTATCTTACAAATAAAAGGCAGCCCCTGAAACACAAATTTGTAGATTTTGACGATCCTTGTATAATGGTCATGTCGCTATTTCCTTCCATAACTGCTCCTGCTGGCTGTAAGGGAGAATGAGAAGAAATCATCAATCTTATTTTTTATAGGTATTTAAGAAATTTTAAATTGGTGAAAGGAGTGAGTGAATCTATCATTAGGGGAAATGCTTGCCTGGTACTGCTGGCTCGTGTCTGTAATCTTAGCTACTCAGGAGGCTGAGATATGATGTTGGAGGTTCAAAGATAGAGCAGAAGAGCCTATAAGACTTATCTCCAATTAACTTCCATAAAAGCTAGAAGTGAAAGTTTGGCTCAAGAGGTAGAGGGCAAGCCTTAAGCAAAAAAGCTAAAGAACAGTGACCATGCCCTGAGTTCAAACCCCAGTACTGGCACAAAGTATATAAATGAATAAATAGAGAAGGTATTTTGCGGAAGCTAAAGTTTCCTTGGGATCAAGTCAATGTATTTTTTTTTAACACATACATACCATTACTTGCTCAATTATCTTAAAAAAATAGTACTAGGATTTGAACTATGGTGTTTATGCTCACTAGGCAGACGTCCTGTTACTTACACTATCTCCTTTTTGCTTTAGGTTATTTTTTAGATGAGGTCTTATCTTTTTGCCTGGACCAGTTGAACCCAGTTCTCATACCTGTGACCCCCCATCTAGCTTGAACCATAATTGTACACCTCCTCCAAGTTTGTGGGTTGTTAGATAAGGTTTTGCTAACTTTTTTTGTCAAGGTTGGCTTGGAACTGTAATTCTTCCCTGACTGTGCCTCCTGGCATAGCTGTGAGTATAGATGTGAGTTACCATGCCCAGACTTGCTGAATTATTTAAAATACTTTCAGATAGGGATTCAGTTGAGAAAATAAATTCCTATATGTAAATGCCAATATATATATATAAGAACAATCATCTCTGGGTTGATTAGGGATGTATTGTCATTCATACTTGAGGATGATTTGGGACCAAAACCATCACATTGAATGCATTTTAAGGGACTAAGAACTTTCTTCATAAAAAAAGGAAAGGCAGGGCTTGTGGTGTGTAGTGTTTTTCGTGGGAGCCTGGAGGGAAATATATTATGTAAGAGACCCGGGACCACACAAATGTGTGCTATAGATTTCTTAATGACTGTGCTTGAATTTCCTTACCTGTGCCATGGGAAAGGACCTGCGTTTTGGGTGAACATACATACAGGAAAAGATGATCATGCCTGGCACATTGTAACAGTCAGTAAATAGTAGTGATAGAGCTGCTGCTGCTGCTGACACTAAGGGTGATTAGAACAGTTTCAAATGAATGAAAAAGTATTTGGCCTCAGTGGGCTGCTGGACAAGAAATTTCCATTTTTCTTCATCTGGCAGCTTGATGTGTCTTTTGTCTATTGCCTAGAAACCAAGCAAAGGTGATCATTGCAAGACATTCTATACTCCATTTCTCTGAGTTGTTGGCTGCCATTACGACAGAAAAAATATCTTCAAATGTTACTCATTTGCTATCCTACTTCAAAGTAAATTACTCAGTGCTACCCAGTGGCTTGAAAAAAATTGTCTTCAAAGTGCCTTCCTCATGGAGTAGCTGAGTCATTCTGGGAGAATCGGAGTTAATTACTAGGGAATGAGGGGAATGGAAATGACATTTTTAGTTAGGTTGCATCTGAATAAGGACAGCATGATTGGCTGTTTATAAACCTTGCAGAGTATCCCTTATTATCATGTAAGAGAAACCCATAAGGAATAGATAATAAAATTCAGTACAAAGTATTATGCTTTTACAAAATGCTATTGAAAAGCCAAATTTTACTATTTATGATCCTATGTAAACATCATTAAGTCTAGATTCTGTATTGCCCCCAAAGATATATTTTAGTATCTCCTGTAAAATTAGAGCTGAATTTTATGACTCTCTTTTCATGGGTATATGCTCTGTCAGCAGATGTTAACTGAAGATGCATGAAGAGGAGAAAGTCAATGTGACATCAGTCCCTTCCTAATGCTTGCTGCTGTATAAAACATCACAGCAGAGCTATAAGGCAAGAAGTAACTGAACTGTCACAAAGAAGAACTCAAGTGCTTGCATTTCCCCAAGACTGAGAAATGTTTAAACAAATAGATCACACATCAAACAGTAAATGGTTCCATTCTCCTTTCTCAACTCCATACTATTAGGGAGTGAACAAGTTTAACCAGCCAAAGGTATTGCTGTTTGCTCATGATAATGGATGGTGACTTGGCTAGAACTCCCAGGTGTTCCCAGCCCTATGCTGTATCTTCCTGGTATTGCTCAACTGTAGCTAATAACTCAGATTAATTCACAATATTAGCTTTCTACTCAGCTAGATCAGACCCTAGGAGTATTCATTCTTTTCAATAATTAATGGCTTCTTTAATTGAATAGTATATAAGATGAGCAGAAAAGCTCAAAAGCTATGTATATGTGGCCATATAAGATGATGGTAAGCGAAATGAACCCCAAGATAGGGACACAAGAGGTCTTTCTTTGTTGTTGTTGTTTTTAATATACTATGTGATTTTTTTTGTTTCCTTTGTATGTTCTTCCCCCTGTGGTATATCCCCTGTTGTCACTGTACTTGATTTTGGTACCTTGCCTCTTGTATGTACTTTTGTATAATTTGAGGGGGGGGGGAAGGACAGAAACAAAAAGCTGAAACAAGGACACAGGATGACCCATTGCAACAATGATACCCACAGGACACTATATTGGAAATGAACTTTACAAATTTGGGGGGCGGGAGTAGTGAGGGAGGTGGGTAAGGGAAGGGATAGTGGGAGAACAAAGGAGGGGGAAATAATGCTGGACCTTACTCATGTAAACGTAACCCCTCTGCGCAGCATCTTTACAATAAAATAAAAATTTGAGAACAGGGTCTTGACGCAGTGCTATTAATGAGTCATCAGAAAAGGGCAGGTTATTGTGAACTGCACTGATGCAATAATTTCTTTCAGAAAGCCTTTTATATAGATGGATATGATGGGGATGCGGATGTAGGCTGTAATGGCAAGGGACAGTTCTGGCAAGAGACTGAGCAGGGGAAAAGGTGAAAATATATGATGAGCACTGTGTGATGCATTTCTACCTATCCTCTATTTCCTACAGTTGTCAGTATAAGCTGATTTGTTTGAATTCTGCTTTTTTCTGCTTCAAATTTAAGTTCCTCTTCTTCAGACTTCTAAGGAGTCTGGAAAGATGGACTCAGAATCTCCAGATGAGCCTGGCCCACGAGCACAGATTGATGGCATGATTCACAGCAGTGATTAATTCACCTTTTGTCTGTGATGACATCCAGGGGTAATTTTTCTGTGCACTGTCATATCTTGTTCTTGTGGTATGCCTAACTCCTAAAATGGTCCCTCATCCAATGTTTTTACACCAAGGAAAACAAACAAGCATGCAGATTGTAGGAATCAAGTTGTAACTAATCTTACCATAATTCCCTCCATGTAAAACAAGTGAGAGATTTCTTTAATCAAGTAAGCTAACCACTTTTCATTAAGAGATTTGATAATTTTCATGTATTGGTTGTTTAGATTGTTTCAGGTATTATGGAAAGTACTTTAGGAAGACTGTCCAATTCAAGTGTCCACAATCATCACATGAATTAGAGAAAGATGGCCAGATCCATATTATTCTCTATGGACCAACCCTGCTCAAGATATTTCTGATTGACTGATTTATTATTTAAGTTGAACCACAGCCATATAAAATGTTTACTGGCATGATCACCTTGTGTCAAATGAATAAATGGATTTTGCAATCAAGAGAACCTTTGCAAGTCTTCCCTGTGAATAAGTGGTAGAATTGGTATCTGAGTCCAGTTTTGGTGTCTAGGAAATTGTGTCCTTAACTGTCATAATCTGGATAAAAGCCATTTGTAGCACCTCTCACATTGATCATAACTCAAAGATAGAGCTGTGGTTGAGAATACAGTATCCAGGATCGTACGCTATGATTTCTTTCAACTTGCATTGAATACAACTAATTTGAATCAGGCAATTTGGGGAGCAAAAATATAACGAAACACTAGGACACTCATGCTTTGCTGAACAGTACCATTTGCTGCTTGAAACAATTACTAGAATAATGCTGTTTTCCTTGGCTATGTTGTGCATGACTAGCCAACAATTTATCTTATATGGAACACAAGTAATGCACTGGCTCTGGCTCTTAGGCTAATGTAAAATCACTAAAGGATAACTCCAAGTGAACCTCTGGCTCCACCACCTGGTTAGGTGCCCTGGAACATAGAGGTGTAATAATGAATACACCTTTTCATTAAGCCCCCCACTCTTTTTATTGTGAAAATACCATACAGAGGGGTTATAATTACATGAGCAAGGTAATGAGTACATTTCTTATCAAGCATTGTTGCTTTCTCTTTTGTTTCCCCTTCCCATCTCTCTCCCCTTCCCCCTCGCCCCCTCCCCCCCGCACCAAAATTGTAAAGTTCATTTTTTGACATAACATCTTGTACATATCATTGTTGCAATGGGTCCACCTGTATCCCTATTTAAACAATTTGTTTTTTCCCTTCCCCTCCTCCACAAAGTATACCAACATCAAATACAGTGAAAACAGGGGTTATACCGTGGGGGAGGGACATACAAAGCAACAAAGAAATATCTTATAAATATGTTAGAAACAATAGCAAGAAAGAAAAAACAGGAACCCTACTTCATTGTTGGTGGGAGTGTAAACTTGTCAGCCACTTTGGAAAGTAGTATGGAGGCTCCTCAAAAGACTCCACATAGAGCTCCCCTATGACCCAGCAATCCCACTTTTGGGCATTTACCCAAATGATCACAAACAAGACCATACTAAAGCTACCAGCACAACTACGTTTATTGCAGCATTATTTACCATAGCTAAGATCTGGAACCAACCCAGATGCCGCTCCATAGATGAATGGATCAAGAAAATGTGGTATATATACACAATGGAATTCTATGCCTCTGTTAGAAAGAATGACATTGCCCATTTGTTAGGAAATGGAAAGACTTGTAAAAAATTATATTAAGTGAAGTAAGCCAGGCCCAAAGAAACATAGGTCCCATGGTTTCCCTTATTTGCAATAATTAGTATATGTCCAAGACAAGCAGAAAAGGTCAGATAAGCTGATGTTGGACAAAATGAACCCCAAGATAAGGACTCAAATGGTTTTTCTTCATTAAGCCCTTTCATCCTAAATGTTGGGGTGTAATGCTCATATGGAGAGAACCAAAGATTTCAACAGTTACCCATGCAGGAATTTAGGGTAGGAGAAGGATAAGAACTGGTAGGCATGAAATATCCAGCTGTGCAATCCAGGGACCACAGAGTACACCAGGGGAGATAAAAACACTGCAAGAGGCTTATCTTACTCAGCCATGAAAGCAGCCAAGGTTCTTATGAATCTTATGACACACTTATCCTGCCTACCTCCTTGGCAACTTTGGATACAACCGACCTGCATATCTAAGTACTAAATCAGTACCTTTATGTAGGGTTAGCATAGTAGTGGACCTTAGATACTAGAAAAATAGTAACAAGAAGGCATAAACTCCTTGGCTGCGTTAGGCCTATGCTATGACCTAGACAAGGTACAATGACCTTGACGCATGCTGACTGTTTTGAAAGGAAAAGGAGAAGGTGCTGTGGCTGTTTTCAGTGGGGAGCAGAAGTAGGGTGGGAAAGTGTCAGTCTTAGAAAAATATAGCTAAATTCAGAAGAAACCTGAATAAGAGCAAGAGACATCACTCACTAGGCAAAAGTAAATGTTTTAAAAGCTGAGACGAAACTCTGGTGTTGCCCGTACTGGTAGCTCATACCTGTAATCCTAGCTACTCAGGAGGCTGAGATCTAAGGATTACAGTTCAAAGCCAGCACAAGCAGATTATAGTTCTCAGCCAGCACAGTGGAGATTCTTATCTCCATTTAACCACCAGAAATCTGGAATTGGTGCTGTGGCCCAAAGTGATAGAGTGCTAGCCTTGAGTAGAAAAGCTCAGGAATAGCACCTAGGCTCTGAATTCAAGCTCCACGACTGACAAAATCCCAAAGCAATAAAATTCTGGCATGTTCGTGGTCAAAGTGGGTGGATGGAAAGGGGAAAAGAGGATGAGGAAATTCAAAGGATGAAGTAGATTAAGACTAGCGTGGAGAGGATTATCGAAGGCTTTGTATGTTTCTGAGAAACATTGGGATTTTATCCTAATGGGCATTCGAAGCCAATGAAAGTTTTAAGCTTGGCACTTGGCACTTGGCCAGGTAAATTTCAGCTAGAGGTTGGAGGAGAGAGTGGAAATGCTAATGGCTAGATAAGAAATTCAACTCCAAACAGGGTGCTGGTGGCTCACACCTGTAATCCTAGCTACTCAGGATGCTGAGATCTGAAGATTGCAGTTCAAAGCCAGCCTGACCAGGAGCTTCCATGAGACTCTTATCTCCAATTAACCACCAGAAAACCGAAAGTGCGCTGTGGTTCAAGTGATAGGGTGCTCACCTTGAGCTGAAGAGCTCAGGGTCAGCACCCAGGCCCAGAGTTCAAGCCTCGTGACTGACCAAAACAAAAACAAAAACAAAAAAATGAAAGAAAGAAAGACAGAAAGAAATTCAGCTCCAATGCTAGCCATCTTCCAGTGAATTTCCTGTACAACCTTTCCCTCGGCAGTTGAAAAATGTTCCATGTTAGCCAGGTACCCTTAGCTCACACCTATAATCCTAGCAACTCCGGAGGCTGAGATCTGAGGATTGTGGTTCAAAGTCAGCCTGGGCAGAAAAGTTCTTGTGATTCTTATCTCCAATTAACCACCAAAGAGCTGGAAGTGGAGTAGTGGCTCAAATAGTAGAATGCTTAGTCTTGAGCAAAAAAGTTCAGGGACAAAGTCCAGGCCCTGAGTTCAAACCTCCCCCCGCCCACATACACACACACACACACACACACACACACACACACACACACACACACACAAATGCTCCATGTTTAAAATGGCACCTGAGCCTGCAGGACGTAACCTGAACATGGATGTTTGCCAAGATCAGATGATAGGAACATTGAGGGCTTGACTCTTATATGGCCTGCATGCTTTCTACTTTTTTTTTTTTTTTTTTTGCTACAAATGCATTCTTTTATTCCTAACAGGCGAAGAGATGAACATCAGCTTAGCACTCAACAAAAGATAGCACTTGATAGTGGCGTAAGAAGTTTAACTTAGTTCTGTGTTAGGGAATTTGCAAAACTATTTGTGATTTAAAATTGAGAATGCTATCCAAGCCAGGCTATCCTCTTTTCTAAATGTCTCAGATTAATTTATACATATTCATGGACAGTACAGCAAAAGTCATTCTTTTTTTCAAAAAATTTAAATACATATATATACATATATACACATATATGTATACACACACATTTATATATACATATATATATATGTGTGTGTTTATGCCTTTTCTTTTTTGGTACTGGGGATGGAACCCTAGATATTGCACTTGCTAGGCACTCACTTTGCCACTGAGTTACATACCAGTCGTGCAATTATCATTCTTATAAAAAAGCAGTTAAAAAAAAGGCAGTTTAATACTGTCCTCAAGATTAGGAGCTGGCATAGGTCCCATGGTTTCCCTTATTTGCAATAACTAGTATATGTCTAGGACAAAAGTCAAAAGCTATGTACATATGACCATATAAGATGATGGTAAGTGAAATAAACCCCAAGATAGGGACACAAGTATTTTTTTTCTTTCTTGCTATTGATTTTTAACATATTTATAATGTACTATGTGTAATTTTTTGTTTCTTTTGTATGGTCTTCCCCCACGGTATAACCCCTGTTTTCATTGTATTTGATTCCAGTGCCCTGCATCTTGTATATGCATTTTTATAATTTGGGGAGGGGAAGGGAAATAACAAAATGCTGAAATAAGGATACAGGTTGATCCATTGTAACAATGAGATGTACAAAACACTATGTTGAATATAAACTTTACAATTTTGTGGGGGGGGGAAGAGTTGGGGAGGTGGGGAAGGAAGGGATGGTAGAGGAAAAACAAAGGAGGAGGTAACAATGCTCAATAGGAAATGTACTCATTACCTTACTCATGTAACTGTAAACCCTCTGTACACTAGTTTTATAATAAAAAACAATATAAAAAGATTAGGAGATGGCTATTGATTACCATAAACACCTCTTTTCTCAACAGTATTTTAAAACTTGACCTTTTATTTCCTCAGTTGTTTTGGTTATCTATAGTTCATTACAACTTTATACAAGAATCTAGGGTCTTGCCACTTACATTAGTTAAGGCTACACAAGTGTTAGTGAAAGATTCTCAGAGTGGTTTGGTCTTGGTGTAAAAACTCAATAGAATCTCAAATTGACATTAAACTGCTTCAAGGATGGAGTGGATTTCATTATGTTAAGGAATAAGGACAGTTGTCCTTATTTGGAAAGTTGTTCACTCAACTTGGTTAATTATAGTGGTTATTCCCACATATCTTTTCTACACAGAAATACTCCTTAGTGCTATATGACTTAGAGATGCACCCAGCAAGGCCCTTAAACACTGGGTGAACCAAAGGAAATAATAGAAGAGAGATGACAAGAGAGTCAGAGCAGAGTGGGTTTTCCTTTTCATAAGGTAAGACCTAATAACTTAGAAATGTCAAGTATCATGAAATATACTCAGCCCCACTCCTAAGATGAAGAAAATCTTTGGTAGGGCTCTGTTCCATAATCCAATGCAAGTGATTTGTGTGTGTGTGTGTGTGTGTGTGTGTGTGTGTGTGTGTGTGTGTGTGTGTGTGTGTGTGTGTGTGTGTGTATGTGTGTGTGTGTGTGTGTGTGTGTGTTTATGGGCCAGTCCTGGGACTGGAACTCAGGGCCTGTGCACTATCCATGAGCTTTTATATTCAAGACTAGATCTACACCTGATATTTTAGTCAGTAATTATAGATAAGAATCTCACAGACTTTCCTGCCAGGGCTTGTTTCAAACTGCAATTGTCAGCTTCCAGCTTCCCGAGTAGCTAGGATTATAGGCATGAGCCATGGGTGCCAGGCTCAATATGGGAGATTTTGAGAAGCTGCTTTTTATTTATATAGCATTGAAAAGTGGTATGCAGGGAAGTCAATGATTCATTCTAACCAGTGCTCACAGATAACTCTATTTGTTTTCCCTGATTTTAAATGGATGCAGGCCACATACTTAAATTATATATTCAATAAACCTGATACTTGGCTTCTCTTGTCATGGCTTGACAGTATCCTTAAACTTCAATGGACCAGAAAATACAATTGGACAATTATTACTCAGACTGCAAGCAATAAACCTGATGGATGAAAAGCCAAGGATTTACTATAGTTACAGAAGCAGAACCCTTTAGCATCTGTGAGAACTAGCAATTTTCCACCAAAATTTAACAGCAAATCCTCTCCATCCCAACTAAACTTACAAGAACATATATGTGAATATTTTGATTTTCTGCCAGGAAGTTTCTAAGTTATTAATTAGTGGAGATTTTACGTGGGGGAATAATTGTGTCATAGATATTTTCTTGGATTTCTCTAATGTGTCCACACTTTTCATAGTGTTCTCAAGTGCATCTATTATTTATTACTTATTTTATTTTATTTTTTCTGCAAAGTACTGGGGTCTTTTCTGTTCAAGGGGCTCTACACCACTTGAGCTACACCTCCACTTCTTGCTTTTTGCTTGTTGATTGGAGAAAGGTCTCAGAATTTTTTCCCAACTCGCTTATGAACTGTGATTCTCATATCTCAGCCCCCCGAGTAGCTAAAAGTATAGATATGAGTCACCAGCTTTCTATGCATTTCATGTTAGCCTGGGTTTCATATCTTTCTAAGATTGAATAAGCATGAACTCTCATTTTACAAATTAAAAAAAATGGAGACTCACAGTAATTAAATGAGTTGCTAATGATCCATTCAAATTGATGAAGATCAGTACTCAAGCTAGATCTACAGTCTTCTGCGAGCATGTTTTTAGCATGATGATTAAGAATGTATACCTATGGAAGTGTAGCTGTGGCTCAAAGTGGTAGAGCAGTAGCAGTGAGCAAAAGAGCTCAGAGACAGGTGCTGAGGCTCTGAGTTCAAGCCCTACAACTGACAAAAAAAATTAAAGGATGTGGACCTAGAAAGTGAAGCCGAGTTCAAATTTGAGTACAACAAGAAAGAAAGAAGATAGCAATTTAATGACACATCTAAACCTCCTTGAAAAAGAGCAGCAAGATAAACCCCAATCCAGTAAACAGAAAGAAATAATCAAAATTAAATCAGAATTAAATGAATTAGAATCCAAAAAACTATAGAAAGAATCAACAAAACAAAGAGTTGGTTCTTCAAAAAACTTAACAAAATTGACAGACCCTTAGCAAATCTTATCAGAAAAAGAAGAGAACTCACCCAAATTAATAAACTCAGAGATGAGAATGGAAACATCACCACGGAAACAACCAAGATTCAGAACACTATAAGGGAATACTTCTCAAAACTTTATCCTAATAAGTTTGAGAACTTGACAGAAATGGACCTTTTCCTAGCAAATATTGACATGCCAAAACTAAACCAAGATGAGTTAAACCAGCTTAACAGGCCCATATCAAGCATTGAAATAGAAACAGCAATAAGAGACCTCCCAGCTAAGAAAAGTCCAGGACCAGATGGTTTTACAGCGGAATTTTACAAGGCCTTCAAAGCAGAGCTCACACCAATACTCCTCCAACTCTTCAATGAAATTGAAAGAGAAAGCTCACTACCGAACACATTCTATGAAGCCATCATAACCCTCATCCCAAAACCAGGCAGGGACTCATCAAAGAAAGAGAACTATAGACCCATTTCTTTGATGAACATTGATGCAAAACTTCTCAACAAAATTTTGGCCAATCGACTTCAACAATTCATCCAAAAAATCATACACCATGATCAAACAGGATTCATTTCAGGGTTGCGAAGCTGGTTCAATATACGCAAATCAACTAATATTATTCATCACATCAACAGGAGCAAGAATAAGAACCACATGGTTATCTCAATAGATGCAGAAAAAGCATTCAACAAGATCCAACACCCCTTTATGATGAAGGTTTTGGAAAAATTAGGAATCCATGGAACATTCCTCAATACAATAAAGGCTGTATATGACAAACCTACAGCCAGCATTATACTCAATGGTGAAAAACTAAAGCCATTTCCTCTTAACTCAGGAACAAGACAAGGATGCCCACTCTCTCCACTTCTCTTCAACCTAGTATTAGAATGCCTAGCTATAGCAATAAGACAAGATGCAGACATAAAGGGGATCCAAATAGGGAAAGAAAAATAAAACTCTCCCTCTTTGCAGATGACATGATCTTATATTTAAAGAATCCCATTGACTCTACTCCCAAATTACTCAAGCTGATTCAAAACCTTGGCAAAGTAGCAGGTTATAAAATTAACCCCCCAAAATCAATGGCTTTTCTGTATGCCAACAATGAGAAAAGTGTGGCTGAAATTAGGAAAGCAACTCCATTTGTAATAGCCCCACAAAAAATAAAATACCTAGGAATTAACTTAACTAAAGAAGTGAAGGACCTCTATGATGAAAACTTTAAAATCTTGAAAAAGGAAATCAACACAGAACTTAAAAAATGGCAAAACCTCCCATGCTCCTGGATTGGAAAGATTAACATCGTGAAAATGGCAATACTTCCCAAGGCTATCTACAAATTCAATGCAAAACCTATCAAAATTCCACCCTCATTCTTCAAGGAAATAGAAGAGGCAATCCAAAAATTCATATGGAACAATAAAAGACCCCGAATAGCAAAAACGCTCCTCAATGGAAAGAACACTGCTGGAGGAATATCAATACCAAACTTCAAATTCTACTATAAAGCCATAGTAATCAAAACAGCTTGGTATTGGCATAAGAACAGACCTCAGGACCAATGGAATAGAATTGAAAACCCAGAAATGAACCTACATACCTAAGCCATCTAATCTTCGTTAAGGGAGCTAAAACAATAGAATGGAAGAAAGACAGCCTCTTAAGTAAATGGTGCTGGCAAAATTGGTTAACTACATGTAGAAAACTTAAGCTAGATCCTTATATATCACCCTTCACCAGAATCAACTCCAAATGGATCAAAGACCTTGAACTCAAAGCAGACACTCTGAAAACATTACAGGATGGAATAGGAGAAACCCTAGGTCTCCTTGGCTGAGGCCGAAATTTTCTGAATAGAGACCCGGAAGCACAACAAATCAAAGAAAGGTTGGACAAATGGGATTGCATAAGGTTGCAGAGCTTCTGCAGGGCAAATGACATAGCTAGCAAGATCAATAGAAAGCCTACCGATTGGGAGAAGATCTTTACTAGCCATACAACGGACAAGGGTCTCATATCTAAAATATACTTGGAACTCAAAAAATTAAACCCCCCAACAACAAATCCTCAAAGAAACAACTGCCCAATAAATAAGTGGGCGAAAGACTTAAAGAGAAGCTTCTCTGAAGAAGAAAGACGGATGGCCAATAGACACATGAAGAAATGTTCAACATCCCTAGCCATAAAAGAAATGCAAATCAAAACAACATTGAGATATCACCTCACTCCAGTTAGAACGGCAAAAATCAAGAACTCTAACAACAACAGATGGTGGAGGGGATGTGGACAGAAAGGAACCTTATTTCATTGTTGGTGGGAATGTAAACTTGTTCAACCACTTTGGAAAGCAGTATGGAGGTTCCTCAAAAGACTTCACATAGAACTCCCCTATGACCCAGCAATCCCACTTTTGGGCATTTACCCAAATGTTTACAAACAAGACCACACTAAAGCTACCAGCACAACTATATTTATTGCAGCATTATTTACCATAGCTAAGATATGGAACCAACCCAGATGCCCCTCAGTAGATGAATGGATCAAGAAAATGTAGTATATATACACAATGGAATTCTATGCCTCCATCAGAAAGAATGACATTGCCCCATTTGTTAGGAAATGGAAAAACTTGGAAAAAATTATATTAAGTGAAGTAAGCCAGGCCCAAAGAAACATAGGTCCCATGGTTTCCCTTATTTGCAATATCTAGTATATGTATGAGTCAAGTGGAAAAGGTCAGATAATGTGATGTCAGGAAAATGAACCCTTAGATATGTATTTTCATGTTTTTTTCTTTAATGCATGTGTTTCTAAGGCATTTATAAGATTATCTCTTTCTTGCTTTGTATGTCCCTCCCCCACAGTATAACCCCTGCTTTCACTATATTTGATGTCAGTATAACATGTGGAGGTGATGGGGACAAACAAGTCGTTTAAGGATACAGGTGGACCTGTTGCAACAATGAGAAGTACAAGTTGTCATGTCCAAAACGAGCTTTACAACGTCGGTGGGGGGGAAGGGGGGGGGAAGGAGAAGGATTGGGATTGGGGGGGAGGGGGGAGGCTGGGAAGGGATGTGAAGGGTAAACAAAGGAGGAGGCTGCAATGCTTGGTAAGAAATGTACGCATTATCCTGCCCATGTAATTGTAAGTCCTCTGTACAGTATGTTCGCAAATAAAATTAAATTAAAAAAAAAAAGAAAGAAAGAAGAAAGGAGAGCAGGAAAGAAGAAAGGAAGGAAAGAATGAAGGAAGGAAAATAGAGAAAGAAAGCACAAACATAGAGTATAGAACTTATTCATGGATAAAGTCCTAGCCAGCTGCAAATCACTTAAAGTCCCTAACTCCTCTAACTATGTTCCTTCATTTATCAAATGGGGTCAGTCAAAAAACCCTCTTTATATTACCGTTGTGAGGATCCAGCAAGCAGATCTTTCTAGTCTTGTGCCTGTCACATAGTAAGCACACAAAAATGTTTAGGTGTCACTAAGGCTAATTCTAAGCCTGCATGATATGCAGCGCTGTTCTGGAGTATTATAAGGATCAAGTGTTGGAACTTCAGCAAATGAAAGGATAATGAAGCATCCTTTTCTTTAAACTGCATCTGCACTAAGCAGCAGGCAGCCCACATTTACCAAAACTGCTTTTCCCAGCGGGGACTGTGCTGGGCAGTATTTTATCTTTTCTATTGGCAAAGGTTTAGCTTTTTGCACATCTTTCAGCTCAGTGGGTTTATGGTGATTCTCCAAAGCTGGCCACAATTTACCTTTGACCTCAAAGGAAAAAAAAACCAACCAAAACAAAATCAGGAGCTAGACATGTATGAGGTGTCTGAAAAGCTCGCAGCCTAAGACTAGAACTATACTTTCTCTAGACTCCCACCACATGCAACCCGACCAGGCTGCTGTCTAAAAGGCTTCACACATTTTTTTGGAGTGAGAGTTGGGAAATGGGGGGACCACATGTGTTTTGTAGGAGGTAGATGGTGGCTGTGTATGTCAGTTTCCCTGTAGGTACCTGTAGGAAGTAGAGATACTAGAAACTGCTGGAAATGCTACATTCTAGCTTATGGCAAGATGGAGATACCTTCCTTAAGATCCTGTTCTTGGGTGAGACCACAAAGTCAAGTTGGATAAGCTGAGATGTGGTTAGACCGTGTTATTTCGAAAGGTGAAATTGTGAAATGTTGGGACAATTGGTGTAAAAGGAAATGGACAGGGAAATACCTACACTGAGAAGAAAAAGCCTCCCTCTTTCCTTAATCCTATAGCTTATTCACTTATTGTCTTATACATCCAGTTATTTTCTGATTCAAACACGGTTTGCTGACAATGGAAGTTTAATCATAAGCAAACAGCAGATACAACACTGGTCAGATGCAATCCTAACTACTCAGGAGGCTGAGAACTGAGTTTCCCTTCCAGCCTGGGCAGGGAAACTAGACACACACACACACACACACACACACACACACACACACACACACACACACACACACACACACACACACACACACAGCTGGGGGTAGAGCTATGGCTCAAATAGTAGACCACCAGCCTTGAGTGAAAAACCTAAAGGACAGTGCCCAGGCCCCTAGTACAATTGATCTATTCATCAGAGACAGAGAAGGCTGTCTTGAGTGAGAAATGGCTTAGTGGGGTTCTTCAATATAGGAAGGAATTACCTGTGTATGGGGTGGTTGGCAAGTTGGGTGAAGAATAAGAAAAACAGAGAACGACAGAGCCCCAGTAGCTCTAGGAATAAGAAGAATGACATAAAATGAGTTGGAAGAGTTCATCAAAATGACTAGTAACCATAGTGGATAGTGCTCAAGATGCAATGTAGGTATCATTTCACATAATCTTCCCTATGACCTGACAAAGTAGGAACAATGAGAAGCAGGAGAAGAGAATAGAGGCTTTCATAGACAAAATATTTTCATTTTGTGTTTAGGGAAATCAAAGAGCAGTGACAAGAACAAAATGGGACCAGGTTTCTTTTCAGGTTCCCATTGGTTGTTTTGGGAATCAATGCTAGGACTAAAATGGTCATGAGCTTTAAGCCTCAGATAAAGACACTACAGAATAATCCCTCTTCATGCTAATTTCTTCAATCCATAATCTGTTCGTCCTTTGCAGACTCAATTTTTGCATGGTGCGGGGAAGTGGAACTATTCAGAAAACTTGACATCATGTCCTGCACATCTAAGAACTATTCATTAAACACATGAACCATAGCTCTTTGATTCAGTCAGTTTCAGATTAATCATCTTTCTCTGGTGGGACAGAATATTGAATCCTCAGGTATACACTTACATGTCAAGTGGATGAGAAAATACTCGTAGTTTAGGACTTTATTGAATGGGAATTAGTAAAGGCGAGGGGTCAGAGCATGGGCATTGGAGTCAGTCAGATTCTGAACTGAAAAAATGGAGCAGGCATTTGTTCTGATCCAGGTCTGATGAGTCAGCATCTATGGAGCCAAACCAGATGTCCCTCAATGGATGAAAGGATCAAGAAAATGTGGTATAAAATTATATATATATATATGTATATATATATATATATATATACATACACACACATATACACACATACACAAACACACACACACAATGGAATTCTATGCCTCCATCAGAAAGAATGACATTGCCCCATTTGTTAGGCAATGGAAAGACATGGAAAAAATTATATTAGGGAAGTAAGCCAGGCCCAAAGAAACATAGTCCCATGGTTTCCCTTATTTGCAATAACTAGTATATATGCAGGACAAGCAGAAGAGGTCAAAAGTTATGTACATATGACCATATAAGCTGATGCTAAGTGAAATGAACCCCAAGATAGGGACAAAAGAGATTTTATCTTTTTTTCAATTCTCGTTAATGTACTTATAAAATACTATGTGATTTGTTTTTGTTTCTTTGTATTTTCTTCCCCCATTGTATAACCCCTGTTGTTACTGTATTTGATTCCAGTGTCCTGCATCATATATATATATATATATATATATATATATATATATATATATATATATATATATATATATATATATATATATATATATATATACACACACACACACACATTTTTCTAATTTGGAGAGGGGAAGGGAAATAACAAAATGCTGAAATAAGGATACAGGTTGACCCATTATAACAATGATATGTACAGACACTATGTTGAAAACAAATTTTACAATTTGTGGAAGGGAAGGGAAAAAACAAATCATTTAAATAGGGATATGGGTGGACGCATTGCAACAATGAGATGTACAAGTTTTATGTCAAAAAACAAACTTTACAACTTTGACTGGGGGTAGGGTGGGAGGGTGGGAGATGGGAAGGGATGGGAAAGGAAAACAAAGGAGGAGGCAACAATGCTTGATAAGAGATGTACTCATTACCTTGCCCATGTAATTATAACCCCTCTGTACAGTATTTTCACAATAAAAAAGAAAACAAATTTTACAACTTGGGGGGGCAGGGGAGGAGGGAAGAGTTGGGGAGGTGGGGAGGGAAAGGATGGTAGGGGAAAAACAAAGGAAGGGGTAACAATGCTTGATAGGAAATGTACTCATTACCTTGCTCATGTAACTATAACCCCTCTGTACAGTACCTGTACATTAAAAATATATCTTAAAAAAGAAAAGAGCTCAAGGATTGGCTAAGAGCATCATTGCAGGAGGGTTCCATTAGTATTTCCTGTCCCTGGGATCTCAGTTGTTAGGCAGTAATGCATCAGAATTCACTACCAGTAGAGCATGATGGTGTCAGGTGGAGAGTGCTGGGATTGATGGAGGAGGCTCTTGGTTGATAACAAAGTTAGTAAGGGTCTCCCAATGTAACTGTTTGTTGTGAGGACATAAGGACCAATCGTCTTGCTGTGTTAACAGAGGGGAGCCATTTCAGCAGCACTAGTGATCCTACCTGAAAGTGTGACAAGGTGGGTAGAGGGCTACATTTAGAGAGCTTGTTAGTTTCCTACAGCTGATTGTTAGCCTTGGCTTGACTGAAATCTTCATTTCCTCTTTCCATGTTTTATATATACACACACATACATACATATATGTATATATATATATATATATATATATATATATATATATTTCCAGGGATAAAGACATTAATATGTTGTTTGGGGGAGCCATTGTTCTTCCTGCCATTGAAGAAATGCAGAAGAACTTGCAGAAGAATAATATCTGCCCTCTCTCCTCTTGGATATAAAAATTTGCCTTTTGTCCTGTTCTCCTTCTAAATAATTGAGGGTGCCTGACACATTCTTTTCTCCAATTACTTGGGGATGATTATTATCTTCTGTTTGCATGTTGCTAGTAATTAGAAACTTCTAGAGTGTGAATAAAATGGTAGTAGAACCAGGTGCTGGAAGCTCATGCATTTAATCCTAGCTCCTCAGGAGTCTGAAATCTGAGGGTTGCAGTTCAAAGCCAGCATAGGCATGAAAGTCTATGAAATATTTATCTACAATTATCACATACACACACACAGTACACACACACACACACACATATGACACATATACATAAAGCTAGAAGTAGAGATGTGGCTCAAGTGGTAGAGTGCTAGCCTTGAGCAAAAAAAGCTCTGGGACAGCATCCACACCCTGAGTTCAAGCCTTCTGACCAGCATATGCTGTAGAAGAGAGATGGTGGGATGACATACTTATGTGTATATGATGAGTGGTATGACTTGAATTATGTCTTGAAACATCTTGCTTTGTTATTCCCTTTCCCCTTCCCAAGTTAGACAAGTGTATATACAAGATGCAGGGTACCAAAATCAAGTACAGTGACAATATGGGGAAGAATATACAAAGGAAACAAAAAAAATCACATAGAACATTTAAAACAACAACAAAGAAATAACAATACACTGAAACAAGGACACAGGATGACCCATTGCAACAATGATATCCACTACACACCATGTTGGAAATGAACTTTACAACTTGGGTAGGGGGAGTGAGGTAGGTGGGGGAGGGAAGGGAAGGGATAGTGGGAGAACAGCAAAGGAAGGGGTAACAATGCTCAACAAGAAATGTACTCATTGCCTTACACATGTAACTGTAACCCCTTTGTACAGCATCTTTACAATAAGATAAGATTAAAAAAAGTTTTGTTTTGCCAGGTGCTGGTGGTTCATGCCTGTAATCCTAGCAACTCAGGAAGTTGAGATCTGAGGACATTGGTTCAAAGCCAGCCCAGGCAAGTAAGTCTGTGAGACTCTTATCTCCAAATAACCAGCAAAAAGCTGGAAGTGGAGATGTGTCTCAAGAGGTAGAACACCAGCTTTGTACAAAAAAGTCCAGGGATAGTGCACAGGTCTTGAGTTCAAGTCCCAGGACTGGCACGTGCATTTGTGCACACAGGCATTCATGAAAGAGGGACAGCTGGACTGGACCAGTGGAATGGATTCTCTCCATGCCCACTATTTGGTATGGAGGAGCATATGAATTTTGGGGGAGTTGCAGGAACTCGCGTATAAAGGAGGGTAATTTTGTGGGAGGAGAATAATCAGAATAATCAGAAATTATCTCCCACTATAATTTGAATTCATGATGTAGAGAGGAAGCTGAATTCTAGATAGTCTCAAAGAACAACAACTTGAGAAAGCAGAGAGACCTAATTTAGAGCAATATGTTGAAGGTAAGATTTGCTTCCCACCCCACCCCACAGAAAGAAGGCAGATGCACAGATGGCAGTTCACCCTACTTGCCAAATGAGAAAAGCCATGAGTGCGTGTTCAGCACTGGAAATAATAAGGAACCTTGCATGGGCTTTTGATAGAAGACAGTTGGTAGAAGTTATAGGCAAAACCCATCACCTAATGTTTGACTCAATCGAAGTGATTGATTAGGGTAACAATAGCTAATACTTGTGTGGCACTCAAATGCTATATTCAAAGTGCTTTTCATATACTAACTCAGTTAATCCTTTAACAATTTTATGATTTTGGATTATGTCTAATTTTCCATTGAAGAATTCAAGGCACAAGGATAATAAGTAATATATCCAGCATCAGACAGACATAAATGGTAAAACTGAAATTTAAACCTAGAAATTGAGATTGAACTACTGTTTTCAAGAAATTGTTTTACAGGGTCTGGGAATGTGTCCCAGTGGTGGAGTGCTTGCCTAGCATGCATGAAGCCCTAGGTTCAATTCCTCAGTACCACACAAACAGACAAAGCCAGAAGTGGATTTGTGGCTTGAGCAAAAGAAGCTCAGAGACAGTGCCCAGGCCCTGAGTTCAAGCCCCAGGACTGACAAAAAAAGAAATTTTTTTACAGGAGAGTATACGTTTATGGGTATATTTCAAGTTTCTTGAATTCCATTCTGCCATTTTGATTCATTTACTCAGCAAGCATTTAGCAAGGGCCTAGAATATTGGTTGGCTGGGGTCGAGTCAGCCAAAGAAATTCACAGGAGATAAAGCAAGAGGGACATTGAGCCAGATTATGTAATTCTTTGGGGATTTAGCAAGTTCCTCAGTTTTTTTCAAATAAGATATAGAAAGTTTTGGAAAAGTGTTAAGCAGAGGATTGGTTTGACTTGACTTAGGTTTTTAAGGATTTTGTTTTGGATGTGTGTTTTAAATATGTGGGTGTACAAGGCCAATGATGGAAGCATGGCCAGGAGGGAAACTGTTGCAAGAGTAACTGAGGAGTGATAGCCGAGGCATGATGAGACAGTCCCTTGGTGCATGTATGTTGAATGTAGAACTAATATGGCTTTATTGGTCGATTTGTTCTTAGACTTGAGATAGAAGAATGACAATGCTGCTAATTCTAAGAATTGCTTATAACCTGGGACTCATTAGTACCAGACCCTTTCATAGTTGGAGATGTTATTATTATATATTATAATAGTATAAGAGATGTTATCATTTTAATACCTGTGAAGCATAGGTTTATTGTGGTTTGAAAATTAATTATACAGAAATATTTTGATAACAGACAGGGTGAAGATAAAATACATGTGAGTGAGAGTGAGCTGTGGTAAACTATCTTGTAGTTCTTTTCTGGTGAGGGAGGTGGAAGGGAGAGGGTAAAGGGAATGAAGATAATCAAGCTTAATTTTATATATTTGCATAAAATGTGATGAAACCCACTAAAATTGTTTTAAGTGGTAGAGAAAAGCGAGGGATATTAATAAAAAGTAATATAGAGGGTGTGAATCTGTTCAAAGGACATTCTGCTCATGTATGTAAATATCATATAAACACAAAAGCCCTGATGTTCAATTAGTTTATGCTAATAATTTTTTCAAGTCTCATAGTTGTGTGCTTCTCATATGAATATCATCATATTTATATGTGTTGGTGGAAAAACCAATGAGAAACTCTTCTCTGGAGATTTGTTCTGGATGACAAACAAAATATGTTGAAATTTTCACTCCAAGTACTTTAGATTGTAACCTTACTTGGTGATATGTTTTCATGGACATAATAGATTTAAAATGAGGTGATTGGTGTAGGCCTTTATCATCAATATGATTGGTGGTCTTTATGAAAGGGGGAAAATTGGACATAGATATATACACAGTGAGATTATCATGTGACCATAAAGGCAGAAATCTAACTGATGATGCTTCAGGCCAGTGACAGAGTGAAATCTCAGAAGCTAAGAGAGAGTCATGGAACAGATAGATACCTCTTGCAGTCCTCTGCAGTCAACTCTGCTAGCACATTCATCTTGGTCCTTAAGCCTTCAAACAATGAAATAATGAACTGATATTTAAGCCACCTAGTCTGTGTCAGTTCTGGAAAAATGAATGCAAAGTCTTTGACAAAGGAATTTTACAACTCAAAATTGGGCTGTGATGGAGGACTGAAGGAAGTACCAAGACATGCCTACCAGCAAGATGCTGAGACAAAAGCTAAGCTGTCTGCCTGCGATGACTCAGGAGCTACCATTATTATAGCACTGGTACTCTGTTAGGCACACAGAAAATGTTCAGCAAACATTTATTGCCTGACAGAATGTCCAATGGGTATAAACAGTGACTACAGAATAGGTACTATGCAAACACTATTTTCTTTCTTTCTTTTTTAGTTTTGTTTTTGTGCTAGGCCTGGGCACTATCCCTGAGCTTTCTTTGCTCAAGGCTAGCACTCTAGCACTTGAGCCACAGCTCCACTTCTGGCTTTGGTGGTTAATTGGACATTAGAGTCTTATAGAGTTTCCTGCACTGGCTGGCTTTGCACTGCAATCTTAGCCTCTTGAGCTGCTAGAATTACAACATGAGCCATGGGGGCTGGGTCTCACTATTTGCTTTCCTGATAGGAAGCCATTGCTAACTGTGTTAGACCACTTTCTGTTTAATTAATTTTCTGAAATACTTAACTTATAGAAAAGAAAGGTTTATTTTGCTTCATGGCTTTGGAAGCTTTCGTTCATGATCAATCCCATTTCCTTTGGGGATGTCCTGAGCTAGCACAACTAGCAGGAGCACAAGGAGGGATAAAGACACTTGCCTCACCTCCTAGATCCCAAACGAAAAGCAAATGAGACAGGAAGAAACAGGATCCTATAATCCCATTTGAGGATATCTCCCCATGATTTGATGACCTCACCTGATGATCTATCTCTCTATAGCAACAAGCTAGGCCACAAGCCTTTAAAAGTGAGATGTCAGGGGACATTGCAGATCCAAACTATAGCACAAATTATAACTTGAAACAATTTCTAAAGGAAGATGTTTTAATGCCATCCCCTTCAGAGAATATTGCAAGTGGGCCTTTGGTCTTCTCTCATGACATTTAACTCTATCAAGACATGAAATGTAATATACTTGCTGCTTTTAGGAAGCCAAATGCCAAGCCTCTATCTTCATGGATCACTATCATGATTACTATGGGGTATATAAGTTCTAGAAATATAATTATGTGTCTTTAAAATCCTTAATTAGGGGCTGGATTTATCTGGATATGGTATGTTAAAAACAGCGTAAGTTGACAATGCTGCAGAGCCAGGTTTTGTTATGACCTCCAACCAATTGGTGCTTTTCTTCTTCATTAACTTACTCTGTAAAAATGAAATAAACATTTTGTTAACTTTTTGTGGGTTTTTTCCCCTCAATAAAACATCATTTTATCAAATTCACAATTTAGGCACAAACTATTCTCCATAACATGTCGGTCTGTGCTTTTCATTACTCAGTGAGTTTTAACTGGTGAAGATGGGGTTGGGTATTCTAGGTCATGATATATTGATAACCTTTGTAAAAATCTTGACAAGGTTTCTTGAACACTGCAGGAAGGAAGCATTCAAATGGGAAGAGCTCCGAATAGCTGACAACCAGAAGAGGTGAACTGCCATGTTTCTTCATGATGGCAACAATAAAATGTATCCCAATTCCAGGGAGCTGAATCAATCTTTGCTCTGAGACAGCGGTGGGCTGGCAGCACAGTGGAGCGTAGCCTGCCTCTCGTTTTCCCAGTGACCCTCTTTGAGGATAATATTGTGCCAGCATGCAGACAATGATCATCTACCCTTGTGGATCATAAATAAAGGTAGCTGGCTGCCACAAAAGTCTAAGTAGCCATGCCTTCATCATTATTTATGAGGCAGACCAGGGAGCAGGCTTTAAAAGTGCACAGGCAAACACCATCTTTCCCTGGCATGGGCAGATCTTTTCTTTTCTTTTTTTAAATTTTTATTGTAAAGGTGATGTACAGGAAGGTTAGAGTTTTATAGGTCAGGTATTGAGTACATTTCTTATTTTCTCCCAGTTTTTTCCCCCTTTGGAATGTTCTCCCCTACCCCTGAAGTTGTATAGTTTATTTCCCACAGAGTGTCTGGCGACTATCATGTGGGGAAGATCTTAAAAGAGAAAAGAAGTCAGCAGCATCATGTTCATTCTTTTTTTTTTTTTGCCTTGATTCTTTTTTTATTGTGAAAATACCATACAGAGGGTTACAATTACATGAGCAAGGTAACGAGTACATTTTGTATCAAGCATTGTTGCCTCCTCCTTTGTTTCCCCTTCCCATCCCTTCCCATCTCCCCCCTCCCATTGCAACAATGAGATGTACAAGATGTTATGTCGAAAAACATCATATTCATTCTAATGTTATCCTTCCTTAATCTTGTAGATGGTAAATAGTAGGCAATCATATGATGACTCAGGCCTGACAAGTTCCCCCTCTGAAGTAATTTTATTCATCGTAGTTGCTAATTTATTTGGTTAGCTGGTTTAGAGACACACTTTCTTGTTGAGTTCCAATCACAGAGAATAGGCATGAATAATCAAATCCTGAATGATTATTTTCTTTATTTATTTACATTCAAAGGAATGGTGATCCATGCATAATGGCTGGCTGACAAAAAACCATTTTGTCTTAGTGAGGCCATTTTGCCTCCTGGGAGTGTGTTTCATTAGATGGTACTTGGTGTCTTCCTCACTCCAAATCTGATCCTTTCCTAGGGGATTGAGTATTTTTGTGAGTTTGGGAAAAGTATACAAGCATGCTGACCCAGCCTTTCCTTCTCTTCTTTGCCTTTGGAAAGAACTCAGATAGCAGAAAACAACCCTGCTGTGACTCTTCTTTCTGCCATCAGTATTATAAGTGCGAATGTCCCAGAGGGGAGGGAAGAAGAAAATCCAATAAGATCTATAGCTATTGGTAGCTATGAGTGGGTGAGTATGTGTAGATATACAGTGTCAGTGAGCCCAGTTGTCTAAGAATTTAGTAGTTATCCTTAACATGGGTTTATTGACAATAAAATTGATGTAATTATTCTGTGCCTGAAGAAACTGAACCAATTCAATGGTAATAATCACTAGACAATATGTTGGAAATGAACTTTACAACTTAAGGGAAAAGGGTATGGGAGGGGGAAAAATGGGAGGATATGAAGAAGGGGGTGACACTGTCCCAAAAGAAATATATTCATTACCTGATTTATGTAACTGTAACCCCTTTGTACATCACCTTTACAATAAAAATTAAATAAAAAAGAAAACAGGATCATGCCTCAACACAATAAAAGCTTTATCACTGACAAATCAATAGCCAATATTAAATGAAAACATTTCCTCTAAATCAGGAACAAGGAAAGGGTGTCCAATTTCCTTTCTATTTTTAATTTTTTTGGGGGAGGGTCTGGTCGTGGGGCCTGAACTCTGGGCTTGGGCGCTGTCCCTCAGCTCTTCAGCTCAAGGCTAGCACTCTACCACTTGAGCCACAGCACCACTTCCCGGCTTTTTTTCTTTTTGCTTATGTGGTGCTGAGGAATCAAACCCAGGGCCTCATGCATGCAAGGCAAGCGCTCTACCACTGAGCCACCTTCCCAGCCCAAGGGTGTCCAATTTCTTCACTGCTATTCAACATACTGAGAGAAAACTTAGGCAGAGGAATAAGGCAAGGAAACAAATACAAATAGGAAAGAGAGAAGTTAAAGTATCACTCGTATCACTCTGTTTGCTGACAATAGATACTGTACTTATAGACCTTATAGACAACATCAGAAAATTCTTTTAGTGGGCAAACATTTCATTAAAGTAGATGGATTTACTACCAACATACAAAATTCAGTAGCTTTTCTCTACACCAGGAATCAACTTGCTGAGAAAGAAATCAGGAAATCACTTCTGTTCATGAGAGCCTTAAAATTACCATCACCATCTTGTTGCCAACAACAACAAAAACAATGACAACAACTGCTTCTTAAATTTATATAACCAAGGAGGTGAATGACCTTTACAATGAAAACTGTAAAATACTAGGGAAAGAAATTGAAGAAAGCACTAGATGATTGATATATCCCTTCATATTCATGAATCAACAGAACTAATGTTTTGAGAATGGCCATTACTGAAAGTCATTAACTCATTCACTGCAGCCCTACCATATTCTTGTGACAATCTTTTCAAAAGTATAAAAAAAAATTTCCAAATTTTTACTGAGACCCAAAACATGAAACACTCCAAATAGCTAAAGCAACATTGAACAAAAAAAGAGCAATGCTAGAGGTATGTATTGACCTGATTTCAAATTATATCATTGAGTAATAGTAATAAAAATAGCATGGTACTGGCACAAAAATAGATACATAGGTCAATGGAATTAACTAAAGAACTCAGAAATATACCCACATACCTACAGTTATCTGCTTTTTTACAAAGATGCCAGAAACATTGGGGAAAAGTCTCTTCAACAAATGAAGTTAGAAAAACTGGGTATTTGAGTGTAAAAAAACTGAAAATAGATCCTGTCTTTTCACTCGTTCAAAAATGAATTAAAAATATATCAAAGGAAGGGGTGACATTGTCCAAACAGAAATGTACTCATTATCTGACTTATGTAACTCTAACCCCTCTGTATATCACCTCTATAATAACAATTTAAAAACTAAAAATTAATTTCAAATACCTTAATATAAAGTCCTTGAAACTACAGTAAAATACTTGAGGACACAGGTATAGGAAATGACTTTCTGAACAAGTTTCCTGTTGCTCAGGAAATAAGAACAAGAATTACAAATGGGATTGCACCAAACTAAAGAGCTTCTGGACATCAAAGAAAACAATTAGCAGAATGAAGAGACAGCCACAGAATGGGAAAAAAGTCTGCTAGATATTTATCTGATATCAGATTCATATGTAGAAGCTGTAGAAACAACTAAATACCATAACAACTAAGTAATCAGTAAATTGGGTAAATTTTCAGTAAATTGGGTAAATAAGCAAACAATTCTCAAGCTAAGAAGTACAAATTGTTACTAAATACACCAAAATGTTCAGCATCATTAGTCACCAAGGAGGTGAAATCAAAACAACATCCAGATTTTATCTCACCCGTCAGAATAACCATCATTATGAGACAGAAGGAGGAAATGCAATGGATAAGGAATCCAATACACTGTTAGTGAGAATATAAACTAGTGCAGCCACGGAAGAAATCAATATACAAATTCTTTAAAAAAAAAAAAGAACGAAAAATAAAACTATTGATCCTGCTATCCTGGGTACACACCTGAAGAAACCTAGGTCACCATACACTACAATATCTGCACACCCATGTTTAGTGCAGCCCTCTTTATAAGAGTCAGGCTACAAACTAGGTTCAGCTAGGTTCCCATCAATCAAAGATTGGGTTCAGAAATATACCATTTATACATGATGGAGTGTTGTTCAGCCATAGAGAAGAAATACATCATTTTGTTTGCAGAAAAATGAGTGAGGCCAAAGATTATAATGCTAAACAAAATGAACTAGATTCAGAAAAACAAATATCACATATTTTCTTTCATATGCAGAATTTAAAGAAAAGACATGAAAGGAAAGGTAGATTATTTGGGAAGAGGAAAGGACCAGTGGAAGAATGGAGAGAACTGTCAAGAGAAGATAATAGTGAGGTCAATTTGGTCAGTTCGTTATATATTTGTATAAAAATGTCATAATGAAATACATGGCTTTATCTCAATAGATGCAGAAAAAGCATTCGACAAGATCCAACACCCCTTTAGATGAAGGTTTTGGAAAAATTAGGAATCCATGGAACATTCCTCAATACAATAAAGGCTGTATATGACAAACCTACAGCCAGCATTATACTCAATGGTGAAAAACTAAAGCCATTTCCTCTTAACTCAGGAACGAGACAAGGATGCCCACTCTCTCCACTTCTCTTCAATCTAGTATTAGAATGCCTAGCTACAGCAATAAGACAAGATGCAGACATAAAGGGGATCCAAATAGGGAAAGAAGAAATAAAACTCTCCCTCTTTGCAGATGACATGATCTTGTATTTAAAGAATCCCATGGACTCCACTCCCAAATTACTCAAGCTGATTCAAAACTTTGGCAAAGTAGCAGGTTATAAAATTAACCCCCCAAAATCAATGGCTTTTCTATATGCCAACAATGAGAAAAGTGTGGCTGAAATTAGGAAAGCAACTCCATTTGTAATAGCCCCACAAAAAATAAAATACCTAGGAATTAACTTAACCAAAGAAGTGAAGGACCTCTATGATGAAAACTTTAAAATCTTGAAAAAGGAAATCAACACAGAACTTAAAAAATGGCAAAACCTCCCATGCTCCTGGATTGGAAAGATTAACATCGTGAAAATGGCAATACTTCCCAAGGCTATCTATAAATTCAACGCGATACCTATCAAAATTCCACCCTCATTCTTCAAGGAAATAGAAGAGGCAATCCAAAAATTCATATGGAACAATAAAAGACCCCGAATAGCAAAAACATTCCTCAACGGAAAGAACACTGCTGGAGGAATATCAATACCAAATTTCAAACTCTACTATAAAGCCATAGTAATCAAAACAGCTTGGTATTGGCATAAGAACAGACCTCAGGACCAATGGAATAGAATTGAAAACCCAGAAATGAACCTACATACCTAAGCCATCTAATCTTCGTTAAGGGAGCTAAAACAATAGAATGGAAGAAAGACAGCCTCTTAAGTAAATGGTGCTGGCAAAATTGGTTAACTACATGTAGAAAACTAAAGCTAGATCCTTATATATCACCCTGCACCAGAATCAACTCCAAATGGATCAAAGACCTTGAACTCAAAGCAGACACTCTGAAAACATTACAGGATGGAATAGGAGAAACCCTAGGTCTCCTTGGCTGAGGCCGAAATTTTCTGAATAGAGACCCGGAAGCACAACAAATCAAAGAAAGGTTGGACAAATGGGATTGCATAAGGTTGCAGAGCTTCTGCAGGGCAAATGACATAGCTAGCAAGATCAATAGAAAGCCTACCGATTGGGAGAAGATCTTTACTAGCCGTACAACGGACAAGGGTCTCATATCTAAAATATACTTGGAACTCAAAAAATTAAACCCCCCAACAACAAATCCTCAAAGAAACAACTGCCCAATAAATAAGTGGGCGAAAGACTTAAAGAGAAGCTTCTCTGAAGAAGAAAGAAGGATGGCCAATAGACACATGAAGAAATGTTCAACATCCCTAGCCATAAAAGAAATGCAAATCAAAACAACATTGAGATATCACCTCACTCCAGTTAAAACAGCAAAAATCAAGAACTTGAACAACAACAGATGCTGGAGGGGATGTGGACAGAAAGGAACCTTATTTCATTGTTGGTGGGAATGTAAACTTGTTCAACCACTTTGGAAAGCAGTATGGAGGTTCCTCAAAAGACTTCACATAGATCTCCCCTATGATCCAGCAATCCCACTTTTGGGCATTTACCCAAATGTTTACAAACAAGACCACACTAAAGCTACCAGCACAACTATGTTTATTGCAGCATTATTTACCATAGCTAAGATATGGAACCAACCCAGATGCCCCTCAGTAGATGAATGGATCAAGAAAATGTGGTATATATACACAATGGAATTCTATGCCTTCATCAGAAAGAATGACATTTCCCCATTTGTTAGGAAATGGAAAGGTTTGGAAAAAATTATATTAAGTGAAGTAAGCCAGGCCCAAAGAAGCATAGGTCCCATGGTTTCCCTTATTTGCAATATCTAGTATAGGTATGAGTCAAGCGGAAAAGGTCAGATAATGTGATGTTAGGAAAATGAACCCTTAGATATGTATTTAAAGGTATTTTTCTCTCATGTATTTGTTTCTAACGCATTTATAAGATTATTTCTTTGTTGCTTTGTATGTCCCTCCCCCACAGTGTAACCCCTGCTTTCACTATATTTGATGTCAGTATAACATGTGGAGGAGATGGGGACAAACAAGTCGTTTAAGGATTCAGGTGGACCTGTTGCAACAATGAGAAGTACAAAATGTCATGTTAAAACCAGCTTTTCAATGTTGGTGTGGGGGGGGGAGGGGGGTATGATTGGGTGGGGGGAGCGGGGAGGCTGGGAAGGGAGGTGAAGGGTATACAAAGGAGGAGGCTGCAATGCTTGGTAAGAAATGTATGCATTATCCTGCCCATGTAATTGTAACCCCTCTGTACAGTATGTTCTCAAATAAAATAAAATAAAATTAAAAAAAATAAAAATAAAAAAAATGAAATACATGGCTTTATAATTAATATATACTAACAAGTAAATCTAGGAAAGACTCTTGCCATTCAAGAATAAAATGAACTTTACAACTTTGGTAGGGAGGGGAGGAGGGTTGGGTGGGGGGAGGGAGGATGGGATGGGAAGGGGAAACCAAGGAGGAGGCTACAATGCTTGATAAGAAATGTACTCATTATCTTGCCCATGTAATTGTAACCTCTCTGTACAGTATTTTCACAATAAAAAAACTACTTAAAAAAAGAATATTTTCATTTCTTTCTTTTTTTTTTTGCTTTTTTTTCTAATTTTATTGTCAAGCTCATATACAGAGGAGTTACAGTTATATAAGTAAGGTAGTGATTACATTTCTTGTCTAAGGTGTTACCCTTTCTCTAATTTTTCTCCCTCTTTCCCTCTCTATCCCCCAGAAGTTGCACAGATCATTTCCAACACTTTGTCTTGTGAGTATCACTGTTGCATAGGTTCCCCCTTTGTCCTTTGTCTCACCATGTTGTGTTTACTTATCCCGAATAGTCTCTCTTTTGTAATTGTTTTCTTCTTCTTCTTTCTGTATCATTTCTCTTCTCTTCCTCTTCTTTCCATTATTTTCTGTACTTATAGCATAAAGACACATAAAGGACATGTGAATGGAGTGACAAATGCTGGTATCACAGGCCTTCTGTTTGTATCTCAAGCCATTAGGCATTTCTTCTGTTGAAGCTGGAGGAGAAGATATGAGACATACATGGCAAGAAATAAAACAGGTATGTACAAGTGCTTAGTTGTCTGTAAGGCAGTACCAATATGGCAGTAAAATCAGTTCCATGTATCAACCCATAGCCTCTTGTCCTGCATTTCTCTTTAGTTAATGAAGGCTTAGTAGGAATACTGAGGCAGTTTGGCAGTTTCTGTTGACATTCTGGCAATGTTAACAGAGGACTTTGGGTATATAGCAGAGGTCTGTTACTTTTTTGTTTTTATTTTGCCAGCACTGGAGCTTGAACTCTGGGCCTGTGCTCTTACTCATTGGCTTTTTCTCTTAAAGCTGGTGCTCTATCACTTGAGCAAAACACTTCCACTTCGAGCTTTTTGCTGGTTAATTGGAGATAAACAATCTTACAGACTTTTCTACCTAGCTAACTTTGAACCCAAGTCCTCCAATCTCAGTCTCAAGAGTAGCTAGGAATACAGGCATGACCCAGCAGCACCAGCTTAAAAGTCTGTACTTTTTATTTTTTTTAATTTTATTTTATTGTAAAGGTGATATACAGAGGGGTTACAGTTATATAAGCAAGGTAATGAGTACATTTCTTTTCTTCCCTTGTTTTCACCCTCTTTTCCTTCTCCCCCAACTCTCCTACTCCCAAGTTGTAAAGTTCATTTCCAACATAGTATTGGAAATACTATGTTGTATTTGCTCACCCTTTATTCCTCCATTTCTGCGATTCCATTCCTTTTCTCAAATCAGATAAACTTATACATAGGAAAAAGAGTACTGAAATCAGAAACTGTGGCCACAGGGAATAAACCAGGGCAGGGCGGGGAGGAAACAAAAGACAAAAGAAATAACTACAAACAGTACACTAGAGAAAGAAAGAAAGAAAGAAAGAAAGAAAGAAAGAAAGAAAGAAAGAAAGAAAGAAAGAAAGAAAGAAAGAAAGAAAAAAAGAAAGAAAGAAAGAAAGAGAGAGAAAGAAAGAAAGAGAGAGAAAGAGAGAGAGAGAGAGAAAGAGAGAGAGAGAAGAAAGAAAAGTGAAAGGGTAGAATTGAGAACGAAATCATTGGAAATTCAGATCCAGGCACAGAATTACTCCTGCAATTTTCAGTAGAGTGATTCAAAAAATATGTATTAGTTTGAATCACTTATTTTTGTCACTAGCAAACCAAAAGATCCTAAGGTCTACATGAGTTGTAGAGCTGATATATCTGTCTGTCGACTAGAAATAACCAGTTCCTGCGCTCCCAATTGTCTGCACTACTGATTTAGCATTGTTTGAAACATGTGAGGGTAAGTGCATCTTTTCTCAAGTATTAGCTTCTGAGATTTACAACTGAAGTGGATGGAAATACAGTCTTTAGCTATTCAAGCCGGGAGTAAGGACACTTGGTTAGATGGACTAAGTGGTGCCAATGTCAGGATTAATATAATGGCTCCATGTCAAAACAATTCCATGGTAAATCACTTGGAAGGGCAATTCAATCATTAAAGTTCTATTGCCATTGGCAAATGGAGCTCTGAGCCACTTGCCTTCCTTTTTGAGAAAGGCTTGGATGAGACTCGGCTGCCATCTAGTTTGAAGTTTAGGAAATGGCTTTGGGAAAATCCGTGCTATCTTAATGGCAAAAATCATCTTATGGTTTTGAGAGGCAATGATAGCACCTTGATGCTTCTGAGGGGAAGGAGAAGAAGGTGATAAAGGACAGTTTGGGTGGGAGTTGTGAGAATGGGGAGCTACTCTTTAAACATTTCTTCCACTGTTGGGTGCCAGTTGTTCATATCTGTAATCCTAGCTCCTCAGGAGTCTGAGATCTGAGGATCCTGGTTCAAACCAGACGAGGCAGGAAGGTCTGTGAGACTCTTACACCCAATTATTCACCAAAAAGCTGAAAGTGGTGCATGGCTCAAGTGGTAGAACAGTAGCTTTGAGCACAAAAGCTCAGGGGCAGTACCCAGGCCCTGAATTCAAGCCCAAGGACTGGAACAAAAAAATTCTTCCAAAGACAGCCTCTTCAGTAAATGGTGCTGGCAAAATTGGTTAACTACTTGTAGAAAACTAAAGCTAGATCCTTATATATCATCCTGCACCAGAATCAACTCCAAATGGATCAAAGACCTCGAAGTCAAAGCAGACACTCTGAAAACATTACAGGATGGAATAGGAGAAACCCTAGGTCTCCTTGGCTCAAACCGAAATTTTCTGAATAGAGACCCAGAAACACAACAAATCAAAGAAAGGTTGGACAAATGGGATTGCATGAAGTTGCAGAGCTTCTGCATGGCAAAGGACATAGCTAGCAAGATCAATAGAAAGCCCATGGAATGGGAGAAGATCTTCACTAGCCATACAACAGACAAGGGTCTCATATCTAAAATATACTTGGAACTCAAAAAAATAAATCCCCCAAAACAAATCCTCAAAGAAACAACTGCCCAATAAATAAGTGGGCTAAAGACTTAAAGAGAAACTTCTCTGAAGAAGAAAGAAGGATGGCCAATAGACACATGAAGAAATGCTCAACATCCCTAGCCATAAAAGAAATGCAAATCAAAACATTGAGATACCCCCTCACTCCAGTTAGAATGGAAAAAATCAAGAACTCACAGTAGATTGTGAAGATGAGTCCCTGTTCATGGGATGTCAAGGAGGGTGGTGGACAATGGATGTGCACTATGTAATAATTTAGTACAGCTAAAATTAAAAATGAGGTTCTGCATTTAAGAGCTGAATGGGGGAGACCTGTTTTGATCAAAGTCCTCCTGGATTTGGTAGCAGTGGAACTGACATGGGGAAGTGAGGAGCCAGCTGTGCAAATTATAGAACAAGCATCAGAGCCAATGAAGAACACACAGCAAAAGGCAGTGGGACCAGAGCAAGGGACAATCACGTGTCTGAAAGAAAACTAGAACAGCTATCACAGAACAACATAGGAGACCACCATGGAGGTTGAGATACATGGGAATTAGCTGCCAATCAGTCACATGTGAAGACTACAGAAGAGTTTGAATTTCAATACCACAATGATGCAAAGACATTGAATGTTTGTTGATCCTTGATAATATTTTTGTGGTCTTCTGAGAAAAAATGTAATTTTCAGAGGCAGTTCAACTGGTTAGAAAGCTTTTAGCTATTTAAAATCTAATTTGAAGAAGCTTTTGCTTATTGATGACACCTCAACTTTGAATGTCTAGTTGTATTCAACATGAAATATTTTTAAGTAAAAAAAAACAATGCTTTATTTTTGGTTTTCTCTAAAACAATTGCATGTATTTAAGATGTATAATATGATGCTTTGATGTGCATTAATGATCATATACAAACGCAATGATTATTATAATGAGGCAAGTTAATAAATACATTCATTCCATTTCCTTATGTAGTTATTTGTATGGTGAGAGCACTTGACATATAGTCAGTAAATTTTGGTATGGACTAAAGAATTATGAATTGTAGGAATTATGTCGTGTGTTATGTGTCTAGGGTCATTTATGCTTCCAGTGAATTAGCCAATTAATCAAATTTGACCACAACTTCCCATTTACCCATCTCCCTCTCCACAGATACTCATCACTGTGATTTTCTGTTCTTTCTCTCTGTGTGTGCGCACGCAGGCATGCACGGGCGCACACACATTTGTGACTGCTATATAATTTAACCAACTTTTTATATTCCTCAGGACTGCAGTTCCTCATCTACAGACTTATAAGATTACACTGGATGTTGCATCTATAAGATTTTAATCAGAAGTGACAGAAACTCAGTTCAAAATGGCTTATACAGAAAGAAATACATTTGTTCATTTGTGTGAACAATCCAAGGACAATGACTCGAGATATGCATGGATCCAGGAATTCACTTTAAGGCACTGGGGATCTGATTGTCCATTTCTTGGCTATATTGATTTTGCTCCCCAGATGGTCCTTTCTATGGATGGCTCTCAGCAGCTCCTAGCTAGAATCATTCTAGAGTTAGAAATTCTTGTGCAATAGGGTATTTCTTTTGTAAATTGTATTATGATTAGCTCCAGAATTGTTTGCTGACTCGGGCATGTGTCCATGACTGAACTATTGCTGGGAGTTAGAGAATAAAATAATTGGTTAAAGGTAAATCTTATGGCCCCACAAGCCCTGAACAATCTGTGCTTCCCCATATGAAAATAGAAAAAGGGGGAATAGATTCTATAGCAGCAAATGAGACCTATCATTTGAATAGGAATGAATAGGAATGATAGGCCATGAATGCTTTCTTTTTGGCTTTAATCATTTCATAAATCCTACAATGGACTCAGTTCTTTGCAATATTTCTCTAGTTGAAATTAGCCACATACGTCACCAAAAAAAAAGAAAGAAAAGAAAAACACCAAGAGAGTAATCTGGCCTTAGATACCAGGAGTATGTTTATACTCTGTAAATTTATGATGAAATAACCAAATTCCTACTTGGTTGTGCCTTGTGTATCTAAACACCATACATTTAGACGGTCCCTTGTATTCCAGTTTCAAGACTCAGAAAACTCCGTGCACATTGAAAAGTTTTGTTATGGTGCTTCTTGTGAGTTACTGGCTAGAAAAGTTCTGGACCATTTGTTTCTTCATCTATTACTTTATATTGAATAGCTCATTGAATTGCTAGAATAAAATATAATTTGGTTTATCATTCTATATACTTCTCTGGTTATTTGCATTAGTCAGCTTTCTGTTATTGAAAGTAATACTTGAGTTTATTGACTTATAGAAGGAAAAGGTTTTGGATCACTGCATTGGAGGATTCAGTCTATAGTTGGTTGGCTGATAGTTCATAGTTGCATGGGGTGAAACTGTAAGGCATGATGAGGAGTCTATGGTAGAACCAGTTGCTTATTCATGGCATCTGGGAAGCAAAGAGGGAAAGAAACTAGACAGGTTCCACCAATACTTTTTATGAGCATGACCCCAGTGACCTCCCACCTCCCACCAGGCTATATCCCTTAAGGTTTTCAATAATGCCCAATAGCACCACAGGCCTGGGATCACAATTTTAACACATGGGCCTTTGGTGGAAATTTTGGATTCAAACTAACAAGTCTTTAATAGGACTGGAAAAATCTTAAACTTCATGTTCTCTATTATAATGCCTTTCCCCATAAAGAACGTAAATGCAACTTTTTACCATGACCCATCTTTCTTTTCAAAGTATCTCTGTTATATTTGCTCACATTCACTCCTCCATTTGTCCATGTTTTCCCCATTATCCAAAAAGTCATATTTCTTTAGGTTCTTGCTTCTCTATGAAATATTTGGAACTTACTAATTTGTTCCTACTTCATACCAAAAGTCATCTTTTGTTTAGCTTTTCATTAATTACTTGACGTACATAACTTTTTATTATAATGCATTTTATAATTTTTTTAACTTTATTGTAAAGATGCTGAACAGAGGGATTACAGTTACATGAGCAAGGTATAGCTGGGCACTAGGAGCGCATGCCTGTAATTCTTATATATAACTTTAAAAGAAAAATATGAGGTATAGCCGGTCACTGGTGACACATACCTGTAATTTTTGCTACTCAGGAGGCTGAGATCTGAGGATTGTGGTTTGAAGCCAGAGCAAGCAGTCTCTGAGATCCTTTTGTCCAGTTGAGGATAACAAAGCCTGAAGTGGAGCTATGACTCAAATGATAGAGTGCTAACCTTGAGCAAAAAATCTCACAGACAACACCAGTCCCTAAGTTCAAGCTCCACAACTAGTGTGTGTGTTTGTACACATGCACACGCATACCCACTCTAAAAGCAAAAACAAAATAAAACAAAAAACAAAACAAAAGGGAAAGATATAATTCTGCTATAGTTTGCCCTGCAATGTACTCTCCAAACCTCTGTGTTGAAGGTTTGACCTACAGTTTGCTGCTATTGGCAAGGGAAGGAAACTTTTATTCAGTGGAACCCACTGGTAAATTTTAGGCCACTGGGGTATTCTCTTGAAAATGATTATGAGATGCCAGTCTCTATCTATTTCTCTTTTCATGTCCTCATTGTCAGCTTAGCCAGCTTTGCTGTGCCTCAAGAACTGCAATGATGGGCTCCTTCCCTATAGGCCCCAAAGTGAGGCCACCAATTGATCATGGGCCAGAACCTCCACATGATGAGACAAATACAACTTTCCTCAAACAAATACCTGGTCATTCCAGGTATTCATGCCAGTAGCGGAAGGCTCACGTTATAAAATTTACCTTTGGACAGGGCAAAATTTTTCAATTTTGGGTGGTATATTTCAGTCTAATTCCAGAGCATTTTAATTATTAGAAAATAAAACTTGTGCCTATTAGCAATCAGTTCGCATTTGCCCCTCAGAAAGATGAAACCTATGTCTGCAAATCACTGCTTTGAGGGCAGTAGCTGGGACCTATTCTAGTTTGTGTTTCTAAGGGAAGTCTAGCTCAGTTATGGGGCCACAAGAAGCACAGATAGAAGTGAGTTGAACTGAAATTTCAGTGTGTTGACTGCTATTTCAAATCTACTCAACACTAAGTGGCCATGAACTATCTTGGAAAGAATATTAAGCAGAGAAAGACTTTTAGCTTTTCTTTCCTTTTCTTTTTTTTTTAATATGTTTTTTATTGTGAAAATACTGTACAGAGGGGTTACAATCACACGAGCAAGGTAATGAGCACATTTCTTTTTTTAATTAATAAGTTTTTTTAACAGTATGGAAAAGTTTTTAATGAAGTTCAGGGAAAGAGGTGCTTTGTTCTTTTCTGGTAAACCTAGAGGGAACAAAAAGAATACATAATCACAAAGTAAATGGAAGCAAATTATACATGTGAAACTGATTTTTAGACATCAGGCCCAAGTCTAGGAATCTCAAGTTAGGTTCAGCCTCTTTCCTCCATGTGCCAAATATAGAGACAGGGTGAATGGCAGAAGAAGTATCTTTTTTTTTTTTAATTGTGAAAATGCCGAACAGAGGAGTTACAGTTACATGGGCAAGGTAATGAGTACATTTCTTATCAAGCATTGTAGCCTCCTCCTTTGTTTCCCCTTCCCATCCCTTCTCATCTTCCACCCACTCTCCCCCCAGTCCCTCCCCTTCCCCCCCCCCCCCGCCCCCTGTCCAAAGTTGTAAAGTTCCTTTTTCGACATAGACTTGTTCATCTCATTGTTGCAATGGGTCCACCTGTATCCCTATTTAAACAATTTGTTTTTTCCCTTCCCCTCCACAAATTATACCAACATCAAATACAGTGAAAGCTTAGGTTATACCATGGGGGAGGGACATACAAAGCAACAAAGAAATCATCTTATAAATGTGTTAGAAACAATTGCATGAAAGAAAAAACTATTTGAATATTTATCTTGGGGTTCATTTCACCTAACATCAACTTATCTGATGTATTCTGTTTGTCTCAGATGTATTCTAGTTATTGCAAGTAAAGGAAACCATGGAACCTATGGTTCTTTGGGCCTGGCTTACTTCACTTAATATAGTTTTTTACAAGTCTTTCCATTTCCTAACAAATGGGGCAATATCATTCTTTCTGATGGAGGCATAGAAATCCATTGTGTATATATATTACATTTTCTTGATCCATTCATCTACTGAGGGGCATCTGGGTTGGTTTCATATCTTAGCTATGGTAAATAATGCTGCAATAAACATACTCGTACTGGTAGCTTTAGTATGGTCTTGTTTGTGAACATTTGGGTAAATGCCTAAAAGTGGGATTGCTGGGTCATACGGGAGCTCTATGTGGAGTCTTTTGAGGAACCTCCATACTACTTTTCAAAGTGGTTGAACAAGTTTACACTCCCACCAACAATGCAGTAAGGTTCCCTTCTGTCCACATCCCCTCCAGCATCTGTTGTTATTAGAGTTCTTGATTATAGCCATTCTAACTCGGGTGAGGTGGTATCTCAATGTTGTTTTGATTTGCATTTCTTTTATGGCTAGGGAGGTTGAGCATTTCTTCATGTGTCTATCAGCCATCCTTCTTTCCTATTCAGAGAAGTTTCTCTTTAAGTCTTTAGCCCACTTATTTATTGGGCAGTTGTTTCTTGAGGATTTGTTGTTGGGGGGTTTAATTTTTTGAGTTCCAGGTATATTTTAGATATGAGACCCTTGTCCATTATATGGCTGGTGAAGATCTTCTCCCAATCTGTGGGCTTTCTATTGATCTTGCTAGCTATGTCCTTTGTCATGCAGAAGTTCTGCAATTTCATGCAATCCCATTTGTCCAACCTATCTTTGATTTGTTGTGTTTCCGGGTCTCTTTTAAGAAAATTTTGGCCTGTGCCAAGGAGACCTAGGGTTTCTCCTATTTTATCCTGTAATGTTTTCAGAATGTCTGCTTTGACTCTGAGGTCTTTGATCCATTTGGAGTTGATTCTGGTGCAGGGTGATATCTAAGGATCTAGCTTTAGTTTTCTACAAGTAGTTAACCAATTTTGCCAGCACCATTTACTGAAGAGGCTGTCTTTCTTCCGTTCTATTTTTTTTAACTCCCTTATCGAAGATTAGATGGCTATAGGTCTGTAGGTTCATTTCTGGGTTTTCAATTCTATTCCTTTGGTCCTGAGGTCTGTTCTTGTGCCAGTACCAAGCTGTTTTGATTACTATGGCTTTGTAGTAGAGCACGAAATTTGGTATTACTATTCCTCCAGCAGTGTTCTTTCTTTTAAGGATCGTTTTTGCTATTCGGGGTCTTTTATTGTTTCATATGAATTTTTGGATTGCCTTTTCTATTTCCTTGAAGAATGAGGTTACAATGGTGATAGGTATCGCATTGAATTTGTAGATAGCCTTGGGAAGTATTGCCATTTTCATGATGTTGATTCTTCCAATCCAGGAGCATGCGAGTTTTTGCCACTTTCTAAGTTCTGTTTTGAATTCCTTTCTCAGGTTTTTAAAGTTGTCATCGTAGAGGTCCTTCAATTCTTTGGTTAAGTTAATTCCTAGGTATTTTATTTTTTGTGGGCTATTACGAATGGAGTTGCTTTCCTGATTTCAGCCACACTTTTCTCATTGTTGGCATACAGAAAAGCCATGGATTTTTGAGGGTTAATTTTATATCCTGCTACTTTGCCAAAGTTTCGAATCAGCTTGAGTAATTTGGGAGTGGAGTCTGTGGGATTCTTTAAATACAACATCATGTCATCTGCAAGAGGGAGAGTTTTACTTCATCTTTCCCTATTTGGATCCTCTTTATGTTTGCATCTTGTCTTATTGCTGTAGCTAGGCATTCTAATACTAAATTGAAGAAAAGTGGAGAGCGTGGACATCCTTGTCTCCTTTCTGAGTTAAGAGGATGGCTTTAGTTTTTCACCATGAAGTATAATGCTGTCTGTAGGTTTGTCATATACAGCCTTTATTGTATTGAGGAATGTTCCATGGATTCCTAATTTTTCCAGAACCTTCATCTAAAGGGGTGTTGGATCTTGTCAAATGATTTTTCTGCATCTATTGAGATAACCATGTGATTCTTATCCTTGAGACCTAATGTCTTGTACATCTCATTGTTGCAATGGGTCCACCTGTATCCCTATATAGTACAGAGGGTTACAATTACATGAGCAAAGTAATGAATACATTTCTTATCAAGCATTGTTGCCTCCTCCTTTGTTTTTCCCCCAACCGTCTCCACAACTTCACTCTGAACCCCCTGCTCCACCAAGTTTTAAACTTCGGTTTTCAACATAGTGTCTTGTACATTTCATTGTTGCAGTGGGTTCACCTGTGTGTCTCTATTTAAACAATTTGTTTTATCCTCTCCCCTACCCAAATTATCAGACATTAAATACAGTGAAAACAGGGATTATACCATGGGGGCGGAACATAGGAAGCAACAAAGAAATCATCTTATAAATATGTTAGAAACAATAGCAAGAAAATAAAACCACTTGAGTCATTATCTTGGGATTCATTTCACCTAACATCAACTTATCTGACCTTTTCTGCTTGTCTCAGATATATACTAGTTATTGCAAATAAAGGAAACCATGGGACTTATGTTTCTTATGGGCTTGGCTTACTTCACTTAATATATTTTTTTCCAAGTCTTTCCATTCCCTAAGAAATGGGGCAATGTCATTCTTTCTGATGGAAGCATAGAATTCCATTGTGTATATATACCATGTTTTCTTGATCCATTCATCTACTGAGGGGCATCTGGGTTGGTTCCATATCTTAGCTATGGTAAATGATGCTGCAACCTCTCTAGCCATAAAAGAAATGCAAATAAAAACAACATTGAGATACCATGTCACCCCAGTTAGAATGGCTATAATCAGGAACTCTATTAACAACAGATGCTAGAGGGGATGTGGACATTGTTGGTGGGAGTGTAAACTTGTTCAACCACTTTGGAAAGTAGTATGGAGGTTCCTCAAAAGACTCCACATAGAGCTCCCGTATGACCCAGCAATCCCACTTTTAGGCATTTACCCAAATGTTCACAAACAAGACCATACTAAAGCTACCAGCACAACCATGTTTAGCTTTTATTTTCTGTCACCAGCTGCATCCTTGGGCAACTTTCTTTCCCTCTTTAGACATAATTGTTTTTCTCCATTAAAAGAGACTGGACTCCACTATTTCTATGGTGTCTGCCAGTTAAAATGGTAGCAGAACCATTAATTTTAAGGTTAAGACTGAGTTGCAGTATAAGGCACTTTATTGAATGAAGACAATCAGGTTTCTTTGCCTTTTTATTGGGGTTTATAGAATATGTAAGATAAGAAGGCTCCTCTCCTAGGGTTTGTTTATGGGGATGTCATCTGGTCTGGCTCAATCATATCCAAACTCCATTGAACCAATGTGGTTTGCACCAAATTCAAGAAATGTAAATATGCTATTTTGGTCAAGGTCTCAACTTTAATCTGAGGATTTGATTTCTGTTTGTACTGAAGTAAATACATGTTTGCATTTAGGAGCTTCTTTCTGGCAGTTATGAACCAAATATCACATAGAAGTATTAGCACAGAAAAAGAAAATATATGAGTTGTGTACTCTACATAACCTATATTTTTAAATCATCCTTTAACTTCTCAAATGTCTTCAAGAACATCTTAGGGGGAAAATTGAACCAACCCAGTTTTTCATGTTTCCCAAATGAGTGGTTCAAACGTCAGGGAAATGAGGTCAGAATAGTAAACAGACAGCTGTTCTCTATTTCCCTTTCCAGAGAGATGAAGGTCAAAGACATCCTCTTTCTTCTTAACAGATCCCTCTCAAACGGGTTGTAAACAAGTGTGCCATGCAGCTCCAGCTGCACTGGGAAGAAAGAGAGGCATTTTGGAACAGCTTTTATAGGTGTTGAACATACAAACCTTTGATTTGGTTTTCTTGTCTCTTTGCCGTGTCTTTCCTTCACGACATGAAGCCATTGATTGAATGAAGTTAGAATAACTTTTGACATAGCTAACCAAAATAGATAGAAAAAGGACTGGTTGCTAAGCACAGCTCTGCTGGGTTCCTTGGCTGACAGCCTGTATTAGCATGCGGGGCTTTGCAGAAATAAGTCTTTAGTATTGGTGGCTGGTTATTTAAAGTTGGCCTTGCCTCTCAGGTAATAGTGAGTCAGAAGTACACGTGCATGTGAAGTTAAGGAGGAATCACTTCATGTCTCCAAATCATAAACCTTCTTGACATAGTATAAGTGGGTTTACTCAACCATGTGTTTGACAAACATTATTTAGTACCCATTAAGAATTGAATGTGTGGTACATTCTATAAATACAATAATGAAATCATAGTTTCTCTATTCATAGAACTCAATGGACAGTAAAATAGATAGACAGGGAGACAGATTTAGATGATGAATGAATGGAAAGATGATAGGTAGACAAAGACTGGAAGAAAGATAACCAGACAATACTTATTAGTGTCTCAGTTCTGTTCTCCTATTCAGTAAACAAGGTTTATGGACTTGATAGTTTTTAAACCAAGGGAATGATATTCAGTGTAGCTCTCTTCATTGTCTTCAGGAAGTGTTCTGTTCTGGAAGACTATCCACTGTCAGTGACACAGAACTGAGGAAGAGGGAGAGAAGGAGAGCAAGCTCAAGGGCATGGGCAGGAATAGAAGAGGCTCTCACTGTGGCCACTTACTCTAGAGCAAAAAAAGTTTTGTTTTTTGCTTTTTGGGGTTTTTTTTGTCTGTCGTGGGGCTTGAACTCTGGGCCTGGGCACTGTCCCTCAGCTCTTCAGCTCAAGGCGAACGCTCTACCATTTGAGCCACAGTGCCACTTCTGGTTTTCTAGTGGTTAATTGGAGATAAGAGTCCCACGGTCTTTCCTGCCCAGGCTGGCTTTGAACCGAGATCCTCAGATCTCAGTCTCCTGAGTAGCTAGGATTACAGGTGTGAGCCACCAGCGCCCAGCCAAAAAGAGTTTTTTTTGAAAAATGTGGGGATAAAGAGAATATGGAAGAGACAAAAGAAAGGTACAGAAGGGGTGTAACTGGAAAGAAGATGTGAAGATGCATTGTCTACTGTGGGCCCCCAATTCATGTTTCAAAACTTAACAACTCATGTGGCATTCTTAGGAAGTAGAGTTGTATTTTGCCGGGGGGGGGGGGAAGGGGGGAGGGGGATTAGTGCCTTTTTAAAATACAGCTAAAGGTCAGGGAATGCCATTTTTTTTCCTTAGGTAGTTATATAAAGGCATTGCCATTCAACAGAGAAGTTTATGAACACAGTGCCTGGTGATCTTCATTTTTAGGTTATGTGTTGAATATTTTTGCCATTTAACAAAGCTATTTATGTATACAACCCATCTTGTTCTGTGTCATTCCTTCAACATCTTCACCACATTCTTTCAACCATCCCTTCCCTTATTCTTCTCAGTTCTGTGGCATATACAGTGTATTTGTGCCTGCATTCTACCCATTTTCCCTATTCATTCTTCTGCCCCTCTCCTGTTAAGCCCCCCTCCCAAGAACTCATTTCCTTGTACTCAGTTTGTTAGGCTTTGATTTAGTCTTTCTGAAGAGTTATACTATTTGGGGAGTTCTACATAGATTCTATTATACTTCAGTAAATTCATTTATAACCAGTTGGGTGCTAACCAAGTATGCTTACTTCTAGATTTATAGGCACATTTTAATTCCCACTAATGAGGGAAACCATGCAGTCTGTGTTTCTCTGGGTCAGGCTTACTTCACTTAACACAATCCTCTCCAAGTCTTTCCATTGCCTTACAAGTGATTCAATGTCATTCTTTCTGATGGATGAGTTGAATTCTATTGTGTACAGATTCCACATTTTCTTAATCAGTTCAACTTTTGAGGGGCATCTGGGCTGATTGCATATCTTGGCTATAGCAAATAATACAGCAATGAACATGGTTGTGGTGGTGATACAATGTATCTTTGTGCTCCATTGGATAAATGCCCAGAAGTGGGAATTCCTGGGTCATAGAGCAATTGTATGTTTAGTTTTTTTTTTTTTTGAGGAACCTCCATATTGCTTTCAAGAGTGATTGAATGTTTATATTTCCACCAACAGTGTAATAGACTACCCTTTTGGCCACATCCATGCCAGCATTTGTTATTATTAGTTTTTTGATAATGGCCATTCTAATTGGGGTGAGGTAGAATTGCAGTGTTGTTTTGATTTGCATTTCCTTTATATCATTTTTTTTGGGTCCAGTTGTGGGGCCTGAACTCTGGGCCTGGGCACTGTCCCTCAGCTCTTCAGCACAAGGCTAGTGCTCTACCACTTGAACCACAGCACCACTTCTGGCTTTTTTCTTTTTGCTTATGTGGTGCTGAGGAATCAAACCCAGGGCCTCAGGCATGCAAGGCAAGCGCTCTACCACTGAGCCACCTTCCCATCCTCTATACCATTTTCTTAATGACAACAGAGCTGGCCTTTATCAGGCACTCAATCTTCTGGCACCTTCTTCTTAGAGTTCTCAATATCCAGGATGATGAGCCATGAATTTTACTTTTTGTTTTTGTGGGTTACTGATCCTAAGTTATGTGCAATAATAGACCTAAAAAGACTAAGACAACTTTGGATTTTGTTTCTTATTTATGGTTTACAGGAGGAAATTAATTTTAATAACAATAGTTTATTGTTAGCAGGGCGCCAGTGGCTCATGCCTGTAATCCTTGCTACTCATGAGGCTGAGATTTGAGGACTGTGGTTTGAACCCAGTCTGGGCAGGAAAGTCCATGAGATATTTATCTCCAACTAACTACCAGAAAACCAGAAGTGTTGTGGCTCTAAGTGGTAGAGTGCTAGCCTTAAGAGAGGAAAAAAAAAAAAAGAAAAGAAAAGCTCAGGGACAGTGTCCAGGCCTGAGTTCAAGCACAATTTAAAAATTAATACATTACCGATGATACAGTGAATAGTACAAATTGTTCCATATAATAAGCCATTTTTCCAGAAATAATCACCATTAACCCTAATGTCCTCGAGGGCACTAACACATAAATATTCAAATGTCACCAGATATTGCTATTATGCACATGTAAATGTATACTTTAAATAAATTAAGCTATATTGTGTACTTTTATGTTCTATAATCTTTAAAACTGAGCAGCATATTTATAGGCTACTAGATGTATCTTTCTCATTTTTATTAGTCTTTTTACATTTTATTTAAGAGAGTTACTCTATTTCATAAAACAAAATCTTTTTTGATAGATATTTATTGTAGTATTTCCAAGGACACTTTCTTACTTATGTATTTTCTTTTATATAAAAATTAATGTAGATTAGACTCTCAGAAGTTAGTGTTTTGAGTCATAGGGAATATGCATTCAATATTGCTTTCATAGATTGCCAAATCGCTCTCTTACTCTATGACATATTCTGGGAATAGATGTTTTCTACCTGTGTTTGAACTCAGAGTGTTACATGGTTTGCTCATTCAGCTGGCATGCCATCATTTAAGGCAAGCCTCCAGCTCAGGTTTTTGCTGGTTATTTTTCTTGTGGACTTTTCTGCCTAAGCTTGTTTTGAGCCATGAATCTCTGGATATCAGCTTGAGTAGCTAGTGCTATAGGTGTAAGTCACTGGCCCCTGGCTGAGAGTGAATGATTTTCACATTCTTATTTACTCTATTCTTAAAAATCAAATATTGCAGTGTTAATCACCATACTTTAGTTTTCTTGCTGTTTTTCAGATGGGTACAAAAATCTTGTAAAGCCAGATGGAGTGCAACTTATGAGACTGCTCTAAGATATGCCTTGGAAATAGAAGCATTAAAGCTTTTGACTCTCAGAAATACTTCTAAAGCCAGCTCTAAAGCTGCTTAGAGAATTGTGAGTGTCATGTAAGTTAAGTTCACATTAGCTGTCAGCGTTTCTTAGGGCAAAATGTATCTTCAGAGTTATCAACTTCATTCAACTGCTTTCATTAGGGGATTTTTATTCTTCTCACTGGAGATATTTAGCTAATAAGAAGGTTATCCATGCATATATTTATGTATATGTCAAGTCTGTGGTAGTGAACCATTTGGTCCATAGATAGAAAAACAAAAATTCCATATCCCTTTCCTTCAATTATAATATCTCCTCTTGTTAAAAATCTCTGTTGTGATTAATTATTGAGTATAAACTTATTTGGTTCTGCACTGAAGAGTTGCAAATAAAGTCCATTATTTAACCTTTAAACATGCATATAAGCCAGGTATTAATATTCCCATTAAAGATAGAGCCCAAATGTCAGAGAGTTTAAATAACAGCCACACAGCTAGGTGTGGCAGAGACATTATTTGAAGCCATCTCTATCTGCTTCTATATTGTTAACAAATACGAATTGCTGCTCATTAAACAATGTGGTATTAAATAATGCTATGTTCTGGTTCATTTTAGAACAACTGACTCCATCTTATAAAAAAGCTTCCTCATTTTACTTTGGATTGCATGGATCCATCCCTTTTCTACCTAATTTCATTTTGTATCTATACTTTTAGAACATGCCTGGCTGGCTTCTCCAACTTCTACTTTTCTTATCTGGTCACTACTTTAGGCAAGTCTAAAGTTTTGCCAAGGGAGATTTGATTTTCATGAACTGCTTCTGGTTCTTCTCATATTTTTTGTGGTCGTTTAACATTTATTCAAGAAATATTTAAAAGAACATGATATATATTTGGCACAGTGCTAAGTTCAAGTATGCAACAGTGACTAATTCCTGTAAAAAATAGACAACCTAGTATACAACCCTTGCTTATCCAATAGTCATCTCTATCCGAAGTTGCAACTGTGACTCGCATGACATTACTAACATCTATACTGGAAATACTGGGCTTTGGTCAGGAGATAAAGACAGGACTTCCTGAGGGAATTATGCTAGAGATGAGGTCCAGAGTATGATGCGAGTTGACTAGGAAGATGGGAGAGAAAGAGTATTGAAGGCTGAGAGAGAATTAAACTGAAAAGGAACATGCAAAGTGTTATTTACTAAGAGAAGGCTAGTACAACCAAAACAGTGAAGTGTACAAGATGTGGTGTGGTCAGTGTGAGGCCCCCCCCATGCTTGGTTAGAGTTTTCATTTGGTTAGATATTTTAATTGTATGCGAAGCAAAATAGCAAATCCCTAGATGGTGGTACCTATGGATAGCAGGGCAGTGAGGATATGATCACATTGCTTAGATAGTCCACCAATGAGCAATACTTGGAAATCTTGGATGTGATAGGAAGGGAAAGGAGATGACTTCAAGGTTTCTGGCTCACACAACTGGACAAGAGATGCTTGTTTTTGTTAAGATGAGGAGAAAAGAATTACATATATTGGACTTGTTCTTCTATAAATTCATTGCTCCAAACAATACTCTAATAAACTCTGAAACAGAAACTCAGAACAACTTGAGTACAAAGTTTTTATGGATGGATTTAGAAAATATCACATAGAGACAGATAGATGGACAGAGAGACAGACAGAGACACACAGAGAGAATGAGAGGAGAGAAAGAATATTCTCTAATCAACTAGACTATTGGTTAGTGATTGCTGTTTCAAGTCCAGAGATTGTGAACAAGGAAGACAAAAAGTTTGAGGCTAATTAAACTTCTCTTCAGGCCAAGAAAAATATTCTACTTGCTGTAATTTCTAGGATTGAACAGTAAACAATTGGCATTTCAATTGTTCAATTGTTCTTGTCGAGTCATGGAAGATGTTTCAATATTTTTGAAATGTTGAGATGTATTAGAGTTTCATATGACATTTATAAAACTCAGAATTCCAAGAAAGACATAAATGGATTTGAAGAAGGATCTAGAAAGATGCATTCCTAAAAATGATTCATGGTGAATCAGATACAAGTGGTATATGCCCTGTAGAGTTCTGGCATACTAGCACAGAGTGAACTCGAATGACTGCACTCCTTTCAGATCTGGGACCTTTATTTCCCCCCTTTACATAATGGGCCAAATATTTATCTTATTCTTACTTAAAAGGTGAGTTTGAAGGTGATTGAGACAACTTTGGAAGTAGGCATTGACCTCTCTTTGTGAGAGCCATAAATATGAAAGATGGTTTTAATACATAATGGGCCAAATATTTATCTTATTCTTACTTAAAAGGTGAGTTTGAAGGTGATTGAGACAACTTTGGAAGTAGGCATTGACCTCTCTTTGTGAGAGCCATAAATATGAAAGATGGTTTTAATACAGATTCAGACAGTTTCTATATTGCTTGAATTATGCCAAATTCTTCTTACTACTCAGTGATTTCTGAGGATGACTCAAGAATGAATAAGACCTCATCAGTGTTTTATTGTCTGCTCTCAGACACTGGAAATGTGGAACTCTTAAATCACTGCTACTTGTCCTGAGTAAAGTTCTGGGGAATAGAAAAGGGGAATAGAAGAGGAACAGAGGAAATTTCTTAGGAAGGCAAATAAAGTGCTGTCTGTGACTACCTGGCTTTTCAAAAACAAGCATTTCTGATTATAAAAGATCTATCTTTTTTATGGGGTAACTGGGCAGCCCTGTTACACAATTGTTTAGTTACAACAGAGGCGAATTATGAAGTCCATGGAATTTCAAACTGAGGGAACCCTGGGAGAGTCACAAGCCAGCACCTTGCATGAGGGACCTCTTCAATCTTTCCTTGCCCTTGATCACTGCAGTCTCCCTGCTGCTTCCAGTGTCTTTCTGTAGGGCTGAGACCGGCTCCTGTTTGCCAAGTGTGGTGGTGAACTTTGAATGGAGGATTTTCATAATCTCATTAAATTGGTATTGGCTAATCTAAACATTACTTTTAATTAAAGTAATTTATCTGTTAACACATAAATATTAAGACTTCTCAGTAGGATGATAAGGGTTCATTAATGATAGACAGCAAGCAGGTGTTTTCAAGAATATTAATTGAAGCTATGAAGAAAGTACTTCTACTGGAATACCTTGATAGAGACATGACAGAATTGGTTTGACAGTCAGTGAGACACTTCTTAGTGGAAAACAACAGATAGTCTGGCTTAAACCCTGAAGGGGATTTATTGCTTCATGTTCTTGGAAAGAACAGAGGTATGTCCAATTTTGATCTGGTGAGATTTAATGTTTTTTATCTTTCTTTCTGGCTATAATTCCTTGGCATTGCTTCTGTTTTCCATGAGTGTTCTCAGTTCTGGTCCTTAGGCTACAAACTTGTTCATTTGTGCTGGGGAAGTGTGTGTGTGTTCCTTTCCCCAAGAATCAACAGATTCTATTGTTTGGATCAGTTTGAGTCAGGCTTGCTCTTAAAAGTCAGCTTTCCTTGAAGAATGTGACCACATTGTTTAGGTAATCTGTGCCATATTCTACTTCTAAATCTGGCATTTCCCAAACAAATGGGCAACAGGAAGAAAAAGGAGACTTCTTAGGAAAGTCTCGTGGCTGATAGAAAGCAAAAGGCAAATTAATGATGGGTCACCAAAACCAGTAAAACAGCCCATGAATGATTTCTGTGTTAATGGGTTAAAAAAGATATGAAAACATGACTTCTGAAGGTTGTTGCCATGTTCACCAAGGAAGACTCATAACTTATTCTTGTGGAAGAGAAGGACACACAAGCAGTATACTGATTTTCTGTCATCTGATTGATTGATTGATTGATGATGGATTTTGTGTATTTATTTTTCTGCTGCATTAGGGATGGTACCCAGAGCTTTGTGATTACCAGAGTAGCACATTTTCCGACTTCTTGATCCATCTTTCCAAGCCCTTTTGCTTTTGTGTTTGTGTTGAGATAGGGTCTCTTGGGAACTTTTCTGTGCTAGCTAGTCACAAACTTGTGATCTCTGGTCTCTACTTTCTAAGTAGCTGAGATGACAGGCATGTTCCATCTTGTCTGTCTATCGCTATGATACCCACAAAGGGCAATGTGTTGGAGTCTCTGCACACCTACCTACTCCCTTGATTCAAAGTTGTTCCCTCCTTGCCTTCTCAGGTCACACTGATGGAGCTGTTCCTAGGATTCTGTATTGCCAATTTCTCTAAACTCTGCCCACACTCTTGTGAAGATCCTTTTTATGAAACTCATCTCAAATTACCCAGTAGGAGTGTGCCATCTGTTTTCTGCCAAGACCCTTACTGATACAGTGGGTAATCATCTTTGTGAACATATTTTCAGTCACTGCAGTAGCACTTTTTCCAAAATAGAATGATTAGGATACCAACTAAAGGTAAATTTTCTTTAATTGGAAGAAAGCAAAGTGCCCTCTCCTCCCCTCCGACCACCCCCCCCCTCAACAATCTGCCTGGATCATTAGTAATTCAGTTGTTACATCAAGGATTCTCAGCCACAGGACAGCACTGACCATGAGGGACCCAGAATTTTTTTAAGAACAATTGTTAAATAAGGCCTCCTTTTAATTTTCATGTTCATCCGAAAATTAGTTAGATTTTTTCTTGACTCCTCTAACTGCAATTAATGAATGCAAATTAATTTAGCTTAGTGTCACTGTTTTACAATGTCTTGTAGGAACATTTATTCTCAATAGTATTGGTTCAGTTTTTAACAACTAAAGGGAGAATACTTACATAGTTTATAGTCATGACAAGAATATTATCACTCAAATTACTGATATAACTTTCCTATATTTAAAACTTAGTTTAAATGGAAACCCCAAGAGCAGATTACTAACATTATATTAATATTCATTGTTTGGGTTTGCCTTTACTAGGGCTTGAACTCTGGGCCTGAGCACTGTCCCTTATCTTTTTCACTCAAGGCTAGTCCTCTACCACTGGAGCCAAAGCTCTAATCCTGGTAATTATACTGGTTAATTATAAATAAGTCTCATGGACTTTCTTGCCTAGGATGTCTTCAAATCATGATGCTTAGTTCCCTCTTAGATCCCATAGCTAGGATTACAGGTGTGAGCTACTGTTGCCCAGCAATATTCTTTTAAGAAAAGAAAATAATGAAAAACCAAAAGAGAAAAGAAAACAACGAACATCTTTTGTGGATAATTATTGTAAAAAGGAGGTCAGCAAATAACTAAGAATCATTAGCTTTTAATGCAGTTGGATTTACTTTTGTACCATGGGTCCAGTAATTTCCTTTTATAAAATTATCTTTAAATATTTGTACAAAGGAGTTGTCATATAACAAAGACGTTTATGAATACAAGGCGTCTTAGTGTCACCTGCTCAACATGCTCACTCTTCTTCAACCTGCCCCTTCTCTTACTTTTCTTAATTTTGTGGTATATGCAGTGAAGTTTTGATTGTATTCTCCCTCCTTCCCCCTTCATTCATATACCCCTCTTCCCTAGGTCTCACATCCCCTGTTGCATGTACCAATTTCCTCGTGCTTATTTTGTTGGGCTTTCACCTAGTCTTTATAACATTATTTTTACAATTTGAGCTCTCCATCAAGTCTATGATACTTCAGTTAATTCATTTGTAACCATTTGCACACCACCCAGTGTGTTTACTTATAGACTTATAGGCACATTCTATCTGCCACCAATGAGAGCAGACAGGAAACCTTTGTTTCTCTGGGTTGCTTGGTTTGGTAATTTCTTATTTTGATGTATTTCTGATATTACTAAAGTGAGAAATAGTAACTTTATTCACATCTTGGAGTCCTTCTCTTTGGTGCAGAGTAGCTTAACTTTTTGGGCACTTCAGTATTTCATGTGGATGGAATCTCAGAGCATTATTTTTTAGAAATACTAGCCTGTAGTTCTGGAGGCTATTGATTGTACTCTCTGTCACTCTGTGCCTCATTAAGTCCTAGCCATAAAGCTCTTCAGAGGCTCTACTTCCATGGAGTGACTTCTTTCTTAGTGTTTTCACTCTGGGATCTTCTACTCCCATGCATATGACTGGACTGATTCCTTCTCCCTTTCCATCTTTGAACTTTTATTTTTCAATAGTGGGGAGTTATCCTTAGTATATTTATTAGTTTGCTCAATCCCTAATTTGTAGCAACAGCCAAACCCTCACTGGTCTGCTGTCCCATTTAGAGTACCTCTTTGTACATATTTCAGCCAGTATGTTCCTCATGATAGGATTTTTTGACTTAAAGGAAAGAAAGAAAAAAAATGTAAGGAAACAATTTCATCTTTCTAAATACAGTGATAAAATTAAATACACATTTAGGTAATTTTAATCCTTGGTTTTAGGATTAAGAGGTGTAGTGCTTTGTAAGCACTACAGTCATATTGGTTGGCTTAATATAGTATTCAATATTAGCTTAATATCCTAAAACCAAGAACAGAATACCATAGGATTTAGTAGAGCAGAAGCACTGGTGAGGGATGTAGTCCTAAGTATGATATCTAGCTCATTAAGAAATGGGCTAGTTATTTTATTTTATTTTTTATTGTGAAAATACTGAACAGAGGGGTTACAATTACATAGGCAAGATAATGAGTACATTTCTTATCGAGCATTGCTGCCTACTCCTTTGTTTCCTCTTCCCATCCGTTCCCATCCTCCCCCACACCCCCAACCAATTCTTCTATCCTCCCCTCCACCAGCCCTCCTGCCCCGCACACCAAAGTTGTTGTAAAGTTCATTTTCAACATAACAACTTGTACTTCTCATTGTTGCAATGGGTCCACCTGTATCCCTATTTAAACGATTTGTTCTTTCCCTTCCCCTCCACAAATTATACCAACCTCAAATACAGTGAAAGCAGGGGTTATACCATGGGGAAGGGACATACAAAGAAACATTTGAATACATATCTTAGGGTTCATTTCCCTAACATCAACTTATCTGACCTTTTCTGCTTGACTCAGACATATACTAGTTATTGCAAATAAGGGAAACCATGGGACCTAAGTTTCTTTGGGCATTGGGTTACTTAATATATTTTTTTCCAAGTCTTTCCATTTCCTAACAAATGGGGCAATGTCATTCTTTCTGATGGAGGCATAGAATACCACTGTGTATATATACCTCATTTTCTTGATCCATTCATCTAGTGAGGGGCACCTGGGTTGGTTTCATATCTTAGCTATGGTAAATAATGTTGCAATAAACATAGGCGCGCTGGTAGCTTTAGTGTGGTCTTGTTTGTGATCATTTGGGTAAATGCCCAAAAGTGGGATTGCTGGGTCATAGGGGAGCTCTATGTGGAGCTTTCCAAAGTGGTTGAACAAGTTTACACTCCAACCAACAATGCAGTAGGGTTCCCTTCTGTCCACATCCCTTCCAGCATCTGTTGTTATTAGAGTTCTTGATTATAGCCATTCTACCTGGGGTGAAGTGGTACCTCAATATTGTCTTGATTTGCATTTCTTTTATGGCTAGAGAGATTGAGCATTTCTTCATGTGTCTATTGGCCATCCTTCTTTTCTCTTCAGGGAAGTTTCTTTTTAAGTCTTTAGCCCACTTATTTATTGGGCAGTTGTTTCTTTGAAGATTTGTTGTTGGGGATTTAATTTTTTGAGTTCCAACTATATTTTAGATATGAGACCCTTGTCTGTTGTAAGGCTAGTGAAGATCTTCTCCCAATCCATAGGCTTTCTATTAATCTTGCTAGCTATGTCCTTTGCCATACAGAAGCTCTGCAATTTCATGCAATCCCATTTGTCCAACCTTTCTTTGATTTGTTGTGTTTCTGGGTCTCTATTAAGAAAATTTTGGCCTGTGCCAAGGAGACCTAGGGTTTCTCCTATTTCTTCGTTTAATGTTTTCAGAATGTTTGCTTTGACTCTGAGGTCTTTGATCCATTTGGAGTTGATTATGGTGCAGGGTAATATATAAGGTTCTAGCTTTAGTTTTCTACAAGTAGTTAACCAATTTGGCAGCACCATTTACTGAAGAGGCTGTCTTTCTTCCATTCTATTTTTTTTAGCTCCCTTATCAAAGATTAGATGGCTCTAGGTCTGTAGGTTCATTTCTGGGTTTTCAATTCTATTCCATTAGTCCTGAGGTCTGTTCTTGTGCCAGTACCAAGCTGTTTTGATTACTATAGTTTTGTAGTAGAGTTTGAAATTTGGTATTGATATTCCTCCAGCACTGTTCTTTCTGTTGAGGATCATTTTTGCTATTTGGGGTCTTTTATTGTTCCATATGAATTTTTAGATTGCCTCTTCTATTTCCTTGAAGAATGAGGTTACAATGGTGATAGGTATCGCATTGAATTTGTAGATAGCCTTGGGAAGTACTGCCATTTTCATGATGTTGATCTTTCCAATCCAGGAGCATGGGAGTTTTTGCCACTTTCTAAGTTTTGTTTTGATTTCCTTTTTCAGGTTTTTAAGTTTTCATCATAGAGGTTCTACACTTCTTTGGTTAAGTTAATTCCTAGGTATTTTATTTTTTGTGGGCTATTACGAGTGGAGTTGCTTTCCTGATTTCATCCACACTTTTTTCATTGTTGGCATATGGACAAGTCATTGAGTTTTGAGGGTTAATTTTATACCCTGCTATTTTTTTAATTTAATTTAATTTTATTTGTGAACATACTGTACAGAGGAGTTACAATTACATGGGCAGGATAATGCGTACATTTCTTACCAAGCATTGCAGTCTCCTCCTTTGTTTACCCTTCACATCCGTTCCCAGCATCCCCCCTCCCCCCAATCCCAATCCTTCTCCTTCCCTCCCTTGCCCCCCCCCCCCCCGTGCACCGACGTGGTGAAGCTCGTTTTGGACATGACAACTTGTACTTATCATTGTTGCAACAGGTCCACCTGTATCCTTAAACAACTGGTTTTTCCCCATCTCCTCCACAAGTTATACTGACATCAAATATAGTGAAAGCAGGGGTTATACTGTGGGGGAGGGACATACAAAGCAACAAAGAGATAATCTTATAAATGCGTTAGAAACACATGCATGAAAAAAAACATTAAAATACATATCTAAGGGTTCATTTTCTTGACATCACATTATCTGACCTTTTCCGCTTGACTCATGCATATACTAGATATTGCAAATAAGGGAAACCATGGGACCTATGTTTCTTTGGGCCTGGCTTACTTCACTTAATATAATTTTTTCCAAGTTTTTCCATTTCCTAACAAATGGGGCAATGTCATTCTTTCTGATGGAGGCATAGAATTCCATTGTGTATATATACCACATTTTCTTGATCCATTCATCTACTGAGGAGCATCTGGGTTGGTTCCATATCTTAGCTATGGTAAATAATGCTGCAATAAACATAGTTGTGCTGGTAGCTTTAGTGTGGTCTTGTTTGTAAACATTTGGGTAAATGCCCAAAAGTGGGATTGCTGGGTCATCGGGGAGTTCTATGTGAAGTCTTTTGAGGAACGTCCATACTGCTTTCCAAAGTGGTTGAACAAGTTTACATTCCCACCAACAATGAAGTAAGGTTCCTTTCTGTCCACATCCCCTCCAGCATCTGTTGTTGTTAGAGTTCTTGATTTTTGCCGTTCTAACTGGGGTGAGGTGATAGCTCAATGTTGTTTTGATTTGCATTTCTTTTATTATACCCTGCTATTTTGCCAAAGTTTCGAATCAGCTTGAGTAATTTGGGAGTGGAGTCTGTGTGATTCTTTAAATACAAGATCATGTCATCTCTAAAGAGGCAGAGTTTTACTTCATCTTATCCTATTTGGATCCGCTTTATGTTTGCATCTTGTCTCATTGCTAAAGCTAGGCATTCAAATACTAGATTGAAGAGCAGTGGAGAGTGTGGACAACCTTGTCTCATTCCTGAGTTAAGAGGAAATGGCTTTAGTTTTTCACCATTAAGTACAATGCTGGCTGTAGGTTTATCATATATAGCCTTTATTGTATTGAGGAATGTTCCATGGATTCCTAATTTTTCCAGAGCCTTCATCATAAAGGGGTGTTGGATGTTGTCAAATGCTTTTTCTGCATCTATTGAGATAACCATGTGTTTCTTATCCTTGCTCCTGTTGATGTGATGAATTATATTAATTGATTTGCATATATTGAACCAGCTTTGCATTCCTGAAGTGCATCCTGTTTGAACGTGGTGTATGATTTTTGGATAAATTGTTGAAGTTGATTGGCCAAAATTTTGTTGAGAAGTTTTGCATCAATGTTCATCAAAGAAATGAGTCTATAATTCTTTGATGAGTTTCTGCCTGGCTTTGGGATGAGGGTTATGATGGCTTCATAGAATGAGTGCGGTAGTGAACTTTCTCTTTCAATTTCATTGAATAGTTGGAGGACTATTGGTCTGAGCTCTGCTTTGAAGGCCTTTTAGAATTCCGCTGTAAAACCATCTGGTCCTGGGCTTTTCTTAGATAGGAGGTCTCTTATTGTTGTTTCTATTTCAATACTTGATATGGGCTTGTTAAAATGATTTAACTCATCTTGGTTTAGTTTCAGCATGTCAATATTTGTTAGGAAAATGTCCATTTCTGCCAAGTTCTCAATCTTATTAGCATAAAGGTTTGAGAAGTATTACCTTCTAATGTTCTGAATCTTGGTTGTTTCCATGGTGATGTTTCCATTCTCATCTCTGAGTTTATTTATTTGGGTGTGTTCTCTTCTTATTCTGATAAGATTTGCTAAGGGTCTTGCAAAGCTGTTAATTTTTTCGAAGAACCAACTCTTTGTTATATTGATTCTTTCAATGGTTTTTGAAGATTCTAATTCATTTAATTCTGATAAAATTTTGATTATTTCTTTCTGTTTACTGGATTGGGGTTTATCTTGCTGCTCTTTTTCAAGGAGGCTCAGATGCCTCACTAAATTGTTGGTTTCAGATCTCTCCAATTTGTTGATGCAGGAACTCAGAGCTATAAACTTGCCTTTGAGTACTGCCTTTGCTGTGTCCCAGAGGAGCTAGTAATTTATGTGTTCATTTTTGTTGAATTTCATGAACACTTGAATTTCCTTTCTAATCTCTTCCATGACCCACTCGTGATTCAGCAGTGTGTTTTTCAGCCTCCATGTGTTACAGGACTTTCTTTGGTGGCTTTCGTGTTGAGTTCTAATTTTATTTCCTTGTGGTCTGAGGGAATGCAAAGTTTTTGAATTTGGACAAGTTTGCTTTGTGGCCTAAAATGTGGTCTATTTTGGAAAATGTTCCATGTGCTGCTGAGAAAAATGTGTATTCTGATGCTGTTGGGTGAAATATTCGGTAGATGTCTGTTAAATCTATTTGATCTATGCAGTTGTTTAGATCTGTGGTTTCTCTGTTGAGTTTTTGCTGAATTGATCTATCTAGTAGAAAATGATGTGTTAAAGTCCCCAACAATTAATGTCTTTGGATCTATGTGAGATTTGAGGGAAAGTAGTGTTTCTTGGATAAATTTGGGTGCTCCATTGTTTGGCAAATAGATACTTAGAATTGTAATATCCTCCTGAAGGAGAGATCCCTTAATTAGTATGTAGTGACCTTCTTTATCTCTTCTTACTAATTTTAATTTGAAGTCTGTTTTATCTGATATTAGGATTGCAACTCCTGCCTGTTTATGGGGGCCATTTTGTTACAGCCTTTCACAATGAAAATGTGTTTGTTTTTATGGCCAAGTTGTGACTCCTGAAGGCAATAGATAGAAAGATCGTGTTGTTTAATACAACTAGACAGTCTATGTCGCTTAATTGGAGAGTTAAGTCCATTAATATTGAGAGATAGGACCGAGAAGTATTTGGGAGTTCTTGCCATTTTATCTACCTTCTTGGTGGCTGTAGCAACTGGGTTCTTCCTATGGTTCTTGGATTCTCAGTTTGGGTGTGGTTTCTTGGCCTTTATTGTGGTCTTGTTGGGTTTCTATGTGTAGGACATCTTTAAGAATCTTTTGTAGGGTTGGTTTGGTGGAGAGATATTGTTTCGATTTTTCTTTGCTATGGAAGGTTTTTATTTGCCCTTCGCTAATGAAGGAGAGTTTAGCTGGGTACAGTATTCTTGGTTGATAGTTGTTTGTCTTTAGGGCATGGCATACATCATTCCAGGCTCTTCTAGCTTTGATTGTCTCTGCTGAGAAATCTGAGATGATTCTAATTGGTTTCCCTTTATAGTTGATTGATCTTTTCTCCTTGACAGCTTTAAGGATCTTTTTTTTTTGGTCTGAATTGATCCTGTGTGGATTATAATGTGACGATAGAATGTCCTATTCTGGCCTGATCTATTTGGAATTCTAAAAGCTTCTTGTATCTGAATAGGCCTATCTTTTCGCATGTTTGGGAAGTTCTCTGCTAGGATCCTGTGAACCAAATTTCCTAGACCATTAACTTCTGTCTCTAGGTGATCCTCTACACCCATTATCCTCAGATTAGACCTTCTGATGGTGTCTTCCAAGTGTTGAATAAATCTATCATATTTCTTGGATTTGTCTTGGATGGTTGTATGTTCTTTTTCTATAATATCTAGGCTGTCCTCAATTCCCAAGATTCGATCTTCTGCATGGTCTATCTTACTATCAAGACTTTCTACTTTGTTTTTTATTTCTTTTCCTTCTTCGGCTTTTATGGCTTCAAATTCTTTGTTGGAGTTTTGTTTTAGATCTTGTATGAACTTCTTCCTGAATTTGGTGTTCCTTGTTTATTCTCAAATCACTTAGTTGATTAGTTATGGTTTCCTTGGACTTCCATTCCTTCTGTTGGGTTTTATTCAGCATTCCCTTTGTGGACTCCCTGAGTTCTTTCAGTTCTCTGTTTATGGATTCCATGAATGCCTTTAGTGATATCTCTCAATTTCTGTATTACTCTGTGATTAGCTTCCTCATGTTCATGCCATTCCTGTAGTTCTCTTTGAGTGTTCTCAGCCTGCTAACACCATTTCTGACTTTCTCTTTGTCTGTTCTTGGCCAGCTCCTGCAATTCCTGTCTATCTCTTTGACTGATCTCAGTCTGCTCACGCCATTCTTTTATTTCTCTTTGAGTGTTCTCAAGCTGCTCACACAATTCCTGTATCAATCTTTGAGTAGCTTCCTCACACTCATGATATTCCTGCATTGATCTTTGGTTTGCTTCCTCTGTCTCCCTTTCATGCTCATACAGAGTCCTTTGCAGGTTTTCAGTCTTTTCATTTACCATGTTTACCAGTAGTGTTTGTAGAGCTTTTTGGGAACTCTCCTCTGGATTATTCATTATCTGTTCTGTCCTCTTATTATCATGAGTGGGAGTTGATATAGCCGGACTTGCCATTTTTCTTGTGTTTTCCAGCTTGCTCTGCCCATTTGGGATGAAAGTAACACCAGTTTTGTGCTAGAACACTATCTTATGGTAAGCATCAACCAAAGTCTGTAATTGCACTGTCAAAAGTCTGCCAATACACTCTAGTTCAACAGATATATCTATTCAACATCAAACAACTATGTATTAATGGGCTACAAACCGCAAAGAAGAATTTGGCTAACAAGAAATTATTAGGTTTAGGGAGAGATATGGGTAAAAATAGGATTAGGGGGATGTGGAAAGGGAGAGGGTGAGTTAACTTAACTAAGTCCTAATCTCAAAGCGGGAAATAGGTTGGATAGAATGATAGTAGAGAGAGAGAAAAAAAGAAGAAAAGAAAAAGAAAAAAAGAGACAAGAAAAAATAGAAAAACAAGTATTAAAAATTAAAAAGTGAAACACTTAAAAACTTAAAAATTATGCAAATTTAAAAACGTAATATTCAGAAAAGAATTTGGATAGGAAAGATAAGGATAGGGATAGAAAGGAGACATGAAAAACTTAAAAATAAAAATGCTTAAATATTATATAGATATAAAGATGTAGTATTGCTATTAAGGAATTTAAGTCTAAAAGGTTTTGAATTGAGTAATAATTTTCTGGATTAAGTGTGTACACAATGGTGGTCTAATAATCGGCTACAGGTATATCAGGATGTGCACAACAGCAAAAAAATCATGCAAAGAAGAACAAAAGAGAAGAAAAGGTGAAAAGAATGAGAAGGAAAGAAATAAAAGGATCAAAATGTCAGTAGAGCCAAACAAAAAAAAAAGAAAAAGAAAAGAAAAATAAGAAAAAAAGAAAATAAAAGCACACACACATACCCTTAAAATAAAAATTATAAGATGAAGAAAATGTTAATAGAAAACAAAAATTTAAAAAAAAGATAAAAATTAAAAATAAAAAAAAGTTTTAGAAAAAATTTTTTTAATAAAAGGTGCAAAAAAAGAGCTCTTTGATTTTTTTCGTGGGGAGGGGTGGTTGGGAAGATCCTGTATATCCCTTATGTCCATAACCAGTCTCTTGTTCAATTCTCTGGTCTGCTTGTGGTGTTTGATTTTCCTGTGGCTTGGATGGTTTCTTAAGTCAGTTTGTTTGAGCAGGCAGAAAAATGTGTTGCTTTACCCAGGATTTTGTGATCCTCCTCCCAGGCTAGTTCAATGGGAGGGAGATCTGCTTGAGTATCACAAAAGAGGGAGATGGCTGTTTCCTCTAGTTTGGAGATGCTGTGATGAGGCTAGGTTCTGGGTAGAGTTGAGGCCTTTCAGCAAACAGTAGCTTTTCCCTGAGAGGCTAGCTTCTGAGACATTCACAGAGCCCAGCCTGGCACCATTCTCAGGGTTTATGATTACTGAATTTCAATTTATTGACAAGGCTGATATAGGGAGGGGCAGCCTCTGGCTCTGTTTAGCCAGTGAAGAAAGCCCCTCCTGGGGCTGGTGACCTGGGCTGGATGACTTTTTCCTGGGTGGAGCTGAGTCTGGCAGGTCAGGTTAGTTTCCTATGACCTGCTAAATGACTCTAGTTTTCTTCCAAGGCCTGAGTTGGAGCTAGCTGCTCAGCCAGGCCTTTGTCAGTATCAAAGATGGAGATCTCTGAAACATAGGTCCCATGGTTTCCCTTATTTGCAATATCTAGTATATGCAAGAGTCAAGCGGAAAAGGTCAGATAATGTGATGTCAGGAAAATGAACCCTTAGATATGTATTTTAATGTTTGTTTTTCTTTCATGCATGTGTTTCTAATGCATTTATAAGATTATCTCTTTGTTGCTTTGTATGTCCCTCTCCCACAGTATAACCCCTGCTTTCACTATATTTGATGTCAGTATAACTTGAGGAGGAGATGGGGAAAAACCAGTTGTTTAAGGATACAGGTGGACCTGTTGCAACAATGATAAGTACAAGTTGTCATGTCCAAAACGAGCTATACAACGTCGGTGTGGGGGGGGGAGTGGGGGGGGAAGGAGAAGGATTGGGATTGGGGGGAGGGGGGAGGCTGGGAAGGGACGTGAAGGGTAAACAAAAGGAGGACGTTGCAATGCTTGGTAAGAAATGTACGCATTATCCTGCCCATGTAATTGTAACCCCTCTGTACAGTATGTTCACAAATTAAAAAAAAAAAAGATGGAGATCTCTGGTAGAGGGGTGGGGGGAGGGGTGGCCTTCCCTCCTCTGCTCCCTGAGAAGGAGTAAGGATGTCAGGGTTGTACTTACACCGGAGTCTTGGTTCCTGGTTCATCTCTGGCTGTGATCTGCAGGATGAAGATATCTGCTCCTTGTCAGTTTTTGCTGGTGTTGATTAGAATCTGCTCACCCACCGCATCTGGCGCCTTTGTCCCGGACTCTGTGTTGCAGGTACGGCGGCTATGGCTGCCGCTGCTGCCGCAGTTGTGGCTGCTGGCAAGTGCTCAGATCTGTCTCCTTGCCTGGATTTTCCCTCTCTGGCCTAACTCTCTGTCCTGTGATGGCACACTTGGTGTGAGTCTCTGGCTTAGGACTGTTCACTGGAACACTAAAACTGCTTTCTATGCGAGAGCTTGTTTAGCCTCCAGCTTCTCCTCCATCATCTTTCTGGAACTCTTAGGCTAGTTATTTAAAGCTATTCATTCATTTGTTCATTTATCCATTCAAGACATGAAATTCAAACAACTTTTATATACCCAAAACTATCCTAAGAGCCCAAGATATCAACACTAGTGCAATGGACATGGTCCTTTCTGTCATAGTGTTTATGGTCTAGCTGAGAAACAAACAGCCCAAGAGCAAATAGAGAAAATAAAATAATGCATAAGCCATTATTATTATTATTATTTGCAGATGTAGAGAAAATTCTCTGAGACATGTTTATGAGGGTGCTGAACTGCAGTTGAAGGGAAGGAGGATGCCAGTAGGAGGATGACAAACAGGTCATGTCTAGCCTCATGACGAGCAGGAGTGAGCATAAGGGAGAGGTTGGAGAACAGTATTTGGGCATAAAGATCAGAGTTTGGGAAGGGGAAAGACAGTATGTTGTGTTTGAGGAATTAAATGAAGTCTGAGGTGGTGGGTGCAAAAACAAAAGGGTGGTGTGTGGAAAAGATATAGGTAGAGAAGTTATCAGGAATGATGTGGATTTGTTAGGAGCTTGGGCATTGCTTCACGTGTGATGGAAAATCACTGAAGAACGTAACCCAGGAATAATGATGTGAAACCATGCAGTTTGGTCTGTGAATGCATTGCTCTGGCTTCCTGACGGGAGAGGGTGTGCATACTGGGGCAGGAAGAAAAGACTGGAGGAATATCCAGAGCTCTCATGCTGTTCCAGCCATCAGGGGACAGATAATGAAGGCATGGCCAAAGTAGAGACCATGAGGATGGATGAGCAACAGAAACAATGAGCAGATCTCTTGTGGAGACAAGTGCTTTTCTTAAAATAGGAAGCATAAGTAGGTTGAGGTGGGTTAAAGTCTAGGTACAATGATCACGGGGTGAGGAGGAAGATCAGTCCTCCTTTTCTAAAAGGAGAGAATTGGGCTCAATTCTATGACTTTATTGTTTCATCTTCAAGTGGCTAAAGACAGAGCAATGTGGACACTATTGAAAACTCTCCAGATATTGCCCTTTTCCTTTTATAATTGGAGCATCTAACCAATCTAGACTTCAGACACTAATTAAATTAGGAAACAAAAATCTATGAATTCCTGAGCATTTAAACTGAAGTAAAAGAAAGGGAGGGGGAGCTGACATAAGCTGGTAAATATGTTAGCTTTCATAAGCATGTAATAACACAAGATTTATTATTCTGTTTTATATCTTGGGTGATTTTACATCTTCTGTGGCCAGGCTGACTTTATTGTCCTATAATTCTCAATTCTGTGATTTGCGTTTTCTCTAGGCTTGAGCAACTCTCCCAATTGCTTATGACTTTCCAGTTGCTACCAGGGAATCATTATACACAGATGGTTTTTAGGAGGGGAATCAGTTTGGTAGACATTTTCCTTGATTACGATGCATTCTCTCTGCACTGATGGTTATGAGTAAAAATTCTTGCTTGTCAAATGGTGGAAATGTTTCCAGGATCTGGAATGAAAAGGAAGAAACATTGCATTTGGCAGATGATTTCTGTATGACTATACTCTGATGAAAAGGCTGCCTGGTGCCTTTAATTTATTCCGATAAAATTTTATAAGCAACGATAAAACCAAACTAACATGAGGCACTGAAGGGAAGAGACTGAGCAGAATTTGCAGCTGTGAGGAGATACTGATTTGAGCAGATAATTACCTCCACCTTGTTATATGCTCTCATTTTCCTCTTTTGCAACCTTGCAAATAAATATGAAAATCTTATCCAGCATACCTTGTACCCATTTTTAAAATTCATTCACTGATCTTTCTAGGAGAACTCAGGTATAAAAAGAAATGAGGCGTTATTTTTTATTAGAAGCCAATTTAATTTCTTTTCTTAACCTTTAAATCAACATTTCAGTTCAGCATTCTACATATTTCTTATGGAACTGTCACAAAATAAGGCCATTTTTTTTACCTAAACTTATCTTAGTCTGAGCCAACACCGGATCTAGCTAGATGACCTTGATGTACAGAGCTTTAGGAGATAAAAAGGACAGGGCTGATGAGCCTGGAAATTTTTCCTTCAGATGTTTTGTGATCTACATAGAAAAAAAAGAAGAAGAGTAATGTTCCTATCCCTTGGTGGGCTTTTTCATATGGATTAAGGGGAAAAAGTTAGACCAGGATAGATGGTTTTTCAGACTAATTAACTCCAAACAGCCAAGGTTTTCTAATCAACTGTCAAAAGTATACTTTGCTGTCAAATTTAAGGTCCCCAAACACAGCAAAACACATTTGTGTTTCCAGAAGTCTCTTCCCAAAGGTCTACAGATACTAGTTACCAATTGCTGAGCATTTAGTATACATCAGATATTATGCTAAGCATGCTACATGTATTTAATTTAATTCCCATGGACATCCCAGGAGATAGTCTCTCTTCTGAACTGAAAGGAAACATTTAAATACAGAAAGACGTATTTGTTCTGAATGGCAAAGATAGATCTCTGATCATGTTGTTTCCTTCGTGTTAGTCTCCTTTCCAGCATGACAATAGTTCCATCTCACAGATATTAGAACTGTCATTTCTTTAAATGTGAATGAGAAACAGCTGAGAAGAAAAAAAACATCTGTTCCTGGACTATATCTCTATCTCTGTCTGTCTGTCTGTCTGTCTGTCTGTCTGTCTGTCTGTCTGTCTGTCTGTCTGTCTGTCTGTCTGTCTGTCTATCTATCTATCTATCTATCTATCTATCTATCTATCTATCTATCTTAGCATTGGAAAGGCCAGTTGTGGAAGGTTTTCATGGAGGCAGGGAAGGGCATGAGGTCTCTGAGACTGTGCCTGAGGTGAATCCAGTGGAGGGACAATGTCTGGAGAAGATCATGTCATTTGTCTATAACCAGAGTGTGAGGTGTGCCAATACAATGAATTGCTTCTATTGCCTATTTCCCACTTATTCTTCTTGAAGCATCAAGTTCATGATTTTTTTATATAACCATTTTCTTTCTCTTTTTACAATTCTATGTCTTGAAAAGGGGCCCTGTATATCTTTTATCTCCACATTGTGGTATCTTATTTAAGTCTTGGTGATCATATTTAATGACTATATTTATTCATTTTAATATTTTTGGTGGTATCAGGATTTAAACTGAGAGAATAAGTGATCTATGTCCATAAATCTCTTTGTTCAGTTTATTTTTTCAATAGAATCTAATTATTTTGCCTAACAGATCTGGGACCTTTTACCTATGCCTCTCTTATAGTTGGCAGCATAAGTATTATAGCATTGACTACAGGTATGTACCAATATACCTGGCCCTAAATTACCTATATTTTCATACTGGATATTCTCTGATCTTTAGCCTATTTTTATGCCTATTAGAGATACTGATTGTTAAAATAATCATTTCCAGCCTATTATCTTTTCTTCAGTTGTTTGTGATGGAAATAATCTTTCATTTTGTTATGTTATTTCCTTGATATCATGCTAAGATAACATTATGGTAGCAGACCTTCAAAATTGGAGCTAGACTGATGATAATAATGGCATGTATTTTACATGGTTTCCTATCATATGAAACAATCTTTAAAAAATTGCTGCAATGATCTTTTCAATTCACAGGGAAGAGAAAGAAGGCTAAGCAGGATTGGCAGACAAGCAATGCTGTTCTCCCTGCCTCTCCCTGAATCCCCCACTGCCCTTCTTGTTACTCCCACTGTGATGATCAGGTGTTTATCTGAATGATTTTTCTACCTCCACTTTCACATTTCATTTATAACCAGTTTGATCAACTGATCTTCATCTCCTTCTGTCAATCAAGACATCTTCCTAGACTCTCCCTATCACAGACCAAGTTAGAACTTGTCTATGGATACACTTTTACGTAAATCTTAATTCAATATTATCCCCTCCTTACCAGTTCTTGTCCTCTTTTCTCTAGTATACGTAAACTGGTAGTTTTCCAACATCAAAGCATACAAGATTCCCAGAGGGAATTGAGTAAAGCATGTGGATTCTTAAGAGGTTCTGCACAGGAAATAGTGCTATTGTTTGGATATAATTTGACCCCTAAAGTTTCATGGGCTGCATGCTTGATCTACAATTTAACACCATTGAGAAATGATAGAAACTTTAAAACACAGGGACTAGTGGAAGGTAATCAGTACTCTTTAATGAGACTCTTTAATCGGTTACATCTTACAGGAAAAGACTAGTCCTCATGAAAGTGAGTCATTATAAAACAGTGAGTCTAGCCCCTCTCCAGGCTCTTGCTTTTTTCTCTTAACATTTGCACCTACTCCTTCTCTCATCTCTCTCTAGCTCTTTTTTATCTTGTTTTTTTATTTTAATTTTTTTAATTGTGAAAATACCATACAAAGGGGTTACAATTACATGGGTAAGATAATGAGTACATTTCTTATCAAGCATTGTTGCCTCCTCCTTCGTATCCCTTCCCATATCCTCCCCACCACCCCACATACCCCCCTTTGTTGCCTCCTCCTTTGTTTCCCCTTCCCATCCCTTCCCATCTCCCCCTCATTCCTCGCTCCCACCAAAGAATGTACTTGTTATGTGATGCTAACCACTATGAACCCTTCACCAGAAGCTAATGAGGGTGTCATATTCTTAGACTCCAGTACTAAGGGTTTTTGATGTACCACCCAACTTCCTGTATTTTGTTGTAGCAATACTAATGGCCTAGGATACCCAGTTATCTTCATTTAGTAGTCATCATTAATGTTGACACAAAAGGGCTATGGGAAACAGTGTTCTCATGGTCCTTATTTTGATTTCAAAGACAAATAAATTGTCTATCATCTAGAACCAAAGTATCTTCATGTCTGAAACATCCCTATGCTATTTTTCACTCTTTTGTTTGTGAATAACCTTGAACATGCTTAAGGAAGAAGGGAATTATGAGTATATGTAATAAAAAAGTTATTTATCATAACATCATAGCTTATTTTCCTCATAGGAACATAACTGATCATCTGGACAAAAGTACAGTTAGAAAATGGACATTTAGGGTAAGAGAGCTAAGGAAACAGAGTAACTGCTGCAATCCAGCCTACTGGCGTACGAGAAAACACACCGGATGAGTGAATTCCTTCTCGATTCTATGGCTGATGCTGTCTGTGTGACATGTACAGAGGCCCTATTCCTCCAGTGAACCGTACCAAATGGTTGTTTGTTAAAAATCTCCCACCATAATAGAATGGAGTAATGTGTTCAAGTCCTCAAAGAAATTGAACACAGTTGGAAGTAGCTTACTACTGGATAAAATTCTTTGAAGTACTTTGAAAATTAAGGTGTTATTTTCTCCCTTGTATTCCATCCTACATGGATGTTAATTTCAGTGTAGAAGTAATGTTTAAAATTAAATTGTATGGCTTGAAACTGACCCCCATCTTTTCTTCTACAGCCTTATATCACAGAAATCTCTGTTATTTGAGGCTTAAAATAGACTACACTAAAGATTTCCTCAGTCCTCTGACTTATGACTTAAGAAAATTAAGTGAATTTGATGCACTGACATCTACCTCTAAATTTGTTTTCTCTGATGTCTAGAGGTTGAGAAAGTGTTCTGAAGGAAAAAAAAACACTCACCTAAAAGGTAACTTCCATTTTGATGCAAACTATCTAGCACTAAATTTATTGACCTGATTCATAAAAGCTTTTGTGCTTCTCTAAACTCTCTTTGAGCGCTGCATGAATTCATTGGCCTCAAGTTGAACTTGTACTTGCAGATAGTTATCTGAGTGTGGGTTTGGAGACTAAAATGCAACATGACATGAACCTCCACACTGGGATTTGATACAGCTGAAGTTTGTGGAGGGTACTGTGTCCCCTCATTAAGCACATTGATCTTTCTGTGCCTTCTATCAACACTCTGTGGCCTCCTTGGTCACCATATTGGCCATTTCTTGACCTCTTTGTCCTTAGAGAGAAAGCAGATTTGATGAAAATTCTAAATAATTTGAATTCTGTAATGGTCTAACATAAGGCATTACTGTGGCTCCAGTGTAGAGATGGTGAACCTAGAATGAACTATGTTTGCACTCTAAATCTTCACACAGTGAGACCAAAGGAGGATATTCTTAGGAGAAGATCACAAGGGCTCAATAGCTATATGAATATGATAATATAAAATATTTATAGAAATGAACTCCAAGAAATGGAAACAAGAGGTTTTTTTTAATTGTACTATTTGAGCTTCTTTTTTACCCCTTTGGTTTATTCTCTTTTGTTTCTGTATTTGATTTCTGTACCTTTTGTCTTATATATAAGTCTATCTGATTTGGGGAGGGGAAGGGGAAACAGAAATAGTGGGACTAGCTGGGCACCAGTGGCTCACGCCTGTAATCCTTGTTACTCAGGAGGCTGAGATCTGAGGATTGCGGTTCAAAGCCAACCCAGGAAGGAAAGTCCTTGAGACTCTATTCTTCAATAAACCACCAGAAAACTGGAAGTGGTGCTGTAGCTCAAGTGGTAGAGTGCTAGCCTTGAGCTGAAGATCTGAAGGACAGCACCCAGGCCCAGAGTTCAGGCCCCATGACACACACACAAAAGAAAGGAAATAGTGGGACCAAGTGAACCAATTCAGCAGTGATATTCACTAGACACTATGTTGAAAATAATCTATACAACTTGTGGGGAAGGGGAGATAGGAGGGTTAAAAACTGGGAGGGAATAAGGAAGGAAGTGACATTGTTCAAAAAGAAATGTACTCATTACCTGACTTATGTAACTGTAACCCTTCTGTACATCTCCTTTACAATAAAATGTTTAAAAAATAAACTATGTTTAACTACTTGAGGTAAAGAAGAGGTACGTACAACCACAAGAAAATGTAGATCAACATTTTGAAGGTAGCTGGTCCCCAGACACTTTCTAGAAGGAGGCATTAACTAGTGAGTTTCCTAAATTGCATCCTGGTAGACTCTAGAACCTCAGGATGGACCCCACTGAACTAAATTCAGAAGTAACGAATGCATAAAAGTAACAGAATGTGATTTATTAATTTGTACTACAAAATATAATTGATAAGAAAGCTAGATAAGTACATCTTTAGATCAGCACATCTATACCGTACCAAATAGATACAAAAACTAAATTGTCATCAGCAATTTGCTTGGGATTAGAACATGGAGTGCCATTTCACAATCCTAAAGGTTTGCAGAGCAATAAACTAAGTAAATGAAAGACAGATTAATCTCCGCCAGACAGGTGGTAAGCCTGTTTCATGTACTTAAATAGGTCCTGGCTGTAGTGGTGCTGGGCATGAACTCTATACAGTCTGACCGGGATCAAAGTGTCACTTGACAACTTACAGCTCTGTGGCTTTGGATGCCTTTCTTATTCTCTGACCTCATCTTCCTCTTCTGTAAAAATGCTCTTCTGTTCTGCCCTATTCTTTTTATAGACTCTAACTTGTGGTAGAAAATCCAATTTCCTTTATTTCCTGGTTTGAGGAGTGCATCTGTATGTCAACCCCCTGTAGCCACTCAAACTTCAAATTGAAATTTCACTGCCCTACCTATTTCTCAGAAAGAAAAGTTGACCGAAAGAAAATACTTGTCTCATAAAAAGAACTCAGTGACCCAACTTTGTGAACTGCTTAACTTGTGGGAGAAAAGTGAAACCTTAGTGTTCCATTTCTTTCTATGTGACCTCCAAATGGGACAATTACTGATGGTCAAAGTTTTATAGAGAAAAGTTGGTGGAAAGGGGGAAAAAAAGACAATTTCAAGCCTCTTTTCATGACCTCATTAATCCCTCTTTGTTTCCACAGATGTTACATGAAGCCACTGGGACTATGGGCTGAAGTTTTACTAGGTATGTTGTTCCCAGGAGAAAGTTTGAGAAGGAAAGAAAAATCAGTTCCCTCAAATTATTTTAGCAGGTGACTTAACTTTGCATAAGGCAATGGAAAGTCTGACAAGCAAACACATCTTTTTCTAGAAATACAGCGGAATTTGCCATTCAGGAAATATATCTCAAGATAAAATTCTGTAATTCAAAGCCCATTAGCAATGCATTAATTAATTCACTTCTCATTGGCTAAGACACAGCACACTAAAATTTAGGGACAACAGAGAAACAGACAATTAAAGTAAATGCCCTGGTTGTCTTAATTTATTCAGCAAATACATTCAACGATGAATAGGTGCTCAATGATGGAGGTGTGATGGTGAGTGGAAGGCAGAAGTGAACTTGTCACTTGTGGAGAGAGCAGCCTATTGGGAGAATCAGGTGTTATTCCAATTATCTAGCCAAGCAAATGTGTAATTCCAAGCATGTTGGGTTATGAGAGAGGTGTCTAGTAGGAATGTTTGATTTAAGAAGAAGGTCAAAAAGCCCTCTCTGAAGAAGTGAGGAATGAGCTGATGTATAAGACATGAATGGAGGGAACTGAAGGGAAAAGCAGAAAGAAAAGCACTTTGTACAAAGCTCACTTTGCAAGAAAGAGGACATGACTTCAAAGGACTAATAGTAGTGAGTGGGGGATAGAGGCCAGAACTTTTGTATTTAACCAGATAGGATTTAAAACACCAATAACCAAGCCAGACGTACAAAAGAGGGGAAAATGACAGAGATGGGGAAAAGAATGAAAACTGTTTACATAGCATCTCTTTTTAGGGAGGAAAAATGATTCCCAAAGTTTAGCAAATAATCAGTTTTATCCAAGCAAAACTGTCCAATAAGAAGCTTATTTTCATTGTTCACAGGATCCTGGGGTCAAGTTATCAAAGTTTTTACTTCCAAAGACTTGAGCGTTGGGAAGTCATTTCTTCTTGCCTCAGTGGCATTGAGAACAGTGGTGAACTCAGGTGAATTTACTGCCAAAGTTCCTAGGTCTTTCCGATGCCTGGTAATCACTATTTTTTTTGTGAAATAACATACTTTTAAAATACTTTTTTATTATAGGAATTTATTTTAATTAGTTTTTATTATGTTTAAGTAGTTGGACAAAGGTATTACCATTTAACAAATAAGTTTCTGAATACAATGCATCTTGGTCGATGTCGTCCCTTTCATCATTCTCTCTCAACCCTACGCCTCCCTTTAGTGTTCTCAATTTCATAGGATATGCATTGAATATGATGACTGCACCTCTTTCTGCTTCATCTATTTGCCTCCTCACCCCTCATTATGAAAAATTTTAAACAAATAGAAATGGGTACTGTAAGGAAGCATCCTCGTATACCTTTCCCTTTTACCCAGCACTTGAATCCACCAATATCTTTACAAACTTGCCTCATCAATCTCTTTCATTGCTTTTGTTGTTGTTTTGATGACACTAACTTTTTGAACTCAGTGCCTTGTGCTTGCTAGGCTGGTGCTCTGTGTTTGAGCCACTGTTTCAGTTCTGTTTTTTTTTGTTCTTTCTAGTTATTTTTGGGATAGGGTCTCACATCCTGGTCAAGCACACAGCTATACTTCAGTCCCATAGTTGCTGGGATGGCAGGAATGTGTCACTGCTCCTAGCTTCCCTTCGTTGAGACAGAGTCTTGCTGACTTTTCTGTCTTGGGTGACCTGAGTCATTACACCACCATAGTCAGCTATAGGTTGCACAGAGACCTTGTGAACTTTTCTGCCTGGAATGGCCTCCAACTGATCCTCTTGATATTGGTCTCCCACCTAGATAGGATTACAGGAATGAGCCACCAGCGTCTACACCTGTCCCCTCTATTTTAGTGAACTGCTTAAGAGCATATCCCAAGCATTACCTCATTTCACATATCCAATCTGTTTAAAAACAAACATTTTAGAAACATATATTCCATTATTACATCTAATTCCTTATTGTTTTCTAAAACCTGATCCATATTCACATTTCCTCTAGTGGTTTAAACATATTTTTTTTGCAATTGATTTGTCTAAATGAGGTTTCAAACATTATTGAAACACTACCTTTGCTTGCTGTACATATTTATTTGTCTATTATCTATTTATCCATTCATTTATTTTCCTTTTTGCCACTGACTTCTCAGAGACATAGGGCCTTTTATAATGCTCTATATTCTGGATATCATTGATTGCTTCTTTGTGGTATTATTTAACACATTCTTTTATTTTCCATATTTCCTGTAACATAGGAATTAAGAACTTGAGGATGGTTGTTGTATTCTGCCCACCCATGGTAAGACTCATTTTAAAAATCACTACATGGTATTCCTTTGGATGAACCCTCCACAATTGATATAGTTGTTCCTCCGGTACAACATCACATATATTGCTAGGAATGAATATCATTGTACACTTGTAGGTGTCTACATGTGGAAGTTCTTTGTCTTTCAGATATTTTTTGTAAGATTCATATATCTGAATCCTCTTATCGACCTCTTAGTAAGTTTCTCATCCTTTCTAAAATTATGGATGGTTGGAGGACATGAGTAGAGTTCATGTTACAGAATATCACACCTAAGAATCTACTTCCAATAATTGGTGCTCCAACCACCCAATGCAAACAAGAAAGGCCCTGAGGACACATAAAGGATATTATTTTAATTTACCTTTTCTAATTATAATTTTTATATGCTAGTTGAATAACTGGAAATTGAGAAAAATAGGAAGAAGAAAAACCAATCCTAGTTTAATTACTCAAAAGCAGCAGATTTTATTAACATTTTTGGCTTATTTCTTTGTAGTGTTTTTGATGTAAAAGTAACATTTTTCATAGTTCTGATCACACCTTACAAATGATATTACAAAATGTGTTTTTACTTAACAGTATGTTTTCTCCCAAGTAATGAAAAACGTGCTGCTGATGCGATATTTAACAAACACATAAAGAACCATAAAGTGGGTTTATCATAATTAACTCTTTTATGAGGTGCTTATTTGCTATTTACTGGATAATCCTGCATTATAAACATATTTGTGAATGCAATTATGATTTAATAGGTATTTATTAATGCTTTAATTATTACAATGTGCTTGCACAATGAAATCTTTCTGTGCTTTTGAGTATTTGCTTCAAATACCAAGAAAGAAGAACAGGAAAAAGAGAAAAAAACAAAGTTGGGATAGGTGAGTAAGGAGGCATAGTAATCGCTTAGTCTAATGACCTCGAATTTCAGTGTGGGTAAGAATCACCTGGTGAAATGATCACATACAGTTTCTTTGGCTCCACTTGGATGGTGGCACATGCCTAATTTAGTAGTTAGAAGACATTTTTGATGTTTCTGGTATAAATGTTTTGTTACAACGCCATCTCCCTCCACACACTCCATACTTATGAGCTAGTGATGCTCATCTATCTGTATGTGCATCTGCACAATGGTTAGTGCTGGTAATGACCACTTCAGCACCAACCCACTTTAATGCTTTTCATGCTTTGTAATCCATTAGTTTTACACACACACACACACACACACACACACACACACACACACACACACACACACACACACACACACACACAAAACTGAGAAGCCAAGTGTTGGCTCGAATTTATAATATTATCTACTCAGGAGGCTAAGATCCAAAGGATTGCGGTTAAAAACAAGGTCACATAGATAACTCAAGATATGAACACAAGAGGTCTGTTTCTGTTGTTGTTTTAAATGTACTATGTGATTTTTTTTGTTTCCTTTGTATGTCCTTCCCTCTATGGTATATCCTCTGTTGTCACTGTACATGATTTTGGTACCCTGCAACTTGTATATACATGTAATCTGGGGAAGAAAGGGAAAAAATAAAATGCTGAAACAAGGACACAGGATGACCCATTGCAACAATGATACCCACAAGACAATATACTGGAAACAAACTTCACAACTTTGGCTGGGGGTGGGGTGGGAGGAGTTTGGGTGGTAGGGGAAGGAAGGGATACTGGAACAACAAGGGAAGGGGTGACAATGATAAGTAATGCACTCATTGCCTTACTCATGTAACTGTAATGCCTCTGCACAGCATCTTTACAATTAAAAAAAGGGCCACAAAATAAGGACATAAAGTCCTTGAAACTCTATCTTGAAAATTACCAGTGAAAAGCTGGGCTGGAACTGTGTGTCATATGGTTGAGTGCCAGTCTAGTAAGCATTAGGGTTCAAACCCCATTGCTGCCTCCCACCCCCCCAAAAAAAGCCAAAAACCCATTTCTGCCTTTCTCCCTGGCAGCTACTCTGCTGTACTTATGGCTCTGGGGGAGAACCCTCACCCAGCTGTTTCAGATTTTCTTCTCTCCTTGCTTTTATAACCCTCAAAGACCAGCATCCAACAGTTGGTAACCTGAAGAAAAGGTTGCTGTTTGGCTCTCTGGAGAGTTCTTGTGATTGGTCAAGATGATTTGTGATGATGCTGTCACATACCCTGTTATCCAGTGAGGCTTTTTGCTAATGGAATATATGCTTTTGAGCAGGAAATGGCCTTTATAAATCTTCTCTTTAACAAGCCCTCCAAAAATTCCCTTTATTCACTGAAGCTCATAACTGTGTCTTCCTATCAGCAAACTTTGTTCGGGAAAGATTGGTTACTTGGAGCACTTACTTCTCTTGTGTTTGGATTCCACTAGTGCAGGACAAGCCAAGAAACAATGAATTCTAAGCAAGGAAAAAAATATTACAGTAGGAATAAGGTAACTTCCTCTTTTTCCAGAAATAAAAAGGCTCACGAAGGACGGCAAGCGGGGAACACATACTTAGATAATCTCCTCTGTCACCAATGCCTATGTACTGCTGTCCAGGGATATACAGATACCCCAGGCATGATGGGAATGTTCTCTCATCTACCTGACCAACACCAAGACCAGCCTTGTACTATAAGTAGCTATTGAGTGCGTAGAATGTAGGTAGTGGGACTTGGGAACTCTAATTTTAGTGCCATTAAATTTAAATAACTCTAGTATGGAGCAGTGTAGATCTTTTAAATGATCCAGTGCTCATTCCTCAGAGTTTGAACTAACTACAGAAAAAAGTCAACCCGATTCAATTTAAAAAATAAGTATGGCCTTATTAATTTATTTATTTATTATTATTTTTTCAAGTAAGGGGTAGGTTTATTCATCGTTCTGGCTGGCACCAGGCCACGTTGGCCCTCCACGTGGCTGGGAAAGGCCTGGGAAAGACCTGAGAAAGAGCTTGGAAAGAGAGCTGGGAAAGAACTGGGAAAGAGAGCTGGGAGAGAGCTGGGGAAAAGGTGGGAAAGAGCTTATTTATGTATTTATTTATTTATTTATTGGGGTCCACTCATGGGCCTGAACTCTGGGCCTGGGCGCTGTCCCTCAGCTCTTCAGCTCAAGGCTAGCACTCTACCACTTGAGCCACAGCGCCACTTCCAGCTTTTTTTTTTTCCTGCTTATGTGGTGCTGAGGAATGGAACCCAGGACCTCATACATGCAAGGCAAGCGCTCTACCACTGAGCCACTTTCCCAGCCCTGGCCTTATTTTTATAATGCAAATTTCTCCTATAATCATGCCCCTAAACAATCACAATGGCAATTAGGTAGATATTTATATTATAAAAGATCATTTTACATTTTTGTTTTTAAGAAAATATTTATTTTAATTGTGGTGCATAGAGGAGTTACAGTTACATAAGTCAAGTAGTGAGTACATTTCTTCTTAAACAGGGTAAATTTTCATTTATTTTCTCCCAGATTTTTCCCTTCAGGTCCTCCTAATGAGTATCATTGCTGCATTGTTCATCCTTTGTTCCACCATTTCTGTGTCCCCTCTTATCTTACCCCAAGCAGATAAACTTACATACAAGACAAAAGGTACAGAAATCAAGAACAGAGACCAAAGGGGAAACACACACACACACACACACACACACACACACACACACACACACACTCCCAAAACCAATACAAAAAGCAAAATAACAAAAAACACCCTCTTGTTTTCATTTCTTGGAGTTCATTTAAATAAGCATGATTTTTGTTTGTTTTTATTTAACAATTTTCTTATTGAGATTAAGTGATCACATAAATTTCACAAATTTCATAGTATTGTGGGATAGTGATACTTAAAGTCACAAACACATTTTAACCTTCAGAAGGTAAATTGTCATGTTCTATAAAGTTTGTGAATTCTATAAACTTTGACAATACAACTATTTCTTCCAAATCGGGTGATATGTACATTTCTTTCCTTTTGCTTAGTGTAAGCTGTTCCCGCTTTCCTTCTCATTCCCTCCCTTGTAAGCATCATTTTATATGATCATAAGCACATAGCTATTGAGCCCTTGTGATCCTCTCCTAAGAGGATCCTCCTATGGACTCATTGTATATATGTGTAGAGTCCTATTTAACTGATCATGTCCAAGTGTAAGTTTTTGTCTTTTACCATCCATTATGTTTACTTGTAGATTTATAGGCACATTCTGATTACTACAAGCTCATCTCCTTCTGTCACTTTCCTTTACCTCCTGTCCCCTTTTTAAAGCAATTTCAATATGTACAGCAGTTCTGTTTTCATACATGCAAATAAACCACTCATTTATTCCCTTTCTTAGCCCTCCCTCCTTCTGCTGGTGCCCACAACCCCTGACAGTTTGTTTGACTTCCCAGACTTTTTAAAAATGTGTATTTAATGGCGCTAGATAAAGAGATTTTTCTATGGTATTTAGAAGTGCATGTTTTATAGTTTTCTCAGAACAGTCCTCTCCATTGCTTTTCTCTTTCCCCATTCCCAATATCCTACTGATCAACAGCTTTCATTGAGATTCCTTATGCCAACTTCATACAGTTTCACTGTTTCAAAGCTATTCTACTTCTATCTTTCTTTATCCCCTCTCTCATTCCCTTTATTCTCCTACATAGTTCAATAGAATCATGGTATATGTGTGGCATAGATGTATATTTGTATACATATATATGTATGAAAATGCATATACGTATGTATATGTATATGCATTTGCATATGCATACACACAACACATAGATGCTATTGTATGTATATATGTCTATACATTGGCATATATACATATATATATATACATATATGTGTTTACATATATCTATGTCTGTGAATGTCTATGAACATATCGATACCTTTTAGGTCTAGTTTCCACACATGAGAAAAACCATACAGTACACTCTCTCATTCCATCCATTTTCCTGCAGATGACATGATTCCATTTCTCACAGATAATATTTCACAGAATTAATATACTGGATGTTCTTTATCCATTCATCTGTTCTTGGGCACCTTCTTGAATTCCATCATTTGGCTATTGTTAACAGTGCTGCGATGAGCAGGGGCATACACGCATCTTTGCTCCATATTAATGTAAACTCCTTTAGATATGTATGTCCAATAGTGGTATGCCAGGGTCATAAGCAAGTTCTATTTTGACTTTATTGAGGAACTTCTATTCTGATTTCCACACTTGTTTCACTAATTTCCATTCCCATCAGCAGTGTAGAAGGGTGACTTTTCTCTACATCCCTCATAGCATCTGTTGTTATGAATTTTCTTAATAACTTCCATTCTGACTGGGGTGAAATGAAATCTTAATGTAGATTTGTTTCTTTATAGCTAAGGATGTTGAGAGTTTATGTTCTCCTGAGAACCGTTTAATTTTGTAGCTCATTTTTTGAGAATACTTTTTGCTGTTCAGTTTTTTTGAGCTTTATATATTCTTGGTATTAATTCAGTGTTTCCAGCACTGTCTGTGGAATATCAAGAAAGATGGGTTGTTTGGAGCACTTACTTCTCTGTGTTTGGATACTACTAGTGTAGGATAAGCCAGGTAACAATGAATTTTAAGCAAGGAAAAAATAAAAGTAAGAATAGGACAACACTCTTTCCAGAAATAAAAAGACTCATGAACATGGGTATACAATCATCTTTGCTGCATATTAATGTAAACTCTTTAGATATGTATGCCAATAGTGATATGCCAGCGTCATAAGGAAGTCTATGTTGAATTTATTGGGGAACTTCTATTCTGATTTCCACAGTGGTTTTACTAATTTTCAATCAGCAGTGTATAAGGGTGACTTTTCTCCATTGAATGTTTTTATGTGTTTAGCTCCTTTGTCAAAAACTAGATGACTGGGCTGGGAAGGTGGCTCAGTGGTAGAGTGCTTGCCTTGCATGCATGAGGCTCTGGGTTTGATTCCTCAGTACCACATAAGCAGAATAAAAAGCTGGAAGTGGTGCTGTGGCTCAAGTGGTAGTGTGCTAGCCTTGAGGTGAAGAGCTGAGGGACAACGCCCAGGCCCAGAGTTCAGGCCCATGACCAGACATTGGTCTCTGAGTCTGTTTTTTTGTTTTTTTCCAGTACCAAGGTATTTTTGTTACTATAGTTTTCTTGTATATCTGGAATCTGGTATTGTGATACCCCTAACATTGTTCCTTTTACTCAGAATTTCTGTTACTATTTGAAGTATGTCATGCTACCATATGATTTTTGGATTGATTTTTCATTTCTCTGAAGAATGACATTGAGACTTTGATAAGCATTATTACATTGAATCTATAGATTGCTTTTGGTGGTATAGCCATTTAAAAAAATATTTTAGGGTCTGGGAAGTGCCTTGCAGGCATGAGGTCCTGGGTTCGATTCCTAAGCACCACATAAGGAGAAAAAGCCAGAAGTGGCAATGTGGCTCAAGTGGTAGAGCGCTAGCCTTGAGCTGAAGAACTGAGGGACAGTGCCCAGGCCCAGAGTTCAGGCCCCATGACCGACAAAAAAAAATATTGTAAAGATGCCATACAGAGGGGTTACGGTTACATGAGTAAGATAATGAGTACATTTCTTGTCCAGCATTGTTACACCCTCCTTTGTTTTTCTCCTACTCTGCCAACCCATGAGCATGGGAGGTCTTTGCGTCTTCTCCTGTCTTCTTTAATTTTATTCAGTGTTTTATACTTTTCACTGTAGAGGCCTTTCATTGCCTTAGTTAAGTTAAAGCTTAGATGTTTGTTTTTTTAATTGATTGTGAGGCTTGAACTCAGAGCCTGGGTGCTGTCCCTGAAGCTCTGTGTTCAAGGCGAGCTCTCTATTCCTAGAGCCAGAGCACTACATCCAGTTTTTGATTGGTTAATTGGAGATAAGACCCTTATGGGGGACTTTTTTTTCTCACGCCTTCAAACAGAACATGCCCATGCCTTCAGAGTGACCCAGCTGAGCTCCAAGTCTTTTACTGCCAGATGTCTGGACTACCAATCTTGGGCATGCCAGTTGTGTCTAATGGTGTCTTGTGTCATAGTTTGAGTCTCTTCTGCATTCCTCCATGGGCAAAAGCCTGACAGGCCAGTGCCTCTGCTAAGAGCCTTAGTGAAAATCCCAAGCAGCTGTTACTGGTTCAGCAGCCCTCCCAAATCTTTGATGCTTAAGCTAATTGAGTTGCTTCCCACCCTTTAAGCTTCTCTGCAGGTACCTGTCAGACCCTTCCCTCTCCTCAACAACCTCTGATGACTGATTTATAGCCCTATTCTATGGTGAAATGCCTTGCAAGTCATTGACCCATGATTGTTCCCATCCCTAGATCCCCTTGCAAAGTACTCTGACAATAAATTCTGAAGATGGCAACTTACTGTCTCTGTCTGGAATCCAGGGAACCACAGAATGCCTTTCTTCAGAAAGACTAGCCTTCAAGGCCTGTACATCACTTCCTCACTAATTCTTTTCTTAGTGTTGTTGTTGATTTCTTTATTAAAAAATAGTCCTTAAGTAGTTTTACAAAGGGGTTTCAAGTCAACATGCCAGTTTCTGAGTACAATGCATCTTGATCAATGTTAACCACTTGCTTTGATGATAAATTCTCCTTTCTGCAGAGATTCTTGTACTGCCTGCAGTTCAAACTTATGGCTTTGGTGGGGGGGTTGGCTTGTCTTGCAGCTAGAATTGGCAGTCCCTTGCAAGCATCATCTAATTTTATCTTGTATTATGATCTTCAGTGTCCCTCCCCCAATTACTACTGAACCTCTTTTCTTCTGTTGGGATTATTTCTCAGCAGATTTCTGCCTCCCTGTCACATCCTTTGTGGTTTCTGTTTCCTTTCTTCTCTTTCGCTCTTCACAATCTAGTCTCTTGTATGTCCCCAAATTCTTCTCATCCATGAAATGAAAATCAGCAGATGCCTCTAATCTACCATCTTGTTCTGCTTCTCCCTATGTTGATCTTTGTTTTATATTTAATCATCCAGTAGTCTATCATGTTTGTTGTCTTTGTTATCCTTTTTTGGGGTAAGGTCAGTAGTACTGGGGCTTTTAATCAGGGCCAATTACTTGCTACTTTACCACTAGAAACATACTCTTAGTCCCTTTAGCTATTAGTTATTTTTCTGATAGAGTCTTGTAATGTTGCCCAGGGACAGCCTCGAGCCATGAACCCCTTATGTAGTTAGCTGAGAAGGAGTACTGCTGACTTTTTGCCAGCTTGTCCTTGAACTTTGAGCTTTCTGATCTCTGTTTCCAAGCAGCTGACTTTAAGGGCATGAGATATCATGCAGACCTGTGTTTTTCCTCTTTCCTTCAAGATATTTTCAGAAATATATGCTTCTCTATCCCCCTGGATACAAAATATATTACTGAGTGAAACATTCAGTTTACAGAGTCATATATTTGGTCTCATTCACTTGTGGTTGATAAAATCTGTACATATTACTTTTTATTAAATGGTATTCTACTTGATATTAATTTTTTCTTTACTTTTGTTGTTGTTTTTGCTGTTCCCAGTCCTTGGGCTTGAACTCAGGGCTTAGATGCTGTCACTGAGCTATTTTTCTTTTGCTGACAGGTAACACTCTACCACTTGAGCCACAGGTCACTTCCAACCTTTTCTGAGTGGTTTATTGGAGACAAGAGTCTCATAATCTTTCCTGTCTGGTCTGGCTTCAAACTGCAATCCTCAGATCTCAGCCTCTTTAGTAGGCTTTACTTTTTGTTTTACTGATTTCTCTCATTCAGATATTATTTAATAATTAATAAAATAAAAGGAAAACTTTAAAACATATATTTCTATTTTGTATAGCAAGGTTCTTAGGACATCTGTTTCCTTCTTTTCCATTTAGGTTTCCTGTGAGTATGCTCAACATCCCTCAAATGATGTCCCATCCTCATGAAATGTAAACTAAAAAAATCCCCACTGAAACAGAGATTAAGATTTCTCATTTTCATACTTTGAGTCATTTCATTATCTCTCAGGCTTTAAAAAATAACTGTATCTTTATTTTCTTAAGGGCATTAAAGCAAATATTTCATGAGAACCTCTAAGGGACCAGAACTAAGTTAATTCCCCTGAACTTCCTAGAAGTAAGTATCATGGTCCCAATAGGCTCCAAGAGAGGGAATCATTGTATCTTTTCCTCTCTCCCTCTGACTTTTAAAGAGGCAGAACACAAATATCAGCTTCTCCTATACACAAAATAAAGGCCGTTAGCACCAGTATCAACCATCATTGGCAGAGTTGAAAGTTCTTCTGTATTTTGAACTCATCGTACAAATTCCACAAGATGATTTACTTCCTGCTGTATACAAATGAACAAAATCACATTCTTAATTTTAGATTCTTCCATAAGGATATAATTTCTTCCTAGTTTTTTTCTGGTTTGCAATATGCAATGGAGGAGGCATATCTGCATGCATCTCTTAGATTGTTGCTCTGGAACTTTCAATATTATATCCAAGAATGGCTTTTATAACCTTGTGGAAATTGCAGTGATAAAGGATGCATCAGCAATTTCCAAACCCATTTCTTTTTGTGAAACCATCTCTCAGCCTCCCTGAACAGACCAGTGGAGGGAACCACAGGTCGATTTTACTGTCCTCATTTTTAAAAGAGCTTTGTTTTGGTCAATGAGACATGCACTGTGGAAACCAGGCCAACACATACTTGGTCATTTTTTTTCCCTGCTGCACATCTAACTAGCCTTGATGAGATGGGAATCGAGGGAGTTGGACTGCCATTCCATTTCCTGAGATTGGCTCCAGAAAAATTGGAAATAATGAGAACATGAGCTCATTTAAGTATTAAATCTTTAAATACCATGTGAGCATGTGGGTGTGATTGTAACTTTGCCCATTGTTTCTTACATTCTAGTGTGTCATGTGACAGCACTAGAGGAAGACATAAGAATATAAGCTACTGTTCTGCAAGGCTGATGTAGTGAGAGCCAATTGACGGATGATTGGTCCCGTGTGTGTGTGTGTGTGTGTGTGTGTGTGTGTGTGTGTGTGTGTGTGTGTGTGTGTGTGTGTGTGTGAATACTGAGCTTGAACTCACACTCAATGCCTCACACTCTCACTTGACTTTTTTCCTCAGTGCTGGACTGGCATTCTATCCCTTGAGCCACACCTCTATTCTGTAAATTGGAGAGGAGAGGTTCATGGACTTCTCTACACTTGGAGCCTCCTTTCTCATATCTCTTTCTCTTAGGTAAGATTACAGACATGAGCCCACCTGAGACACCAGTGTCTGGATGATCAGTTCATTTTTTGAGTAAGGTCTCCTTTTTCTCTGTAAGTCACATCCAACATGGATAGCTGTGTGAGACTTGGAAGCTTTGGGATTGTGGCTGTTTCCTCCTTGTTCTATTTTTTATTTTTTTGCTCAAAATTAAGTAATTATGAGTCTAATACTTTGCACATGAGTTCAGGAAGCTGGCTCATTGGTGTGTGTGTGTGTGTGTGTGTGTGTGTGTGTGTGTGTGTGTGTGTGTGTGTAGGGGGAATATAAACTCTCTTAGAGAAGCAATAAACCTGTTATGTGACTATCATATTACATCCTCAATAAACACTTATTTAATTGAAGTGTATTCTTCTGACCACTTCAAACTGGACTATTCAACAAAGATGACTCAGGCCTCACTCTGTTCTCTGCTAAAGCTGTCTGTGTGACTGGGAAATAACTTCACTTTTCTAAGCTGCAATATCCCAGTGCTAAAACATGTGTCACTCATGGCTGTCTAAGGACATAGTCAACACAGCTTATTTGAAAACAGAAGATGAAAAAGAAAAGATGAAAGAGACATGTATAGCGAGACATTTAAGTAAAGAGCAATGTGAACTTTTAACAAGTTTAAAAGAGTAGGATTGAGTCAATTCCATCAAAAAGAGACACACAGAAGGAAAAAGCACATGTGTCTGTTACAAATATGGAGTCTGGTGTCCTAAAACTATGCAGAGTTTTAACTATGGAAACACAGGAGAAGAACGAAAGAAATCCAGTGTGGTATGAAGGTTAATGTCACGTGAGGCTAGGGAAAGGGTCTGTGGCTCATGCCTATAATCCCTGTTACTTAGTAGGTAAAGATTTGCAGGATCATACTTTGATGTCAGCCCCAAAAGGTTGCCAAGACTCCATCTTAACAAACAAGCTGGGCATAGTGGTATAAACTTGTGATCACGGCTATGGGAAAAGCTTAGGTAAGAGAATTGATGTCTCAGGACATCCCAGGCAAAATGTGCGACAATAGCTGGAAAAAAAAAACAGCTTAAAGCAACAACTGCTAAAGGCTTGGCTCAAGTGATTGAGCACCTGTTCAAACCCCAGTTCAAACCCCAGTACTGAAAACAGAATAGAAAGGCTTGAAAACTCTGTCAGACAAATAAAAACTTAGAAAGATAAATGTGTTAGACCTGTGTAGTATCAGATACAAATTGAATGACATTTTATATAGGGAGAGAATATGTTTCTTCTTTTTTTGGAGGGGGGGGGGAGTTGCCCTGGAGCTTGAACTCAGGGCCTGGCCACTTTCCTTGAACTCTTTTTGCCCAGAGCTCTACTACTTAAGCCACAGTGCCACTCCTGGCTTTTTCTGAGTCATTTATTGGAGATGAATCTCATGAACTTTCCTGCAGGGGTTGGTTTTACACCACGAATTTCAGATCTCAGCCTCCCGAGATTACAGGTGTGCTCTGCTAGGGAGAAAGTCTTTTAAAATCAGTTCACATAACAAGCTGGCTCCAGTTATATTCTTGAGACATTTTGTCATCCAGCAGAGACTTTTTCTACAGGTAAAGTTATAGGGTGTAGGATATTCAACCACTTCTGTGATAAGAGTCATCTTGGACTTAAAGAGAAACTTCTCTGAAGAGGAAAGACGGATGGCCAATAGAGGAGGCTACACTGCTTGATAAGAAATGTACTCATTATCTTGCCTATGTAATTGTAACTCCTCTGTATGGTATTTTCACAATAAAAAGTAAAATACAATAAAATAAAAAAGAAATGCTCAACCTCTCTAGCTATAAAAGAAATGCAAATCAAAACAACACTGAGATACCACCTCACCCCAGTTAGAATGGCTGTAATCAAGAACTATAATAACTGATCTTGTACTTAAAGAATCCCATAGACTCCACTCCCAAATTACTCAAGCTGATTCAAAACTTTGGCAAAGTAGCAGGTTATAAAATTAACCCCTCAAAATCAATGGCTTTTCTGTATGACAACAATGAGAAAAGTGTGGCTGAAATTAGGAAAGCAACTCCATTTGTAATAGCCCCACAAAAAATAAAATACCTAGGAATTAACTTAACTAAAGAAGTGAAGGACCTCTATGATGAAAACTTTAAAATCTTGAAAAAGGAAATCAACACAGAACTAAAAAAATGGCAAAGCCTCCCTTGCTCCTGGATTGGAAAGATTAACATCGTGAAAATGGCAATACTTCCCAAGGCTATCTACAAATTCAATGCAATACCTATCAAAATTCCAACCTCATTCTTCAAGGAAATAGAAGAGGCAATCCAAAAATTCATATGGAACAATAAAAGACCCCGAATAGCAAAAGCGCTCCTCAATGGAAAGAACACTGCTGGAGGAATATCAATACCAAATTTCAAACTCTACTATAAAGCCATAGTAATCAAAACAGCTTGGTATTGGCATAAGAACAGACCTCAGGACCAATGGAATAGAATTGAAAACCCAGAAATGAACCTACAGACCTATAGCCATCTAATCTTCGATAAGGGAGCTAAAACAATAGAATGGAAGAAAGACAGCCTCTTCAGTAAATGGTGCTGGCAAAATTGGTTAACTACATGTAGAAAACTAAAGCTAGATCCTGCACCATAATCAACTCCAAATGGATCAAAGACCTTGAAGTCAAAGCAGACACTCTGAAAACATTACAGGATGGAATAGGAGAAACCCTAGGTCTCCTTGGCTCAGGCCGAAATTTTTTGAATAGAGACCCGGAAACACAACAAATCAAAGAAAGGTTGGACAAATGGGATTGCATAAAGTTGCAGAGCTTCTGCAGGGCAAGATCAATAGAAAGCCCACGGATTGGGAGAAGATCTTTACCAGCCGTACAACGGACAAGGGTCTCATATCTAAAATATACTTGGAACTCAAAAAATAAAACCCCCAACAACAAATCCTCAAAGAAACAACTGCCCAATAAATAAGTGGGCGAAAGACTTAAAGAGAAACTTCTCTAAAGAAGAAAGAAGGATGGCCAATAGACACATGAAGAAATGTTCAACATCCCTAGCCATAAAAGAAATGCAAATCAAAACAACATTGAGATATCACCTTACACCAGTTAGAACGGCAAAAATCAAGAACTCTAACAACAACAGATGCTGGAGGGGATGTGGACAGAAAGGAACCTTACTTCATTGTTGGTGGGAATGTAAACTTGTTCAACCACTTTGGAAAGCAGTATGGAGGTTCCTCAAAAGACTTCACATAGAACTCCCCTATGACCCAGCAATCCCACTTTTGGGCATTTACCCAAATGTTTACAAACAAGACCACACTAAAGCTACCAGCATAAGAATGTTTATTGCAGCATTATTTACCATAGCTAAGATATGGAACCAACCCAGATGCCCCTCAGTAGATGAATGGATCAAGAAAATGTAGTATATATACACAATGGAATTCTATGCCTCCATCAGAAAGAATGACATTGTCCCATTTGTTAGGAAATGGAAAGACTTGGAAAAAATTATATTAAGTGAAGTAAGCCAGGCCCAAAGAAACATAGGTCCCATGGTTTCCCTTATTTGCAATATCTATTATATGCATGAGTCAAGCGGAAAAGGTCAGATAATGTGATGTCAGGAAAATGAACCCTTAGATATGTATTTTAATGTTTTTTTTCTTTCATGCATGTGTTTCTAATGCATTTATAAGATTATCTCTTTGTTGCTTTGTATGTCCCTCCCCCACAGTATAACCCCTGCTTTCACTATATTTGATGTCAGTATAACTTGAGGAGGAGATGGGGAAAAAACAGTTGTTTAAGGATACAGGTGGACCTGTTGCAACAATGAGAAGTACAAGTTGTCATGTCCAAAACGAGCTTTACAAAGTCGGTGCCAGGGGAGGGGGAGAATGGGGAGGAAGGAGAAGGATTGGGATTGGGGGGGAGGGGGAAGGCTGGGAAGGGACGTGAAGGGTAAACAAAAAGAGGAGGCTGCAATGCTTGGTAAGAAATGTACGCGTTATCCTGCCCATGTAATTGTAACCCCTCTGTACAGTATGTTCACAAATAAAATTTTAAAAAAGAACTCTAATAACAACAGATGCTGGAGGGGATGTGGACAGAAGGGAACCTTACTGCATTGTTGGTGGGAGTGTAAACTTGTTCAACGACTTTGGAAAGCAGTATGGAGGTTCCTCAAAAGACACCACATAGAGCTCCCCTATGACTCAGCAATCCCACTTTTGGGCGTTTACCTGAATAATCAGAAACGAGACCATAGTCAAGCTACCAGCACAACTATATTTATTGCAGCATTATTTACCATAGCTAAGATATGTAACCAATCCAGATGCTCCTCAGTAGATGAATGGATCAAGAAAATGTGGTATATATACACAATGGAATTCTCTGCCTCCATCAGAAAGAATGACATTGCCCCATTTGTTAGGAAATGGAAAGACTTGGAAAAAATTTTATTAAGTGAAGTAAGCCAGGCCCAAAGAAACATAGGTCCATGGTTTCCCTTAACTAGTATATGTCTGAGACAAGCAGAAAAGGTCAGATAAGATGATGTTAGGTGAAATGAAACTCAAGCATTTTTTTTTCTTTCTTGCTATTGTTTCTAACATATTTATAAAGTGATTGTTTTGTTGCTTTGTGTATCCCTCTCCCCATGGTATAACCCCTATTTTTACTGTATTTGATGTTGGTATAATTTGGGGAGGGGAAGGAAAAAACAAATTGTTTAAATAAGGATACAGGTGGACCCATTGCAACAATGATATGTACATAATGCTATGTTGAAAAACTAACTTTATGAGGGAGATGAATTGACCTCCTGAATAATTTACTTTTGGGTGAAACAAAAGCAGGTTTCCCAAAAGAGAGCAGACTTTAGAGAAACATGATGAGTTGTATGTAAATAGGTGCTTAGCTGATTTTGTTAATTGGTGAACTAATACAGGGAAATAAAGTACAGCAAGGAGAAAAAATAAAGAACTCTGCATTGAAGTAAAAAAAAACTAACATTACAACTTTAGTTGGGGAGGGGGGAGTGTGTAGTCCTGGACATGGGAGGGCAGGGATTGTAAGGGGAAAACAAAGGAAGAAGCAACAATGCTTGATAAGAAACGTACTTATTACCTTTCTCATGTAATTGTAACCCCTCTGTATGGTATTTTCACAATAAAAAACTTATTACAAAAAGAACATAAAGCATTTACTTTCTTTGAAGAAACCAGTAACACTGGGTGGGGTAGGGGTGGAGCTTAATCATGAACACATTTGTGACAAGTTATATTTAAAACAATTATTCTATCACACAAAAAGATGTTGCTTTTTTTACTTTTATTACATTTTAAATTTTATACTATGAGTATTTCTGATACAAAATTGTGTAAAATTTTAAATCATATATGACTTCATGACACTGCTGAATATCTTTCTTATGAAGATGATATTCAGTTTAATATAGGATATTAAGGTAGATAATATCTATTTTTTTATTATGTTTCCAAAATAATTTCTTATTCTTGAGTCAACTTAGAGCCAACTTTGTCAGTATAAAGGGGTTTTCTTTTTCTTTATTGGAAGTTTTAAGGGAAGTACTAAATTAAGAGAAGGGATACTATCAAGAAAATATGGTATATATACACAATGGAATTCTATGCCTCCATCAGAAAGAATGACATTGCCCCATTTGTTAGGAAATGGAAAGACTTGGAAAAAATTATATTAAGTGAAGTAAGCCAAGCCCAAAGAAACATAGGTCCCATGGTTTCCCTTATTTGAAATATCTAGTATATGTATGAGTCAAGCAGAAAAGGTCAGATAAGGTGATGTTAGGAAAATGAACCCTAAGATATGTATTCAAATGTTTTTTTTCTTTCATGCATTTGTTTCTGACACATTTATAAGATTATTTCTTTGTTGCTTTGTATGTCCCTCCCCCACAGTATAACCCCTGCTTTCACTGTATTTGATGTCAGTATAATTTGTGGAGGGAAGGGGAAAAACAAGTTGTTTAAATAAGGATACAGGTGGACCTGTTGCAACAATGAGAAGTACAAGTGGTCATGTCGAAAACGAACTTTACAACTTTGGTGGGGGGGGGGAGGGTTCGGTGGGGAAGCAGGGGGAGGCTGGGAAGAGATGGGAAGGGAAACAAAGGAGGAGGCTACAATGCTTGATAAGAAATGTTCTCATTATCTTGCCCATCTAATTGTAACCCCTCTGTACAATATTTTCACAATAAAAAATAAATAAAAATTAAAAAATAAAAAAGAGAAAGGATACTTATGTCATTTTAATCACATTCTTAAGTCTTCACCATCAAAATTATAAAATTCTATAAATGTAATATAGCATACCAAGAAATGTAAATGTGTTTACAGCTATAAATCTTCCCTATTATTTTAAACAAGAATGACACTTGTATAGTATATAGAAGTATATAGAAGTATATAGTATATAGTATATAGTATATAGTGTATAGTATATAGAAGTGATGATAAAGAATGATCTATAGAAGTGTTGATAAAGAGTGAGCACTACTGGAATAAATTATTCTTCGTATCAACATAAAGACTGGTTCTTCCTTCATGGTACAACCTCTGTTGTCACTGTATTTGATTCTGATGTCCTGCATCTTGTATATACATTTTTCTAATTTGGGGAGGGGAAGGGAAATAACAAAATGCTGAAATAAGGATGCAGGATGTCCCATTGTAATAATGAGATGTACAAGACAATATGTTCAAAACAAACTTTACAATTGGGGGAGGGGTTGGAAGAGGAGAGAGAGGAGTTGAGGTGGTGGGGAGGAAAGGGATGGATGGTAGGGGATATATAAAGGAGGGTGTAACAATGTTTGATAGGATATGGACTCATTACCTTGCTCATGTAACTGCAACCCCTCTGTACAGTATCTTCACAATAAAAATATATATTAAAAATAAAGACTGATATAAAATTTAAAGAGTCATCTTGGTCATTCCAACTTTATTAGCCTGAGTGTACACACACGTACACAAACACACACACATATACACACACTAGCGTTAACAGGCAACTACCATGATGAGCTAGCTATTTTGCATATGCTACTTTGCGTAATTCATTGAGTGAGTGACCTATCATTTTGCAAATAAGGAGGTAGAGACTTACGTTCAATGTTCCTGGTGAGAGAGGAGTGGTTTAGAGTGCCTGGTTCAACAGCTCATGTATTTTTCAGGACTTTCCAAAAGTGTCTTCTCTTGAAAATCTCCATAATCAAACTCTTTGAGTAAACTATGCCTGTTCTAACCCTTTCTTAGAGATTTCACATGCCTAAGGAAATGTAAAAAATAAAAGCGTGGCCAGTTCATAGAGTTAAGAAAGTCTTTAAATACTTTTCAATTTAGTTGCCTTTTTTCTTTTCCTTTCAGCAATCATGAAATGCACATTTACTGTACTTTTCTGAAACCTATTTAAAGAATGCATACTTGTTCACCAGAGAATATAATCTGAGTTACACTTACCTCTTCCTATCTAGGATATACATTTTTTGAATGTGAAGATTTTTATATCTGAGAGTGATATTGGATAAGTCAATTTGAGCAGCTGCTTGTCTTCTTTTATAACTAAATCAGTTTATTAATGGCAATCAGCCTTCCAATTTACTCTTACTGTAACAAAGTCTCTACTATTGGGAGGAAATTTCAAAAATGAAGCTTGTATTCCTAATTAATTGAATTCATTAGCCAACAGTTCCCATAGTCTATCTGAATGGAATTTTGTACCTCTAAGTCATGCATATGGGAGGAGAAAAATCTAGTTGGCCACCTAGAGGCTTGCTTTGAGCAAAATGTATACTGTACCTCAGATATTTTCCAATATGCAAATATTTAGAACCCTAAATACAAAATTCCAGGAAACTTAATTGATTCATTTTCCCAATAACTTCATTGCGCTAGGCTATTGATCACTTTTACCCTCATAAAATTTGAACCCAAAATAGAGAATGTAGTTTTCAAGAAGGATATATATATATATATATATATGTATATATATATACATATATATATATATATATATCACTTCTATTCCTTATGATTAGACAACTTGGATGGATAAATCATCTAATCATTTCACATGTGATGGCTCAGTCATATGTGTGGTTAACTACAGTAAAGGAATGATAGGTATGGCCATTGTTTTTGTTTTGCAGAAGCTTTTGACCTTGGTACAATCATGTTTTTCAGTTCTTGCTTTTATTTCCTGAGCAATTAAATCTTATTTGAAAGTTGTTATGCCCATGTCTTCAAGTGTTTGACACATATATTTCTCTCAGAATTTCAATGTTTCAGGTCTAACACTAAATAATATTTGATTTCTTGAAACAATGAGATATACAAGAAGTTATGTCGAAAAACGAACTTTACAACTTTGGCTAGGGGCCGGGAAGGGATGATAAAGGGAAACAAAGTTGGAGGCAACAATGTTTGATAAGAAATGTACTCATTACCTTGCCCATTTAATTGTAACCCCTCTGTATGGTATTTTCACAATAAAAAATGAATTAATTTTTAGACTGGGTAAGAGATTTTTAGTTTTAGTCCTCTACATGTGGGGATTCAATTTTCCCAACACTCATATTTAAAGAGACTGTTTTGTCTACCTTTGGCACCTTTGTCAAAACCAGGTTTTTACAGTTGTGGGCCCTTATTTCTTTATTTTTCATTCCATTTCATGCCTCTACGTGTCTGTTCTTGTCTCAATACCATGCTGCTTTTGTTACTATTGCTCTGTAGTGTAACTTGATAATAAATATTGTGATATGCCCTGTATTCTTCTTTTTGTTCACGATATCTTTTCCATTCATTCTTTTTCTGTGCTTCCACATAAATCATAGGTTTTTTTTTTTTTTTGCAGTTTCTGTGAAAAATAACATTGTAAATGGGGATTGAATTGAATCTGTAGATTGCTTTCAGTAGTATAGTCATTTTCACAATATTAATTCTGCCAATCCATGAACAAGGGGTGCTGGGTCTTTTCATCTTGTACTGTTTTCTTTAATTTCTTTCAAAATGTTTTATAGTGGGAGCTTGGAAGGTTGCTCAGTGGTAGAGCGCTTGCCTTGCATGCCTGAGGCCCTGGGTTCAATTCCTCAGCACCACATAAGCAAAAAGAAAAAAGTTGGAAGTGGTGCTGTGGCTCAAGTGGTAGAGTTCAGACCCCACGACCAGACCCAAAAAAATGTTTTATAGTTCCTATTATAGTCATCTTTCACTTAATTAGATTTATTACCAGGTATTGATTTTTTGAGACTATCATGAATAAGATTGTTTTCCTGATTTATTTATCAGCATGTTTGTTATTAGTATACAGAAACAGTACTAATTTTTTTATTTTTTTATCTTTAGGTAGTTGTACAAAGAAGTTCCCATTTTACAAAAAAGTATATGAATACAAAGTGTCTGACCACATTGTCACCCATCACTCTTAACCCATCCCTTCTCTCACTTTTCTTTTTTTTAACATTGAGATTAGGTGATTACAAAAATTTCACTTGTTTCACAGTATTGTAGAATAGCGATATACTTAGTTAAAGTCACAAACACACTTTAACCTTCACAAGGCAAATTGTCATATCATGATCTATAAAGTTTGTGAATTCTATGAGCTTTGGCAATACAAATATTTCTTCCACATCAGGTGATGATTACATTTCTTTGCTTTTGTTTAGTGTAGGCTATTCCCTCTTTCCCTCTCATTCCTCCCTTCCTATTGCTGTCTTTGGGTAGCTTAGATCATTTCCATCAATGTCCAGTGCAGCTGATGTGCCTCTCTGTTGTATGTTTTCCCATTCCCACTGATTCTGTGTCCTCCTCCTAACTTCCCTCTGTTGCGCGTGCACACACACACACGCACACACACACACACACACACATATGTATATATGTGCCATATATGTGGTCAAGAACTGAAGTCATTTAGCAATAATATCACAAAATGAGTGGCAGTCCTTCAGAAACAGTACTATTTTTTTTTAATTTTATGTGTTTTAAGTAGTTGTACAAAGGAGATTCCTTTCAATGAATCAGATTATGAATATAATGTGTTTGTGTGTGTGTGTGTGTGTGTGTGTGTGTGTGTGTGTGTGTGTGTGTGTGTGTGTGGTATTTTGGTCTTTTAAGTTAAGGATCATATTAAATACAGGATCATATTAAACACAGAAATCACTGACTTCTTTCTTTTCTATTTGTATCCCATTTATTTTGTCCTTTTGTCTGATCACTCTGGCTAATATTTTGTGCACTTTGTTGAATAAAAGTGGAGGGAGTAGGTGCTCTTCACTCATTCCTGAGTTTAGAGGAAATTGTTTCAATTTGTCCCCATCTAATACAATGCTGTGCACAAGCTTCTTATATACAGATATTACTGTGCTGAGGTATATTCTATTCCTATGTTCATGAGAGATTTTTAAACCATGAAACACTTTAATTAAACACTTTAAAGTGAAAAGAGGGAATAACATCCAGAGAAGCGAGCCTTCAAACAAAAATTAGGCATAAAAGATAAAAAATAGATGTCTTTATGTTGGTAAAGGAAACAATATATCAAGGAAACCTAATGAGTTTGGAGGCATGGCTCAGGTGGTAGAATGCCAGTCAAGGTGTGAAAGCACCAGATATCAAGTTCAAGTATATATTTTATAGACAACACTTGTGAATTTATATATAATGAACCTTGAAGCATCCAATTTTATGAAGCAAACCTTACTGTATGTAAAAGGACAGATAGCCCCTAATACATTAATTGTAATTGACTTCAATGACTCACTCTACCAGTGGATCAGTCAGCAGACAAAAAGACAACAATGAAATTTCAGAACTAAATGACACTGTAGATAACACGACTTAACAGACATTCCACCAAACAGTCATAGATTATACATTCTTCAAGTATCCCATTCAACTTCCTACCAAATAGATATTTTAGAATATAAAGCAAATGTTAACAAAGAAAACTAAACTACTTCCTTGATTATATCAGAGAACTGTAGCATGTTAGAAATCAATAATAAGAGAAACTACAGAAAATGTTAGAACCCATAAAGACTGAACAATCCATCTTTGAGAAACTACAGAAAATATTAGAACCCATAAAGACTGAACAATCCATCTTTGAATAATCAGTGAGTCACTGAAGAGAGGGAGAACAATGACAATTACTGAAGTTAGTTGAAAATGAAAAAAACACAATAGAACCTTGGAACTACAGCAAAAGGTAGTGCTAAGAAGAAAATTTCTAGGTATGAGAACATAAATTTATTTCTAAAAATCAGAGAGATATCAAATCCTAGCTTAATGATGTATCTTTTTTAAATTAAAAATTACAATAAGAAGCCAAAGCCCAAAGCAAGAGATGGAAAAAATTAATAAAGATCAGAAATGAACAAAATAGAGACTAAATGAAAAGTTAAAAAGAACCAAACAGGGCCTGGGAAGGTAGAGCACTTGCCTTGCATGCCTGAGGCCCTGGGTTCGATTCCTCAGTACCACATAAGCTAAAAGAAAAAAGCCGGAAGTGGCGCTGTGGCTCAAGTGGTAGAGTGCTAGCCTTGAGCTGAAGAGCTGAGGGACAGCGCCCAGGCCGAGTTCAGACCCCACCACCGGACCCCCTCCCCCCAAAAAAAGAACCAAACAGGTTGATTCTTTGAAGTGGTGGGGAAAAAATGACAAACCTTTAGCCAACCCAATCAAAGGAAAGAAGAACAATACCGAAATGAACAAAATCATAGATGAGAAAGAGCATATCTTAGCAAGTGACAACGAAATTCAGGGCATCATTAGTAAGGGAATACTTTGACAACTTGTAATCGAATGAATTGGAAATCCAGAAGAAGTGCAGAAATTTCTAGAGACATGTGATCTACAAAAATAAAACCAAGAAGATACAAACTATCTAATCGGTCTATAAGAAGGGATTAAACTGGAGCAGTAATAAAAAGTCTCTCAACAAAGAAAACTCTCAGGACATGAAAGATTCAATGTTAAATTTGACCAGACTTTTCAAAAGGAATTGACACAATGCTGCTCAAACTATTCAGTAAAGTAGAAAAGTAAAGAAGGCTGACAAATTCACTCTACGAAGTTGGGCCTACTCTGACACCCAAACTGAATAAGGCATGACACAGAGAATTATTTACCAATTTCCTGATGAGCATAAATCAAAATTCCTCAATAAAATGCTTGAAACCAAATCCAACAATGTAAAGATATTATAAAAGGATTCATGATCACATTGATTTCATTCCCAAAAGGTAGGAAAAGCTTAATACATGCAAATCAGTAAGTATAATATATGACCTCAACATAGCATTGTGGACAAAAATCAAATAATCATCTCAATAGCAGCAAAAAAATGCCTTTGACAAAGTTCAGTTTTATGTGTAGCTACTCATTTGAACACAAAGTTATCTTTCGTTTGGACTTTTCTCTGTGAAGGAATCAGAACCTGGAAATATATTTCATCCTTAGCCCCAGATCCACCCAGATTCTTAGAGATAGATTCCTTACACACTCATTGATAAGAAAAGATAGGTGATGTTCTCCATGGGGCCACACCCATTCATACACTCAATATGGTGGCACATATCACTTGTTCAGCTGTAGTATTGTTGAAAATAATGATGAAGAGGATAATGACAATTTTAAAACATATTTGAGACAGGAAAGGATAATTATAATGCTATTGGTCACACCAGCCAGCATTTATTGAGCACTTACTATGTGTAATAAGTGCTCATACCATACTAATTGCTTTGCTTGCATTTGTCATCTAATTTCTAATACTCTCCTATGGAATTGCTTCTGCTAGTATCACTATTTTACTTAGTAGGGAACCAACTTTAAGACACTCCATAACTTTCTCAAGGCTACATGGTTAGCAATTTGGATTGGAGTTTTTTTTTATGGATTAGGTTATTTTGTAATTGAGTTGAAAAGTTGAAGAGTAAGACCTGGATGGCAGGAGTTGATTAGCAAGCTTGGATAGAATTCACATGTATTCTATATCAAGATGAAATTGTTGTTGATCCAGGTTCTGTTGAGCCATTCTCTTCACCAGAGCAAGAAAGGTCTATTTCTGAGCTGAGCACAGGGGTGCTCAGTTGCAGAGCCTGTGCTAATGTGGTCTGCAGGGGGCTAACATTTCACAAGCCGTGAGCCTGTCCTTTTCTCCTGGCATAAGCTGAGCAAAGAGTACTTTGAGGTAAGTCATGCTCCAGGTGTAGAATGATATCCTGGCTTCTTGCCAAGCCATTTTCCAGACCTTGCTTCAATTATCAAGGTGAGAGCTCTGAACTTTTGCCCTTTAGAGGAATGGCTTTGGCTATGTCTGCCCAGCAAAATGCAGCTTTTGACACAGCAGAAGTAAACAATTACACAGCACTTGTCAAACCAGTCTCTTTCAGGGGGAAAGAGGTAAATGAAGTGGACAATGTTTTTCAGTCTATGTTGTAGCAGTCAAAGGCTACAGAGGCAGCATAACTGCTCCAAGTGGGAATCAGGACCTGGCCTACCTAGATCTCCTCAACAAAGACAAGATGCACTTGCATGCATCAGGAGAGAAATCCAAACTTGGAATGTGTTTATTTGTGCCATAGAGGAATGTAATAAATTACCATTGCACATACAGAGGTTAGATCCAAGACCCCTCTTGAGTCATAAAGATTATAGGTGTAAGTCACTGGTGCATGGCACCATGAACATTTCTGAGTCTTCTTATTAACTCAAGAGGAAAAACACACTGAGTTAGTTGTCTGCTTAGTGTTTGATTGTATGTTCTTATTTCTTTGAAATTAGAAAGTGAATAACCCTCGTTTAAATACTTTGACAAATTCAGTATGATTGCTTCTGGTTAGCACAGTGTGGTAATTAATTCTACAATTATATGTTCAGATTTTCATAGTTTTTCTGTATGTGCATTTTGACAGTAATTGAACAAGGCAGTATTTGCAATATCCATTCTGAAACTGTTTCACAATATTTCATTATATGCCAGATTAATTTGTTAAACTCACAAAGCATATGAAAACTTCAGCACTGATCTAATTAATCCAACTGTGGGACCTTTCTACTAATATGCCTTAGCAGGGAAAACTGAGAGAGATGTTAGGCGAAGTGTCTGGAAAGATTAGGGGTGTAAGAGAGATGGAAGAGAGCCTAGTGGTAAGCTTTGCTTTTCTAAGCTACTGTCTTTTTTAAAATCTCACTAAGTATCAATTACTTTCTTGAAGATGAGTAAACATTGAATGGAATATGCATCTGTATCTTGAAAAGACCACAAGTGTATTTCCCTCTTGGAGACTGTCTACCTTGTGTGTGAGTGATTGACCAGTGTGTGTGGGTGGGGGGAGGAGGACTTTTGCTATGGCCTAAAGCAAGATGGCATTTTGATATTATACAGCACCTTCATTTTTCACATACTCCAATGTGCCCTTAGAGAGCAAGTGAATTGGAGTCCTTTTGCTGTAACAGAAATTTGAGGGATATGAAAATATTAAAGAGAAAATAAAATACCTTTAAGTATAAGTGTTCTCTCTCTGTCATTATTGGTTTATTCTTTCATTTGTTTATATATGTAACTACTCAACAAAAACTGAATATAATAATCTTAGAACTATAAGAAGGGCTGAGGAGACCACTGAGAGCAAAATAGGATCCAGGTTTTATGTCATAGAGTTTAAAATCTGGTGGAGAGGCCCACTAATCACCTTGTTTCCAAGGTGTGAACTGAGAATATGCCTAGGAGGAATACTGTGAAATGTTCAGCTCCATAAGGGTTCACAGAAAGACTATCTGGCCTTGTCAGTGGGATCAGAGAATCTTTCTTGAGGAAAGAATGCTTACACAGAGATAGATCACCTGAAGGGTGGGATGTTGAATGACAGTGAAAAAGTGGTGGTGGGCAGACAGATTGAATATGAGAAAGGCCTGGAGTAGGAGAGCTTAGGGTTGAAGTAGGGAATGGGAATGGGCACTCACAGGGCAAGAGGACAACAGAGAGACTGGGAATAAAAGAATGCTGCTGACACTTGCTGTGTGATACCTAATCATTAATTAGATTACTATGTGACTCCATGAAGCATGTAACATTGGAAAGTTCATTCTTCCGTATGGGAAACAGAAGCATAGAAAAGATACATGGCCTGCCCATGGAAGTGGTAGAGCCAGGTTTTGAGTACAGCCTTGGTCTATGGTAAAAGTTGTTAACACACAGTTACCTTGAAAAGGCAAAGTTCCAACTTCCCAGGTGGTTCCGTTAGAATTTCTAGAACAGCAAAGTGCAGGGATTCAGAGAAATTTTAGGGACTTGAATCTTACAAAATTGTACAAAACAAAAACAAACAAACAAAAAAACTCTGCCTATACAATGTCATGAGAGGAGTAGGTTATTTTGATAAGATTCCCAAAGGGATTCAGGATGCACAATAAATTTAACGTTACTGATGTAGATGATTTAATTTCTTTCTCATTTGAAACTCTAGGCCTACATGAGGTTATAAGAAATAACAGATTCTTCACTCAGGCTCTGTAAATGGCAACATTTGCCTACATTTAGGACAATATTATAACCAATACGGTAACATTGATTATAATCCTCAGATTTCATCAATTTTATCTGCACTCATTTCATATGCCTATTTATACATACGGATTTAGTTCTACATAATTTTAACACAGGTAAGTTTGTTTAACTATCATCACAGTCAAGAGATACAACAGTTCCATCCCAAGGATTGCTTGGCTACTCTAATATCAGTACAGCCACCTTCTCCTCCCTTTAACATGTCTAGATTATCTTTAAAGAAAAGAGCTTATTGATTATTCCAGTATTTGTCATGTAAATCTAAGAATTCTTCTCTTTATCCTTGACAGTGCTCAGAATTAAGTGGTTGAACTTTGTACATAAAGAGTGATTAGTGAACAACATCTCTCCATTGGCTTTTGGCTAGAAAAATTGGGCAAAGACTTAACCAAATGAGAAACTCATACTTTCCAGAAGGGCCTTTCTCACCACATCATTAATGGGTATATGATTATGACCCTCCTTGTAGCCTCTCAGACTCTCATTTCTTCTTGAATCATTGCAATATTGAATACTTTTACTATTAGTGGTGCTGCTATTTTAGCCTGAAATATCTCCTATGATCTTGTCTTGTCCTTTGGATACATTTTTTAATAGAAAATCCAGTCTAATCTTGGCAAAAATAAAATCCAGACCTATAATTTTCTTGCTTGAAATAATTCAGTGGATTCCCAAAGCCTTCTAGATCAAGCTTCATCCCCTACGCTTGCCATAAGGGATCCCATGGCATCGCCCAACTTGCTCTCTCTCTCTCCTCTCTCCTCTCCTCTCCAGTTGTAGGTCAGGAAGCAGAATGCTGTCTTTTTCTTCTGAGATTTTGGATGTGCCTTTCATACCCAGTGTGCTTTGCTGACGAACTTGCAGAATAGTGAAGAAACTGAGTTCTAAAATGAGATTGCTCTAGACTTAAAATCCCACTTCTGCAACTTAATAAATGCAGAGCATTAAATGACTCCTGTTATCTGAGTTTCCATGTCCATTTTTGTAACGAGGTCTGAAGAATATAACACACGCAGAGTGCTTTGCCTGGTACGGAGGGCAGTTACAGTCCCATAGCCTTTGTAACTGTGCTTCTCTCTGGCACTGCACTAGACATGCTGTCCAGTAAGAGATAACTTGTTCTACTCACCATCCTTCAAAGCCCTGGATTGCCATTGCTTTCCACAGGGTGAGATCTTAGAAAGTCAGCCTATCACTTTTCCAGTTGCTCCAACGTGTTTTGTTTCCAGAGTCCAGATTTCAACAAATAGTCTCAAAGTGGCTTTCATCTTTTAAAACATTTTATCAGTATATATTTGTTGTACAGGGGGTTTCATTGTAATGTTTCCATATGGGCTGATATGGTGCATTTGTGAAATTTCCATATATGCTTACAGTGTGGATTAGATTTACCCCTTCTATCACTTTCCCTCAGACCCTCTCCTTAAAACAATTTCAGCAGGTTTCACTCATCTATTTTCATACACTTATATAAAGCACTTCAACCATATTCACTCTTCTTCAACCTCTGAATTCACCTATCTCCTTCCCACTACTGTCCACTCCTGAACAGGAAATGTTTCTTACATTTCTGTCATTCATTTTTCTTTCCTTCTTTTAAAAAATGAGTATACATTAGTTATATAGGGGGAAATTTCACTTTGACATTTTCACACATGTTTTCCAATATATCTCACACACTCATCCCTATCCTTTACCCCATAGTAAAATAAAATATTTTCAATAGGTTTAATTATTCTATTTTCATAGGTAATCTACTTCACCCATATTCATCATCTTTGCCTCTGCTGTTCTTGTTATAATTTTTCAAAATTTAATTTTATTGTCCAGGTGATGTATAGAGAGGTTACAATTGCATAAGTCAGGTAATGAGTACACTTCTTTTGTTGGGGGGGGGTCTGGTCATGGAGCCTGAACTCTGGGCCTGGGTGCTGTCCCTCAGCATTTCAGCTCAAGACTAGTGCTTTACCACTTGAGCCACAGCGCCACTTCTGGCTTTTTTCTTTTTGCTTATGTGGTGCTGAGTAATTGAACCCAGGGCCTCAGGCATGCAAGGCAAGCGCTCTACCACTAAGCCACCTTCCCAGCCCCTGAATACATGTCTTTTTGAACAATGTCACTCTTCCCTTATTTTCTCCCAATTTTTTCCCCCTCCTGACTCTCCTTCCCCCCCAGGTGGTAAAGTTAATTTCCAAATAGTATCTAGTGAGATTCACTGCTGAGTTGTCCCGCCATTTCTGTGATCCCTCTTCCCCTCCCCAAATAGATAAACTTACACATAGAAGTTTACCTGTCATTCATTTTTAAGTGTCCAAACCATTGTTGATAGTTCAAAGGAGTTTTGCTGTGGTATCCAGAAGCATATATGGTATTTTCATCAGATTAATCTCCTTTATGAGGAAAAAGAGTAATAGAGGGAGTTAATCAGATATAAGAAAATATATTTCTTTATATTTTTTAAAGGAAAGAATGTGAATTTACTTTTCTTTTGAAGTCCTGGGGTTTAAACTCAAGGTCGTGCATAGGCTCCTGGCTAGAATCCCTTGCGTAGGTAGTTATCCTACCATAAAGTCACACAACAGCCCTCTTAGTTTTAATTACTTTTAAAATATAGTTTTAAGAATGTTCGATACATTCACCTTTAAATGCAACCCCCAAGCTTCTGTAGAAATGATCCTTGATTTATCTACTGAGACTAAAGAGAATAGTCTAGGCCTTTGAATGAAAACTTGAGTTGTGCCTGAAACACAATATGTGTGTAGCAGGCTGAGACAAAGACAGCCTCGTGTGACAACTAACTGCGATTCGGCTGTGGAGACTGAGCAATCACACCCCAGAAGGAGCGAATTCACAAGACAATTCACTGCTGTTATCTGTAGAGGTAAAGAGAAGAGGCCCATGAAACCACTCTCTTGGGACATTTATTCGACAAATACCCAAAGCACCTCCTTCATGAAAAGACAGAGTGGTTAGATGGTTAGTGTTGTCTGATTCTTGGGGATGAGCTGGATGTGTGTATATCAAGTTCTTCCTGGATGAGTCTCACCCCAATTGACCTGTAATGGAGGGACCTTTGCAAGGTAGTCTATAATGGTGAAGACAGGGCTGTAAAATTGATGTCGTTTGAGTTCAATTTCTGGGATCTAGGGGAAATGTCTTCATCTTCTGTATCATGGTTTACTCCTCTGAAAAATGAACGTGATTGTGGAGGCTGACTGACACGAAGTAGCACAAATATTCAGACTGAAATCACTAGTAATTCCTATTTATGTCTGCAGAAGGATTTTCTGCTTACTCTTTAACTGAAAAGAAGTAAATACAATAGCTAACCACTGTCAACCGCTTCCTGTGTGTCAAAGACTGTACTAACTGTTCCCAGTATTGTTAATTTGTGGCATTACAACACTAGTCCTTATAAATAACCACATAAGATGGATATTAGTCCTGCTTTATAGAAGGAAAATGGAAGGTTAGAGGTTGTGTACATGGTCTCACAGCATCCCAAAGTAGGATGGCTACTCACATACCAGTGACCCTGAATGATTGATTGGCCCTGAATTATTCCAGGGACCTTGGTGTTGTTTTTGTTCTGGTTTGTTTTGTATTTTTGGAGCTGCTAGTTTAATTTTGTGTCCTTGTGCTCTTCCATTGCAGTGAATATGTCACTGGGTCTTCAAATAGGTTAGCTTGGAGCTTCCACTTCACAAGGGACAAATGTAATAAATCACTAACGGAGCTATTTTCACTTTGCTGTTTTTCCCATTTACTAGTGACTTGTATTCTTTACCAAACACTCAATTTGTTTCATCTTTTAGTTTCTTATGGGAAATTTGCCTTCATCTAGATTCTTTTTGCCTCCAGAGGTCCCTGTGCCTTGGGAATGACCAAGGTCTAGCACTCTAGTCCAAGTACTCAGAAGGTGTGTAGATTCCTCTTCTAGAATTTAATGTGGGAGGGAAGCGTTCACTGCAGAGATGGGCTAAATGCACATGAATGACCTGTGTCCCATTTCTGTTAATGTCTCTGTGAGGCTGTGACTCTGGCCAGTCCTTAATTCATAAGCAGAGGGGGAGGGAGCCATCCAGTGAGGATAAATTCACCTGGCATCAGGTGCTGTGTTTCAAGGAAATCTACTGTTAGAAAGACAACAGAGATGAAACAACCTGGGATTTCACCCAGTGCCACACTGACCCCCTAGAAAGCCAAAATGTCCTTTAAGGAAACAGCATAGAATTTTAAAGACATCACAGGGCAAGAAGTCATATTGCGTTTCTCTTAGGCATAGAGATTAGAGAAATTCTTATTTGTAGCCATATGAAAGAGGAATGAAGCACAAACATATTCATCGCCATGAAACAGAAGCAATTTACCATTTGCCTAAATATAATGCAACTTCAAATAAATAGTGTAACTGGTGTGAGTTCTCTCAAACTTCTTTGATGAAGCTCTTGCTTACCCTCAATGTGGCTCTATGTGGACTATGGGCCTTGGTGAAAGGACTTAGGGTTAAGTGAAGAAGCAGAGTCAGAAGAGGAGACCCTGCTCTGACAGAGCTCGCTCCGTACTCTTTGCCGTGTTCTTCTCACCCATATAGGAACAGGTCACTGTGGCAGGGCTCAACGAGATGGGAGCAAAGAGAAGAAGCTTCAGAATACCACACAGCTTGCCTACACCTTGATCTTAGAATTCCTAGCCTGCAGAACTGTGAGACACAAGTTCGTTTACCCAGATCTCCGTTTGTTGTTGTGCGTGTGTTGTTTTTGTTTTGTAGAGCTGGGATCTTGAACATACTCTATCACTGAGCTACCTTCACAATCCCCCCATCCTCTTTTTTTCTTTAACTTTCATCCTGAGCTGACCAATACAGCTTTTACCATTTACCACTAATGATATTGCAATATAAATAAATACTGCTAAAATGAAATACAATGAAAACAGGTGATAAACCATAGGGGGAACAAAAATCACAGAAGAAAAAAGAAATCATGTAGTATATTAAAAATAACAACAAAGAAAAATTTCTTGTGTCCAGATCTTGGAGTTAATTTTGCTTAGCTTCATCTTTTATGGTCGTATGTACATAGCTATTGAGCTGTTCTTCTCATCTGCTAAGATTGTCCTAGGCATGTAGTAAGTATTGCAAATAAGGGTAACCATGGGACCTATGTTTTGTTGGGTCTGGCTTACTGTACTTAATATAATTTTTTCCAAGTTCTTCCATTTCCTTACAAATAGGGCAATGCCATTCTTTCTGATGGAAGCATAGAATTTTATTGTGTATGTATACCATATTTTCTTGATTCATTAATCTACTGAGAGACATCTATGTTTTTTGTTTCTTCTATCATTTATCCCCTGTTGTCACTATATTTGATTTTTCTTCTCTGGGTATTGTAGATATGTTTATCTGAATTAGGGAAGGGAAGGAGAACAAAAAATTGTGAGACAAAGGACAAAAAGAGAGAACAAATGCAACAGTAATACTCACAGACAATATGTTGGGAATGATCTGTACAACTTGTGGGGGGGAAGTAGGAGAAACATGAGGGAAAGGGTAATAAGTTGGACAAGAAATGTACTCACTGTCTTACTTATATAATCCCTCTGTACAATGCAATTTAAATTTAAATTAAAAAAGGAAAAAATACTGCTAAAGTAAAAAAAAGATTAAAATAATGATGTTGGACCAAATTGAATATATAAACTTTTAGGGATGTAAGCGTTAACTATTTATTTAAAAGTTTAAGTATTGTTATTATTAGCTTTAGTAGTAGTAGTATTCTTTTTCTCTAATTGTATACTTCAGAAAGTGATTTGCAATTTTCTTCTACATAGAAGATATATATGTATTTGTATAGATATATATGTATTTGTCTCTGTGTATGCATATAGACACACATCAAATACATTTATCTTTGATATCAAGGTTCTTATCCATAAGAAACCAGTTTCTGGGACATGCTGATCATATCTCAGGGCATGTACGGCATCCTGACCAGCTTGTGAATCAGTCTGTGGTACTTTCTCTGGAAATTTTAGCTCTCCCACGGTGATCCATATGCCTTAACCTCCAGCCATCCAGATGCCTTAACATTGTGCCTGCTGCTTTATCCCCACGCCCAATGCAATACAGCTAATCCCTGCCTGGATACAAAGTGATCCTTAAAGGACTTATGCTTGATGGCATATATCATGTGCAATTATGGACTGTTATATTCATAATTACCTGGTTTATGCTGTTCTATTTCTCTCTCTCCTTCTCTGTCTATCTGCCTCTCTCTCTCTCTCATTGTTCTCACTCTCTTTTCTTCTCATCTTTCTTCTACTGAAAGTAATTTTGCTGGAAATAGTTATTTCTTGTTGTTGCTAGTTATTTCTGGATAATGTGTCTTTTCTAACAATGTTGTTTGGCTTGAACTACAAAAGTGAAAAGGTGGCACTATGATTTCAAAGGCTGAAAAGTCCTACATGTACTTCGTTCTCTGAATGACAATTTTGGAGAAAATGTTGCCTTATGTTCTGACATACATGTCTCCACTTGGGAAAAGAGAATAAATGAGTCATATTATATGATGAAATACTATATGTAAGTTAAAAGAACTGGACTCTT